>NC_080085.1:130251733-130986926 GCF_949987535.1 Balaenoptera acutorostrata | reverse complement strand
ACCAGACTTTGGAAACCTGTTGTTCCACAAGGTTTCTTTTCTACACAGAAGAGGCTGTGTTGTGGGATTTGGGGAAGTCCTGTTGTTTTCAGGTTGTCTAACTTTACATTGTCCAGTGAAATGATTTTTGTTTTCTGAACCCTCTTTTCTAGTAAACAATACATTTTATATCTCTACCAAGTTTACTTTTAGAATATATATATACATATATATATATATATATATATATATACACACATATATATGTATATATATAATTTCATGAAAGAATACCTACTCTTACTCTCTGTGGTTCACTCATTATTCTATTGTCTGGTTGTGTGATGGGGTAGAGTGTTTTCTGCTCATTGGAAAGGAAGGTGGGTGTCTCACTTCCTTAGCAAAGCATTCATGTATTCCTCTATGGAGACAGTGTCAGGATGGGGACTGTCCTGGATCCCTGGCATACACCAACTACAACCATAGTAACAAGGTGGTCTTTGGGCAGGTGCAAAATTGTATCCTGAAAGAGGTAGACCAACATTAACAATAGAAAGATATGTTTGTCTTGTGGTGATGTAGGTATGCCACTCAGATCTCCAGCAAGAGAACCTATTGTAGGGGGCATAGTTGCTTGCCAGCCCCAGTTGAGTTTGCAATGAGGTCACACTTCCCCCTTGGGCTGCTCTCATCCAATGATTCAGCATGGCAGGGATAGTAGTGTTGGCTTGTTCCAGCCTGAGCAGGACCAGAGGGTTCAAATAATTATACGAGCAGATAGCTCAGATCCCCATATCACCCACTACAGTTGCACCAGCACCCCTTCCCCAGCTTGCACCTATGACCATATAGCGTTTCTTTAGGCCCTGGCTGGTTTAAGCATGAGCTGGTGCAGTATGTGGGTACAAGTTGAAAATGGATAGTGGTATTGAAAGAGAGCGGGGACGGAAAATCTTCCTAATAGGCAGAGATTTAAGCAGTGCACCTGGCCTGGGGTGAAAATGGGCTGGCTCCTTGGTTGGGGCTAGGAAAGGAGAGGATTTGAAGAGGCCCCCTAATGAACAGGGTCTTGCCTAAAGCCACACAGAGAATTCCAGACAGAAGGGAGGGCTGGGGTCCACTATTTCCAATAAATTTTTAACCTCCGTCCCTCATGTGATATTAAAGGGAGACTCTCTAAGAAGATGATTTGTAATTGAAATTGAGAGATTTACAGTCAAGGATGCAGAACTGCATTCTATTGTAGCAAGTCTTAGCCTGGCCATTGGCAGAGTTTATGTTCAAATTATGGCCCTTGCTCACTGTACAGTCCCTGAGTTGCTTCTAGACCATTGGAGAGAAACTTGAGTCCCATGAGGAATAGGTCCTCATCACCCATTACTTATTTTAAAAAAATTTTATTTATTTTTTTGGCTGCATTGGGTCTTCGTTGCTATGCACAGGCTTTCTCTAGTTGTAGTGTGCAGGGGGCTACTCTTCGTTGTGGCATATGGGCTTCTCATTGTAGTGGGTTCTCTTGTTGCGGAGCAGGGGCTTTAGGTGCGGGCTTCAGTAGTTGTGGTGCGTGGGCTCAGTAGTTGTGAGGCATGGGCTTAGTTGCTCCCTGGCATGTGGGATCTTCCCGGACCAGGGCTCGAATTCGTGTCCCCTGCATTGGCAGGCAGATTCTTAACCACTGCGCCACCAGGGAAGTTCCCCCATTACTTTTTTTTTTTTTGATCTTCACTTTCTTTTTTCCCCATTTTCTCCTATTGCTATTAAACATATCAGTATAAAAAATGTGCTTAAGGTTATTAAAAAGTAAAATAATCCTTCCTGAATCCTGTATACTTTACTAATTCCCTTGAGTGTCTTATCAGGAAGGGAGCTTGGGAGAGACCTGGTTGGGGGAAGTGGCACCATGGCAGTACTAAGGGGTCCTGGGAGGCCCTGCCAGGGCTCAGAGGCAGCTGAGCCAACATGGGAGGCTGGGAAGAGACCTTGCTGAAAGCCTGGAGAAGTTGTAGCAAGGGTTCTTTCACCCTGAGAGTTAGGGAAGCTGTAAATGGGGAGGGAGACCACATCCCCCTTCTCTTACCCCATATCCATTAAGGTGGTTGTATAGTTGGTGGGTAGCAAGTTACAGTAGGACCATTCAAGGGTCACAACTCCACCTGGGGTTGCAGGCCAGTTTCAGAACCTGAGTTACTGGCAAGAAATTATCCAGCAGAAAAGAACTCAGTAGCTAAGGGCTTACTCCAGACATACTGTGAAAACTACCCTTTTACCCCCAACTGCATTTTCTCTTTCTGTATGTCCCTGTGACAACACCAGCCCCCAGACCCTTGGGCAGATCAGACCTGTTGGGTGTGAATGCACAGCTCTCCTGTCCTGCTTTGGGTACAAAAGGGACCACAGAGGAGGGGACATTAGGTCTGGGTTCCTGCTGCAACTCCAAGGTTTTCAACAAAAGGTGCTTGGAGGCGGGCACACTGACAAATGTGGGCCACAGCAATGACCTTCTGCAGCATCAACAGGATGTTTTAATGTGACTCTGCAAACTTTTTAAAACCTGAGCACACCGTTCTTCCCACCTCTACAGGGCTTTCTTGCTTTTTATTCTGCACATCCGCATTGGTAATGGAGATTTTTAAAAATTTTCTTTATGAAGACCTTTCTCCCCCAGCCCCCCACCCCGAATGGAAATAAGTGTACACATTGTATTTGACACCACAATGACTTGCCGTGTTTTAAAATTTTTGTCTTAAATAATTAGAATGATTTGTGCAAAAGCATAAACTATTTTCAACTGTGACATCATTATTTCCCCTCCTCTTGAAAACTGTGGATTCAGATATCCCAGGGTATGGGGAGGTGGGTGTGCAAAGCTGTGGGGAGGCAAAGGTGATGAATGGAAGCCAGAGGCTTCCTGGACCCAGATGAAGGTCCCTTCCAACATAATAGAGAGGAAACGCAATGACTCATATGTATGCGTATTTGCAATTATATATATTTATTTTCCCCTTTTGGCTATTTACAAACCTTTATTTCAGCATATTTTCAGAAGCATAATTTTATGTTTCTTCATGTTTTCCTTTTTAAAAGTCAGGATTGGTCGAGGTCTTTTTCATGCAAAAATGTGTATTTAATGAGGACAAAGAGGGAACTGGGTCATCTTGGGGGCTCTCTGCTGCTCTGGGCCCTTTTGCCAGACAGACCATCCAGGACACATGGGTCTTGGTCTTCTTTCTTGATTTTCACTGCCTGGGCCCAGCACCACTCCTGAAGACCTGCCCGTGTGTCGTTTTACTGTATTTCATCTGCTTCCAGAATGGCACTGCCTTGGCTACCCTCTGAAGAATTCACTTCCGCTGATGACTATTGAACCCGGAGATGCAGTCCGGCAAGATGGTGGGTACAAAGTCTTACATACGTTGAGTCAACAGAGGTGACCCTGACCAACTGGGGGTATTTCATAATTGAAGTATATCAGGGAGACACTGTAACGCCCTCCCCCCTCCCTACCCTGAAAACCTAACACTGATAATAAAGATTTCGTATTGATCACAGGACACGATACAACCTACACAAACACACTGCACTTTCAGTAGGACAAGTCACTATTTCCTTTGGTGGTCATCACCACAGCAGGGTACCATGCAGGTGGATAGCTTAGTGAATGCATTCATTAGTTAATAGCTCAAAGGATTAGCTCTTTTATGTACAGAATAAGGAAACTTCATTAGGAATGGCCACAGTCTCAGCAAAACTCAGCTCTAAAGGTGCAAACACTTTGCAGCCTTGCTATTAACAAGATGACATGGATTGTAAGAATACATTTGACAAGCTCCAGTAAGACCCAAGAGATCATCTGTTATCTCTGCAAAGGTGCCCCACAGTGGCACATGCAAGAACTTCGTAGGAATCGTGTCACACATCCCCACAACAAACTGACACATTAAAGACATAGAGGTCTCCTTCCCGTGGTAGTGGTAGAGGAGCAATATTAGGGGGAAAAGAAAGAGAAGGTGGGTAGACGAATAAAGTCCGGGCTGCTCCATCCCAGACTAAGCAAGACCCTTCCCTCTGCCCAAGCTCCAAATTCTCTGTCACCACAAACACTCTCTGACTGAGTTAGTTGGTGTGAGATGAGGAGTGGGAGGGGATGTAGGCAGCCAGCTGGAGGACGACGTGCTTGTACAGCTGGGGGCAGCTAAGGGTGGGGCTCAACCACGACACTGACGACAGAACACACAGAGAACGAGACAGGGGAGATCTGGCAATTTTCAGGCTAAAACGACCAATTCTGTGGCAAACTCAAAGGTTCAAGTTTCTGATAAGGTGTCATTGCCAAACCTCCGCCTCACCTTGACACTCACTCTCACACAGTGTGAGTCGCAGTAGTTCAACTGCTCTCATTGCAGCACACTAGGGCAAGGTATTCTTTTTTAAAAGTATAATATTATATCTAGCTACATGGATCTGTAGAGAGATTTACAACTGGCCTCTCTGCCCTTCCTCTGCGCTCTGAAGACTTCCTGAGCATTTCTGCCAGATACATCTTAAAATCTTCTTTTTTTGTCCCCACTCCTCCAATCTATCTGTATGATCTCCTCCCAAATGAACTGCTTGCCTCCTGCAGGGCTCAAAGGCACTCCTGGGTCCTGGAAACCCAAATCCAAATCAATCAACCAATGTTTAGGCCCCAGGAAGCAAGTCTTTCAATAGCCATGATGGGAGCTTCAGATGTGAGGTCATTGCTCTCCCCGCAAACCTGATTTCTCTGTGAGGGGTGTCCAAAAAGAAAGAGGCTATCTTTGACATTCCAGCAGCAATTTTCTTGTTGTTAGCTGTCTCATAAGATTTGTGTGTGTGTATGTGTGTGTTTGTTTGCGGATATGAGGGTAAACGTGTGATTTTGCGTGTGAACATATGTGTGTGTGGCTGTATGTGTTTGTGCATATCTGTGTGTATATATGTATATGCTGCTGAAGGTGAGTGCTCATGTGTGTGTACATGTATGTGTTACTGTGTAGGTCTCTGTGGGTGTGTTAGGATGCTATATTTGTATGCTGTGTGTATAGAAAAGAAGAAGAGACAAGCTGGGCTGATTGAGGTAGTCAGTCTCTGAGGGCTCCTTTGCACTTCTCTCCTTGGTCAGCCCTCTCACCCCTCTGACTATTCTTTCCCTGGAGTGGGTGGAAGGAGGGAGCTCTGGCCTCCAAATCCAAATCCAAGGCTGAAGTGCAACTAACAACCATCCCAGGATGGGCTACCGAAGTGCCCTTTGGTTCTTTGCCTCCAACTGCTAGCAGCCAATCCCCTGAGCCGTTTCCTCATATCACCCACCTGCTTGCAGCTGGCTCCGCCCTGACATGTGTCAGACTTACAAGGTGATTATAATAAAAGGATGAATTATAAAGGCTATATACAACGCCCTCTCCAGCTCTTTAGCTCTCCCACCCCATTGTGTACATCATATTTTTGTTCTTACTGCATCTTCAAGGCTTCCCCACCCCAACCCCTACCTTTGTTACTCCCAAACACGTCCTTCCAGGACAAAGTAAAATCTCTGAACTCCCATCCTAGCCCATGATCGAGCATTTCCTACCTCAAGGCACTAAATTTTCACTTCCTGGGACTACATTCACTTTTTCTGCGTCTTCCATCCAGGAGACAGCACAGATGGGTGGAGGGAGGAGGAGAAGAGTGGATGGGGACCGGGAGACACTGCTCCCCGGAACAAGGGAATTGGAAAGAAACGGTCAGTTAAATAGCCCGGCCAAATACGACCCCCCTTATGTGGGAACAGGCCAAGGGAATTCTGGTAGTTCTAGAAGAGCCATCAAAAGGGAATGCATATGCTTTCACGCATATTTCCTTTCACACCTATTCAAATCAGATACATAAACATAGGTATGCACACATGCACTTATACACATGCACGCAGAATACACCCATGTGTGTACACACAAGCACACACATACATGTCATAAGTTTACACACTCTTTCACAGGGGTGCACACATGCACACACATATGCATCTACATGTTTTTATATATACAATCTTGTACACACCAATATAGATTTACACTGATGTACATAGAACTATACAGCTTCTCAACTGGTTGTATGTGCACATAGAACTACCTTGATGCAGACACACACCCAGGTATACACAGAAACACAAATACAGCAACACGGTTAAAAGCGTAGGTGGCTGAGGGATTGCAGTAGAGGCTGCCTATGGAGGAAGGAGGAACATAAGCTGAGTGCTTGGCGAATCTTGCTCCCTCACCTCCTCTGTCAATGAAATGGAGCTGCTTGGCAAATTGGCATGCAGGCTACTGCCCACTTCCCTTAGGAACCCCATCAGGTGGGCAGTGCCCATGTTCAATGTGCTCGGTTCACACTCATTGGCTGGTCACTGGTCTCTTTCTGCAGAGATGCTCCAGGTGCTGTAGGATGAGGTCTGATGCCTGGCACATAAGCAGAACCTGATGAAGCACCCCCTGTTGTAAAGGGGAGGAGAGACAGGGGAGCACCTCAGCTGACAGAGTTATGAGGACAAGAAGAAGGAAGAGCACCCCTGGATTCATGTCCTCAAGCATGGTACATAAATTCCATTCTTTCCCCCTCAGAACACTGGGGACAATTTACTTTGCCTTCCCTGGCTCACAGGACTCTTGTGAGGGTTCAACAATGTGATGTGTGGGTAAGCTCGTTGACACTTACTATGCACTAGACAAACAGAAAGAATCAGTATACAGATTCACAACAGTTGTTCATCTGCTATTCTAGATCAGATGGTGAACTTTCCAAACCCTAGTCTTCATTCACCAAATGCTTGCACTGTGTCTAGTGATCAACTCAGCACGTGACCTAGACAGATGTATTGAGTCCCCATTGTCAAGCATTCTGAAGCAGAAATATACGCAAGAGAAGTTCCAATCCCTCCAAAGATGCTGCCTCAATCTGAGTAATCTCCAACCCAACATCATTCACCCTCTGCGAGCTCCTGCTGGGAACATGCTCTCTCACTTACCCTGACATTTCACTCAGCACCCCTACCCACCCACCCACATTCCATTCCCAACCCCGCACCACAACACCACACTCAAAATACAACAGAAAAAATAGTGGGGGAAAGGCACTTTCAAAATCCCCCAAGTTCCCCAAAGCCAGCCGCCTGCATTTGTAAGAGATGGCTAGCCCTTCCCCAACCCAGTCTGGCTTTCTCCTGTAAAACCCTAAGCAGAGGGTGAGCAAGGACCATAATCCCTAGGAGGAAAAAAAAACAAAACAAAAGAAGAAAAAAGTAATGAAAAAGAAAACTCAACGCTTCAGTGGGACAGAAAAGCCCCCAGAAATGTTTTTGTGTACAGGGCTTGGATCCTTTCTGTCCCCCAGTCTGGCTCCTCTCTGTCTTCTAAACATTTCCATTTCCAGGGGGCTTTTCTGTGCTTATTAGATGTTAGAAGGCTTTGAAAACGTGATACTATTCTGAAGAAAAGGGAAATCAATGTGCTATTTACCTCCAACTCCTCCTCAATCCCTTTCCTTCCAGCCAGAACACAACCTTTCCAACTACTCCCCACCTCATGTTTATAAAGAGAAAGGTGGAACTGATTCAACTGCCCAAATAACCACAAAGTAAAATGAAAAAAGAAAAGAAGGTAAAACGGAACCGAAAGGAGCATAGTGTCACTCTGGGACACTATGGAACTAATAGATATGGTACACCCAGTAAACAATGTTGAACACCACAAAGGCAAGAGGGAAGAGGAGCCGGGAGCACCGGTCGACCTTAGGGATGTAGTCAGGGTGAAAGAGCTTGGAAGAGAACCCTTTACTGAAGGAGCACCCAGGGCTTGGGGGGGAACCGTCATCAGACTCCGAGTTACTGTTCTTGTCTGGATCAAAGCCCATAACATTACCATAAAGGCTCCAGGTAC
This sequence comes from Balaenoptera acutorostrata, assembly GCF_949987535.1. NCBI lineage: Eukaryota > Metazoa > Chordata > Mammalia > Artiodactyla > Balaenopteridae > Balaenoptera > Balaenoptera acutorostrata. The sequence goes on along the minus strand of NC_080085.1, from coordinate 130,979,013 downwards.
TGTCAACATTACACTTGAGTTGCTTCTCAAGGTCCAGGTAGCCACTCTCAACTCTGACGTCATCAGGCAAGCTACGAATGTCATGAAGGGTGCTATGGATCTCATCAAGGGTGTTACGGATCTCCTCAAGTTCGTAGTTTGCTTCTTGCACACGCCTCCGGCCGTGGACAAGCAGATGCTTCCTACTGGGGCCATGGTCTTGGCTCTCATTGGAGTCGGAGCTCTCTTCAGGGTCTTCTGGGTCACAGGTCTCAGCACGGCCATGGGCCTCGGCACGGTTGCGGATTTCAGTAGGAATAACACTGTCATCAGTATCAATACCATTAACGTGAATGCCATAGCTGGGCACGGCCTGCTCTGAGGTGGACGGGAGGTCACTCAGGCTTTCTGCAGTGGCCAGCCAGGACTGGTCCGAGAGAGAAGACAGTGAGCTGAGGCTTTCTGAGGAAGCCAGAGGTGCCTGTTCTGAGATGGAGGCTAAAGAGCCGAGGCTTTCTTGGCTTGCTAGGCCAGCCCACACCCGTCTGGAGGGAGGAGAGCCATTTTCATCTTCTATGTGAAACTGGTCATCCTTTAAGGAGACAGTGGATAGACTCATGAGGTCGAATGCTGCATGAACAATCACTTTCGGGGAGCATGGGGGTGGGGGACTTTCCTCATGAGCACCTGTAACATGACTGATGGGCTCTTCCACTGAGAAAGCCACCTCTTCTTCCTGGGGTCTCTTGTGTGCAAGGTGCTGAGGAACAGGACTGAGAGGCTGTTAGCATGCAAGGGAAGTTCATGGCTCTTGCTGCCCCCCTGGGGCAGCTGCTCCCTCTGGAGTGCTGTGTAGTGGACAGAGGCAAGACCTCCTCAGGCAGGTGGGGGTAAGTTCCCTGTAAAGGAGGGACATTAACGTACTGCCAGCAGCAAAAGACTCAGCATGGCTTTCGGAGTCAAAAGAGCAAAGGAAGGAGGGTTAGGTCAGCCTCTCTGGTGTCTCTTCCTTTCAGCTTCCCTGTGTTCCCTTTCCCTCTGGCTCCATTGCCTGCCATTGGAGGCATGCTAAGTAGACCGGATGTGAAGCCCAAAGGTCTTGGGAAATCTAGCTCTGCCACTTATGACCTTGGACAATGACTCAACATATAAAGGAGTGACGATAAATTGTTCTACTTCTTTCTTATCTGGAGTGTGTGTGTGTGCGTGTGTGCGTGTGTGTGCGTGTGTGTGTGTGTGTTGTATGAGGATTAAAGGAGCTAAGGAATTTGAAAGGGTCAAGTGCTAATCTTAGGTTTAAGAAGTGCTCAAGGAAAGCAGATTGTCAGTCAAAAAGCCAAACCTGCATCGCCTCTTGGTAGCGGTAGCGGGCCATGACTCTTTGGGCTCTTCTGAGTTGCCTCTGAGAGCGCTGAGGTCCTCTTCGGCTGTAGAAAAGATAGTTGATGTAGACGTATTCTAGCAAGGACAGAAACACGAAGAAGAAGCATACGACCATATAGATGTCAATGGCCTTGATACAGGAAAATTGGGGGAGTTTATTCCGCAGATGTGAGTTGATGGCGTTCAGGATGAGCATTGAAGTCAAACCTATAAACAATATAGCACAGGGTTAGTCCCCTCAGGTGGCTGAAGTTCTTGGCAAGCCATCAGGCCCACATCCCACTGGAAGGGAGCAAAGGCCATCTCTGAGACTGGGAGGGCCCTCAGCAAAAGGCCTTTAGCTTACCAGGCTTAGGGCCCTGGCTCAATTGCTGTCTTTGCTTCTCCTCCCCCATCTTTACACCCATCCTGTACTTCAATAGTTTAGTGATTTCCCATTGCTCTTAGGATCAAGTCAAAAATCTCCAGCCATGGTTTCACAGTGATTTACACGTCCAGCCCCATTTTGCCCTATGATGGTCCTTTCCCCTTTTGCCTGCTAGTATGTAAGCTTTCCTGTAGTCCATCCCTCAGAAGGTTTTGTGACCCCTAAAATATTACATAAATATAAAGGTTTAGCCTAGCGTGTGCTTCTAAAGAAGGAGGCTGAAAAGTCTGCCCCAAAGATGGTGAAGGAGAAAGCAGACCAGGGTCTGGGATACACAGGCATTCTGCAGAGTGGGACCAAATAAATTTGGGAGCTGATCTCTTTAGGCCCCTCCTTGGTACTGCTCAAAAGCCTCTGATGCTCCCCGTTGCTTATACATGAAGTTCCAACTGCTTAAAATGGAATTGCAAGTGCTTCCCAAGTCAGCCCAAGCTGTCTTTCTGCTACTCTCCCCACTTCCCCAGCTTGTGCTCCAGGCACCCTCCTGGAAGTCCTCAAAACCCAGTTTGAGCAATACTTTCTTGGTGCAGTTTTAGCCGATAAGACCTGGGTCATTACCTGGGTCATTTCCTCCTCTGGACTCTGATAGCATTTGTCTCAGCATTCCATTAGACACTTGCCAGGGGCAGCTCATCTAGAAGCCCTCTGCTGCCTAATTGGGCATTTTGATATGTTGCTTAATCAATGTTTATTGTGTTGCATTTCTGGTCTAAATTTGTGACTTGTCCATTCATTTATGTATCCAGCAAATAATGAATTCTGGTACTTTGGACCCAACATACCAAGATCCCAACCCTGATGTTTTTTTCACATCTGTCTCCAATGTTGGTCTCTCTGCTGTGGATTGGCTGGGCACCTGTAGCGTGCCTGTTAGGTCCCATCTTGTTTCCTTGCCTGTGCAGTCACACACTGTTCCTTACTCTCAAATTTTTTCTGAGCAAGACAACCCAGGTTCCTTTTTGGGATGGGAACAGGACCTACCTACTGACACCCTGGCTGCAGAGGATTCATAGTTCATCCAAAATGATATCCAGGAAACAACAGTGGTGAGGACAGTAGGCCAATAGATCTGCACAAGGTAGCTGGTGACTTCCCTCTTGACCAGGAACCTCACTATCAGGCGCACATAGGAACCTGGCAGGGAGACACACTGGTATTAGGGTGGTAGGGCTGAGGGGATTTTCAGAGTAAAGTACAGGATGATGGAGGGGAAACCAATGGCCAGTTCAGCCTCTAATATTCCAGTCTTGGCAGTATGCAGACCTGACCCCATTTGCTGCCTAAAGGCCAGTGACAATGGCATGTGTCAGCAGGCCCATATGGCGTAGCAAGTCTGCTATCTCTTCCTTCCTTCCTCACTTTCTCCATGTCAACTGAAGTTGAAATGGGAGAGACATGAGATATTTCAAAGCTACAACAGATGGAAGGGGAGAGGCTGGCCCTGGAAGGAGGCCTGTGGAGTGTCAAACCTGGCCAACTGTTTCCACGCACATTTCCTCATTGGCAGAGGGTAAGCCATTGGGACTTTATGAAGGGGGCTTTGGAAGGTGTCCAGAACAAGAACGGAATAGGAAAGAAGGAAGAAGAGAGTTTAGAGGTCAAAGGCAGAGGTCACCAGGAGTTTCCTAGGGTACAAAAGAGACAGGAGATAGGAGAGAAGGAGGGGGTCAGGCCCACCTGTGTAGAAAAACACCTCTTTGCTAGTCATCGTCTTTCCCAGGAAGCTGAACTGAGGGATGTGCAGTTTCTCAGTACCCTGGATGGCATTCCCATTGCCTTCCCAGTATAATAGGATGTCTTCAACTGTGTAGCCATCTAGGAGGGGGAAGGAAACAGAGTTAATCTCAGAAAGCAGGCATAGGCAGATTTCACACCAGAGGAACTTGTGAAAACCAAAGGATAGTTGGAACCTGCAATATTGGGGTACCTTTGTGTTTTGTGGGTCTGAGCATAGGGAAGGGGGGCACATGGAAAGAGAACTCTCAGTTTGAAGTTTCTTATCCAGGAAGGAAAGCACAGCAAAGAGATGTGCTCCTACCCATTAGCTTGTGCACAATTTTCCCATAGCTAGGCACATTTCCCTATGGGACTCTTTATAGCCTAAAGGCCACCTTCTCCCTGATACCATATGTATATATACCCCTCTCTGTCTGTCTGTCTGTCTGTCTGTCTGTCTGTCTGTCTGTCTCTCTCTCTCTATCTGGGAGAGAGAGAAATGGGGGAGGAAGGGAGTAGGGGAGATATGCAGGCCCTCTCGCTGTCAAGTTTGCCTTTGGCTTCCTCATGGCCCCAACCCCAGGTAGGGAAAAAAGGGGCCTTGGGAGACATACGTACAGCTTTCCACCTCCAGCTTGCAGGTCTGCTTGTCCAGAGGGAATTTTTGCAGATTCATGGAACAAGCTGCTGTGGTGGTGAGTCTGCAAAGGAAAAGCAAAAGGAAGAGAAAAGTGAGTCAAGCCCAGGCAAGTAACTGTTCCTGAGAAAACTGAAGGGGTGGGGTGGGAAGAGGCACCCCAAGGACTGACCCACCTAACACCTTCCCACACTGCCCACCTTAGAGCTGGGACCTCCTTCCCTCCCTTTCTTCTTTCCTTCTTTCTCCTCCCCACCCCGCCCCCACCCCTCACTCTTCCTTCCCTCCTAGAGGAAAGATGAGTTGCAGTTGTGTAAGGAGGAGAGAGGGAATTTGTATGTGACAAAGACACCCAAATGTCTGGTAGGACTTACACAGATGACAACAGATGTATGGCATGTCAGGAAACCTCAGGGTGTCAGAATGGGAAGGGTCCTTGAGGAAACTGAATGCAGAGACAGAAAGAGGACTTTCTTGCTGAAGGAGCAGCAAAGCTGTCAGGAGGAAACCGCTACACTGAAGCAGCTGAAGCACCAGATCTGATGTGGAGTGCCTGTGTGTGGCATGCGGGTACCGATGTGGGCAGTGGCCCCGGCCTACCTTTGGCCATGGGAGCTGCTCCGGCAGCAATCCCATCTCTGTGCATCGGCTTATGAGGGTACTGGGGCTTAGCAAAATGCCAGTGGGTGTAAATGGATAGGAGGGATTAATATATCTGAGGTGAGCTATGGAATGGGACTTCAAGTTGTCACGTGGTAGGTCCAAGAGAGGAATCTGAGGAGGGATCTTGGAAGACCTGGGGAAGTGGGAGAAGTGAACAATGGGGAAGAGGATAATTAGAAAAGTTCTTTGCAGCCCCAGCTGGGAAGCTCTGGCCCCTTCCTTGTCCTGCCTTTCCCAGTTGCTGATACCACCCTTGTCCCTTTCAACTCTTGAAGTGATTTCCATTTTGTACAGTGGGTAGTGTGTGTGTGTGTGTGTGTGTGTGTGTGTGTGTGTATTTCTCTCCCTTCTGTGAATTCTACATGAACATTAATCAGCTGAGGCCCCCTTTGTGACCAGTGACCTGTTCCCTGTAAGCTTTGTTGTTCTCTGACTCCAGTGCCTTGGTCCATGGGAAAGTGGATGGAGAAAGAAGAGGGAAACAAAGGGATACAGCAAGAGCACCCCAGAGAAAGAGATCCAGAGAAAGAGCTGTACCCTAGTAGCTACCTCTTGGAGAAATTTTCTGAGCTAAATTTATGTCTCATGCTTGTCTTAAGAGACGGTTTGTAAGAGATGAGGCTGTGCGGAGGGCTTTGGTGACCGTCTGCTATGCTATAAATAGGCCAGTGAGGAGCTCCAGTGTGCACACATTCTGTTTGTACAAAGCCATAGGCAATAGACGCACACTGCGCACCCTTGGGTCCCCTGCATGTTGCATATATGATCAATGGCAGAGACCAGTCCCCCTCCTTCACTGCATGGGAGAGAAAAGACACAAATAATTAACAGAATATACATTCAATGCTAAGGCAAGGGAGAGCTCTTCCAGTTGAGAGTATCAAAGATGATTTCTTGACAAAGAGGGCATTTGAATTAGGGACTGAAGGATGGGAAAGCTTCAGACTTGTGGAAAGAGGAACGGGTCATTCCAGACAGAAGCAACAGCATATGCCAAGGCATGGGGACAGGACAGCCAAGGATGGCTGTGGGAAACTCTGAAGGTTCCACTTTGACTACTGAGTGAGGGAGGCAGTGAAAGAGAGATTTGGAAAGCAGTGGGCTCCTCTGTGTGTCCCTTGGAGTGTGTTCATGGGATAATTAGTGGGAAGAAGGTAGGCTGTCACGGTGATCCCCAGGTCCCTGGGGAAACTCACCGGATGCCATACCGCACCGTTCCATCTGGCTGAAGCTGAAACACGCGATTTTCCACAGTCACATCATGCACAAAAGCATCCTTGCTATTTAGAAAGTAGCAGTCAGGGACCCACAACTTCTCAAGCATCTGATAGTCCAGGGTCAGGTTCAGATTGGTCTCATGGTATGCTAAACGTGGATCTTTCCAGGTCTGATGAAAAAACATTGTAATAGTATAGTCCTGAGGAAAGAAAGGTAAATCCTAGTTGTAAGTGAGGTTGCCCAGCTTTCTGTCCTCAGTGTTTGTGTGTATGCAGGTGTATGAAATACATCCTAAATATAGATGCGTAACGAAACATATGTAAGAGTGTTCAATGTTACGAATAATAAAATGAGCCCCATATAGTTAAAATTCAGGTTAAGAAATAGAACGTTCCCAATAACTATCAATCTTCAACGTGTCTCTTGCAGAACATATTTCCCACACCTCCCAGCAGTAACCATTATCTTAGATTTTAATGATAATAATCCCTTGCTTTTTCTATTTTTTCTCTATGTTTTCCTAAGTTTTATTGTCTATCTATTTCTAAGAAACATATTGCTTAGTTGGACTTATTTAAAGTTTTTTTCTGAATGGAATCACACTCTATGTATTCATAAGTTGCTTCTTTCACTCAACATTATGTTTGTGTGTTTGCTCAGGTGGATGTGTGTAATTAAAATTTGTTCACTTGCACTGCTGGATACTATTCCCTTATATGAATAGACTACGTGTATTATTATGTGATGACACCATACATATCAAAATCGCAATGAAATAAAAACTATAAAGCAAAATTCCAGTTTATACCCCTATAAAGTGCAGATAAGAGTTCCCAATGCTCCTGCCTTGCCAACATTGGTATTGTCTGACTTTTGACTTTTTGCTAGTCTGGTGGATATGTAATGGGTTCTCACTGTGGTCTTATTTTGCATTTCACTGATTAATAATAAAGTCAAGCATCTTTTCATAAGTTTATCTGCTACTTGGTTTTCTTCACAAAAGCGAAGTTCTTGTTTAAATTTTCTGATCATTTTTCTATTGCTTTAAAAATATTCTCCTCAGGAATAAAGATGCAGACGTAGAGAATGGACTTGAGGACACGGGGAGGGCGAAGGGTAAGCTGGGACGAAGTGAGAGAGTGACATGGACTTATATATACTACCAAATGTAAAATAGATAGCTAGTGGGAAGCAGCCGCATAGCACAGGGAGATCAGCTCGGTGCTTTGTGACCACCTAGAGGGGTGGGATAGGGAGGGTGGGAGGGAGACACAAGAGGGAGGGGATATGGGGATATATGTATATGTATAGCTGATTCACTTTGTTATACAGCAGAAACTAACACACCATTGTAAAGCAATTATACTCCAATAAAGATGTTAAAAAAATAAAAATATTCTTCTTATTAATTCACAGGAATTATGTGTATTTTCAATACCAGTCCTTTGTGTTGCAAATATTTTAGTCCAATCTGAATTATCCTTTCAAACTTGTCATACTCATTTTGCTTTTTTATTTTGCAAAACAGAAGTGCCAGAAGTTTTGGCTAAAGAGAATATTAATACAGTCTAGTTACCAGTATTTCTTTTTATAGTTTGTGTTTTCTGTATCTTTTTAAAAAAGTCCTTACCTATCTCAAAGACACTAAAAGAATAACCTATATTATATTTTAAAAACATCATAAGCCGTTCACTTTTATGTCTGTAATACATCTGGATTTATTTATTTTTAATTTCAGGTGGCTGTAGTTTCCAAAACCTACTGTGTTCCTCCATGTGGCCTCTGCTGCAGGTCAGAACAACAGGCTTATGACCCTGCTCCTTGTCTCATGGCTGGAGCTGACACACTTACCATAGTCATTTCTGAGATCTGTTCAATACTGGAGACATAGATAGATACTCCCACTGGCACAGGGGCACCTACAATACAGGAAGACACTATTACATGCAGGGTAGGAAAAAGGGGAAAACATGGACTCAGGAGCCAGACTGCCTGAACTTTGAACCCCATTTTGGCACTTACTAGCTATGTGACCTTGAATAAACTACCTAACCTCTCTGAGCTTAGTTTCCTCATGAGTAAAATGGGGATAATGATAGCACTTATCTCATAGTTAATGCAAGCCAAGCACTTAGGGTAGGGCCTGGCTCACAATATGCTGAAAAGAAAGGGTCAGGCCAAAATGAAGAAAAAAATAAGGGAATGAAGCACTCTTTTTCTAAACGTTTTCTTGATAAAAAACTTAAGAGCAATGAGCCCCAAAGCAAGATTTGTGGTGCGCATGAGCATATTTGTGTGAGTTCATGTGAGTGTCTCCATGTGTGAGCGAGTGTGTGTTTTTGTGTGAATGAATGCGTGAGCTGTGTGCATGAGTGTATGTGAGCATGTTCACATACCTGAGTAAATCTGTGCATGTATTCATGTGCAGGTGAATGTGTCAGTGTGCACATGAGTGTATGTGAGCATGTCTGTGTGTGAGAGAAGGCATGAGCATGTTTGTATGCTTGAGTGTGTTGTGTGGGAGTGAATTATGAGTGAATGTGTTTGTGTGATCACGTATGAGAGAATGTGTGACTGTGTGAGTGTATGTGAGCTTGTTAATGTGCAAGGGAATGTGTGAACATGGGTGTGTTTGTGACCTTGTTTGTATGTGTGTGAGTGAATTTGTGAGTGTTTTCATGTATGTGAGCATGTTTCTGTATAAGTGAATGTGTGAGCACATTTCTGGGTGAATGAATGTGTCAGCATGTGTGTGTATTTGAGTGTATTGTGTGGGCGTGGATATGTAGGTTATTTGCGTGAGCCTGTTCACTTGTTAGTGTATTTGTGAGCATGTCCATGTGTGAGTGAATGCATGATTATGTTTGTGTGTGTAAAGCTGTGTTTGGGAATGTAAGTGAACTTATGGCTGTATGTATGTGTGAGTGAGCATGTTCATTGTGTGAATATGTGAATGTATTTGTGTGTGTGACCTTGTTCACATGCAAGTGATAAGTGTGATAAATGTTTACACTTCTACACTCACACCCATCACACTTATAACTGTGAGTGTGTAAGTGTGGGTGTATGTAAGCATGCTTATGTGCTTGAGAAAATCTGTGAATTTGTCCATGTGAGTGTGGCTGAATGTGTGAGTGTGTTTGTGTGTGAGTGAGTGTGTGACCATGCTGACGTGCAAGTGAACCCATGAGCATATTCATATGTGTTAGCATGTCACTATAGAGGTATGAGTGAATGTGTGAGCATGTCAGGTGCGTGTGTTTCTGAGTTGGTAAATGTGTCAACATGTTTGTGTGTGTGTGCATGTGTGAGTGAACATGTGGGTATGTTCATGTGTGTGAATGACAAAGCATGTGTGAGTGTGTGTGTCTATGTGTGTGAGTGAATTTGTGTTTGTATGTGTGGGGACGTTTGTGTGCAAGTATAAGTGAATGCATGAGCATGAGCATGTGGATGTATGTGGGTGTGTGAATGAATTTGTGAGTGTGTTTGTGTATGTGAGCATGTTTGTGTGAGAATGAATGTATGAACATGTTCATGTGTGTATGCAAATGTGTGAGCATGTGTGTTAGTGTATGTGAGGGTGTATATGTGTGTGAGTGAATTTGTGTGTTCATGTGAGTGAGTACATGGGTGAGGGTGTTTGTGTGTGTTAATATGTAACTGTGATTGAATTTGTGCATGTACATGTGCATGCGTGCATGTGTGTGTGTGTGTGTCTCTGTTTCTGCCTCCTGGCTTTCTTTTTCAGGACTAGGTGTTAGTGCTGCCCATTCAAATGTGATAATGGATGTGCAAATATATACTAAACTATAAAGTACTGTGGAAAAATACATTTTAATTGTTTCCTCATTGACTCAAAACTCTCTTCACCGGGCCTCACAGCTAAGCCATTATTCTATGTGTATTACATCACGTTGCTGTTATGGAAACACGTGTGACGCTTCCAATTCAGCTTGCTGGCTTCACTGCAGGCTGGCTGCCTAGAAGCTGAGCTGCAAAGTGCTATTGGGAATCCATGTATGAATGGCAGCTGAGAAGTAAATGGGCCTCTGTGTGAAGGCATAGCATTCACAGCTATTGTGAATGATCGCTATGTAGTGACAGGGGTTTCTAGAAAGGCAGTTTTTTTTTATTACAGCCTTTCAGGCTCCCCACATGCGTTTAGATGAGGATGGAGGCTGTGTTACGCAGGCAACAAGCCCCAGAAGGGCCAGGCAGTCATCCCCTCAACTACCTCACTCTAGTGTCAAACTTATAATCCTAGACCATTCTGTGTCACTCAGGCAATCCAATCACTTACAGCAGAATCCTGGGGACCCGAACCCTAAAGTGCCAGGGCTCAGCTTTGTCCAAAGACTCCCAGTTGAAGAGGCAAGTGAGAACTGAAGTGCAGTCCACATTCCCCTCACCAAGGCATGAGTCTTGGCCCAGGATTGTGGCCTGGAGGAAGGGGACCTGGGATCTTTTTCTAATTTATCCACCTAAATTAGGAGGGAATACCTTATGTGCTAGTAGTGGTCAGAACAAGAGCTTAGCTAAGATATCCCACATCCTTACAAGGATAACAGAGGGGAACAAGATGCTTCCAGGTCAGGTATCTAAATGCTATCTCTGGGGTGATGGCCTCTGTCCCATATCCCGTCGCTGTCCTTCCTGATGGACTCAGGAAGGCAGAAAAAGTGGGAGGGGGTAATCACTTCCCTCCCTCTTGGAAACTTTGCTACCCCAACTCTACTTCCTCCCTCGCATCCATCAGAGTAGCAGAGGAAGAGGAGGTAAATGAAGGAATGATGAAGATGTCCCATTTATTCTTTCACTCCACACCTATGTCATACCAGGTGATGGGCTAAGCAAAGTCCTTAGGGGCCTGCCTTTTGCAGCACTATGGAGTCCCACTTCTCTTGCTCAGAAAGAAGCAGCTTTGTTAACTTTCCCTGGCCCCTCCTCCTCCTCTTCATCCTCCTTCTCTTCTCAAGGAAGTAATGTCTCCCATTTGAACCTAACCACAGTTAGGTCATGTCTCTGCATGTGGGGGACGTGTGGGCCTGCGTGTTAAGCTCTGAAACTCTACTTAACTTCAGACACAGAGGGAAATTTGACTCTGTGTCTAGTGGGAGTCATGGGCTACCCCAACTCTAAACCCCCTGGCCCAGCTCTCCAATTGACTGCCTCCCCGCCACCCAATAAAACAGCCCCAGACTTAGAGCCTGTAGTTCCTCCTTCTGTCTAAATGCTAGAAGGTCCTGCATTGTCCTTGCCCTCCCACCTTCATCTACTGTTTGGCCAAACTGGGGACCCAGCTATTCCCATACTCCCCAGGTGTGCATGCCCATAAAGCTTAGGTAACCCAGGAGGTTAGGCATCAGGTGTAAACAAATCCAAGTTAGCTAAAAAAATGGCTGTGGGGTGCCTTGGAGATACCATTGGCCAGCCTCACCTGACAATCCCCAGGGGGTGGTCCTTGCCTCTGTTCTGTCCCCATAGCCCCGGATGCCTGCAGAGATGGCAACCTGAAGCAGTGGGGAGAATGTGCTTGATGTACTTAAATGGCTGTTGGTTAGCTTTTGCTGAGACATAGGAAAACAATGAATGGAGAAAATGTAACAGCTACACCCTTGACACCCACTGTTGCTTGGTGCAACTGGTCCAAAACCAGTGTCATGCAATGGAGTGCTCGCTGTGCCCTAACACCTGAATTCCTATAATGAACGAACTTACCTTCTGCCCTCTCCACTCCAGCCTCCCAGTCCCCAGTGCACACTCACCTTGGGTCCAGGGACTGCACGGCCTTCTGCCCTCACACTTGGAGGAAGCAAAGCAGCAAATGGGATACCAGTCAAATGTCCCACCTCCAAACCTAGGGCATAGGGCGATCAACTTGGTTTTCAAGGGGGCTCCCTAGGCAAATCACAGAGCCCTCAGTGGTCTAGCACAAAGGCAAGTGGTAACAGCTGTGTGCCCTTTAGGGTGGAGGCTTTGTGTATTCAGAAGACCTCATTCATAGGTACAAATGTGAATATTAGCATTCATTAACCCTTTAGGTTCGATGTCTAGTTCTACCACCTGCAGGAAGGAGAGTGCTTTCTCTGACTTAGCCGCCCTATTTTTTAGCTCTTTCTCTGTTTCCTTTGAGCCAAAATGTGACTAACGTCTATTTAATGCACCCTTCCTCTTGTCTGTCCTTGGTCTAGGTTTCTTGGGCGTCCCTTCAGCCAGAGAATGCTATTCCTGTTCTGTGGGGTCGGGGAAGGTTGCCTGTCACTTTAAAGCTGTGTGATGGAAGCCAGTCACCCTTTCCAAAGCCAGGGGTGGGGGGAGGTGAGGCTAGGCAGAAATAAGAGGAGAAATTGATGTATTGGCTTCCTGGAGGTTTGTATTTCAGTTTCCTTGTCATTTCTCATCTTTGTGCTTAAGATCTGAGTGCTAGGCTAAGGAGTTTAGATTTTATTTTGCAGTTAAATAAAGCCATCAAAAGTTCCTGAGGTGATCAGGTGGGATTCATAAAGATCACGCTGACTGCAGTGTGTTGAATAAACTGAACCTGGTAGGAGCTGAAGGCTTGGGGAGGGGGACCAGAAGCAGAAGTGCCTGGGACCCAGGTGGGTGAAGTAAACTAGGCAGAGAAGACCATGGCCTTAGTTTTAAGCCAGCTGAATGGGGTAAGTGCCCAGGGTGCAAAGAATGTGTTCACAGGTGGAACACGTGTCCTCCCCATAGATGGAGCAGAAAACTCTAGCATGAGAAGCACACCTGGTGTGATTAGTGCTTCTCCAGCCACCCCAGGGAGTGTGCTTCAGGCTCCGTGCCACTGTAAAGGAGTGTGGAGGGGGCAGAGGCCTCTTGCATTAGAAGGCAGAGAAGTGGGAGAAATTCCAGGGGCAGAGTGAAAGGCCTGGGGGTTGGGGGCCTGGGAGTGCTCTGCTACAGGTCTCTGCAGGGTCGGGAAGGTGGGGTTTGGAGAGGCACAAGTGTCCGGTCTAGAGGACTGCTCCTGGTCAGCTCACTGGGTGGGGCTGGCTTGTTGTGTCTCAGCTCTAGTATCTGGACGTGTCTTACCTCCAAAATTGGGCCTCAGACGGACATCATATTTCGACAGCACCCTGTCCAAAATCTTGTGAACCATAGCTTCATTTGCACAATTTTTGCTGAAACAGAGAAGTCATTGGTAAATATTGGTCATCAGTGAATGCCACACTGCTTCTCAGAAAACAAACAACAAAGAGCACCCCAGGCATCAACTTGCCAGGGCCTTCCCTCCTGCACACATGCAGACATATACAGCCATACATGTACACGTCTCTCCCCGCTCCCCTCCGTCCCTGCAGTGAGTCAGCCAGAAGCACAGCATGACGCAGACTCCTCTTTCCCCCTCCTCCTCCCCAGCTTTTATCCAAAGCGTGGGGCCTAAAGACTGGATCCTTGTTACCAGGCAGAACTGGGGGTGGGGGGGTGGGGGGAAACTGTAGGGGAAGTGGAGAGGAGAGGGTGTGGGCAGGTGTGAGCCCTCACATAAACGTATTACTTCAACCCCCTAAGGAGCCCCACTTTACCATCAGCCTGGATGCAGCTTTCCAGGTTGGTGGGAGTCCTCTTTCCAGGGGCACCTGATTGCCCCAGGAAAGGTCATCTTTCACCCTCAGTACTCCCATGAGCTGAGCCCACCAGTCTATGTTCTCTAGCTCAGTCACATTTCCCCTACCTAGGCTAGGGCCAGCATTTTGTTGTCACGTCTATGTGAATCTTGCTTTTGTACACCTCTGTTTCTAAGATTTGGCATATTACATATGACACAGAGAGAGAGCCTTGCTCATGTAGCAGAGTTTTATGACCCTCATAAATCACCATTTTTGATTCTTGGGGTTCAGGGCTGTCCTCAAAAACACATGTATTCTTGGAGCAGGCATCTCTTTGGCTAAGCATGTGCTTCCAGCCTAGACGTGTCTTGGGTGAGCACATGTAAATGGACCCAGCGCAACCCCGCAGAGAGCTGGCCTTTCCAGAAGTCTCTGATGTGCTCTCCCAATTCACCTAGTCCTTCATGGGGGGCTCTTTTCCCCAAAAGGGGCTTGTGAATGAGAATAGGCCCTGGGCATCACTATGACTCTTAGGATCTTTGATGCATTGACTATGGAACATCAGCCTCTGCAAATCTCTCTCGCGTGTGTGTGTATGTGTGTGTGTGTGTGTGTGTGTGTTCACTAGCGCAGTTTGGTATGTTGGGTTGAGGACATTGCAGAGCTGTCTGCTGGAACCTTGCCCAACTATCCCCCCTTTTCCTAATACATGTTCATTTCTGGTTTGCCATTTAAAAAAATTATTCTCAATCATCTTTTAAAAAAAATCTCATCATCTTTAATGACAAAATTTCAAACTGTGCACATGAATGATTCCTGAATTAAAGCAACGCATTTCTGCCTGTTTAGGACCACACACACATTATCTATATGCCAGCGCTCAGGATCTGTGGCCACCACAAATACACATTTCCATGTGATCTACATGTAAAGCCTGACTGTTTAACATCTCTTCAGTTATTTGCAGACCCAAACAAACTTGAAATCAAACAGCTCATCTTCAAATGTTTTCACAGGAAGCAAGTACAAAAATGCACCCATCTCAGGCCACAAGGTTATATGCTACACAGCCACCGATCGCACTGTCTGGGCTACGATGAGGTTGAGTCAATAATTTCTATCTGCAGCATGGGAAAAGGTCCCTCACTACTCAACACACACATTCAGGAACACACGCACGCACCTCATGGAATAGAAAAAAAATCCAGACTCAAACAGGTGTCTCTACTGTCTATGTTTTGTGAATTTCTCATCACCCTGTACCCCCATCCCCCAATCCTACAGGTGCCAAAGGACGTGACTGGGAAAAGCTACTAGGGGCCTTGGTCCCCGGGGATGGATGGCAGACCTTGGGGTAAGAGCATCTTTCCCCCCACCCCCCAGGGCTGCAGTTTGGGCACACGCAGGGCTCTGTCAGGTCAGGCGCCGCAGTAACAGGGGGGCTGAAGCACAGGGCCCCCGGCGGCCCCCACTTCCATCCCACCAACCTCCAGGGACCTGTAGGCAGAGCCCGCACGCCAGGGCTCGGCGAGCCCGGGTCCAAGTCTTCCCCAGCCCGCTCCGTCCAAGAGGTCCGAGGCTGCCCGTCCTCTCCTGTCGCCGCCATGCCCAGCCTGGCGGCCCCCGCTTACCACTTGAAGAGGTCCAGGACGACATCGGGCACGGCGGAGGAGAGCTCGAAGTGGAATTTCGGGGCGGGATTCAGGTCGTTGCCCTCCGCGAGCCAGGCTCTGACGAGCAGCAGGAGCACGGCGGCTCGCAGCGTCCCACGGATGCCCATGTGGCTACGGCCGTCCGCCGCCGGGGAGAGGGACGGGGTGTGGGCAGTGCGGGGAGAGAGGGAGCTGCGGGGTCGCTAGGAGTCGCCTCTAAGGAGACAGTAGCGAGAGTATGGGGAGCAGGGAGCGCGGGGTTAGGACCGGAGCCCAGGACCCAGGGGGAGCAGTCCTCCAGTACCTCTGCCCGACGCAGCGCCCTCAGGACGCGCCCGGCAGGTGCGAGGTGCGCTCCGTCTGCGGCCGCTCCAGGCTGCGACTGGCCACCCAGCCTGGCGCCCGGCTGGCTCCGCCCACTCCGACGGTAGCACTGGCAGAACCAATCCGGCATGTGCCAGGAGCCGCACAAAAAGGCGCGCGCTCTTGCCTCCGCCCGCAGCCAGCGCACCGCCCGCCCCCGCCCCTTCGGGCCTCTGCAGTCGTCCCCCTGCTCGCAACAGACACAGACAGGGGCGGGGCCGGCCCGGGGGAGGGGGAGGGGAATCGGCTGCAGGGGGGCTGGGCATGCATCCACACCTAGGGCACCCGGTGGGTCCTGCTCTTTCTCTCTGCAAAAATGCAAAATGTGCGTTTCTTTTGGAAGACCGTGTGCCCAGGAGTCTGTTTTTTTGTGGTGAGGGAGTGAGGTAATTAGACTGCCCTGGCTGAATCTACGTTCTGATAGAGCTGGACGCATTTGGGTCCCCAGGACAAAGCTCAGGGAACTGGAAGGGTTCACCAACTGGGATCACGCTGAGATGTGACTGTCCCATAGCCAGGGCTGACACCATGGAAGGGGAAGAAGGCAAAGACCAGTGTTTCAGATATTCAAGGGAGTTAGTCCCTGGAGAGCAGGCAACTCATGCTCCTGCACTTTGGGCCCATCATGTGGAAAAGCCTGGAATTTTAGCTATTCTTTCCACTACCTCAAACACTCTCCTATGAAACAAAAGGATCTCAGAGGATAGGGAAATTCCTCCACCCAATCCCCTCTGTCCTTCCCTTCTCAGATCCTTGACAAAGCAAGCTCAGAAAGACGTCCTTCAGAGCACATGGGCCAGATGGTCAATCAATAAATAGACCTCAGTCACGTTCACCAATGCTGAACTTCCTAAGGCATGCCACTGAGAAGGGTTTCAATGAAAATGGATTTTAGGTTCACTCTTGGTTAGCTAAAACATTCACACAGAGATATAGCCCTCTTCTCCTTTCTCTCAGTATTTGGTGAAGTGAGTTGGGACTCCTTGTGCTCAGAAAACCTTCAGTTGCCTGGTTGGTTGAGTGTTTCCCACACTTAAGTGTTTAACTCTTTATCCCCACTTTCTTAACCATCTTAGAACCAAACTTTAAAAACATCTGTCTCATAGTTCCCTGCCTTTTTTAACTAGCAGAACACCTTTGCACCTTCCTTTCCCTTCACCCCACTATTGCAGCAAATGGTCTCCTTCTCACATGAGTGTAGAAATAAAAGAAGATGGTGGAACCTGCATGTCACTGACTATTACATACAGGAATGGATCAATAAAACTCATCCCTACTGCTATTAATTCTGCCCCCATTGTCTCTGGTCATCCAGGCATCCTTGTAGAGACAATCCTTGCTTGATAAAAGTGGGAATGGTTATTCTGGGTCATTTTGTCCAACCATCTGGATTGTAATATGGAGAAACTGAGGCCCAGAGAAGGAAAAGGGATTGGCCTGAGGTCACATAACAGTAGAGGCCCAAACTAGAATCCTATTTCCAGGTTTGACTACTTCCAGAACATTATGTTTTGTGTTTTGTTTTGTTTTTTGTTTTGTTTTAGTGTGATTCAGTGTCCACTGGAAATTCAGGCAACCGCCAGCAGATGGGAGTAAATTTATTTAGATGAGGATGTTCCCAGTATCCTGGAATCAAATTCCACAGGCAATTGGTCCCTCATTTGTCAGGGGAAAACAAGCCTGAAGCTTGAAGTTTTATTCTTAGGTGCCCTTGTGACTACAAAGATTGCCAAAAAGTTGATGATGAAGAATTCACTTCCAGACCTTACATCCCAGAGGGTCCTCCCCAACTTCTGCTCTCCCTAGAGGTAATGCTTTGTTGAAATTTCTAACTCACAAGACAAATAGCCCACAAAACAACAAGAAATACAAAAATGCCACTATAATTTGCATCAATACTTGTTGAGCTTTTGTCTAGTTAATTTATTAGAATATCCATAAATATCCAGATTGAATGGGCTTACACCTATGGGACCATGATGTAGGAGAAAGAGCACTGACCTGGAAGTTAGCCCATCTGTGTTCTGGATCCAGGTCTGCCACATGGCAGTGAATGTTCCAGTTTGGCTGGAGTGTAGGTTATGTTTGGAGTAAGACAAAAGGTAAGAGAGGTAAGAGGCAAGAGATTAGGCAGAACCTGGCCTAGTGAGCACCCACACTCAGTGCACAATAAATAAATGAAGCAAGAGAGTTTTGGACCTAATTGTCCAAACAAAGGAATTTGATTTTTATTTTAGAGTCAACTGTATGCTTTTGAAAGGATTGTGCAAGGGAATGACTCAATCAGAACGGTGCCTTGGAAGAATACCTGGTTACTTTGTGAAGGAGAAACTGGAAGGAAGAGAAACTGAGGACGATGACAGTAGTTAGGAGAGTATTGTTTACTTCTGCTTCTTAAAAAGCTAAAAATAATGAGTCTAATCTATAGATTCAATGAAATCCCTATCAAAATTCCAATGGCATTTTTCACAGAAATACAAAAAAAGAATCCTAAGATTCATACAGAACAATAAAATACACTGAATAGCTAAAGCAATACCAAGAAAGAAGAACAAGGCTGGAGACATCACAATTCCTGATTTTAAACTTTATTGCAAAGCTATAGTAATCAGTACAGCATGGTACTGGCATAAAAATAGACACATAGAACAATGGAATAGAATTGAGATCCCAGAAGAAAGCCCATGCCTATATGGTCAACTAATATTTGACAAAGGAGCCAAAAAGACTCAATGGGGAAATAAGAGTCTCTTCAATAAAGGGTGTTGGAAAAATTGGATTAACCACATGCAGAAAAATTAAATCGGACCCCATCTTATTCTACTCACAAAAATTAACCTGAAATGGATTAAAGACTTAAATGTAAGACCTTAAACTGTAAAACTACTAGAAGGAAACATAGGGGAAAAGCTCTTTGACATTGGTCTTGGCAACTGTTTTTTTGATATGACATCAAAATCATAAGCAACAAAGGCAAAAATCAACAAGTGGGACTATATCAAACTAAAAAGCTTCTGCATAGCAAAAGAAACATCCAACAAAATCCAAAGGAAGCCTATGGAATGGGAGAAAAAATTTACAAACCACACATCTGATAAGGGGTTAATATCCAAAATATATAAGGAACTCATACAAGTCAATAGCAAAAAAACAAACAATCTGACCAAAAATGTGTAGAGGAACTGAATATTTTCCCAAAGAAGACATACAAATGGCCAACAGGCACATGAAACGATGCTCAACATCACCAATCATCAGCGAAATCCAAATCAAAACCACAGTGAAATATCACCTCACACCTGTTAGAATGGCCATCAACAAAAAGACAAGAGGCAACAAGTGTTGACGAGGATGTGGAGAAAAGGGAATCCTTCTCCACTGTTGGTGGGAGTGTACATTGGTGCAGCCACTATGGAAAATATCATGGAGGTTCCTCAAAAAATTAAAAACAGAACTACAATATGATCCAGAAATCTCACTTCTGGGTATATATATGAAGGAAATTAAATCAGGATCTCAAAGAGATGTTCATTGAAGCATTGTTCACAATAGCCAAGATATGGAAACAGCCTAAGTGTTCACTGATGGATGGATGAAGAAGATATGGTACACATACATAATGGAATATTATTCAACCATAAAAATGAAGGCAATCCTGTCATTTGCGATGAAATGGATGGAGCTTGAGGGTATTACCCTAAGTGAAATAAGTCAGACAGAGAAAGACAAATATTGTATGTTCTCACTTATATGTGGACTCTAAAAAACCCAAACTCAAACAGAGTAGAATGGTGGTTGCCATAGGCTGAGGGTGGGGAGAAATAGGGAGATATTGGTTAAAAGGTACAAACTTCCAGCTATAAAATGAATAAGTTATGGGGATCTAATATACAGCATAGTGACTATAATTAATTATAATGTATTATAAACTTGGAGAGTAGATCTTGAAAGTTATCAACCCCCCCCCCCAAAAAGTAATTTTGTGAGGGGCTGGAGACGTTAACTAACTTCATTGTGGTAATCATTTCACAATATAAACATGTGTCAAATCCTCATGTTGTACACCTTAAACTTACATATGTCAATAATATCTCGAAAAAGCTGAAAAAAAACCACCCCAAAATAGTGAGGCTAAAATCTAGAAGAATAAAAGAACCCAGAGAGGGAAGTCTGGCACTAGAAGTCATTTTGCCCTGAAGGCATTTGATGAATCATAAGAGAGCTGTGATTTGTGGTGCCCTCTTGAGAAAAGGGGACAAAAGTTGAAGTCCAAGGCCCAAACAACTGGGAAATTTGATAAGACTTCCTGCCACTTTAAACTGAGACTGAGTAGCTACCCTTTCAGGATAATGGTGAACCAGTAGCAACCAGCCCTTGCATGGACTTGTAGTCTAGATACCCATCACCTTGATGGTCCCAAGAATCTGAAGCCTTGAATTTGGATTAAAGTAGTGTTGGACAGGTAGTTTCCCCAGGCATTTGTCAGAAGCAAATGAAAATACTTTCTATAGACAGGTACTGTCATCCTAGGCCTGAAATCATTCTTACAAATAATTTTTCAATAATATGTCAGCACATAGTCAGAAGAAACTAGGCATACAAATAAAAATATGTAATGTGAGTTACAGCCAGCAGAAAAGAATAGATGGCAAAAACAAATTCACAGACATTTCAAACATCAGAATTATGAGACATAGACTATAATAACTGATTTATCATATTTCAAAAAATAAAAGATAAGCTTGAAAATATTTTCAGGTAACAGGAAATGTCATATGGACAATTTGAAAAAGGATCAAATAGAACTAGAGCTAAAAAATATAATAATGAAAACTGAGAATTTAATGGATGAATGGGCTTAACAGAAGGCAAAATGCAACTGAAGAGAGAGTTATTGAATTGGAAGATAGGTCACAAGATACTGTCCACAATTCTGCCTGGAGAAACAAATTATGTGGAAAAAAGAAAAAGGCAGATAAGAGACATAAGGAATAGAGTGAGAAGATCTAACATACATTTACTTGATGTCCCAGAAAGAGAGGAGAGAGAAATGGGGAAGAAGATGGCTGAAAATTTGAATCCACAGTTTTAAGAAGCTTGGTGAATCCTACATAGAATAAATAAAAATAATTCTACACCTAGAGGCATCATAGTGAAAGTGCATAAAATCAGAGACAAAGTGAACTATGCTAATGGTTCAAGTTAATGAGGTCCCAATCAAGGGCACAAGTAAGAGAGATTGAAACAAGAGGATGGGTGTTAGACCCTGGCTTGCAAAATGCATTTTACTAAAATTTTCCATGAAAAACAATTTAATAAAGATGTTATCCATTTCATTCCCAATTAACAAAATATACTTGTTAAAAGTTGGATTATTTAGAGCAACCTGACATGTAGGAGCTTCACAGTTGTCATGTTTGAAAGGCCACCTTCCTATAAGTATGTATTTCTTGTCTCATGGGCCATGAAACAGGCAAGCATTCTCCATGGGTCTGAAATGCTGGTTGCAGCTGATTTCTAAGGCTGGAGAAATGTGCTTATATAAGGCTTTCTAAGAGTAAGCAGAATAAAAGTGAATCTTTGTAGGAAGGCTTCCTTTTGCTTACCCTCCCCCAAACTTTCACTCTGTTTCTAAGGAAAAGTATATAAAATAAATAATTCTGTGCTTCCCAGGGTGTCTTATTACATTCCTCAGGCTTGACCATGTGCACTCACTCACTGGCCTGCATAAGGCTGGACTGCAGTTGAATTTCTGTAGGGGTTTATATTTGGAACAGACAGAGCTAAAAATGCAATAGACTGTATTTTGAGACAGTGAAGTCCTGACTTGTTACTAGAGCTGTTCATATAAAGCCTGTCAGGGATGGCCAAATAGGAGCATCAGAGTTTCTATGGTCTCCCGCACCTCTGAAATTCCCTGACAACAACCTAAGCTGAAAACATCTGTCTATAATGTCTTCTAAGAGGAATTTCAAGTGTTTTTGCATAAACTCCTTTATGTATTTCTTCTATTTGAGGGACAAACATTCTCATATACTCTCTTGACCTTCCTCCCTAGAAAACCATTTCTCCAAGAGAAAATTTTGTGAGAGCAAGAAAGCTTTCTCTATTGGCTCACCCCAAGCCAATCAGAAAGTTGTCCAACAGTGAAGACATAAACCAACATTCACTTGTGGCATGCAATATGTCAACACAAATTCTGACCAAATATTAAGAGAGAAGTTGCTAGAATTTTGATTCTGAGTTTGCAGGGCTTCTCCTCACTTTTGCTGGGAATTCACAATTTGTGTAGGTCACAGCTTTCCCCCCCAAAGTCTGCAGAAACCTGACTTTTGATATATAGCATGTTCAAGCAGTATTTTACTCCCTTTGCATGGAAGAGAAGGAATAGGGAGAATGATCCACTAACTCTAAGGGTTTTCCCCCCCGGAACTGGTTGTAGCATAGTGTGCTAAGAAGGATTTGACTACAAATCTGAAGATTTAGATTGGAGTGCTGTCACCAGCTACCTAGGCATGTGTCACTGCCTCTGAAACTTAGTTCTCTCATCTGAAATGTGGGGTGATAATAATGCCTATTTGTTCATGGAACAATATAGTCAGAGGGGAATCCCTGTCCGTCCCAGCTTCCTAACTCTGGGGCTTCACCTCACTTAATCCCTCAGCCCCATCAGGTTTCTCATAATCTCCTTCTCAAAAGACTGCGGTCATTACCACTACTAGCCACCAGGGGTCCTCAGTTCTCTTGGTCTAACGGTGGATTGACTCTATATTTATAATCTGTTTCCCCGAATCCAGGGAAGCCAGGCTGACATTTACAAAAAAAACCTTCAACTCGGCGAAACAGAGGGGTGATAAGCACAGGGAGCAAAGGTCCTTCTGAGAGAGGAGGTTTTAGTGCACAAATGGATGAACCTCTACTTCTACGCTGGGGTCCTAGCTGCCACTAGCTACCCTGTACCTCAGCAGGGCTGCTGATGTCTGGCCTTGGGCACCTTTGCTCTTGTT
Organism: Balaenoptera acutorostrata; assembly: GCF_949987535.1. Taxonomy (NCBI): domain Eukaryota; kingdom Metazoa; phylum Chordata; class Mammalia; order Artiodactyla; family Balaenopteridae; genus Balaenoptera; species Balaenoptera acutorostrata. The sequence goes on along the minus strand of NC_080085.1, from coordinate 130,956,391 downwards.
CCCAGGGGGTGAGAAGCGGGGATCCTGTACAAATGGTAAATAGGTAGCTCCTGGAGTTGTGTGGCCATATGAGGTGTTCTTGGTAAGAAGGGCTCCTTTCTTAAATATGACTCCCAGAGCACAAATTTCTCAAAACAGCCCCTTTCTCCATGATCTCTCAGCAGAGTCTGTAGTGCTCATCAAGTATTTCAGGTGCTGCCCACACTCCCCAGCCCCCTTTCAGTTAGCTGGGGCTGTGTGACTAGTTCTAGACAATGAAATGCAAACTTTAGTGGCACATATCATTTCCCAGATGAGGCATTTAAGAGCCAGTGTATAATCCATAAACTCTCTCTTCCTTTGCCCTGGTGATGCTGAAAGCCAGATGTTGAAATGGTGACAACAAAGATGGAGGGAACCTAGACCCCGAGTCCTCAGGTGGAACAGAGAGCTGGTAACTTGCCCCTGATCTTGTGTGAGCTGGAAATCAAGTTTTGTTATGCTAAGCTGCTGAAATTTGGAGACGTTTATTATTTCAGCAAAGCCTAGCCTATCTTGATGGATACACTCTTTTTCCCACACTCCTCCCAGTGCCTGTACTATTATTATAAAGGCCCATGGACAATTCTCTCTGCATGTTTTATAGGTAGCTTGAATCCAAAGTATTCCAAGATTATCCTAATTCCCAGCAAATATGGTCATTTTGGGGTATTCTCAATCCCTGTGAATTAATATTCAGTTGTTACCTGATTGCGACCTAGAAGTCATCTATTCCATGTCCTTCTATCTCTCCACTCCCATGTTCATTCATTCATTCATCAGCTATTTATTGAGTACCTATTATGTGCCAAGTACTTTTCTGGGAACTGGGACATAATAGTAGGAAAAACAAAATCCTGTCAAAAATCCCTGCCACCATGGAAATTACATTCTAGGAGGGGGAGAGAACGCTTGGTGAGTGGGATGGTGGTGGTTGGAGGATGAGGATGTTATTTGAAATAAGGTAGCATTTGAACAAAAAGACTGGAAAGAGGAGAGAATGCAAGCCATGCAGACATCTGGTGAAAGAGAATCCCAGGAGAGAGGATGGCAAATGGAAAGGCATGAAGGTAGAAGTATGCTTTGTGTATTCAAAGAGCAGCAAGGAGGCCGATGAGGCTGGAAGAGAATGAGTGAGGGGTACAGGAATAGGAGAGGAGGTCCAAATGGAAACAGGGAGGCAAGATCATGTAGGGCCTTGTAAACCCTTGTAAGAAATTTGACTTTTACATGGAGTGAGCTGGAAAGCCAACGGTAGATTTTGGACATAAGAGTGACATGATCATACTAATGTTTTAGAGGGATCCCTCCAACCACTCTGTGGGCAATAGGCTGTGGGGGACAAGGGCAGAAACAGGGAGGCCAGATTTGAAGCTACTGCAATAATGCAGGTGGCAGATGATGGGCTCAGACCAGGGTAGTAGCAGCGGAAGTGATGAGAAGTGGTCAGATTCTGGATATCTTTGCAAGGTAGAATCAAAAGGATTCCCTGACTAACTGGATATGAAAGAAAGAGAGTGTCAAAAAAGACTCCAAGAGTTTGAGCCTGAACAGTTGGGATAATGGGCTTACCATTTACAGAGCTATATAAGACTCTGGGAAGAAGTTAAGGTATGTGGAAAGCCAAGGATTTGGTTTTGAACATTAGAAGTTTGCTTTGACTATTAGGTGCCTAAGTAATAATGTTGAGTAGGAATTTAAATATATAATATCCCCCCTCTCTGCCCAATGCATTCTTACTCATCTTTCAAGACTAAGCCCAGCTATTATGAAGCTTTTCCCAACTGGCCAGGCAGAGATAGTGACTCTTTCCTTCATGCTCCAAGGGTGCCTTCAACAGTCCTCTAGAACAGCATTTCCCTCCTATATTGTCATCATTGCCTCTCATCTCTCTTCCATGATGAACTGGGAGCTCCTGTAGTCTCGGAACTGTTTCTGATTCATCATGTGGCTGCCTAGAACTCAGTCCAGAGTCTCCTTTATAGTGAGAACTCAAGAAATGTCTGTTGAAAGAAGCATCCCAGAAATAAACAGAGGAGAAAATTTCTCCAAAGTCAGAGCTCATGCAGGATGAGGACTTGGAAGTGGCTATCATATTTATTGGTTAGAATGCTCAAAGATGATACCTGAGAGAGAAGAAGCCTAAGTACCGCATGTTGAGGAACAGGCTTTGCTCTGTGGCCTTGTTTGGCTTTCATTTTTTTTCCTTTTTTTTTTTTAACATCTTTATTGGAGTATAATTGTTTTACAATGGTGTGTTAGTTTCTGCTTTATAACAAAGTGAAACAGCTACACATATACATATATCCCCATTGTTTGGCTTTCATTTTGATGAAAGGGACCCAGAAGATTTATTTCTCTAACTGTACCTCAAAGAGGGCATCCTCTTTCCAAGAAGGGATGCTGTAATTCTGTCAGTGGATGGGATTTAGAGGCAGACAGATTTTGGCTTAGACTTAGCTCTAATGGAGGGAACGTCAGAGTCAGACAGATTTAGGGGCTTGAATCCCAGTTCTGCCACTCACCATCTGTATGACTTTGGACAAGTCACACTATCTGATCCTCAGGTTTTTCATCTATAAAATTTGAGGATTAAGTGGGGATTAAGTGAGATCAAGATGGTAAAGCACCTAGGGTAATTATTGACACAGTAATTGTTACGGAAGAGTGGATAAAAGAGACACACTATTCAGGGCAATCAAAAGATGGAATGAGCTCCCTATCGCTGGAAATGTTCAAGGACAGACTACATGACTGCTTCTTGAAAATATTATGGAGAGAATACTAATAGTTGGACCAGCTGAAAAAATTGAGGTCTTTTCCATTTTTGAGTTTTGTAATTCTAAAAATCCCCAAAAATAGAAATGGAGACACAAAGGTATGTACTGAGATCACTCTGCTAATGTAGAGTGCTTATGTCCAGATAGGGTCTTTTTAGAGCAATTGGCCTAAGCATGTGAATACATGCCATCCAAGGACTTGTGTGTGTGTGCAGCAGTGTTCAGGGGGGACTGGTACTGTCAGATTTGAGAGTACATTGCCAGCTGTGATGCCTGCTGCTGCACACCTGGCATCTTGCCTCAGCACTACATTTCTTTCCAATAATCAAATAAGCCCCTGAAGCGACTGCATGTTCATTTATTCCTTGACTCAGTCAACTGGGGCTTTCCATACGGATCTCTCATTTACTCCTTTGCAGTTTTATCATAATTGACTCCCATTTGGGAGAAGATTTCAGGAGTTGGTACAGGGAGAAAGAATGTTTATTGGTTATCGTGGCTTTTCTGTGCAGATCACCATATCTTTTTCAATTTGACCTTCGAGACTATCTCCATGATGCTTTTTCCCACAGTGTCCTCCTCACACCATGGCTCCCACCCCTAGTTCCTGCCTTCTTGCCCGACTTGGACTCTTGCAATAGTCTTCTAATTGGTTTTCCCCTTTAGTGTTTGCTCCCTCTTTAATCCATTCTGTATTCAAACGATTTACTATCTGATTCCAACCGACCCTTCTAGCTCTCTCCTCCCCCTCCTTCCTGTCATGCATGCCCAACTCCTGTCCAAAGGGGCTATGGGCCTTTCCCTGAGCAACTAACTCCCTCTTGGTGGATATTCAGTTTGCCACCTTCATCTGCCTAAATCCAACTTATCTTTTAAACCCAAGGCCATATACCTTTCCTCACAAAGCCACCTGTGAGGGCCCTGACTTTGTGCCCTGATCACATAGAGCCTTTTATTAGAGCTCTGTGTGTGCTTATTCCCCTTAAAAGTCTGTAAGCTTCACTTCTCTCATCATTAGCTGTATTCTCTCTATAACTCTTCTAATTTTAAAAACAAACCCTTTTTGCCCACCATGATTTCTCCCCTGAATCCCTACCTCATTTAACAAATAAACAAATAAGCCCAATCAGGATTTGCGTGGGTTGTACTGAAAAATAATTTAACGCCTGACATCCTAAAAGCACAAATTACATAAGTCGTTTTAGGTACTAATTGACAATGTGGAAGTCTGAGTGAAAAAAAAAGCATTCAGGCTACAAATGATCGATTCCACCGAAAGTTGCCTAAGTGTTCTTAATTAATCAACAAGGAGCCACATTTGAGCCCGTGAAACCCTTTTCTCTCTTTTAGAAATGACAAACCCAAGGGAAAGTTTACTTAATGTATTTATTTGATTCATTTCTTAGTTTCTGAGCTTGACTATCTTAAGCCTTTGGTTTGTTCTTGGGGATTATGGGGTTTTTATGAATTGAGCCATTCTCTAGTTTGCTCTTCAGGATGTGAGCATATTGCATTCATTTAATCCTCTGAATTTACACAGGATAGAAACCAGAGGTGAATATAGCATTTATTTGGGTGGCATGAATTTCCATAAAATGATGACAGAAACCCACTGCAGTGTTTCTGACAGGTCTCATGTTCCTGATGTTGTTTATGGGAACATTGCCCATTACAGTGAATTGGTTCCTCTAGATTCGTTTCTCTCCTGTGGAGCCTATTGAGTTGAGATGGAGCAGGAAGGGCCAAGATGCCTTATGGATGAACAGTGACCAAGGTTATGCTTCCTAACATCAACACTACTAAAGTGGGAGAAAAGGCTTTTAGAACAGGGTGTGCACATATTCAAGTGCATAACGTTATTCCACAAGTTATTAGGTCTATGAAAGCTTTTCTGTGAAGCTGTAGATGCTACTCAGGAGTCAGCTTTGAAAATGAAGTCAAAGTGACCCTTCTTGTGTTCCATTAAATGTAAACATGTTAAGAGAGCTTCTTTCCAGTGAAACGCATTATTATGTAACTCTGTTTATGCAGAACTTCACCTTAGGTTCACTTAGGTTTGTTAAAATAGATGGAAATGCTTGTTCCAGACTGTCTGGGTCTTAATTTGCAAAATGTACTCCTAATCCAAGCCCACTGGACAGAAAGGGCCACCCTGCTCCAGAGGACTAATAATAATAATTTAATCCTCACAAATTAGCTACTGTTTTTCAGCCAGGAGTAGAGAGGATATGATGGAGGTCAGAGCTGTGTGATCTTCAGCAAGTTACCTAGCTTCTGTGTGTCTCAGTTTCCTCATCTCCATGGAAAATACCTAAAACAATGGCCAAGCACATGTTCAATGGGCAAGCAATGGGAGATCTTCTAGAGTTAGGTGGCCATTGCCGGCTAGCTAGTAGGACAAGTGGGATGAAGAGAAGGAAAAATGTCGGTCACTGGAGCAGACTGACTATATCCATAGTTCTTGAGATGAGCTATGTGACTCCGGTAGGGGGCAGGAGCAAATGTATAGAAGGGTTGCAAAATGCAGGCTAGGGGAATCAGTGCCTGGGATGTGTCCCAAATGTGTCTGCCCCAGCCTGAAGCTTCTGGATCTCAGAAGATAGGAAAAGGCCTTTTCCTACATGGACCAGACTCCAGGAAGAGTGTAGAACCTCAAGTAATAAACTACTAACCTCAGTGAATCACAGTTCATTTTTAAACTACTCACTTACCTCTTAATTTAGATGTGGCAATTTACAAAGCAACTGACCACTCATCATAGGTTTTCTTTGGGGTAACTGGGACACAGTTGCTGGTTTATGCAGTAGGGTTGTCAAAAACCTGAGTCACATGAAACTTATCATCTTACCCTGGAATTTCTAATGATTTCACTTGGTGTTCTATTGTCATACAATTTAAATGTCTCAAATATGGTTTTGTTCAAAACTCTCAATCCATGTTGAACTAACCGAGGCTTCACCTTTACTTTCTAGAAGCTCTTCTAGGGCAGTTTCTATAGCAGCAGCTTTAGCATTTATACCCCACTGTTAGAAGATTCATCTCAGATATCTATGTGAATATGGCTATGGTTCACAATGAAGCACAAGGGCAAAATACAGGATCTTTTCATTTCTGGTTTGGCATAATGAGGTATAGTGTACTTAAAAAGACCAAATACCTTCATGGAGAGCAAAGGACAAAATCAGCCCAACATAGTGTTTCTTGGCTTGAAAAAGCCTGGATCCCATGCCCCTCACTTGACATTGGATTCCAGTTTCTGACTACCCAAAGGATTTCACATTGCATGCTGGAAGATGTAACCCCATCTAGCAACATTGGCAATGAGTGAGAACTCTTAATGGCATCTTAATACAGAGAAGTTCACCAGGGCACTGAATAGATGGACTCAAGGTGATATGGTATTTTTAATCCATTATTTTCTTTCTTTCTTTTTTTTAAAGAGCAGCTTTACTAAGATATAATTGACATATCACACAACTCACTCTTTTAAAGTATATAATTCAATGGATTTTAGTATATTTAAGGTGTTGTATAATCATCCATCTATCTAGTTTTAGAACATTTTCATCACTCCTAAAGGAGACCCTATACCCATTAACAGTCACTCCCCACTCTCCTTCCCCACTCCCTGGCCCTTTCAGTCACTAAACTGATTTCTGATCTTATGGATTTGTCTATTATAGACATTTTGTATGAAGAGAATCATACAGCATGTGGCCTTTTGTGACTAGCTTTTTTCACTTAATATAATGTTTTCAAGGTTCATTTCAAGCATGTATCAGTACTTCATTCCTTGTCAAGGCTGAATAATATTCCATTGTATAGATATACTTCATGTTGTCTATCCATTCATCTATTGATGGACATTTGGGTGGTGTCCACCTTTCGGTTAGTGTGAAAAGTGCTGCTGTGAACATTCATGTATAAGTTTTCACCTTGTACACACCTTGTGAAAACATTTTTTTTCAGTTCTCTTAGGTATAGCTTAGGAGTGGAATTGCTGAGTCATATGGTAAATCTACATGTAACTTATTGAAGAACCACCCTTGAATTCCTGGGATAAATTCCACTTGGTCATGATGTATACTCATTTTAATGTGCTGCTGGATTCAGTTTGCTAGTATTTTGTTGAAGATTTTTGCGTCTATGTTCAGAAGGGATAGTGGCCTGTGGTTTTCTTTTCTTGTCTGGCATTGGTATCAGGGTAATGCTGACCTCATAAAATGAATTAGGAAGTGCTCCATACTTTTCTATTTTTTGGAAGAGCTTGAAAAAGATTGGTGTTAATTCTTTAAATACTTGGGCTTATTTGATGTGAGTGTGTATGTGCGTGCACGTGCACATGCGCACATGTGCATCATCTGTCTCTCTCCACTAGACTGTAAGTTACTTGAGGGTACAGACATTGTATTATCATTTTAGTGGATCCAAGAGAAAAGCAGTGACCCATACACATTGAGAAAATAGCTGGGAATTCAGGAAGAGGAAGAAGAAATAGAAGACAATGGGCATTTCTGAACACTGCTGGGATGCTTAGGGAGTGTTAGAAGGCAAAGTACCAAATACTGAAAACTCAAATCACCTGAGAAAGGTGGCAATCTCTGAAGAATATTCTTGCAATTGTGAAATAGAAATTATATATGCAAGGAGTGTGAAGAACAGCTGTACAGAACAGTGTGTCTGTAATGAGTGTCATTACATCAAAGGCATCCAATAAGAAGGCTTGTTCATGACCTGCTCTGCAGCTCATTTGGGATTTTCTTCTATAAAACCATGAACTTGGTCCAGTTTGGTCATCTGAAGAGTAAAAAAAAAAAAGCCAGAGTATTTGGGTTTATAAAATTTTGAGGGGACAAAAAAAACCCCCACTTTGCAAGCTTCTGCTGTTTATTCAGCCCAGCATTAGGCATTCTGGGATAGAAGTAAGAAAGAGATAAGCCACAGATCCTACCTGCAAAGAAGAAGGGTAGACAAGGTACTGTCCAATGAGAGACAGGGAACTGATTAGGAGAGGATTGGCCTGCAGGAATCAGATGGGGTGGTTGTTCTGGAGAGGGAAGAGGCCAGGAGGATAGAGAATCAGAAACCATGGTATCAGTGAACATGAGACTGTGAAATGCTTTGGAGCTAGGGCAGAATTCAATGTCTAACCTCTCAGCCCCTACTACCAACAGCCGCAAGACCACTGAGAGAACAGGTATCAACTGAACTACTCAGGACCACTGACAATGCCCGGTCTCCCAACTCTGCCCAGGGCCTCAGGTGGCTAAAGCTTGTTTGCTCATTGCTTCCAGCCACTGTCACATTAACTATATCACTGTAAACTCATAATCACCAGTTTCATCAGGACCCTCACTGCTTAGCATTCCTACTCTGTTTCTCTAGCCAGCTATCTCATCCTCTCTCCACAATTATATTTTCTTATCTTATACATGCTTCTTAAGTACCCTCTCCTGCAGAAGATGACCTTATGCTCCTACTTCACAGAAAGAACAGAGAACTCCAAACTTTAAATGGGAATACCTTTAATTTCCTGTCACTAAACCTCCAGCTGCCTGATCTGTCTCCAGCCTCTCATCCTTCTCTTTCTGGTTCAGATATGGTAGTGGCTTTCAGGCAGACTTTTCACAGGGAGAGTACTTCTGGGATCACTGATTGGCTGTGGCTGAGTCCCTCTAACAACGCAACATTCAACTGTCTTTGTGCTGTTGTCCATATGAACAAATCTCATTTGGGACTGAATTGATCAGACATTTTGATTCATGCAGCCAGAACTGAAGGAAATATCAGGTTCTGCAATGTTGATTTCCCATGTCCCTGGATCACCTACAATAGAATCTTCAGGTGTATTTGTTTGAAATGAATATTTCCTCTAACTGCCCCATCCTTTACTAGGAATGGATTCAAAGATTCCGCAATTTAACAATATCTTCACATAAAAGAATTTGTGTGTGCACTAAGTTTTGAGAGCCAGTGATATTGACCATAGCTAATTTGTCAAGTGAAAAGTTCTGGAATGCGTCTTCCATCATGAATGAAGGTGGAGCTGCCTACCATGGTTCTTTAAAGGATAGGGTCAATCACAAACCATGGGAATCGTCTTAGACCATTTTCTCATCAGAAAAATTTAAAAGTGGTATGTCACATACTATACCCAACTCCAATATTTCCATCTCTACCAAAACACACATACTCACACAGAACCTGCTCTAATGCATGAAGGAGCATGTTAGTCCCCAACCTCAGGCCAATAAAGGGATTCAACTGTGAGAGTATCATAGTACTGCACAATACTAAAGCAATTTTTGTGAAATATAACATACCTTCAGAAAAGTACATAAAATGTAATTATCTGGTTCAAGAAATAATTATAAGGTGGGTATTCATGTAAGCACTACCTAAGTCAAAGAGAACATGACCAGCCCCCAAGAATCCCCTCATGTTCTTTCCCAACACCAGCCCCCTGGTTATTGTGTATTACTTGTATCACCTATTTACACTTGCCTGCTTTTAACTTTATAGAAACAGCCTCATACAGTATATATTGTGTGTCTGGCTTCTTTGACTCAATATTATGTTCATAAGATTCATCTAGTTTGTTGTATGTGGCTGAGTTTTCTGTATGATATTCCATTTGTATACTCATTCAACTTGTTTTGGTATTTGGGTTGTGTTCAGTTTGGGACTGTTATGAGCACTGCCACTTTGGACCTTCTGAGCCGTGCCCCCCAGGGCACATGCATATGAAATTCTCTAGGTTAATGGGATTTTCCTAGCAGTAGTATTGCTGGGTCTCAGGGTAAGCACGTTTTAAACTTTATGGGATATTAACATAGAGTGTTTTTTATTCATTTCTAAATAATTATTAATTTCCTTCAATCTAAGTGTTAGTCATATACTACTATTTTTCCAAACATTTTGGATTTTTTAAAAAAATAAAATTTATTTATTTATTTAATTTTGGGGCTGTGTTGGGTCTTCGTTGCTGTGCACAAGCTTTCTCTAGTTGCTGCGAGCAGGGGCTACTCTTCATTGTGGTGCATGGACTTCTCATTACGGTGGCTTCTCTTGTTGCAGAGCACGGGCTCTAGGTGCGCGGGCTTCAGTAGCTGTGGCACACAGGCTCAGTAGTTGTGGTGCATGGGCTTAGTTGCTCCACGGCATGTGAGATCTTCCCGGACCAGGGCTCGAACCCGTGTCCCCTGCATTGGCAGGCAGATTCTTAACCACTGCACCACCAAGGAAGTCCCAACATTTTGGATTTTTAATGATATCTTTGTGTTATTATTAACTTCTGCAGAAGCATTAAGATCAGAGAGCCTAGTTTTTATGATATTAATCCTTTGGAGTTTATTGAGGCTTCCTTTTTCCTAATTCATATTTTATTTCTATAAATGGGTAATGCGCTTCCAAAGAATTTGTATTCTCTTTTTGTTGGGTGTAGAGTTTTATATTGTCTATTGGCACAAATTTATTACTATGTCTTTGATATTGTTGCTTATTTTTGTTTGTTTAAACTTTCAGTTTCTAAGAGTTGAAGGTTAAAATATCCAGCTACGATTGTTTTTCTTTTTTATGGACTGTTCTTACATTCTTAAAAAAATTTTATTGGAGTACAGTTGTTTTACAATGTTGTGTTAGTTTCTACTGTACAGCAAAGTGAATCAGTTATACATATACATATACATATATCCACTCTTTTTTAGATTCTTTTCCCACATAGGTCATTACAGAGTATTGAGTAGAGTTCCCTGTGTTATACAGTAGGCACTTTTTAGTTATCTCTTTCATATATAGTAGTGTGTATATGTCAATCCCAACTTCCCAATTTATCCCTCCTCCCTTTCCCCAGTAACCATAAAATTGTTTTCTACATCTATGACTCTATTTCTGTTTTGTAAATAAGTTCATTTGTCATATTTTAGATTCCACATATAAGTGATATCATATGATGTTTGTCTTTCTGTATCTGTCTTACTTCAGTCAATATGACAATCTCTAGGTCCAACCATGTTGCTACAAAGGGAACCCTCCTACACTGTTGGTGGGAATGTAAATTGGTGCAGCCACTATGGAGAACTGTATGGAGGTTCCTTAAAAAACTAAAAATAGTACTACCACATGACCCAGCAATCCCACTCCTGGGCATATATCCAGAGAAGACCATAATTCGAAAAGATACATGCACCCCGATGTTCATAGCAGCACTATTTACAATAGCCAAGACATGGAAGCAACCTAAATGTCCATCAACATAGGAATGTATAAAGAAGATGTGATACATATATACAATGGAATATTAGCCATAAAAAAGAACAAAATAATGCCATTTGCAGCAACATGGATGGACCTAGAGATTGTCATACTAAGTGAAGTCAGACAGAGCATGTTCTCTGACCACAGTGGAATTAAGCTAGAAATCAGTAACAAGCACTAACTAGAAAAATCTCTACATATTTGAAAAAAGTCAATTTAACAAACTTGACCTAATGGAGTCATGTATCTGTATGCACCTATATCTAAATATCTATTTCTATACTTATACCTATAGCTATAATTACATCTACATCTTCATCTATGCCTATTTTCTACCAAGCAATTTGAAAGTACAGTTTTTCCCAGCACATGTGTAGAATTTACAAAAATTGGCCATAGTATGTCCAGAAAGCAAGTCTCAACAAATTGCAAAGGAGTGAAACAACAAAGACAAATACTGTATGATATCACTTATATGTGGAATATAAGAAATAATACAAACGAACTTATTTACAACCTCCTAGCTATTTTCCTAGCTCTCTCATTCTTCTACTTCCTCTACACCTTTGATCTTTGATCTTATTGAGAGCTTTGCCCCTTGATCTCTACTTGCTGACCATCTGTTCTCTCCTTTTCTCTCATCTCATTGATTTGGTTTGGCGAAATTCTCCTCTCTACTTTCTTTTCCTGTTTATGTGAAGACTTACTAAGTTGTAAATACATCCACCACCACTTATCCCTGTATATTAGCAACATCTCCTGCATCCCCACATCCAGTCATGGCCCATATGTAATCAGTTGTTGATTTTAAATTCTATGTACTTCTCAGTGTGCCTTCTACTACTACCTTCAGCATTCCTTACACAGATTTTGCTATAATCTGTATTGCATTATTGCCCCTCTTTTACCCTTTCTCCACATTGCTTCCAGAGTGGTACTTCCACAACATAAATCACTTCCCTAATTAAAGCCTTTTGATGGCTTATTGTAGTCTTAAGAATAAGTCCAAACTACTGACTCTGGTATGCAAGGCCCCTTCCTGCCTCCTTACCCTTGTCTCCCACCATTCTATCTCATCAAATCCTTTGCTGCAGTCACACTGAAACATTAGAAGTGCCCCAAATGCATAATATGCTTCCACACCTCTGTGACTTTCTTTGAACGCTCTGTTCCCTCTGCTTGGAAATCCCTCTTCCCTTCATCACTTCTCTAAGAAACTTTTCACAATTCAAAACTTAGTTTTCCTTATACTCCTGTGTGCTCACTTTGCACTATTATGGCACTTATCCAACTGAACTGTGGCCATTACTCTGCTAGCCAAGAAACTTTTTGCCACTAGACTTTGAGTGACTTTGAGGTCAGAGATAATGTCTTATTCTTTCTGTCCTTGTTGCAAGATTAAGGCTACATACATAGTAGGTGCTCTTTTAATACCTTTTTATTGGTTGAGTGAAGAAATGAACTAGTATGGTCTTAATGATGCCTTGGGAAAAATAATGCAATATTTTTTTAGATTTTAGAGAATTTATTTCTCACAAGACAGAGCTAAATAAGAGTAAAACCTTTTTATTTAGTACCTCAAATTATATGTGAGTCAAGTGGATTGCTGTAAAGGCTGCCCAGAGATTTGTCATCTAGCTATGGCTTGGCAAGAGACTGCTTCAAAATGAATCTTTGAGTTTATCAGTGAGTCTTGAGAGAGCAAGAAACAAATTTGAATTTAATATGCACACCACTCTTGGAAGTCTGAGTAGTTGGGAAACATGATGGAGATTGATATTAAGGAGACCTGTTCAGTTTCAAGCCTCAGCAGGCCAGCTCCTCTGTGGTTTAAAGCACACTTAATAATACACAAAGTAGCATCAATATCACTGACTTTCCTTAGCCACACACTGAGGAGTCCCAAAGCCCAGCCTCACTGAAAGACAAAGCTGTTAGTCTTAGTGTAGCTGTGAGGAGACTTGTAATGCAGTCTCTAAAGCTAAAGAGTCAGGAAAAAAAGGGTTTCAAAGAAATGCAGTTACCACAGATGATTACTCTTGCTGTATATGGACCCAGGACATAGAGTAGGGAAAGAATAGGGTGAAAGATGGCAACTTCTTTACAAGGCCTACATTCCGGATTTTCTTTCATTCCTTACCCCAAACCAGGAAGTTAGAGGCAGCAGTTCCCTTCTCATGGGGGTGCAAAGAAGCATCTGAAAGAAGACACAGCAATGAGAAGCCTCAATCTGCCTTCTTCTCCCAGTTCAGACCCAGCTCAGGCTGGAGACTCTTTAGTTAGAGCCCCAATCCCCCTCTCCACTCCCACAGCTCCACTGAGCCCAGGATCCAGCCATGGCATGTGGAATACATGGCTCTTGTTCTGCTCCCTCGCCATAGCCTCCTTTAGGTATGCCTGATGGCTATCAAGGACGCACAGAGCAGGATGGCCAGAGGAAGGACCCATAGCACCTAGGGATGGCCCAAAGAGAAAGCCTGACTATACATTAGCCAGCTAAGGCCAACCCTGGCAGGAAAGGCAGCAAAGAGCACAGTTCTCCCCTTCCAGCTCTTCTGGGGTCCATCTCTCCTCTAGACCCTTTGGATGCCCACATCATAAGTCTTGATTGAAGGAGAAATACTGATGGATGATGGGGGTTAAGGATTGGCTGGAGACTGGAAAACATTAGGCTCCAGGCTCTGGAAGCTTCCTGGAATCAATCTTGGGAGCTGCTTCTTAGCTTCAAGTGTTTGGGGTAGGGGAAGCCAAGAGAGGATCAGGAAGAGAGCTGTCTTGGCTGTTCTGTTTATTGCTACACTTCCAGCATTTAGAATGGTGCCTGGCATATAGTAGGTGCTCAGTTAAAGGAAATGCTTATTAACTGACTGACTGAATGAACACATGAATGAACAAATGACTGTAAGAAAGGGTAAGACTTCAATGATAAAGATGACACAGAGAGCAGAAAAAGGCCAGAGCTTATTAGAAGAGCACCAAATAGGTTGGTATTACTAGGTATGTAGAGCTAGTGGAGCCTTTTGTGTAGGTCTTGAATGCCATGCTTATTTTGTTTGCAGTAGAGTCCACAAAAGTTTCTTCACAGGAATTTGACATGTTCAGAGTTGGTTTTTAGGAAGTTTAATTTGGCAATAATATGAAATATGGATATGTGGGGAAAGAGATGAAAATAAGAGAAAAGGTAGGATGCAAAGTAGGAGCAAAAGTTCAGGCAATAAGTAGTGAAGACAATGATACTGAGGCTTGGGGATAACATTGAACAACTACAAATCTCATCCTTTGCCCCTGGGAGTGCAAACTGTTACAACCACTTTGCAAGATAATTGGCATTGCCTAGTAAAATTGAGCTTGGGAAAACACGATAACCCGGATATTTAATACGTAGGCATATACTCTAGATTAGGGGTGCTCAACCTCAACATCATTGACATTTTGGGCCAAATAATTCTTTGTTGTGGGTCCTGTCGTCTGCACTGTAGGATATTTATCAGTATCCCCAGCCTTTACTCATTGGATGCTAGTACCACTTCTACAGTAATGATAACCAAAAATGTCTCCAGATATTGACAAATGTACTCTCAGGTGAAAAAATCACCCCTGGTTGAGAACCACTGCCATAGAGAAACTCTTGTACATGGGCGTCAGTGAATATGTATGAGAAGGTTCATAGCACCATAATTTGCAAAAGCATAAAACTGGAAACAACCCACATGTCCATCAACAGGAGAAGAGTGAGATTTTCATATAATGAATAACTATACAGCAGTGAAAATTAATTACTACTGCTACACACATCAACATAGATAAATCTCACAAAGTTGGGAGAAAAAAGGAAGAGGCAAAAACATAATAATATAATATGATTGCATTTATATTAAGTCCCAACATGGACAAAATAAAATAACACTGTTTAAGGGAACATACCTTATAAAGTGAACATATAAAGAAAAGCAAGCGAATGATGACAAAATTCAGGATAGTGGTTACCTCTGGGAGGGAATGAGGAGCGGACTCAGAGAGGGCACATGTGGCTTTCAGAGGTATTGATTATGTTCTAGCTCTCAAGCTTGGTGATGGGTATACAGGTTTTTATTTTATTATGATATATACTGTGTGGAAGCAGCCATCGTGGGACCTGCTGCCCCTCTTCAGAATTGCCCAATTAGTGCCCTGGACCTGGAACATTCCTCTATATGGAATATAGCTGTCCCTTAGTGCCAGGTTCTTCTTCCTTATTAGGAGAAAACTTTCCCTTGTTCTAGGTATACAGTGAATGTCCTTTTTTGCTTAAATGTGAGTGTCATGTGGCACCTGGCCAGCCCCACCAGTATTTCTGCCCCCTGCAGGAAAGGAACAGGGTCTTCACCTGCAGTGCAACTGTCCCATGTCAGCTATCAGGAGGGACCAGCTCTCAGGCTGTGGGAGACCAGTGCACACTACTGACGCTGACCTTGGTGCATCTCTTCTCCTGTGTGTGAGGAAAGCCTTGTTTCAACTGGTGCCTTGTGTGTTGAGCCCTCCTTGGCTGCTCTAAACCCACAGAAGGTGCAGTGGGCCAATGTCTTGGGCTGCTCCTTCTGGTAGTGGGAATTGTTATGACCTTTGTTTTCCTTCAAGTGGAAATCTTCACTTGAGATTGGTAGCTGCATCTGACTGCTTGACATTTACCTTACATATATACAATTTTCTCTTTGTGTGTATCAAATATTACATAATATTAAGGAAGTAACGGGGTCCAACATAAGGCAGGAAGAATGGAGAGGAGGGCATCAGAGTCAATAACTAAATGGATGTTGGATGAGAGAGAAAAGCCAACCTTTAGGTACCTCTTGAGTATATGCAAGAATAGTTTTAAGCTTGTTTTCTTCATAGATTTGAGATCAGTGGCTCCTTACCTTCTCAATATATGAGTGAGTCACAAGACTTGACTACATGTGTTGTACAATAACTTCATGTTTAACAAAAATCCATTATCTGAGAATTCTGCCCCATTAGACTTCTAAAACATGTACTCATTTATATTCCTTGAAGTCATAAGCATCTGAAAATAGGGGGCTTAGAATAAAAGTGATTCTTCATCTCTAACTTTAGTATCATTAGAGTATCTCCAACAGGCACAGAAAGATGTTTCCAACTCTGGCATCCACTCTATCCCCCCCTTATTTTTCTCACTGGTCATCCTCCAGGTAGAGGAATGAAAGGCAAATTCATGACCAAATCTCTTCAAAAGACTGAGCCATAACCAAGGAAAACATCAAAACATCTTAACCTTTCCTGAGTGTGTGGGGGAGGAGAGGCTGGACTTTTCCTAGAAGAGGCACAAGGTGTTCAAGGTTGAAGGACTGGAGGACTCACTGAGAACATATTTTACCCATGTGAAAATAGAAAAACCCACAAATACGCAGAGAAACAGGAAGTGCAGGAAATGGCCCTGACCCAAATTTAGGGACGAGCATTCAGACACTCAGAGAAGCCCGATACATTAGAGCTGTATTGGACTGCTAAGAGCAGCAAGTCTAACTTCTGCATGTGAATATGGGAGGGGAATTGAGGCTCAGAGAGTGAAAGCTTCTTGATCAAGTTCTAGCTATGCAGAGGCAGAGCTGAGGTTGGAGTCCAGATCTCCTATTCCAAGCTCAATGCCTTTGTTGTTTCAGAGGTTAAGATTACATAAGAAGCCATGGATATTGACATTTCGAATGTCAGAGCTGGAAGTATCCTTAGATTTTGGAGATTTGGTAAAATTCCCCCTTTATACTGGTGAGAAAACGCAGACCCAGAGAAGAGGACTTGTAAAACTCATATCCATATGGTAGGCAATGGGGAAGGGAAGATGGATGTAAAGTGGGGGAGAGCAAGGACAGGCTGGGACCCAAAAGCATGAGCTGGGGCCCTCAAGGGTAGACTAAAATCTATGTCAGTTCTCGTTGCCTCTGCCCTTGATGATGTGGATATCCTGTAGAAGTTAGACATTTGGCCCTTTGTCATTGAGTTAAACACACACCTGGTTCAGAAGTCAGAGAAGCTGAAATAGGATCCAGAGGAAGGTGGAGCAGCTGAAGGCCTGACTACTGCTTTAAGTCAACAAGGTGAGTCAGCATATAAGTGACAATGTGTGTGAGCAACAAAATAGCAGCTGCTTACCTTCTACCTTCTAAAGGAAGGTAATTCTGTGAAATGAAGTTCAGTT
Organism: Balaenoptera acutorostrata; assembly: GCF_949987535.1. Lineage (NCBI taxonomy): Eukaryota > Metazoa > Chordata > Mammalia > Artiodactyla > Balaenopteridae > Balaenoptera > Balaenoptera acutorostrata. The sequence continues at coordinate 130,939,147 of NC_080085.1, read as the reverse complement.
TAGCCAAGTTGACATATTACAAAGCTAAGTGCTATGTGGAGACATAGGTGGGAAATACTGTCTGACTGGAAGGGAGAAGGGATACCAGGCAGAGGGGGCATAAATGGGAGGTGTGGACTGTGTTTGGGGATCAGCAAATAGCCCAGTTTGTCAGACACTTGTGTTATATATAGGAAATATGCAGATATTAACCTGAAAAGGAAGGTTCGGACAATATTAAGTGGCTCTTGAATGCCAGGGTGATCAAACTAATACCATAATGAATGGAGAAATCATTGAACTTTGCTGAGCAGGTAAATGGCATTTTTGGAAACTTAATCTGCCAGTAAGTACAGGGTGGATCAGACAAGGGAGACACTGGCAGGAGAGAAGCTTGGTGCAAACAGAGGACTTGAGCTCATTTCGGCTCCATTCTAGTTTTCAAGCATTGGAGAGACTTGAGAAGGAGTGGGAATGGCTCAACAGCTCCATGGCACGCAGTTGCCAGCTCTTCTTCTCTACCCGATCCTGCAGACCTTCTGGCTCTAGTCACCAACTGCTCCTCCCATCTCTCAAATATCCCTCCCCCATCCAAGAGGTTTTGTAACCATCGGTGGTTACTCTGAAAATGAAAGAGGCAGGGTTTCCCTGAGAGGATGAGTGCCCAGTAATATCTCAAGAGGTTGTCAGAAGCTGGCTGTACACCCAGGCCCATTAAGCTCTGCTCTGGGAGATAGAGATGGACACATTTGCACATTAGAAGGAAAGAAGATGAAAGGAGAAGCCCCTTATTGCCTTGAGACTTGCAATAACTCTTCAGCTCTCACCTCAGTAGGTGGTGGGAGAAAGCACTTCATCGGTAGGTGCACCACACTTAGTATATGATTGGAAAGTCCAACAGATCAGCACCCCAGTGCCAGCCCTGGAACTTGGAGTCAGAGCTCCCGGTATGCAACCTCAGTTTCTTCATGTGCAGAGTTGAAGTCATAACAATCCCCACATTGCTTACCTCAGAGCTGCAGTAAGGGTCCCGGGAGATGGGAGCTGTGAAAGCACTTGGTAAACTGTAAAGAGCCATGCTCAAGGGCTGAGTCACCATTGTGGTTATTATAAAAGAGGATCTTTACTGGCCTGAGCAATGCTGTGGACCCAGTGGTGCTTAATTAAAGAATTCCCGATGCTGCTGCTGCAACTAAGCATTTGACTTAGGAGGAAAAATTGCAGTTAGGAAAAGAAACTGGGTAACTTCCATTGTGAAGTAAAGGTAACATAGCAGCCATCAGTAAGGGTCTGAGAAAAGAGGCCCCTCCTGCTGACTCCATCACCCCTTCATTCCCTCCTCTGGATGTCTCTCTTTTCAGCCTTTGCTTCTCTCACTTTTTCCAACGACTGAGTTCATCTTACATCGCACCTCCTGAACCTCTCTCCATTTCCCCTATCCCCTGAATTCACTCTCATTATGTCTCACTTCTTTTCTTTGTTTACTAAATTCTCTCCTTTGTTTGTCTTTTTCTGTCTTTACATTTCACTCTGTATCTCTCTGTCCCTTTCTCTTTCTGTTTCTCCTCTCCCCTCCCCTCTCTGTCTCTCTCTGTCTCTCTCACACACACACATGCATACACACACACTTTTAAAACCATTTCTCTCTGCTGAGAAGCTCAGGAAGGAGAGGCTCCCAGCCAGTGTTGCTAGGTAACCCAATATCACATGGCCAGCCCTACATTTTCTGTCTGCTTCTTCAGAGCTCTGCTGCTTATACTCTGTGCTATAGCTCACACTGAGCAGATCTGAATAAAGGAAGGGCCCATTTGATTCACTTATATTTGGCCAAAGGTATCAGCTTTGCTGTGGGATATCTATGTTACTGGAAATACAGTAGGAAAAAAAGCTAAGGAAATAACTATGACAATATGACATACATTTTTATGAACAACTCTCTGGAGTGAGGAGAGGGGAGGTTCTTTTTTTTTTAAACAGGTTTAAATTTTATTTATTTATTTATTTTACTGATTACATAATAACTGTTCATCATAGAACCATTTAAACACTATAAAGAGTAGAAAAAAGAAAAAAAAAGCAACTGTACTGCAACTGTAAACCATTGTCTATAGCTGTACTAGCTACTTAAGTTTAATTAAAATTAAATAAGTTAAAGATTTGGTTCCTCGGGTCACACTAACCACATTTCATGTGCTCAGTAGCCACATGCATCTCCTGGTTACTGGTTTGGACAGTGCAGCATGAATAGAACACGTTTCCATCATCATAGAAAGTTCTGATTGGCGGCCCTGAGTAATTTGGCCTCTTTTTCATAGTTCTCTGGGACAGTGAACAAATACATGTAATTTTATATAAATGGAGTATTTTGCATGCTGTTTTATTGTGGGACTCTTTCCTTATTCTCTCTTATCTACAGCTTATTTTTTCTTGCTCTGACCCCTCACCTCTCTTGTCGGGATAAGCCAGGTGGGTAGGAGCCCTTCTGGGCCTTCCAGAGGGGAGGTTATTAACTTGTATCCATGGAACTCCTACGTATGTACAGTATAGAGAGGCCACAAGCATCGCAAGATCCCTTGAAATGTCATGTAAAATCAAATATTTATAATTATTTGCACATTTTTCTTTGTTGTGAGGATTTATAGCTTTCATGAAATTCTCAAAGGGAAAAAGGCTTTCCAGGTAGTTCTTACATGGGTTTCCAACTCCTAAATTCTCTGTGCTGAATGTTTTCCATTGCCCATCCCCATACCCAAGCTTCCTAACTCTCCATCCTGCTTTGACTTACATGCTCTGCTTCATTGGGCCCCCTTGCCCTCTGGTTTCCAGGTGGGTTCAGCCAATGGGAGGCACTAAGAGAAGATCAAAGAGAGAGGTTGGAGGAGAGTGAGGACAGAGTATTTATTCCCCAGGCTTCTCCCCGCCTACTTGCCAGAACTTTGTTGTGCACCTCTGCTGAAGATCACAAATCCTGTCTTGCAGCTCTATCCATATAGATACCATCTCCTTCTGGATTCTGGTAACTGCTATGTCCTCTTACTCCTTTACACATAGGGACAGTAAGGGCTCCTGCAGTTAACATTCCCAGGGAACTTTGTTGGTTTCCATAAACCATGACCACACCTCAGTAAATAGTATCTTATTAAACCCTTCTCAAATAACCCAGTTTGAAAGAGTTATACATTTCCTGTAGGGCCCTGACTAATAAATGGGGTCATAAAAAATTAAAAGGTGCAGGCAAGGAGCTTCAAGATGGCGGAAGAGTAAGACGTGGAGATCACCTTCCTCCCCACAAATACATCAGAAATACATCTACATGTGGAAGAACACCTACAGAACACCTACTGAACACTGGCAGAAGACCTCAGACCTCCCAAAAGGCAAGAAACTCCCCACGTACCTGGGTAGGGCAAAAGAAAAAAGAAAAAACAGAGACAAAAGAATAGGGACGAGACCTGCACCTCTGGGAGGGAGCTATGAAGGAGGAAAGGTTTCCACACACTAGGAAGGCCCTTCGCGGGCAGAGACTGTGGGTGGCAGAGGGCGAAGCTTCGGAGCCACGGAGGAGAGCGCAGCAACAGGGGTGCAGAGGGCAAAGTGGAGAGATTCCTGCACAGAGGATCAGTGCTGACCTGCACTCACCACCCCGAGAGGCTTGTCTGCTCACCTGCTGGGGCGGGCAGGGGCTGGGAGCTGAGGCTCGGGCTTCGGAGGTCGGATCCCAGGAAGAGGACTGGGGTTGGCGGTGTGAACACAGCCTGAAGGGGGCTAGTGCGCCACGGCTAGCCGGGAGGAAGTCCAGGAAAAGGTCTGGAGCTGCTGAAGGGGCAGGAGACTTTTTCTTGCCTCTTTGTTTCCTGGTGCATGAGGAGAGGGGATTCAGAGCTCCCCTTAAAGGAGCTCCAGAGACGGGCGCGAGCCGCGGCTATCAGTGCAGACCCCAGAGACGGGCATGAGACACTAAGGCCGCTGCTGCCACCACCAAGAAGCCTGTGAGCAAGCCCAGGTCATTCTCCACACCGCCCCTCCCGGGAGCCTGCGCAACCCGCCACTGCCAGGGTCCCATAATCCAGGGACAACTTCCCCGGGAGAACACACAGCGCGCCTCAGGCTGGTGCAACATCACGGTGGCCTCTGCCACTGCAGGCTCGCCCCGCATCCGTACCCTGCCCTTCCCCCGGCCTGAGTGAGCCAGAGCCCCCTAATCAGCTGCTCCTTTAACCCCATCCTGTGTGAGCGAAGAACAGATGCCCTCAGGCAACCTACATGCAGAGGCGGGTGCAAATCCAAAGCTGAACCCCGGGAGCTGTGCGAACAAAGAAGAGAAAGGGAAATTTCTCCATGCAGCCTCAGGAGCAGCGGATTAAAGCTCCACAAACAACTTGATGTACCTGCATCTGTTGAATACCTGAATAGACAACGAATCATCCCAAAATGAGGAGGTGGACTTTAGGAGCAAAGATATATATATTTCCCCCCTTTTTCTCTTTTTGTGAAGGTGTATGTGTATGCTTCTGTGTGTGATTTTGTCTTTATAGCTTTGCTTTAACCATTTGTCCTAGGGTTCTGTCTGTCCGGTTTTTTTTGTTTGTTTTTTTACATTGAAAAATTTTTTTCTTAATAATTATTTTTTATTTTTCATTTTACTAACTTTATTTTATTTTATTTTATCTCCTTTCTTTCTTTCTTTCTTTCTTTCCTTCTTTCTTTCTTTCTTTCTTTCACTTTTTCTCCCTTTTATTCTGAGCTGTGTGGATGAAAGGCTCTTGGTGCTCCAGCCAGGCATCAGGGCTGTGTCTCTGAGATGGCAGAGCAAACTTCAGGACACTGGTCCACAAGAGACCTCCCAGCTCCACATAATATCAAATGGTGAAAATCTCCCAGAGATCTCCATCTCAACGCCAAGACCCAGCTTCACTCAACAACCAGCAAGCTACAGTGCTGGACACGCTATGCCAAACAACTAGCAAGACAGGAACACAACCCCATCCATTATCACAGAGGCAGACTAAAATCATAATAAGGCCACAGACACCTCAAAACACACCACCAGACGTGGACCAGCCCACCAGAAAGACAAGATCCAGCCTCATCCACCAGAACACAGGCACTAGTCCCCTCCACCAGGAAGCTTACACAACCCACTGAACCAACCTTAACCACTGGGGACAGACACCAAAAACAATGGGAACAATGAACCCGCAGCCTGCGAAAAGGAGACCCCAAACACAGTAAGTTAAGCAAAATGAGAAGACAGAAAAACACACAGCAGATGAAGGAGCAAGGTAAAAACCCACCAGACCTAACAAATGAAGAGGAAGTAGGCAGTCTACCTGAAAAAGAATTCAGAATAATGATAGTAAAGATGATCCAAAATCTTGGAAATAGAATAGAGAAAATACAAGAAACGTTTAACAAGGACCTAGAAGAACTAAAGAGCAAACAAACAATGATGAACAACAAAATAAATGAAATTAAAAATTCTCTAGAAGGGATCAATACCAGAATAACTGAGGCAGAAGAAAGGATAAGTGACCTGGAAGATAAAATAGTGGAAATAACTACTGCAGAGCAGAATAAAGAAAAAAGAATGAAAAGAACTGAAGACAGTCTCTGAGACCTCTGGGACAACATTAAATGCACCAACATTCGAATCATAGGGGTCCAAGAAGAAGAAGAGAAAAAGAAAGGGACTGAGAAAATATTTGAAGAGATTATAGTTGAAAACTTCCCTAATATGGGAAAGGAAATAGTTAATCAAGTCCAGGAGGCACAGAGAGTCCCATACAGGATAAATCCAAGGAGAAACATGCAAAGACACATATTAATCAAATTACCAAAAATTAAATACAAAGAAAAAATATTAAAAGCAGCAAGGGAAAAACAACAAATAACACACAAGGGAATCCCCATAAGGTTAACAGTTGATCTTTCAGCAGAAACCCTGCAAACCAGAAGGGAGTGGCAGGACAAATTTAAAGTGATGAAGGAGAAAAACCTACAACAAAGATTACTCTACACAGCAAGGATCTCATTCAGATTCGATGGAGAAATTAAAACCTTTACAGACAAGCAAAAGCTGAGAGAATTCAGCACCACAAAACCAGCTTTACAACAAACGCTAAAGGAACTTCTCTAGGCAGGAAACACAAGAGAAGGAAAAGACCTACAATAACAAACCCAAAACAATTAAGAAAATGTGAATAGGAACATACATATCGCTAATTACCTTAAACAGAAATGGATTAAATGCTCCAACCAAATGACATAGACTGGCTGAATGGATACAAAAACAAGACCCGTATATATGCTGTCTACAAGAGACCCACTTCAGACCTAGGGACACATACAGACTGAAAGTGAGGGGATGGAAAAAGATATTCCATGCAAATGGAAATCAAAAGAAAGCTGGAGTAGCAATTCTTATATCAGAAAAAATAGACTTTGAAATAAAGAATGTTACAAGAGACAAAGAAGGACACTATATAATGATCAAGGGATTGATCCAAGAAGAAGATATAACAATTGTAAATATTTATGCACCCAACATAGGAGCACCTCAATACATAAGGCAAATACTAACAGCCATAAAAGGGGAAATCGACAGTAACACAAAAATAGTAGGGGACGTTAACACCCCACTTTCACCAAAGGACAGATCATCCAAAATGAAAATAAATAAGGAAACACAAGCTTTAAATGATACATTAAACAAGATGGACTTAATTGATATTTATAGGACATTCCATTCAAAAACAACAGAATACACATTCTTCTTAAGTGCTCATGGAACATCCTCCAGGATAGATCATATCTTGGGTCACAAATCAAGCCTTGGTAAATTTAAGAAAACTGAAATCGTATCAAGTATCTTTTCTGACCACAACGCTATGAGAGTAGATATCAATTACAGGAAAATATCTGTAAAAAACACAAGCACATGTAGGCTAAATAATACACTATTTAAGAACCAAGAGATCACTGAAGAAATCAAAGAGGAAATCAAAAAATACCTACAAACAATGACAATGAAAACACGATGACCTGAAACCTATGGGATGCAGCAAAAGCAGTCCTAAGAGGGAAGTTTATAGCAATACAATCCTACCTTAAGAAACAAGAAACATCTCAAATTAAAAACCTAACCTTACACCTAAAGCAATTAGAGAAAGAAGAACAAAAAAACCCCAAAGTTAGCAGAAGGAAAGAAATCATAAAGATCAGATCAGAAATAAATGAAAAAGAAATGAAGGAAATGATAGCAAAGATCAATAAAACTAAAAGCTGGTTCTTTGAGAAGATAAACAAAATTGATAAACCATTAGCCAGACTCATCAAGAAAAAAAGGGAGAAGACTCAAATCAATAGAATTAGAAATGAAAAAGGAGAAGTAACAACTGACACTGCAGAAATACAAAGGATCATGAGAGATTACTACAAGCAACTCTATGCCAATAAAATGGACAATCTGGAAGAAATGGACAAATTCTTAGAAATGCACAACCTTCCTGAACCAGGAAGAAATAGAAAATATGAAAGACCAATCAAAAGCACTGAAATTGAAACTGTGATTAAAATCTTCCAACAAACAGAAGCCCAGGACCAGATGGCTTCCCAGGCGAATTCTATCAAACATTTAGAGAAGAGCTAACACCTATCCTTCTCAAGGTCTTCCAAAATATTACAGAGGGAGGAACACTCCCAAACTCATTCTACGAGGTCACCATCACCCTGATACCAAAACCAGACAAAGATGTCACAAAGAAAGAAAACTACAGGCCAATATCACTGATGAACATAGATGCAAAAATCCTCAACAAAATACTAGCAAACAGAATCCAACAGCACATTAAAAGGATCATACAACATGATCAAGTGGGGTTTATCCCAGGAATGCAAGGATTCTTCAATATACGTAAATCAATCAATGTGATACACCATATTAACAAATTGAAGGAGAAAAACCATATGATCATCTCAATCAATGCAGAGAAAGCTTTTGACAAAATTCAACACTCATTTATGATAAAAACCCTGCAGAATGTAGGCATAGAGGGAACTTTCCTCAACATAATAAAGGCCATATATGACAAACCCACAGCCAACATTGTCCTCAGTGGTGAAAAACTGAAACCATTTCCACTAAGATCAGGAACTAGACAAGGTTGCCCACTCTCACCACTATTATTCAACATAGTTTTGGAAGTTTTATCCACAGCAATCAGAGAAGAAAAAGAAATAAAAGGAATCCAAATCGGAAAAGAAGAAGTAAAGTTGTCACTGTTTGCAGATGACATGATACTCTACAAAGAGAATCCTAAAACTGCCACCAGAAAACTACTAGAGCTAATCAATGAATTTGGTAAAGTAGCAGGATACAAAATTAATGCACAGAAATCTGTAGCATTCTTATACACTAATGATGAAAAATCTGAAAGTGAAATTAAGAAAACACTCCCATTTACCATTACAACAAAAAGAATAAAATATCTAGGAATAAACCTACCTAAGGAGACAAAAGACCTGTATGCAGAAAATTATAAGACACTGATGAAAGAAATTAAAGGTGATACAAATAGATGGAGAGATATACCATGTTCTTGGATTGGAAGAATCAACATCGTGAAAATGACTCTACTACCCAAAGCAATCTACAGATTCCATGCAATCCCTATCAAACTACCACTGGCATTTTTCACAGAACTAGAACAAAAAATTTCACAATTTGTATGGAAACGCAAAAGACCCCAAATAGCCAAAGCAATCTTGAGAAAGAAAAACGGAACTGGAGGAACCAGGCACCCTGACTTCAGACTATACTACAAAGCTACAGTAATCCAGACAGTATGGTACTGGCACAAAAACAGAAATATAGATCAATGGAACAGGATAGAAAGCCCAGAGAGAAACCCACGCACATATGGTCACCTTATCTTTGATAAAGGAGGCAAGAATATACAGTGGGGAAAAGACAGCCTCTTCAATAAGTGGTGCTGGGAAAACTGGATAGGTACATGTAAAAGTATGAAATTAGAACACTCCCTATCACCATACACAAAAATAAATTCAAAATGGATTAAAGACCTAAAAGTAAGGCCAGACAGTATCACACTCTTAGAGGAAAACATAGGCAGAACACTCTGCCTATGACATAAATCACAGCAAGATCCTTTTTGACCCACCTCTTAGAGAAATGGAAATAAAAACAAAAATAAACAAATGGGACCTAATGAAACTTAAAAGCTTTTGCACAGCAAAGGAAACCATAAACAAGACCAAAAGACAACCCTCAGAATGGGAGAAAATATTTGCAAATGAAGCAACTGACAAAGGACTAATCTCCAAAATTTACAAGCAGCTCATGCAGCTCAATAACAAAAAAAACAAACAACCCAATCCAAAAATGGGCAGAAGACCTAAATAGACATTTCTCTAAAGAAGATATACAGATTGCCAACAAACACATGAAAGAATGCTCAACATCATTAATCATTAGAGAAATGCAAATCAAAACTACAATGAGATATCATCTCACACCGGTCAGAATGGCCATCATCAAAAAATCTACAAACGATAAATGCTGGAGAGGGTGTGGAGAAAAGGGAACCCTCTTGCACTGTTGGTGGGAATGTAAATTGATACAGCCACTATGGAGAACAGTATGGAGGTTCCTTAAAAAACTACAAATAGAACTACCTTACAACCCAGCAATCCCACTACTGGGCATATACCCTGAGAAAACCATAATTCAAAAAGAGTCATGTACCAAAATGTTCATTGAAGCTCTATTTACAATAGCCAGGGCATGGAAGCAACCTAAGTGTCCATCAACAGATGAATGGATAAAGAAGATGTGGCACATATATACAATGGAATATTACTCAGCCATAAAAAGAAAGGAAATTGATTTATTTGTAGTGAGGTGGATGGACCTAGAGTCTGTCATACAGAGTGAAGTAAGTCAGAAAGAGAAAAACAAATACCGTATGCTAACACATATATATGGAATCTAAGAAAAAGAAAAAAAAGGTCATGAAGAACCTAGGGGCAAGACGGGAATAAAGACACAGACCTACTAGAGAATGGACTTGCAGATATGGGGAGGCGGATGGGTAAGCTGGGATGAAGTGAGAGAGTGGCATGGACATATATACACTACCAAACGTAAAATAGGTAGCTAGTGGGAAGCAGCCGCATAGCACAGGGAGATCAGCTCGGTGCTTTGTGACCACCAGAGGGGTGGGATTGGGAGGGTTGGAGGGAGGGAGACGTAAGAGGGAAGAGATATGGCAACATATGTATATGTATAGCTGATTCACTTTGTTATAAAGCAGAAACTAAGACACCATTGTAAAGCAATTATACTCCAAGAAAGATGTTAAAAAAAAAAAAAAGTGCAGGCAAGAAGTAAGGATTTGGAATTTATCTGCAAATAGGAAGTGTTTGAGTAGGTGTGGCCATTTAAAAAACACAGCTTTAATGGACATAGCATTCTGTCTCAGATGGATTCATGTTGTTCTACCAGAATTCATTACCAGGAATGGAAGGTCCATGAGTATATGATGGTTTCTAACTAACTCTGACATAATTCCAGTGGATCAACTGGTAGTACTTGCCTCCACAGCAATAACAGCTTGAGATCAAGAGTAAACCTTATAGCAATGGGTGTTTCAACAGTCTTGATTCCATGGGACATCTCAAGATGGTTCTTTATTATCCCACCTTGCCCAGGTGCCCAGGAGTTCATGAGAGTCTGGACCGCTGAATGGTTGTAGTCAGGCATTGTTCCTGCTGGACAATTGATCAGTGAGCAATGGGCTCCTTGGCACGTGGCTTTGCGGTGCTGGCCACTCATGAAGTTTTCTTCTGTGAAGCTTGATATTCCTTCCCTTATGACACTACTCCTTTCTCTGTGCTCCCTGCCTTCTTTTCTCTCCAGTCTGTGAAATCTGGGGCAGGACAAGGAAAGTAGGTTACAAATGCTTCCAAGTTTTCTCTGTCTTACACCTGAACCTCTGGCTTTTGAAAAACTCAAGAGCCAAGATTTTGACACCTTTATTCACTGGTTTCATTCTGACAACTTCCCCTAAAGCCATGGGTGATTCATGTCTAGCATCTTGGCTGGGGAAGGAGACGTTCTTAGATAAAATTCAGCGAAGTACAGAAGAAGAAAATACATAGGTTAATGTCCCAATACCTTATTTTGTCATGGCCACTTTATACTGACTATAGGTGGCTTGAGTATCCAGAGTCATTTAGACTTAGAAGTTCTCCTTTTTTTTTCTGATCTGGGAGCCTTTTTTGAATAAGATTGTGGGGTATGAACAACATGGAGGATAAAAGCGGGAGCACAAAGAATTTCTGGACTTTTCATATGGTAGGAAGGCCCCATTTGTGATTGAGTACACTATTTGGGAAGTCCTCAACAATCCATCAGACAAGATGATATGACTCAGAGATCCCACTCTTCTGGGTCGATTATACATTTTCATATTTTTCTTTTCCTGATTTTACATGTAACTGGTCATTCTGGAAATATTGCAGTAGAGCTTGCAACTGCCTAGTCAGTTCCACCTAATATAATGGAAAAGACCAAGATATTGTCCTGACAGATAGCAAAGAGCTGGTTCATGAAATTCCTTGGGATTTTGCTGGGAAAGGCTGGGGAATTACACAGCAAAATCAGCATGGCACTGTATGCAAAGAGTCCATGTTTCAGGAAGAATGCTGTCTTCTATTTATTGTCTTTGTGCACCCTGAAGTGATTATAGGCTTCCTGGAGGTTTTACTTTGTGAACCATCTGGCCTATCAAGAATGTTTGAATAATTTGGGGATGAGAGGAAGTACTTAACCCTTTCTTACAGTGAATTGTCTGAGTATAGTAATCAACATGGAAGTATTTTTTTAAGTTTTTAAAATTTTCTTTGTGTAACACCCTGGCTAGTGATGTATGTGTTTGTGTAGCAGGGTGGAGGTAGGGGTAGATTGAATAAATACAGCATTCCTTGTGGAATTGCTTACATCACAAGTGGATGATTGAGTCATTAGAGTCCTCTAGAAAGCAGATGCTGGATCAGAGAGGTAGGAGTGCAAGAGGGGAGCATCTGTGAAAAATAAAAGGTGACTGAAGTATGATTGGGCTGGAAGAGCCTCATATCTCAATGCATATATGACAAAGTCTCAGCCCATCTAACAGAAAGATCTGGAGCAAGGATTTACGATTTGAGGAATTCTGTGTTTGGCAGAAATGGCCAGGCCTTTGCTAATCATTGGCTAGGGCCTGCCCAGGAACTGTGTGTTCTCCTTTTGAAAAGTGAGATGGATCCTGAAAGTGCTAATAGCTAGAGGTTGTCAGATCACTGCACTCTTTGCAGCTGAACTGCAAGTTCTTGCTTGAATGGAGAACCTAAATGGTGCACCTCTGTAGCTGTCACAGTGATCTGCGGAGTTTGGTGGCAGAAGTGTTTTGGCTCTTTTATCTGTGTTTCATCTCACTTCACAAACATTTGACCTGTGGCCATTTAGTGGCGTGAATAACATACATAGGAGCTTGATCCTTCAGATAAGTTGCATGCTCTTTATGCAGTCTTAGTATGAAGATGAGTCATTTGGAAGCAGTAGGACTCTGTTCTAAAGAATGATAGTGTACAAGAGTCCTGAGAACCAAGGGGAATCTAGGGTTTAGAATATCTTTGGAACGAACACTCCAAATATTGGCAGTATGGCAGATCCAGAGCTGAAAAACCTCTAAACAATCTTACCTATAGCCACCAAAATGTACTTGTGCCACAGAATGATGTCTGTTCTAAAAACATGCCATTCATAGAACTGGCTGGGGCCTCAGGGACACTCAAGGCCAGTACAGATACTTTCTTCTCAAGTATTCAAACTAATAGTAGATATAAATATTTCCATGGATGCTTTCATGCTAACCATCTATTCCATGATACTCTAAGGCCTTGGGGTTCCCTGCTTAGAGAAAAATCTTCATAATAACCTGGTTCCTTGGAAGACCATCTCTTAACCTCTGAGAGGCTTTGCTTCTACTTATTTGGTTCCAGAGTTACAAGCCTCTACGGTACATATTTGGAGCAAAGACCCTGCAAGGAAACTCCCCCTAATCCCTTCCCCTATCCCTAATTTAACGTAATGAGTGTCAGTTAAGCTCCTCTAAGTTTAGGATATGGTAATTTGTGCTACTTCATTCTTTATAGTCTAATTGACTCCTAGCTTGGCATAGAAGAATTTGGTCAACTCATTCTATTTGGTGTATGAAGAGTGGGTGTAATGCCAGTTTAATATAATGTTATTGATGATGCCTGATAATTGCTGAGCACTCATTATTTGCCAGGTACTATGCATATATGGTATGTACAATTATTATCCTTGTTTTACATATGAGAAACTGGAGACACGAGAGATTAAATAACTTGCCCTAATTCATACCACCTAGTAAGAGGTGAAGCTGGGATTCAAACTCAGAAAAACTCATGCTCTTAATCACTACACTGATGCAGAGTCTATAGGTCATCTCAGCCGTATGTAGTGCATCTCCCACGCAGAAGATGAAGGAAAAAGTAAAAGACAAGGAGTAAATAATTTAGATGGAAGTCATTAGACTCAGAAGCTCAATTCTGACTCTTTTGGAGCAGAAAGATATTTGAGCAGCCATAGATATGGAGATGGCAGTGATAGCCAGGCAAACTAGTCAGAGAATGATATGGAAGGGGTAGATGCAGGTAAAGGGCTGCCCATGGAAGTGTATATCTTAACCCACAAGGCATGCTCTGGCAGTCAAAGTCATTTTACTCTTTGCCTAGAGAGAGTATCATGCCAAAGTATGGTCAGCATGAGTGAGGGAAACCTGGAAAGCCCTGGTAATGGGAGCCCAGCTATGCACAAACTATGGCACAACCTCAGTTCCAACCAAGGCACGAATCAAGTCTAGAGGAGTTAAGAAAGATAACAAGGAGCAAGCAGGTGTTATAGGTCCAAGCTTGTTGGCAGGTAGGGCCCAGAAACCAGAAAGTCAGAGTCTACAAGCAACCAACATCAGCCAATAAGTTCAATGTTGACCCAAGATAGAGGCTGTTTGGACTCTGCTACTTGCATCCTGCCTTTTGAATCAAGCCTTCTGAAGTCAGCAGGTTGAATGGTAGTTAGAAGCAAGAAACCTGCTGGCGATCCCCACCCTTGAGTATGGAGAGATAGCAAGATTCTCTCATGCCTCAGATATTGTGGGATTCTCAATGTGACTTGCAGTTTATTCATATTTAACATATATCTACTATGATTTTAGTCATGTTATTTAGAAAAGAGAAGCAAATACAGTACTTAAAATTTTTATATTAGGCAGAAATTCAGCCACCATACCAATGTCAACACTGATCTTGATTTTCAGTGAATTAATCCTTCACAAGAGGGATTAAAAAATGCAATTTTGAGTTTACCAAAATTGAATTAACAAGGTTAAGAAGTTGAGTGATAGAGCCAGGAAGAAATATAAAATTTCCTTCAATGTAATTTTGAGACAATAAGCACCTTGAGGTGGAAATCAGAAAGAAATAAATTTTGTGAGAAATAAATTTTGTTGCAAAACATAATTTGAATGTAAATATAACCAGATGGAGGATCAAAATTGGGGGCCATTTCAAGAGTTTTGAGAAGGCACCTGTTAAGCACTGTTTAACTCAAAGTGAGTATTTAGACTCAAGTGAAGAAATGACTTCCTTCAAACTATACTCTGCCTAGAAAATAAAGGTGAATCTAGCCTCCCTAGTTGCTCTGTAACTTGGATCTGACTGTAACAATCATCAGGAAAGTAAAGAATCAGACCAAGGACCTGGGCTATGTGTTTTGGGGACCAAATGATGCCAAATAACAGATTCTGCTGGTTTCTTACTGAATATCTCTTTCATCTTCTCTTCCTTGTTTTTTCCCCGATTTTCCCTTTCTCCAGCCTTCCCTACTTCAACCCCTGACTCTTTGGTAATGAATCTCAGAGCAGTTAATATATTTTATTTCAAATTGCTTTTGGCTTACTGGTAGTGATTGCTTTTAGGAGACATTTCTCTTTCCAAATATGTGTAGTCAGGAAATATTTTTAAAAGAAGAGTGGATTAAAGGTTGAAAAAAAAACCAGTCCAACAGTGAGTGTTCTATCCTCCTTTGCTCCATTTAAGACTTATTAGTACTTGTTAAGCACTATGTGTTTCTCTTACTGAATTTGGACTTGCCCCTGCTAGAGCCCCACTCTTCACCTCATTTCCTACTGGACTATTACCTTCTTGAGGGCAAAGCCTGTATCTTATTCATCTTCACTTTGCCAGACCCTAAGGAAGGAGTAAATACTCAACAAAGTATTGTTGAATATATACTATCTTATTCCTGCTCCACCACACTATTTCTGTCTTTGAAATGGTCAAGTATCCAACTTTTATTAATTAATTAATTTAAAATATTTAGTTTTGGATTACTACTGCCCTAGGGACTCTGCTTTTATGAAGCCTACAGGCAAGAGGGGAAGTAAATAGGGAATCTATTGCACTATGTTAATGTAACTGCTGAGTATATAGGAACAGAATCTAACTAGAAAAACAGTGTCAGGGAATGTTTCTTTCTGATGATATTTGATCTGAGTCTTGAAGAATGTATAGAATTTGGTTAGCCAGGTGAAACAAGAGAGAGGTGAGCAGCTCAAAAGTACAAAATGAGGACAGAACATAAAAGGTTTGGGAAATGGTATGGCATTCAAGATAACTGAAGAGTAAGGTACAGAGGGAAGAAATGAAGTTTGAGAGGTAGTGAGAGCTCGGATAATGAATCACATTATATGAAAGCTTTAGGGGATTAAACTTTATTATATGTGCAATGGAGAGTGACATCATTTTGTCAGTTATGACTCTGGTGGCACTATGGAAGGTAGACTGAGGAGAGCCATCCTGGCTGCACAGAACTGGGTAGGAAGCTATTGTAGTAGTTCAGTTGAAAAATGGTGACGTGAACAAAGGTAGTGGTAATGAATATGGAAATGAAGAAATGGGCTCAAGTGATATTTAGAAGGTTGAACAAAAAAAAATCAGTTAGATATGGAAGGGTGAGAGAAGTAAACAGAGTCATGGATGACTCAAATTATGGTGCCAATAACTGAGGTGGAAGGAAGAACAGATACAGGCAGAAGAAAGATGAACAGTTTGGACATGAGTTTGAAGGATATGTAGTACATCAAAGTCAAGATCATACCTTTTAGGAAGTTGGGTAGGAGAGATAGGAGCTCAGGAAACAACATGGTAGATAAAAGATTTGCATGTCATCAGCATAGAGGTGATACTTGAGATAGGAAGGTTTCTGCAGTTGGAAAATAACCCCAGGCCTTTTCTGCCTTCTGTGTTCTCCTGTTGCTCTGGTTTTATACCCTGGAGATTGACTTCCTTTATTTTCTTGCAAGGTCAGCTATGCATGTATGAGGAAATTGGCTGTAGTTTATCCAGCATTTTGGTTTGTGAAGAAAGAAAGTACTTCAGAATACATAGTCCACCACACTGTCAGAAGTATTCCACTGTACTGCTTTTAAAATTAAAAACAGTTGGTTAAAACTTGATAAATGGCATTCATGAAATACCTACAGCCACAGCATCATACTTAATGGTGAAAGACTAAATGCCTTCCCCCAAGGTCAAGAACAAGACAAGGATGTCTGCTCTCATCATTTCAATTCAACATTGCACTGGAGATTCTAGACAGTGCAATAAAAATACCAAACCAAAAAACAAAACAAACAAAGCTCAAGAAATAATAGGCATCCATATTAGAAAGGAAAAGTGATCAAAACTGTCTTTCTTTGCAGATAACATGCTCATCTATGTTGAAAATCCTATGATTTCTACAAAGAATATTAGAACAAATAAGTGAGTTTGGCAAGGTTGCAGGATACCAGATCAATGTACAAAAACCAACTGAATTTCTATATGCTAGAAATGAGCAATTGAAAATTTAAAAAAAATTTCCAGTTACAATGTCATAAAATATCAAGTACTTAGGTATAAATCTAACAAAGGATATGAATGACCTGTGCAATGAAAACTAATAAACACTGTTGAGAGAAATTAAAGAAGACCTAAATAAATAGAGAGATATATTATGTTCATGGGATGAAAGACTCAGTATTATTAAGATGTCAGTTCTCGAATAGAAAGCCCAGAAATAAACCCACACACCTACAGTTAATTAATATTTGACAAAGAAGGCAAGAATGTATAAGGGAGAAAAGACAGTCTCTTCAGCAAGTGGTGTTGGGAAAGTTGGACAGCTGCATGTTAATCAATGAAGTTTGAACACACCCTCACACCATACTCAAAAATAAACTCAAATGGCTTAAAGATTTAAATAAAAGACATGACAGCATGAAGCTCCTAGAAGAGAACTTAGGCAAAACATTCTGACATAAATCGTAGCAATATTTCCTTAGATCAGTCTCCCAAGGCAAAAGGAATAAAAGCAAAAATAAACAAATGTGACCTAATCAAGCTTAAAAGCTCTTGCACAGCAAAGAAAACCATAAACAAAATGAAAAGACAACCTATGGACTGGGAGAAAATATTTGCACACTATGCAAATGACAAGGGCTTAATTTCCAAAATATAAAACAGCTCATAAAACTCAACATCAAAAAAATGAACAGAAGACCTAAATAGACATTTCTCCAAAGAAGATATACTATGGCTAACAGGCACATGAAAAGATGCTCAACATCATTAGGGAAATGCAAATCAAAACTACAATGAGGCACCACCTCACACTAGTCAGAATGGCCATTATCAAAAAGTCTAAAAGAATAAATGCTGGAGAGGGTGTGGAGGAAAGGGAACTCTCATATACTGTTGGTGGGAATGTAAACTGGTGTAGCCACTATGGAGAACAGTATGGAGGTTCCTTAAAAAACTAAACATAGAGTTACCATATGATCCAGCAATTCCACTTCTGGGCATATATCTGGAAAAGAGGAAAACTCTAATTTGAAAAGATACATGCACCCCAATGTTCACAGCAGCACTATTTACAATAGCCAAGACATGGAAGCAACCTAAGTGTCCATCAACAGATGAATGGATAAAGATGTGGTATACATATACAATGGAATAATACTCAGCCATAAAAAAGAATGAAATATTGCCATTTGCAGCAATATGGATGGACCTAGAGATAATCATACTAGATGAAGTAAGTCAGACAGAGAAAAAGAAATATTATATTACTTATATGTGGAATCTAAAAAAATAATACAAATAAACTTATTTATGAAACAGAAACAGACTCACAAACATAGAAAACAAACTTATGGTTACCAAAGTGGAAAGGCCAGGGTGGGGAGGGATAAATTAGGAGTATGGGATTAACAGATACACATTGCTATATATAAAATAGTTAAACAACAAGGACTTACTGTATAGCACAGGGAAATATATTCAATATCCTGTAATAATGTATAATGGAAAAGAATCTGAAAAAGAATATATATATATATATATATATATATATGAATCACTTTGCTGTACACTTGAAGCTAACACAATATTGTAAATCAACTATAGTTCAATAAAAAAATGAGAAAAAATTGTCAGTTCTCCCAAATTGATCTATAGATTCACTACGATCTCAGTCAAAATCCTAGTAGATATTTTTGTGAAAATTGAGAAGGTAATTTTAAAGTTCCCATGGAAATGCAAGTTACCCAGAATAGCCAAAATAATTTTGAAAACAGCAAAGTTAGACGACTTACTCTAGTTGATTTCAGGAGGTATTATAAAGCCACAGTAATCAAGACAGTGTGGTATTGGCATAAAGATAGACAAATGGAACAGAAGAGATAGTCCAGAAATAGAGGCACGTATGTATGTTCAATTGATTTTTGACAAATGTGCAAAGGCAATTTGGTGGAGAAAGTATGGTCTTTTCAACAATTGTGTTAGAACAATTGGATATCCACATGCAAAAAAAAAAACAACTTTGAACTTTGATTCATACCTTTCACCATATGAAAATTTAACTCAAAATGGATCATAGACCTAAATGTAGAACCTAAAACTATAAAACTTCTAGGAAAAAAATTTTTTAAAAATAGAAGAAAATTATTGAGACCTTGGGTTAAGCAAAGATTTCTTTGATAGAGTACAAAAAACGTGTGATCCATAAAAGAAAAATTGGATAATTTGGATGTTATCAAAGTTCAAAACTTTTAGTCTTTGAAAGACAGTGTTAAGAGAAGGAAAACACAAGCCACAGGCTTGGGGAAAATATTTGCAAGTCATATATCTGAGAATGGGCTTGTATATAGAATGTATAAAGTACTCTTATAACTCAGTGATAAGAAGACAAACAACCCAATGAATAAAATGGGCAAAAGATTTGAATAGACATTTCAACAAAGAAGATATATTGGTGGCAAATAAGCACATGAAAAAATGTTAAATATCATAAGTCACTAATGAAATGCAAATTAGAACCACAGTGAGATGCAAATACCCACTCACTAGAATGGCTAACATTTAAAGACCAAATATAACGAGTGATGGCAAGGATGTAGAGCAGCTGAGACACTCATACACTGCTTTTGGGAATGGGAAATGGTACAACCACTTTGGAAAATATTTCTGCAGTTTCTTTAAAAGTTAAACATGCACCTACCATATAACCCTACTAGACCTACCATCTGCCAGACATACCACTCAGAGGTATCTACCTGAGTGACAAAAACATATGTCCACTCAAAGAGTTGTAACAAATGTTAATAGTAACTTTATTTGTAATTGCCAAAAACTGGAAAAAATCTAAATGACCATTAACAAGTGAATGAATAAATAAATTGTGCATATACCTAAAAATGGAATATTACTCAGCAATAAAAATGAACTATTGATACATGCTACAGCATGGATGAATCTTAAATAATTATGCTTAATGAAAGAAGCTAGACAAAAAGAGTACATGCTATATGATCCTATTTATATAAAATTCAAACTAATCTATAGTGTCAGAAAGCAGATCAATGTTTGGGGATTGGGATGTGGGGAGGGATGGAAAGAAAGGTTTACAGGGGAATGAGGAAACTTTTGGGGGAAGTGAATATATTCACTATCTTCACTGTGATGATGATTTCACAGTATATACATATGTAAAAATTTATATAAAATATTTAAATATGTGCATTTAATTGTACATCAATTATACCTCAATAAAGCTAAAAGCAATTGATTTTAAAAAGATATACTTTAAATAAAAAACAACAACAAAGTCCCACAGGCTGACTACTTGGAACACAAACTTATAAATTTGTATAAATTCTCACTTTATCTTACCTTTCCAAACTCAGACAAACTTTTATGAATACACTACTCAACTTTATCGATGGATTCTCTCACTCCAGCAATTCTGCCTCTGTGAATGGGCTTTCCCTATTTACTTTTTTTCTCTGTCCCTATGAACCTAGAATCATTTAAGAAGTTTCTGGGAGTGTTTTTTCATTTAACTTTAGAATAACATCAGAAAAATCAAGTGAATTACTATACAGGATGGATGTAGGCATAAATTATAGCATCTTTTAATTTTCAGTGATAATATCAGAAAAGCAAGTGAAAACTGGTTTAAATGCTGCAGATAAAATGACTAGAGATGCATAAATTGGATGACTCCTTTTACGAACACAATTTTAATATAAGACCCCATTCTTACTCTTAGAAGCTCACTCTCATTTGGTCTATTTTAATTCTCCTAATTTATTTTAAAGCTGACATCATATCTACTCTGCTCTGAGTATTATAATGGCTTTTGGCCAAAAGTAATACAATCTTGATGTGATCAGAACATCAGAAAAATGTTCTAATAAAGAAAGTGGTTGAACAGCAGAGCTGTCAGAGGGCTCGTTGACAGATTCCTTTCTTGCCCCAAGTTTTGAGGATTCTGTGCCCTCTTATACTACATGGGCTCTTAACCTGGAGTCTGAAAATACAGACAAAATTGTGTGTATACATTAATTTTTCTGGCGAGAAGGTTCAAACTTTTCATCACTTTGCTCCCTTCATTTGTAAGCCATGCCCAGTTCATACTCTCTTCCAAATTTAAATAATTCACCAGTTTATCCTTTTATGAATATAAGGAAAGAGAGGGAGAGAGAGTGGGGGAAGGGGTGTGGGCTTCCTATTTGAAGACACAGCAGCTGTGGCACTTGACTTGAAATCCGCAAACCTGGGTCTGGTTCTGATTCGGCCATGTACTGTGTGTGTGACTTTAGTCAAGTGTCTTTCCCATCTCTTGGCCTGTTTCACTATCCCTTCAAATTAAGAGTTTGGATTATATGGATGCTAAGACCTCTCCCTTCCAGTTCCAGGTTCCTAGGATTCTATGTACTAAGGAAGGCTTTAATCTTGATTTTACTTTCCCTTTACCTAGGTCTTTTGTGTTTCCCTCTTCTCTGCCAAGGCTCTGCATCAGGATGATATATTCCTCCAGTTATATTGGCTTCTAGCCTTGGTCAGTACCATTGTTCTGCATGGCAAAGACAAAGTTTAACAATGACAAGGGCTGCTACCTTTCTCCCTGAGGCTGCAGGATCTAGGGCATCTTCTCTCCTTCACATCCTCTGACAGAGAGTAAAACTTGGATCCCATGCTTGCATATCCCACAGTCATATCCCAACTCCCTGTACTTGATCAATTAATTTAGCAAGTTGTGGTCACTCTTGTCATAGGACATCAGGTCAGTAAGAGCCCTTAGAAATCACAGTCTATCACCCTCCCCACTATCATCCCTTTGTTTTCCACATATGTATGAGGATAAGAGGAGGGAAGGGACTTGCACATGGAGTCCACAGATCAGGATTAAAACCAAGGGGGCTCTGACTCCATGTTCAGTGCTATTTCCACAGCACTTTGTTGTCAATCATATTGCCTGGCATAATGCCTTATCTGACTATTCATTCTTTTTTTTTTTTCATTAAAAACAATCACAAACCCCTAATATGTGCCAAACGCTGTGCTTGGTGCTAGGGAAAATGCTGACAGGAGTAAGCCATCTCTGTCCTAAGGTGCTCCCAGACTGTAGACTAAGGGTTGTTTCTTGTAGTACCCATTTGGGCTTAGTGCAACAGAGCAAGCTGATTATCATCATTACCATTATCCCCACCTCCAGGCACCCGCCCACCTGCACTCAGCTAACTAAGGTCTAAAATGCTTTGAAACAGTGGCAACACATAGCATTTAACACCATTTCATTGATTCACATGAATGCACAAGCATTCATTGAGCACCTGCTATTCAGTCCTAGCAAAGATGGAATTAATCATCAAAAGAGAAAGCTCAGGTTCCTACTGAGTGGTTCTGTGCATGTTCGCTATGAAAGGTAATCCTGTATTAACCGTGAACATCCCTTGTAATGGTCACCTTCATATTTCATTTGATTTTCACAACTGTGTAAACTAGCAGGACAAGAATTATTATCACTATTTTTTACTGAGGCTCAAAGTGCCTAGGACATGCTAGAGCTGAAGCTCCTGATTTCTACTGCCTTATAACTCTATTCTTTTTTTTTCGATGAGACTCCCACTTATAAGAGTTTGTTTTCTTCTCGAAAAGAGGAAATGTGAAAAACAATGCATTAACTAAGAAACATAGTTTTCTGCAAAAAAGTCTTCCAGAAAAGCAACTGCATCTTGGGGAGAAGGTTCCAAGGAGAGAGTGAAACACAAAGGAATGGGTACATATAAGGAGGACCAAGGTCAGGAGGTAAAGGAAGTAGGAGACACCTGGAAAAGTCCCCAGTTTGTGGTGTGCATCAGGCCAAGGTCTGGTAGAAATAAAAGGAGGGGCAAGCAAGTGCCCGAGAGCCAGTGGGAGTGCAAGCCCTAGAAAGGAAGTAAAGGTGGGAAGAAGCAAGGGTCATGAGCCTTGGTCAGCAAACTGTCCTGCCTGGCAAGGGAGAAAAGGGAGGGAGGAGCAGGTGAGTCAGCAAGAGTTGGACAGAGGAGTATATCTTCTACGACTTTAACTTAAGCAGATTCAAATATGTCTCCTGGCAAAAGACATGGGACAGGGTAGAGGGAAAGGTGACTGATGCTGCCTGTCGATGAATGTATAGCTCAGGTGCATGTGCAGCAGAGACATTATCCAGATATAGTCTCAGTTGGTCTCAACTCCTAAGAATCTCTAATCTTGGGAGAAACTCTGTCTGAGCATGATTTCAGTGGTTAAAGATGGGCGATTTGCAACCAGAATGGCTGTTGCTCCTGAATGCCAGCCAAAGACATCTAGTGCTCTACTGGACACAGTGATCTCTTCCAGTGCTCAGGGGCAAGCTGGTGGTGATGGAGTTACTGATGCATGGTATGCCTGAACACTCTACTTGATGGTAACAGCTGGAGTGAGCCTTTTAAAACCAAAATCCCATAAGAGATGGAGCTCTCTGCAGTGGCTAATTTGGTGGACTTTGGGGCCAGACTTTGCAGCCTGGCTCTTCCACATAGTACTAGCTATGTAGTCTTGGGCAACTTACTTAGCCTCTCCTGCCTTACTTTCCTTTTTTGAACAATGGGGATGGTAAGGGTACCCATTTGCAGGAGTAATGCTGTGAGAATTAAATGTGTTAATATCTGTAAAGTTTATAGCGAAGTCTGACAGAGTAAAGTCTACGTGTGTTTGTTATCATGGTTCTGTCACTCCTCCACTCAAAAAACTGTAGTGGTTTTACATATTTGTCCCTCAGAGTAAAAGCCAAAATTCTTACAATGGCCTTGGAAGGCCCTATAAGATCTGGCCCCCATCACCCTTCTGCCCTCACTTCCTACTACTCCCTCCTTGGCTCACTCAGTTCCAGTCACGTTGGCCTCCTTGCTGTTCCTCCAATGTTCCAAGCATGCTCTTGCCTCAGGGCCTTGTCACTGGCTGGTCGCTCTGCCTGGATCTTCAGTGTGAACTCTCTCACCTCCTTCAAGTTCCTGTTCCAAAGTCAGTCACTCAGTGAGGCTTGTGCTGACGATCTGGTTCAAAGTTGCAGCCCTTACCCCCAGCACTCCTAATTCACCTTATTCTGCTTTCTGTTCTTTTTTTTTTAACAGCACGTATTACATTCTAATGCTAAGTAATTTAATTATTATATTTATTATTTATTGTCTATCTCCTCCTCCTGGAAAGGAAGCTCCTTAGGGCAAGAACCTTTATTTTGTTCATTGTTGGATCTCAAACATCCAGAACAGTAAGTACCTAGCACAAAGCAGGTGCTCAATAAAAATTTGTTGAATGAATGAATTAATGAATTGTGATTTAAGGATTTTCAAGGGTAGTTTGAGTATACTTGGTTTTCAGTCTCTGTGTGGCCTTGTTTTCTCCTTTTAGGTCTTCAGATGCACAGAATCAAATTGACCATACTCCATAGTTCAAGGCACACCAGTGTCATCAAATGGTATGAGGTCTCCTTTTGTTTCATTTTCTTTTATTTTTTCCATTTCATTTCCTATCCCCTTTCCAATTTTTCTTCTTAGCCAAATCCTGTGTACTTAGTGGATGTCCTTCCAATCTAACGTCCATATGTGTGTTTAGATGTGTGCATATGTTTGAAAAAATCATAGCATTGTTGGTGTGTTTAATTTAATGAAATGACATTATAAATATCCATTCCTTTCTTGCCCTTTTCATGAAGCATTATGTTTTGAAGTCTAGCCTTTTGGCTGCACATAAACTTTATAATTCCCTATTTGTAACTGTTGCATACTACTCCACTTACCTAATGATGGACATCGAGGATACTCCCATCCTTTGTCCTTGCTCCCCAAAATACCACTTCAGTTAATACTCTCTTATGTGTTTCCTTTTGGATCTTAGTGAGAATTTCTTTTGGTGTGTAATCCCAGGCATGGGGTTGCCTATCTTATTCTTTGCCCATTTCCCTAGTGGAATTCTTGTCTTTTACTTACTGCTTGGAAGAGATTTCTTTTTCATTCTAGATATTGATCCTTTGCTTTTAGACACTGAAAGTATCTTTCTTACTCTCTTCTTAATTTTGTCTATGATGTCCACTGTTGAAAATAAATCTTTAATTTTGGTATGGACAAATCCATTGCTTTTTCACCTTACTGTTCATGCTTCTGGAGGATTATTTAAGAAATCTCCTATGGTGAGGCCTCAAAGATATTCTCCTTAGTTTGCTTTTTTAATCTTTATAGTTTTACTTTTCACCTTTATTTCTTTAATTCGTATGAAGTTTATTTTTGTCCATGGTGTAAAAAGGCATACAAATTCCTATTTCTCCATGCAGTAAGTCAATTTTACCAATAATGTTTACTACATGATCTATTTTCCCCACATGAATCATATACCAAGATCCCACATATACATGGATATGTTTCTGGACTATTTTGTTCCATTGGATTAATTTTTAATCCGTGCACCACTAGTGCACCATTTTTATTACTAGGGTCTTACAATAATTCTTTTTTTCCTTCCAGTTTCATTGAGAAATAATTGACATACAACACTGTATAAGTTTAAGGTGTGCCACATAATGATTTGACTTACATACATCATGAAATAATTACCACAATAAATGTAGTGAACATCCATCATCTCACATAGATACACAATTAAGGAAATAGAAAAAACTTTTTCCTTGTGATGAGAAGTCTTCGAATTTACTCTCCTAACAGCTTTCATATATAAGAGACAGCAGTGTTCATTATATTCATCATGTTGTGCATTACATCATATAACTTATTTATCTTTAACTTGGAGTTTGTTCCTTTTGATTGCTTTCATCCAACTCCCCCTCCCCCTAACCCCCACCTCTGGTAACCACAAATCTGATTTCTTTTTCTATGACCTTGTTTGTTTGTTTTTGAAGTATAACTGACCTACAACACTATGTTAGTTCCTGGCATACAACATACTGATTCGCTATTTCTATATATTTCAAAATGATCACCACAATTAGTCTAGTGACCATCTGTCACCGTACAAAGATATTACACAGTTATTGACTATGTTCCCCACACTGTACATTTTGTACCCATGAGTCATTTATTTTGTAACTCGATGTTTTTACCTCTTAATTTCCCTGACATATTTTTCTCATTCCTCCACCCCCTCCCCTCTGGTAACTACTTGCTTGTTCTCTGTATCTATGACTCGTTTATGTTTGGTTATGCTTGTTCTGTTCATTTGTTTGTCTTTTAGACTCCACGTATAAGTGATATCATATGTTATTTGTCTTTTGCTGTCTGACTTATTCACTCAGCATAATACCTTCTACGATCATCCGTGTTGCTGCAAATGGCAAGATTACATTCTTTTTATGGCCGAGTAATATTCCACTGTGTATATACCACATCTTCTTTATCCATTCATCTTTTGATGGACACTTAGGTTGCTTCCATACCTTGGCGATTGTAAATAATACTGTTATGATCATAAGGGTGCATATAACTTTTCTAATTAGTGTTTTGTTTTCTTCAGATGCAACTGGCTTTCAAAATAGGCAGATTGCCTCTGAGTGTCAATTTGCATTCCACCTTTCATTGATACCCACCATTTTCAGCAAATTTTCTGGGATAGAGTGATGGGAGTACCTTTACAGCAATTTTGTATAGGAAATATTCCCAATCTCAAGCCATGCCAGTTTGGTTACTTTCTCAGCAGATTCCAGAAAACAAACTACTTTCTCTGCATGCAACCAGTGGTTGTAAGTCAGTCCTGCTGTTGGTATCGTTACCTCCAAAGTACAGAATTAAGGCTTTCTTTTCTTCAACCATCCCCCTTCTAACATGTAACAGCTGCTGTTCCATCTTATTTGAACATCTTGTATAAGTACATGATGAAGCATTTTCCAAATTCTATATGACATACAAGTAGAATGGTCCATTACCTTTCTTCTGAGGGTCTGCAGTTCTGATATGTTACTTGTGGAACTTGCTAAACATATCTGAACCATCATGTGAGAAAATTACTATTTTCCCACCATGAACAAATTAAGTGTAAACCTAGTAAGTAACCTTGGAATTTTTTCCTTTAAATCCATTTAGGTCATGAGTCTTTCAAGGAAAAGTCCTATTTGAGAATTCTTCATATCTACTGAATATTGTAAATTTAATGAAAAGCAGACTGTAAATTTAAATAACTAGTATATGCCAAATCTCGCAAGATTAGAATCATACCCTGATTGTTATTATTCCTTCTTGTGGGATTATGCCTAGGATCTGAGCAACAGAGGAAGCCTCAGAGGCAAACACTTTTAGGAAAGCAAAGAAGTTTACTTGCAGAAAAGTTTTGCAAGACAGTCAAGGCTCTAAAAGGAGTGGACAGATGTTTAAAGGTGGGAGGGGAGGGTATAAACAGAAACTACGAGATTAACAAGGTGGTTACTGAGTTTACACTTGGTTTATGGTGGAAAATAATAATTTTCTCATATGATTAGCATTTTTAAACAATTGTAGCATATCTTTAGGTATTGGCATTCATTATAAAAGGAAGAGAAAATTATTTTTGTCAGTAACTGACAAGAAAGGCTTAAGGATTGACTTATTTTGGTGGGGGGCTATAATTAGATAGGGTGACCCTGGTTTTTGTTAGTTTATCTCATGGTGTAAACTGTTTCCTCCCCCTCCCAACTGGAATGTAAGGTCTATACTTACTTATAATGACTCAGTACTAGGTAGCATTTCTGCATCCACATGACCAATAGGAATTCCAGAAAGGAAGAACATAAAAGAAATGGATGGGAAGAAATTACCCAAATAATAATATAAGAAAACTTCCCTGAGAGGAAGAAAAATATAAGCCTTAAGGTTGAAAGAGCCTATCAGGTAACCAGCATAGTAAATGCAAATTTAAAAAACCATCAAAGTAGATTAAGATAAAATTCTAAAACACCAGTCACAAAGAGTAGATCCTAAATGTATCCGAAAAGGGGAAAAAATAGGTCACATTCAAAGAAACAAGTTTTTAAAAAACTGAGGGAAAATTATTTTTGACCTAGAATTCCAAGCCTTGAAAATTATCAATCAAATGTGAGAGTAGAATTACAAATTAAATAAAACAATTAAATTGATTAAATTAATTAAATCCCCATGCACCTTTTCTTAGTATGTTCCTTGAGTATGTGTGTAAAAGTTAGGTATAAATCAAGTTAATTCAACAGAGGAGATCAATGAAAGGAAGTCCTGGGATGACAGTTCAGTGATAGGTCTATAGAGAAATTAAGTTCTCATGAATGCAGGAGGATAGAGGCTTCAGAGGGAGCATCTGGGAATAAAGCGGATTCCAGAGATTTACTGGGCTCCTTAAGAATATGGATCATTCTAAGAAGGAGATAAAGGCAAACAAAGAAAGAGAAAAAGATATGTAAATAGAGCCTCCAGGAAAGCAAAAAAAAAAAAAAAAAAAAAAAAAAGAGTTGTACTAAGAAAAGAATATAATAGTACATTACTGAGCTGTGCAGTAATATTTAATAACTATAATAATGCAGATATTGTGTATTGATTTTCAACTTTATAACCAACTATAGTCAAAACACTTATAGAACAGAAGGTTAAATGTTATTAACCTTGACAATAGAAAAATACAAGCACAGAAGCAGCAATGGGTAGGTAGAAAAAGGGAAGGAGAAATGTAGGGAAGAGTAAGAGTGTTATACCTTAATTTTGCATGGAGAGTCAAGGGATTTTACTGATAGCTCAAGAAACAAGAAATGAAAGTGTAAGTACAGGAATTCCTCATTATCCAAATCTAATCCATTCCTGAGAACATGTCAGAAAGTAAATATTCAGATAGCAGCAGAGTTTCTCCATTATTTAAATGGAAAAGAACACTGCATTCACAGCCCATTCAAAAACCCTAAACCATTTCCCTAAATATTACTAAAACACTCTGAAACACCTATAAAACAATCCATCAAAGATTTCTGCATGATATAAAGCATTTTAAACACCAAATACCTAATTATTTAACAGTTATGGGACTCATTAGTGGGTATGTTTGTGAGCAGTAGGCAACAACACTGTAGCATATTGGATATGAATTTAATTTTCCCTGTGTCTTTCAATGATGTTTACTGTATGTAAATAATGTAATGACACAGTACAGATAAGATCTAAATCAGACCAGGTTTGGTTAGTCTAGGAACCTGACAGAAGTAAGCACTGGGACCCATTAAGGGCTAGGTCCTTAGGGTAAGTGTAGGGCGGACAGCTATAATTCCTAGCATATTTAAACAAGGCTCTAACCTCTCTCATTGGAGTAGTTCATGACCTAAACATTTTGGCTGACATTGTATGGGGATTCATTAGAGCAGGTTTCCACTTCAGAGACTGAATTTTGGATAAACATTTTTACATGGAGTTATGGCCAGTCATTGGGTAGTGAGAGCTCAGCTAGCTAGGTAAAGATGACCCATAAAGCAAGCAAAAATGGTCTACTATAGCTGTGTGGGGTAGGGAGGGAAGAGAACATGTGTGGGTGATGTCACTGAGCTAAAGCCTCACTTTCCACATCTGTCAATAAATACATCAAAAATGATAAAGCACCAAACAGCAGTAGTAGCAAATGATTTAGAGATGTGGTACAAGTCCTCAGAAGATAAAAATTAGAATCAGGTAGAAGAATTCAAAGGGATCCTTCTGGGAAGCAGGACTAGGGTCATGTAGGGGACTATTGCTTTGCATTATTAATTCTTTATGTTGTTTGACTTTTAAAAGCCCAGTGCACATATTTTTGCTAAAAATAAATTTGAATATTTGTTTTTTTAAGGAGGCAAATCTGGCCAAGTCATGCCATAACTAAAATATCCTTCAAAGTTGCTTTCGTCCTGCCTCATTCACTTCAGTCTTTCTGTGTGTGTGTAGTTGTTTCATGACCATCTGTATTACGTGTTTATAAACACCTCTTATGTGCTTTTCAGAATGGCTATCATATCCATTCCCTTAAATAAAAATGTTCACAATGTAATGAATATCACTCTTATAAAAATTTTTGTTAGGTGTTTTTATTTTTTAATTTATTTTTAATTGATATATAAGTGACATGTAACATTGTGTAAGTTTCAGGTGTACAACGTATTGATGTGATACATTTATATATTGCAATATGATTACCACCGTATCTTGAGCTAACACCTCTATTACATCACATAATTATTATTTCTTTCATGTGCTGAGAACTTTTAAGATCTAGTCTCAGCAATTTTGAAGTGTATAATAAAATATTGTTGTCTATAATCACTGTGCTCTGCATTAGATCTCCAGAACATATTCATCTTCTAGTTGCAACTTTGTACCACTCAACAACACCTCCTGAACTTCCCATTCTACTACCATTCTACTCTCTGTTTCTATAATTTATGCTCATAGATATGATACAATATTTGTCTTTGTCTGGCTTATCTCACTAAACATACTGCTCTCAAGGACCATCCATGTTGTCACAAATGGCAGGATTTCCTTCATTCTCATGGCTGAATAATATTCCATTGTACACATATGCCACATCTTCTTTATTCATTCATCCATTGGTAGAGACAGAGGTTTCATAGTCATGTTATGGTTTGAGCAGTACTTTACTAGAAGGGATGTCCCTCATCCTATCAAAGGCTAATCAATACACCTCTTTTTGAATCCAATCCCTTCTCACTTTCTCTCTTTTTTTTTAAATTGGTGGTATAGCTGTTTTACAATGTTGTGTTAGTTTCTACTTTACAGAGAAGTGAAGTAGAGTTCCCTGTGCTATACAGAAGGTTCTCATTAGTTATCTATTTTATACATATTAATGCATATATGTCAATGCCAATCTCTCAATTCACCCCACCCCCTCTTTTCCCCCTTGGTGTCCATACATTTGTTCTCTACGTCTGTGTCTCTATTTCTGCCTTGCTAAGCGACCTTGCTGCATTGGTTATGCCCTCTCACCTCGTGAATCTTTAACATCTCCCTTTCCAACTAGATCATTCCCCTCAGGATTCAAATATTCTCTATCTCGCATCTTAAAACTTCCTCTTCCTTTAATCCACACCTCCCTCCAGCTATTGTCCTTTCTTTTTCCCTTTACTCTTTACATTTTAAAAAAGGTAGTCTACACACCTCTCTCCACCTATTCCCAAATGTCTTCTCTTCTGCCACTCTGTGAAATCTGCTTTTGCTAAGGTTAGTAAAGACCTCCCTGTTACCACATCCAATGGACACTCTCAAGTCTTACTCTCACTGGACTTCTATCTCCAAGCTCAGCTTCTAATACTGTAATTCAGAGTCATTTTCTGGGTCCAGTGGCATCCTGATCACAGCACATCTCTCTTTGGGAATATGGGAAGAACAGGGTGTTATAAACTTCAGGGTGTTTGGTGTCTTCCCCAAATTCATATGTTAAAGTTCTAACCCCCTGTACTTCAGAATGTGACTGTATTTGGTGATAGGGTCTTTACAGAAGTAATTAACATAAAATAATGTCATTGGAGTGGACCCTAATCCAATCTGACTGGTATCCGTATAAGAAGAGATGATTAGGATGCAGACACACACAGAGGGAAGACCATGTGAAGACACAGGGAGAAGATGGCCATCTACAAGCCGAGGAGACAGGCCTCAGAAGAAACCAACCCTGCTGACACTTTGATCTTGGACTTTTCCAGCCTCCAGAATTGTGAGAGAATAAGTTTCTGTTGTTTAAGCCACCTAGTCTGTGGTACTTTGCTATGGCAATAAACTCATACACAGGGGAAACTGTATTTTCTCATCTCATGCTACTCCGTGGCTATTTAAGTTCTCCTTTAAAGCCTGTTTATGAACTCAGTGGTACTCAACCTTGAGCATATATCAGTAATCCTTGGAGGGTTGGTTAAAATACAGATAGCAGGGCCCCACCCCAGACTTTGTGATTCATCAGGAACCTGAGAATTTGCATTTGTAACAAACTTCCAGGGGATGCTGATGCTACTGGTCCAGGGATCACATGTGTAATTTTGTGGGATTGGTTAAGCCTTGGTGCACACATAGATCATAACCCATGTGTGACTTACCTGGCTTGATAGTGACGGCCACAAAGGAACGTACCTGGCATGATAAGTAGTTAAGGAGAACATGATAACCAAAAATGGCACCTTGAGTCCCATCCCAAACTTTGTTGGTAGTATTACGAGCAGAAGCAGTTAGCAACTGCCATGCTTGGAGGTGAGTGGTCAGGGAGTAGGGGTGGTGGACATACCCTAAGGTGACCTTCAATGAGTCACACCTTTGTATAATCCCTTCCCCTAGAGTGTGGGTGGTACCTGAAACCTGCTTCTAAACAATAGAATATGGCAAAGATAATAAGATGTAACTTATATGATTATGTTATGTTATTTAAGACTACATTCTAGCAGACTGGAAAGATTCTACTGCTGGCTTTGAAGAAGCAAACTGCTGTGTTGTGACTGCCTCAGCCTCTAGGCCCTGAGGGAAGCCTACAGTTAAGAGTCAGCAAAAATCAGGACCCTCAGTCATACAGCAAAAAGAAATGAATTCCACTAGTGACTGCAGGAGCTTGGAAGTGGACCCTAAACTCCAAATGGGAAGGCAGCTTGACTGACCCCTTCATTGCAGCCTTGTGAGAGCCTCAGCAGGGGACCCAATTGAGCTGTACCCAGGCCCCTGACCCATGGAAACTGAGCTAATAAACGTTTGCTGTTAACAACAGCTAAATTTGTGGTAATTTGTTATGCAGCAATATAAAACTAATACAGGGCAAGAGTGGGTGGGAAGAGGATAGAGGACAAATATAGCCAGTTGCTGTCCAACAAATAGGCTAGTAACATTGCCATAAATGATTGCATTGTTTCCAGACCTGAGGCAAACAGAACTAGAACAAAAAATCTTAAAATTTGTATGGAGACACAAAAGACCCCGAATAACCAAAGCAATCTTGAGAAAGAAAAACAGAGCTGGAGGAATCAGGCTCCCTGACTTTGGACTATACTACAAAGCTACAGTAATCAAGACAGCATGGTGCTGGCACAAAAACAGAAATATAGATCAATGGAACAGGATAGAAAGCCCAGAGATAAACCCACGCACATATGGTCACCTTATATTTGATAAAGGAGGCAAGAATATACAGTGGAGAAAAGACAGCCACTTCAATAAGTTGTGCTGGGAAAACTGGACAGCTACATGTAAAAGAATGAAATTAGAACACTCCCTAACACCATACACAAAAATAAACTCAATATGGATTAAAGACCTAAATGTAAGGCCAGACACTATCAAACTCTTAGAGGAAAACATAGGCAGAACACTTTATGACATAAATCACAGCAAGATCCTTTTTGACCCACCTCCTAGAGAAATGGAAATAAAAACAAAAATAAACAAATGGGACCTAATGAAACTTAAAACATTTTGCACAGCAAAGGAAACCATAAACAAGACCAAAGACAACCCTCAGAATGGGAGAAAATATTTGCAAATGAAGCCACTGACAAAGGATTAATCTCCAAAATTTACAAGCAGCTCAATATCAAAAAACAAACAACCCAATCCAAAAATGGGCAGAAGACCTAAATAGATATTTCTCCAAAGAAGATATACAGATTGCCAACAAACACATGAAAGAATGTTCAACATCATTAATCATTAGAGAAATGCAAATCAAAACTACAATGAGATATCATCTCACACCGGTCAGAAGGGCCATCATCAAAAAATCTAGAAACAATAAATGCTGGAGAGGGTGTGGAGAAAAGGGAGCCCTCTTGCACTGTTGGTGGGAATGTAAATTGATACAGCCACTATGGAGGACGGTATGGAGGTTCCTTAAAAACCTAAAAATAGAACTACCATACGACCCAGCAATCTCACTACTGGGCATATACCCTGAGAAAACCATAATTCAAAAAGAGTCATGTACCAAAATGTTCATTGCAGCTCTATTTAGAATAGCCAGGACATGGAAGCAACCTAAGTGTCCATCAACAGATGAATGGGTAAAGAAGATGTGGCACATACATACAATGGAATATTACTCAGCCATAAAAAGAAACGAAACTGAGTTATTTGTAGTGAGGTGGATGGACCCAGAGTCTGTCATACAGAGTGAAGTAAGTCAGAAAGAGAAAAACAAATACCGTATGCTAACACATATATATGGAATCTGAAAAAAAATGGTCCTGAAGAACCTAGGGGTAAGACGGGAACAAAGACACAGACCTACTAGAGAATGGACTTGAGGATATGGGGAGGGGGAAGGGTAAGATGTGACAAAGTGAGAGTGGCATGGACATATATACACTACCAAACGTAAAATAGATAGCTAGTGGGAAGCAACCACATAGCACAGGGAGATCAGCTTGGTGCTTCGTGACTACCTAGAGGGGTGGGGTAGGGAGGGTGGGAGGGAGGGAGACAGAAGAGGGCAGAGATATGGGAACATATGTATATGTATAACTGATTCACTTTGTTATAAATCAGAAAGTAACACACCATTGTAAAGCAATGATGCTCCAGTAAAGATGTTAAAAAACAACAACAAAAAACTTAAGCAGAATTTCTCCTACACACATCATAGTCAAGCTGCTTAAAACCAAAGGCAAAGCAAAAATCTGAAAAGCAGTCAGAAGGAAAAAAAAGACACACCCTCTTCGAAGAAAAAAAGTATAAGATTGATATTGATATTTCTCAAAGAAACAATAGAAGCCAGAAACAAACAAAATGACACCTTAAAAGCAATGAAGTCAAATAGGTGCCAATCTGGAACCCTCTATTCATGAAGTTATCTTTGCAAATGAAGGCAAAAGAGAGACATTATAAAATAAAAAATACTTGAGAGAAATTCATCACTAGGAGACTTGCACTAAAGGAAATACCTTAAAGGGTGGTCTTCAGTCAGCAGGAACATTATCCCAGGTGGAAGCTGGTAGATGCCAGGAAGAAGAACAATGTAATTATCACTATATGGAAAAACATAAATAAATATTGATTATGTTAAACAAAAATGACAAAGCCGGGCTTCCCTGGTGGCGCAGTGGTTGAGAATCTGCCTGCCAATGCAGGGGACACAGGTTTGAGCCCTGGTCTGGGAAGATCCCACATGCTGCGGAGCAAGTAGGCCCGTGAGCCACAACTACTGAGCCTGTGCGACTGGAGCCTGTGCTCCGCAACAAGAGAGGTCGCGATAGTGAGAGGCCCGCACACCGCGATGAAGAGTGGCCCCCGCTTGCCACAACTAGAGAAAGCCCTCGCACAGAACGAAGACCCAACACAGCCAAAAAATAAAATAAATAAATAAATAAATAAAAGAAAGGTGACCATTTTAAAAAAATGACAAACCCATATAAATATAAATATTATACATTATAAATAGCACAAGTGGCAGGAGTGGGTAAAGGAATAAAAGTGTTTTAAGTGACCAGCTAGAAAGGTGGGATATAGAGGGTGAGAGGGAGGGAGACGCAAGAGGGAAGAGATATGGGGATATATGTATATGTATAACTGATTCACTTTGTTATAAAGCAGAAACTAACACACCATTGTAAAGCAATTATACTCCAATAAAGATGTTAAGAAAAAAAACCAAAGTGTTTTAAGGTCCTTGCATGGTCCTGTACTAATTTATATTACACTCTGAAAATTCAACCATGCGTTTTGCAATCCCTAAACTAACCACTAAAATGAATAAGCAGATAAAAAATAAGTATATAGAACATGAGAATATGTTTAACACACTTGATCTAATTGACATTTATAAAACACTGCATTTAACAATGGCAGAATATACTTTTTTGAAGTGCACATGGAATATTTACCAAAATTGACCATATATGGGCCATAAAGCAAGTTTCAAAGGACTGAAATCATGCAGAGTAAATTGTCTGACCATAGTAGAATTAAGCTAGAAATCAATAAACAAAAAGATAACTAGAAAATCTCCATAGGTTTGTATCTTAAGCAACACATTTCTAAATAACCAATGGGTCAAAAACAGAACCACAGTGGAAATTAGCAAATACTTAAAACTGAAAGATAAACAATATAAAAATATAATGCAAAGGAAGAGGCAAACTGTCATTATATGTGTTTCTAATTATAAAATCCAAGAAAATCAACCTGAAAACTATTGGAACCAATAAGCACTCAAAGAGATGGCTGATTACCACATAAAAATCAATAGGTTTTTCATACACTAGCAAAAGCTAATTAGAAAATGTCATGGTAAAAATATTCCACATCACAATAGTAAGGAATACTATAAATACCTACAAAGAAACCTAACAGGAAATGCTATGCTACTGATGGATACAAAGACATGAATAAATGGAGAAACATACCTGGAACCTTGATACCTGGAGCCTGAACCCTCCAGAAACATACCTGGAGGGTTAAGAATACCGACTTAAGCTCAAATTGAAACCCTGGCTCTGCCACTTCCTAGCTGTGTGACCTTGGCAAGTTACTTAACCTCTTTATGCCAGTTTCCTTTATCTTTGAAGTGGTGATAAACATGATAGTTTCTGCCTCAGAGAGGTAGGACTAAATGAATTAGTGTCCCATGACTAACCTATATAAGGCTGTGACCTGTACCCCGCTCTCCTGACCCACAGATCCTACTCTATCCACTTTTTTCTTTTCTGTAGCATTTTCTACCCTCGAACATGCTATACATATTTTACTTGTTATATTTATTGTTTATTTCCTGCTTACTTCTGCTAAAATATATACTCCTTGAGGGGAATAATCTCTGTTATTTTTTAAACTTTTTGTAAATGTCTATATTTCTTGGCAAATGTATCCCAAACGCTTAGAAAGTTACTTGGCACATGGCAGGGCCCGTAGAATAGTACCTGACACATAATAAGTGCTATCATTACTATAAAGATGTCGGTTCTCTAGAAATTATAAATGTAATTCAATCCCAATCAAAGTCCCAGTGAGATATTTTCTAGAATTTGAGAAGCTGATTCTAAAATTCATTAGAAAGAGAAAGTGAGTAACAACAGCCAAGAAAAATTTTACAAAGATCATGGGGGAGGGGCCTGTCTTACCATTAATAAGCAAAATGAATTATTGGCACAAACAGACAAGTAGATCCGTGAGATAGTGTGTGTGTGTGTTTAAAAATGGAATTTCATATAAGTGAGGGAAGAATAAACTGTTCCATACATAGTGTGGGAATAATTGGCTGTTGGTTATTTATCTATAAGGTCACTCTCACACTCTGCAAGCTTAAAAGCAATTCTCATTGGTTTAAGCAGCTTCTGTTTTTGATCATCTACTACCATGTTTTTAAATCAATATTTTGTCATTACTGCTTGTGACAATTTGTAGGTAGTTATATATGAGCTGTTGATATATTAAGTTGGGCCCCAAATCAAAACAGCCCTGGTTTGAACTCTTGTATCTGTTGCTAATTTTCTTTGTTTCCTTGAACAAGTCACTTTCCCTTCAAGTGCTCAGTTCCATTGTCTACAAAGTGAGGTTTTATGAGATTCATTGATTAAGATCCAGACTTAGGTTCAACTAAAACTCTTGTGCTCCTGCAACTGTTCGGTGATTTTAAATAATCCTCACAACTCTATTTTCTCCCTTTTTTATAGCTGAGGAAACTAAAGTTCAGAGGATAGAATGGTTTGTACAGGACTCACACCCAGCAGTTGCTTGTTTCAGTTCTAATTAGGTTCAGCTGTTAATAAAAAGGCTTGCTGGCTCAAGATAGAAGTTTATTTTTTTCCCAGTAACATCAGCACAGTGTTAGGCAGTGCAGGGTGTGCATAGCATCTCCTTGGTCATCAGAGGTCCTCAGAGACCCTGGCTTCTTATCTTTATGCTTTGTCATCCTGAGTACTGTCTTCCATCCTCAGTGTTGCCTCAGAGGCTCAAGAGGGTTACTGTCATTCCAGCCATGATGTGATGGGGGGCAGAGAGGTGAAGGGTATCTGTCTCCAAACCAAGTCAATTCACTCTGAAGGGCTTCCGCAAAGATGCCGTCTAGAATTTCCATCTCACTGGCCACTCCCACCTGCACGGTAGGTTTAAAATGCAGTTTTCTGAGCTGAACATATTGTTGCCTTGGGTCAGTTATTAAGGAAGAGGGGGAGAATCGGACAGGGTGTGGCTCAGGTTGACTGGGGCCCAAAATGAGTAACAGGACGCTGGCAGGAGCCCAGGCTTCTAGTTGGTGGGTTTGTGAAACATAGTTTCTTACAGCTCCTGCCTTAAATACATTATATACTAGGGGAATTCCCCTATACCCTCCCACACATATGCAAAAACTAGAACAATGGGTTGGAACAGGCAAGAGGATAGAGGAGATTATCCTCAATGTGGAGAGTTGCCTCAGCTCATAATGTTAGCTCCTGCTGGCCTGCCCAGGGTTCTTGATGTCTCTCCTTTGGGTTCAGGTAGTGGTTCCCAAACTTTGCTGTACATTGGAATAACATGGAATCATTTTAACAAATACTGCCCACTGGCTCCTGACTCCAGAGAATCCGATTATATTTGACATCATTATACTGCTATTACACATAACATTATATATAATAGTATTACTATTATATATAATGTTAATAATAATGTTTTATTATCAATAAAATTTCTCATCAGCTTCCCCATGGGGAGGTGGGCAGTCTGGGAGGCGGTGTCAGCAGAAAGGTGTAATCCAGAGGTTTTCACATAGCCAGTAGGTCACCTCCTTCCTTACTGGAGGATGCCATATTTGGCAATCTCTGACTCGGAGGTGATGCGTTCCCCATTAGCACTTTCACAAGATGATTTAGCACACATCTGAGGCTTTCTGGGTTGAAAAGCCAACACAAACAATTGCAAAGATGGATCTTCTGGGATTTAAAAAGTACTTAAAATTAAATCTCTTCTCCCCCATCTCTAACTAGTGGATCGGGTAGCCTTGTTTCAGTTCTGTGTAGGACCTGAGCAACACAGGGGTTAAAAGTACCTCTGCCTCCTGCAAGGAGCACAGCCAAACGTGAGCTCGGCGTTGATGTGGGGAAGGGGCCACCAGGCTGGACTTGCAGTCTCCAGGGCCACATCTGAGCTGTGGTTGTAAAGCTGTTAAGACCCTTTTTAATAAATAGAGAACTGTTAAAACAAAAGTACAGGTCTAGAGTTGGCACAGTTGGTACCCAAGGCTGCACCTGCTCTGGGGCTGGTGGAGGAGCCAAGCCCCCACTGGGGTCCTGGAGCTCAGGGGACAGAGCCAGGCTGGACACCCGGATCCCCGCCCCCTCCCCTCCCCTCTTCTCCCCCTCCCCTCCCCTCTTCTCCCCCTCCCCTCCCCGCCCCCTCCCCTCCCCTCCCCTCCCCCTCCCCTCCCCTCCCCCTCCCCTCCCCTCCCCCTCCCCTCCCCTCCCCGCCCCCTCCCCTCCCCTCCCCTCCCCCTCCCCTCCCCTCCCCCTCCTTTGCAACCAGCTTCTTGCCTTTTCTAGCGGAGTTGCTGGAGAGCTGGAGGAGAAGTGACAACCATATGTGTAAATTAACTCATTACCAGTAAAATTTGCAACACCCGGTGTAAATTTCCCTGGGTTCAAAGTTATTCAGGATAAGGATACAATTAGGCTGAAAACCTGCCTACTGGCAGCTGGATGGAGGAAGAGTGTGGGCAAGGGTTTCACAGAGGCCACAGTACAGTTCAGTTTGCAAATAGGAGAAGAGGCTGAGAGTTAGTGAGTGGCCTGCCGGCCTCGTCGGTGTTTAGATGAAATTACCGCTGCTGCCAATAGAGATTGACAATTTGAAGAGCTGAAAGTGCCTTATTTCTTGATTGAATTTATTTATAAGCCACATATTTTTGAACATGAGTAGAGGCAGCTGATCAAAAAGACAGACATGATGCGTAAACTATGTTGTTTAGCAAAAGTTGAAGTAAATAACATTTGTTATTTTGGTATCTCCTCATCAAATTCTCACCAGAACAATAATTCTGTAGCTCACCCAGAGTGGGACAGACCAATCCAATTATTCAGCTATTGCAAGAGAAGCCTGAGCAAGAGAGATTTGCTGCTACAGCAGTTCCTTTTTCCTGAGGCATTCCCCCTTCAATGGAAGGGGATAAGAAGAGTGAAGGATAAGATGCAGGAAAGGAGAAGGGCAATTGTTGGTCTGTAGCTGGAGGCCTTCATTACCCCAATGAGTGGCAGGTTTGTTGAAGAAAGAGTTCTCTCTATAAAGGTTTTGGTCTAAAGGTTAATAGGATGGCTACAACAAAAGCTTTATTAAGGACACTTTAATCAAAAGATGGATAAGTCAGAGAAAGTGAGAAAAAAAGGGAGGCAGTTTGAGAAGGACATGAATGACTTTCAGGAAGGGATTCAGGATGATTTAAAACAAGATTGCAGGTTGAGTAAATAGTAAACTAATAATGGTTTAATATTTACCTAGTTCTAACTAAATGCCCGACACTTTTCTAAATGTTTTGCATGTATTAACTCATTTATCCTTACAATAAGCTCATTAGGTAGGTACTAGTGTTATCATCCCCATTTTATAGTTGAAGAAACTATAGGCAAAGAGCAGTTAAATAATTTGTTCAAGGTCAAAATGCTAGTAAGTGGTGGCACCAAAATTTGATGCTAGGAAGTCTGGTTCCAGACCCCAGTCTCTTAACCACTGGTGTTCAAAGTGTAGTTTCTGGACCAGCAGAAACAGCAGCACTTGGGAATTCATTAGGAATGCAAACTCTGAAGCCTTCCCCCAGACCTGCTGACTCAGTGATTCTGGAGTGGAGATCAGCAATTTGATCTAACTGATCTAATTTCTCTCTCTCTCTCTCTCTCTCTCTCTCTCTCTCTTTTTGCTTGGGGTCTTTTTTTCTTGTGAGACCCGGAGCAGAATTTGCCTCTTATAAAATTTCAACACTGTGTGAATAATAGAGAAAATAAAAGTCTCCATCATTCTGTTCCCTCCTCCAATCCCACTTACCAGAGGTTGTGTATTAGTTTTCTATTGCTGCTGTAACAAATGACCACAAATTTAGTGGCTTAAAACAACATACATTTATTATCTTGCAGTTCTAGAGGTCAGAAGGCTGGCAGTTTTCACTAGGCTAAAGTCAAGTTGTAGGCAGGTTGCACTCCTGTCTGGAGGCTCTAGTGGAGAATCTGCTTGCAAGCTCATTCAGGTATTGGTAGAATTCTGTGCCTTGCAGTATTGAGGTTCTCCTTGCATTGCTGACAACTGTCTTCCAGGGGCTGCCCTTAGCTCCTAGAAGCCTCTTTCTGGTCCTTTCACATAGCCTCCTACGTCTCAGAACCAGCAACAGGGTGTCAAGTCCTTCTCATGCTACCATCTTTTGGATTCAGCTGGGAAAGTTTCTCCACTTTAAAGACTCATGTACTTAGGTTGGGTTTACCCAGATAAACCAGCATGGTCTCTGTATATTAAGGGCCACACCCTTAATCACATCTGCAAAGCCATTTTTGTTATGTAAGATAACATATTCACAGATACCAGGGATTAGGAGGTGAATATTTTGGGGAGGCCATTATTCTGTCTACCACAGTTTACCAGTTTGTTCTGTATACTTCTATTTTATTTCTGCTTCTGCAAATAGGGGTGTGTGTGTATGTATAGATCTACATATTTTCTTCTTTTTGTTTTTCACTAAACAAGGATCTCACCAGACATTTTGTTTCACAATTGGCTTTTTGTTCACTTAACGGTATATCATAGGCATCTTTCCAAATCATTACATATAGTTCTGCCTCATTCTTTTGAATGGCTGCCTAGTGGTCCAGGAGATGGTTACATCACCATTTCCTTAAGCTATTGTCACTAATGGATATGTGAGCTGTTTCTATATTTTTATTCTTTTAAACACAGAGGCAGTGATCATCACTGTACATTTCTACACCGTTGCCCTCCTATAGTCTGTCCTCCACACAGCAGCCAGTGTATAATCATTTAAAAATATAAGCCTACTCAATACCTTTCAATGTCTTCCCATCACACTTAGCTAGATCCTAACTTCCTTACCGTGGTCTACTAGGGCCTTCAGGATGTGGCTACCTGCCACCTCCACGACTGTTATTTTTCCTATTGCTCACTCCACTTCAGCCACAAAGACTCTTCCTTAAACACACCAAGCCCCTTTCTACATCAGAACCTGTGGATTTTCTGTGTGGCTCACCCCCTGACTTGTTCTCTCTGATATGTCACCTTATCAGAGAAGTGTTCCCTGATTGTCCATTCAACAAACAATGGCATCCCTGCTTTCCTCCATCACTCTGGTCCCCTTATCCTATTTTCTCTTTTATTCGTTATTCGTCATTTGATACATACAAAATGCATGCAGGGTAATGCATGCCATGTATATGTCAGTTATGGGTGATTATGAACAAAGCAATAAAGTGGGCACAACTATATTTTCCTTCAGAGCACTGATCACCACCTGACATAGTTTTTGTAGTCACCTTCCTTCCTGGAATGTAAGACCTGTGTAGACTGTAACTTTGAGTTGTTTACTGCTGTCTCTTCAGTGTCCAGCTCAGTGTCTGACACATACTAGTTGTTTAGTATTTGTTGAATAAATGAATTTGTGAAGATACATATACATATATATATATATATTTTAAATGTGTTTTTATTTTTATTTATTTTTGGCTGCGTTGGGTCTTCATTGCTGCGCACGGGCTTTCTCTAGTTGCGGTGAGCAGGGGCTGCTCTTTGTTGTGGTGCGTGGGCTTCTCATTGTGGTGGATTCTCGTGTTGCGGAGCACAAGCCCTAGGGCACGCGGGCTTTGGTAGTTGTGGCACGCAGGCTCAGTAGTTGTGGCTTGTGGGCTTCAGTAGTTGTGGCCCGTGGGCTCTAGAGCGCAGGCTCAGTGGTTGCGGCACACGGGCTTAGTTGCTCCACGGCATGTGGGATCTTCCTGGACCAGGGATTGAACCCATGTTCCCTGCACTGGCAGGCAGATTCTTAACCACTCGTCACCAGGGAAGTCACTGTGAAGATATATTAGTAGAAGATCAATTTCTGGGTCAAAGGAATTTCAAACTACCTTTTAAAAGATCACACTACCATATACTCCCACCAGCAGTATATTGTCTCCATGTTAATGACTTTTTATGTGAGATACTGTTTTTGAAATATGTAGGTTGTTATAAATAAAAATGAATCACAGGATTCTGGCTGTAAAGAATCACTCTTTTTCTTGCAGAGCATGGTGTGGAAAGCTTGACGATGGAGTTTATCTCTAGCTTGCTTTCCATAATTCGGGAGTAGGAGGGCTTCTTTCTCACAGTGTTTTTTGGCTGGAAGAGAAGGTAGAGAGCAAGGCAGTGGGAGAGAGTAAGTTCCTATCTGTGAAATAAAGGGGTTAGAGGCTAAATGCAATCAGATAAAATGTTCTATACTCACAGAAGTCTTCTCAGACTAGTTATGTAATATTGTAACCTCCATCTCATTTTTTATCAGTTGTATTGAGGCTTCATTTACATAAATAAAATTTATACGTTTTAAGTGTACAGGTTGATGATTTTCTTCGCTTTAAATTTCT
This sequence comes from Balaenoptera acutorostrata, assembly GCF_949987535.1. Taxonomy (NCBI): domain Eukaryota; kingdom Metazoa; phylum Chordata; class Mammalia; order Artiodactyla; family Balaenopteridae; genus Balaenoptera; species Balaenoptera acutorostrata. Next base: position 130,895,673 of record NC_080085.1, on the reverse strand, counting down.
CTATGTTTGTCAATCCTCTTTACCTCTAAAGTTACATCTAATTACATCTTTTATTTTGGATCAATATTGTGAAGAAATTTATTCTCAGAAGAAAGGCTATTTGAAAATCTACTTAGACCAGGTTTTAAAGAGATGCAGTGTAAAAATTCCTAGGTTTTATAGTCTTCTCCTTCTCTGTCTTCTCTCTAACGTTTCTAGAAATGACACTGAATCACAAAATGTCTGTTGTCACATCTTATTTCTAACTTTTCCTGTTTGTTTTTCAATAATTGTTTAATTCTTTTCATGTGCTTATTGTATAAACCTCTAGTCCTCTTTTCTGAGAGACTAATTTTCTCATTTATCTGGTGATTTCTTTGACAATGAAAACATTATTCAAACTTTGATATGAAGAAAGGGTATTGAATACAAAAATTGGCAGACCTTGCTAGTGTTTTAAATGGTGTGTGACTCTGAGATACTTCTCTGGATAATTAGGTAGAGGATTGTTTCCTACCAGGAGGACACCCTGTATTTTGTCTTTAACAACTGTACTTTAATGTGAGGAGCTTGATATAGGCAAGACAGACAACTGGACTAGGAGATAGAAGACCTGGCCTATTTGCCACTAGTTCTAGAATTCATAGATTATTTGGATAGTTAAGATATATGACATATAACTGTGATATAAAGCAAAAATGGAAACCTTTCTAGAAAGTTCAGATGAGGGAGAAATTAATTCCAGCTGCTGGGATCAAGTGAAGTTCCATGGAGAAGTTGCCATCTGAGCTGAAACTTTGTGTTTCTTGGAATCTGGACATTTGGAGATGGAGAAACAAGCAATCTAGGCAGAGAATAATGTGGGGAAACAAAGAGACCAGAAAATATGTGGTATGTATAGAGAGCATTGGGTGATTTTTTTTTTCTGGAAAGTGGATTGGGTTGGATGAAGAGCATGAGATGAATATTATCCCACTCTTGCCTTTCCTTGGCTTCTTTTGCTTAGTTGAATCATATTGGTATCTTCAAAACTAACTTGGCTAAATACTGAGAAGCTAATAAAGAAACTGTCAAAATCCAAATGGCCAGATGAAAAGATGTTCGACATCATTAGCCATTAGGGAAATGCAACTTAAAACCACAATGAGCTTATTACTACACACAGAATGGCTAAAATGAAAAATACTGACAACACCAAATGCAGGTGAGTATGCAGAGAAACTGGATCACTCATACATTGCTGGTGGGATGTAAAATGGTACAGCTACTCCGGAAAACATTTTGGCAATTTCTTTAAAAAAACTAAACATGCAACTACAATATGACTCAGCAATTGCATCTCTGGGCATTTATCCCAGAGCAATGAAAACTTATGTTCACACAAAAATGTGTACAAGAATATTTATAGCCAAATATTGGAAACAAACATCCATGTGTCCTTCAATGGGTGAATGGTTAAACATTGTGTGGCACATTCATACCATGAAATAAATTCAGCAATGAAAAGGAATACACTATTGATACATGCAACTACTTGGATAGATCTCAAGGCATTATGCTGAATGAAAAAGGGCAATCTCAAATGGTTACATAATGGATGATTCCATGTATATAAAATGTTTGAAATGAGAAAATTTGAGAGAAAGAAGAGATTAGTGGTTGCTAAGGGCTAGGGATGGGGATAGGAAGGTGGGAAGGAAGTGAAAGAGGTTTTAAAAGGGCAACATGAGGGATCCTTGTGGTGAAGGAATTATTCAGTTTCTTGACTATCATGCTGTGTGCACAGCTGAGTACAGATAAAACAAGAAGTCTGAATAAGTTCAGTGGATTGTATCAATGTCAATATCCTGGTCATGGTATTATACTTTATTTTTGCAAGATGTTTCCATTGGAGGAAACTGGATAAACTGTTTATTATTTCCTGAAACTGCGTTGGAATCTATAATTATATCAACAAAATTTCAGTTAAAAAATACCAATGGCACCAGGTTCTTTTTTTTTCACTTAAAATATTTTATTGTGAAATACTTCAATGAATATTTTTTTTTACCTTTTTACAAAATCTCTCTTTACCAAAAAAAATATATGTTATATTTGGTTCATAGCTTTGTGAAAGCATGAGTTGATATATTTTTATTAAAAAACAAAACATAACAGATTTGGTTAAGGCCCCTCTAAATCCAGAAAGTATCCTGAATTTAGTTTGTATTATTGCCGGGCATGTTTATATAAACTTACTATGTAAGCAGGCATAATGCACAACATAGAATGAGTTTTGCACATATTCAAACTATATGTAAATCATGCCATTTTGCAACTTACTTGTTTTTCACTGAACATTGGATCTTTGAAATACATCTTCTAAGTTAATACACGGAATGTTGGTATATTCATTTTAATTTTTAATATGACTTTTTATGCAATACTTTGTTTTTCCATTTTTCTGTTAATGGATACTTAAATTGCATCCAATATTTTGTTTTTACAAATGATGCTGCAGTGAATATTCTTATACAGGTACTCCATTACACATATGTGAATGGTTCTAATCTAAAATATAGTCCTAGAGGAATTGCTTTGTTGAAGGGTATACACTACTGTTAACTCCTAGTTGTTGCCAAATCCAAAATGGTTATACATTTTTATACACCCACCAGTAAGGTATGAGAGCTCCCATTTCTCCATATCCTTGCCAACACTTTGTATTTTCAGTCTTTTAGTATTTGCCAATCTCTCGGGGTAACATGGTATAACTTCATGGTTTCATTTGTCTTCCCCTGATTATTAATGAAGTTGAACTGTTTTTTGTACATTTATCAGGCACTGGTTTTTCCTCTTCCAGAAATGTTCTATCCCCTTTTCTAATTTTCTTCTGGTTGTATTTTAAAACTTTTTACTTACAGCCATTACATATACATTTTAAATACTAATTCTTGGTTACATGCATTATAAATATCTTCTCCAAACCTGTGGTTTATCTTCCACTATGGTTATAGGTCTTGGCCACATAGAAGATTTAAATTTTAATGCAATCAAATTTGTCAATATTTTCAAAGTTCTGTTCCAGTTGTTTATCAAGAAATTATTCCTTGTGCTCATAGTATCTTAAATGGTATGTACTCAGGTTCGGCTTTTCACAGTTATGTCTTTAGTCCACTTGGAGGCCATTTGTACACAGGGCAAGAAGTAGAGATCTAATTTCATTTCTCTCCAGTTTGTTTACTACTTTTCCAGTTTTTCTAGGGCCATTTATTGAATAATCTGTTCTCTTCCCACGGATTTGTATGAAATCTCTGTTATAATTCAAGTTTTCATACATGATGGATCTGCTTCTGTGCTTTTTATTCTCATAAAGTCATCTATTTATCTTTTCTTACATATCATATAATATATATATTATATATATACATATATCACACTATCTTACAGTCTAAATTATGTTAGTAAGACTCATCACCTTTGCCCTAACTGATCTTTACGTTTGTTCTTCCTTATATTTACTGACTTGGTTTCAAAGAAATCACTCCTTTTGTGTGTTTTTACTGAAACTGCACTTAATGTTCCAATTTAATTTTAGGGATAATCACTTAATTTATAACATTGTCTCACCACCCATGAATATGATATCTCTCTAAACTTAATATAGTTTATTTTTATCTATTTCAGCATTTTTATCTATTTCAGCCAAAATACCAATGGCACCAGGTTCTTGAACCCAAATTTCTGACCCACAGTAACTAACATCAAGGCTTAAAGGCAGCCACATCTTCACAGTTCCTTTGCCTGGCCTCTACCCTCCTAATTAATTGTCAGGTTGTCAGAGTCATCTCATTTTCCACTTCTCAGATATTGGTCAATGTGTTCTCTTTTTGAACATGTGCAAAAGTCCAGAATCTGACACTGTCACCTATTTAGTATGCTCCCATTCAGCTGTGGTTTCTAATTTGAGGGACCTGCCTCATTCACAGATGATTGAAACAATGGATGGCTATAATTTCCAGGTGCAATTTGATTGCCAGGTGTGGCAGCCATGGAGGTACACTGCTTGGATCTCCTTTCAAGAAATAACTTGCTGTTCATCTGCAAGTTGTACAGTGAGCTGACACTCTCCAGGTGCAGCACCTTTAGGATCTGCCTCAGTGTTTGAGGGGAGACCATGCGCTTCCCAGGTGGCCGTCAGCCAATGACTGAGAATGGTGTATTTACTAGTGCCTGGTCCTTTCTGTCCAATGGGGGTTGCTTCTAATGGGAAGTCTTTGCTCCAGATCTCCCCATTGGGTTTGCCAAGATTTTCTCAGATCTACACGTTGACCTGAAACTCTCCTTGCTAAAGCTTGCTTCCTTTCCACTTTCCTTCCACATATGTCAGATCTGCATCACAATCTGAAGGCTCTTCCTGCTTATGCTGCTTCATTCCTTTTTTTGTCTTTCATGCATATCACTCTCCAGTAAACCCTGTGCACTCCTAAACTTCTCAAGATCTGCTTCCTGGAGACCCAAACTTATATACAATAGAAGTACCTTCAATAAGTCTTCCAGTTAAATGCCCACAGTATAGCAATTCTTTATGTGAACAGTAACTATGACATCTATACTGTAAGAACTGTGAACACTCAATAGTAGAATAGTTGTTTTCTCATGTTGGTGGTTATACTCAGTATGGGCAGATGTTGTTGTTACAGTAAAGTTGGCTTAAGGTGATAGGTGACTGTAGTGAAATGCAGATAAAGCAAGGAGGTCAGCGGGATTAAAGAGTGGGGAGGAATAGCACAGTTAGAGCATTCACTGGGACACCATTATTGATGTCATAGTTCCAACGTCAAAAGTAGAAGACAGGAGGGGAAGAAGAATCTAAGCACTTACATGAGATACCTACTTGTTGGATTGGTTAAATTTTATATTTCTTGAAAATTAAGTGATGATCTCATTAAGGCCCAAGCTCACAATCAACACAAAGGCTTTTACAAGTTCCCCCTCACTGCTCTAGAGAAAGGTTTTGACTTAAGCTAGTAGCCTCATGGTTGTTTATAAAATCTATACCTGGGCTTCCCTGGTGGCGCAGCGGTTGGGAATCCGCCTGCCAATGCAGGGGACACGGGTTCGTGCCCCGGTCCGGGAGGATCCCACGTGCCGCGGAGCGGCTAGGCCCGTGAGCCACAACTACTGAGCCTGCGCGTCTGGAGCCTGTGCTCCGCAACGAGAGAGGCCGCGATAATGAGAGGCCCGCGCACCGCGATGAAGAGTGGCCCCCACTTGCCGCAATTAGAGAAAGCCCTCGCGCAGAAACGAAGACCCAACACAGACATAAATAAATAAAATTAAATTAAATTTAAAAAAAAAAAAAAAATCTATACCTTAAAATTATTGCAATGATGTTACAGGCTCTTGATTTTAAAAAATCCAGGAAACCTAGGGGTTCCTGGGCAGCATATATCTATTTAATCAGAAAGTCATATTTCATATTTTAGAGAAGGCACCCCTCCTTGCATACCTCCCCTGCTCTCTCAGGAAAAGGCTCTATTTCGGTTACTTGTTTCCATATGTCAGGTTTTCTGGCATGTCATTTTGATCCTATTGATCACAACTACAATTCATGCTGGCAGAATCTTTGGGCATAGTAGGTCAACTAGAGAAAAAAATGAATTGCTTTTGGTTAAGAGGTTTTCTTCTTTGTTCCAGGTGCTGGAGTTGTCACGGTGAATAAGACATCTCTACCCTAATTGAAGCTTATAGGTTAGTGAGAGAGATAGACAAACTATTAGAATTATAATGTTGGAAATTGATAAGTGTGATGAAGAAAAATAGAGCAGGGTAATGGGCTAGAGAGATATAAAGCATTCTGTTTTAGAAAGGATAGCAGAAAAGTTTTCTCTGAGAAGGTGTCATTTGGACAAAGATCTGAATGAAGTGAGAATAAGCCATGAAGATATCTAGGGGAAGAGTGATTCAGACAAAGGAAACAGCAAAGGCAAAGGCCCTGACATAGAAGTTGCTTGATATATATGAAATATATATATATGTGTGAAATATAGTAAGGAGAACATGTTTTGAGTGTAATGAAGTCAAAGAAATCAGCAGCAGATGGATACTGTAGGGCTATAGGCCATGGTAAGGATAAGAGTTGTTTCTAAGCATGGCAGTTCCATCATCTATATCACCTTTATCAGTCAGTCATCACGTTTATCAGCATTGTCCATTAGTGCCTGATCCTCTCACCCTAAATTGCCTTTGGATTCTTTAACACACATTTGCTAGGCACCTATTTTGAATATAGCACTGTGCTCATTGTGTTTGGGTATGGACATAAAAAGAGAAATAATACCTAGTCTCTGTCCTTTGATTGTTGGCCATCTGATGAAGGAATGCAGACACATGCAATATCACCATTTGCCTTTTGTTCACATTAAGGGCCTTGAGAGAAGTATGAGGTGCTATGGGAATGCTTTCTGCTAATTTTCTTATTGTAAGGGAGGGATTTCAGCATTAATACCCCACAAAAATAATTTCTTACATTTTTATGGTGTTAACTGTTTACAAGGCATTTTGCATTATGGTCCTAATCCTCCTTACTGAAATGGGCTAACTTTTAAAAACATCTAACAGTGCCTGGTACATAGCAGGTACTTAGTAAGTGGTAATTAACTTTTTCTTCACAACCATCTAAAGGTTGCTCAGGTTGCTAGGTATGCTCAGTGCTGAAATAATGAGCTTGTTGCCAAATAGCCCATAAATGGCAGAGCAAAGGCTTTGTGTCACGCTCATGTTATTACAAGAACAGAGACTTGCTTAGGTTACTTCACACATTGGAGGGATGGGGTTGTCAAGATTGGTGAAGAAATGGGCAAGAATCTCAGTGCAGACACCTGAAATAGCTACATAGTTGGACTTCATGAGGACTGGAAGGAGGTTTGCGGAAACTAAAGATTTTCAAAATTCAATACAACTCTAGTGAATTATGAGTTGGTGGCAACTTGTTGCAATAGAACTCCAAGGTGGGTGCGGGGCAAGGAGCAAGGTTGGGCATCACCATTTCCTGGCAAAGTGCTTTTCCAAAGTACACTTCCAGTAGCTAGAGACACCACCAGAGGTTAATGGCCAAGAGTTGTACGATTGAATTAGATGGATGCTTCCTATTTTTTTCAGATGTATTGAGGTATAATTCCCAAATAAAATAGTAAGATATTTAAGGTGTACAACGTGATGAACATATACATTGTGAAAGGATACCCCTCACTGAGTTAATTAACACATCCATCACCTCACAGATTTACATTTTTGTTTTGTTGTGTTTTGTGAGGGCATTTAAGTCCTACTCTCAGCAAATTTCAATTATACAATACACTGTTGTCAATTATACTCCCCATGTTTTACATTAATTAGATCCTCAGACCTTATTTATCTTATAAGTGATAGTTTATACCCTTTTACTAACTTATATCTATTCCCCAGCCTCCCAACCCCTGCCCTGGCAACGACTTTTCTACTCAGTTTCTATGAGTTTGACTCCTTTCTTTCTTGCTTTTTTTTTTTGAATTTTATTTTATTTATTTTTTATACAGCAAGTTCTTATAAGTCATCCATTTTATACACATCAGTGTATACATGTCAATCCCAATCTCCCAATTCATCACACCACCACACCCACGCCCCCACCGCTTTCCCTCCTTAGTGTCCATACATTTGTTCTCTACAACTGTGTCTCAATTTCTGTCCTGCAAGCCAGTTCATCTGTACCATTTTCCTAGGTTCCACATATATGCGTTAATATACGATATTTGTTTTTCTCTTTCCCGCTTACTTCACTCTGTATGACAGTCTCTAGATCTATCCAAGACTCAACAAATAACCCAATTTCGTTCCTTTTTATGGCTGAGTAATATTCCATTGTACATATGTACCACATTTCTTTATGCATTCGTCTGTCGATGGTCATTTAGGTTGCTTCCATGACCTGGCTATTGTAAATAGTGCTTCAATGAACATTGGGGTGCATGTGTCTTTCTGAATTATGGTTTTCTCTGGGTACATGCCCAGTAGTGGGATTGCTGGGTCACATGGTAATTCTATTTTTAGTTTTTTAAGGAACCTCCATACTGTTCTCCATAGTGGCTGTATCAATTTACATTCCCACCAACAGTGCAAGAGGGTTCCCTTTTCTCCACACCCTCTCTAGCATTTATTGTTTATAGATTTCTTGATGATGGCCATTTTGGCAAGTGTGAGGTGATATTTCATTGTAGTTTTGATTTGCATTTCTCTAATGGTTAGTGATGTTGAGCATCCTTTCAGGTGTTTGTTGGCCATCTGTATATCTTCTTTGGAGAAATGTCTATTTATGTCTTCTGCCCATTTTTGGATTGGGTTGTTTGTATTTTTCAATACTGAGCTGCATACACTGCTTGTAAATTTTGGAGGTTAATCCTTTGTCAGTTTCTTCATTTGCAAATATTTTCTCCCATTCTGAGTGTTGTCTTTTGGTCTTGTTTATGGTTTCCTTTGCTGTGCAAAAGGTTTTAAGTTTCATTAGGTCCCATTTGTTTCTTTTTGTTTTTATTTCCATTTCTCTAAGAGGTGGGTCAAAAAGGATCTTGCTGTGATTTATGTCATAGAGTGTTCTGCCTATGTTTTCCTCTAAGAGTTTGATAGTGTCTGGCCTTACGTTTAGGTCTTTAATCCATTTTGAGTTTACTTTTGTGTATGGTGTTAGGGAGTGTTCTAATTTCATTCTTTTACATGTAGCTGTCCAGTTTTCCCAGCACCACTTACTGAAGAGACTGTCTTTTCTCCATTGTATATCCTTGCCTCCTTTGTCATAGATTAGTTGACCATAGGTGCGTGGGTTTCTCTCTGGGCTTTCTATCTTGTTCCATTGATCTATGTTTCTGTTTTTGTGCCAGTACCATATTGTCTTGATTATTGTAGCTTTGTAATATAGTCTGATGTCAGGGAGTCTGATTCCTCCAGCTCTGTTTTTTTCCCTCAAGACTGCTTTGGCTATTCGGGGTCTTTTGTGTCTCCGTACAGATTTTAAGATTTTTTGTTCTAGTTCTGTAAAAAATGCCATTGGTAATTTGATAGGGATTGCATTGAATCTGTAGATTGCTTTGGGTAGTGTAGTCATTTTCACAATATTGATTCTTCCAATCCAAGAACATGGTATATCTCTCCATCTGTTGGTATCCTCTTTAATTTCTTTCATCAGTGTCTTATAGTTTTCTGCATACAGGTCTTTTGTCTCCCTAGATAGGTTTATTCCTAGGTATTTTATTCTTTTTGTTGCTATGGTAAATGGGAGTATTTCCTTAATTTCTCTTTCAGATATTTCATCATTAGTGTACAGGAATGCAAGATATTTCTGTGCATTAATTTTGTATCCTACAACTGTCATCTGCAAACAGTGACAGTTTTACTTCTTCTTTTCCAATTTGTATTCCTTTTATTTCTTTTTCTTTTCTGATTGCTGTGGCTAGGACTTCCAAAACTATATTGAATAATAGGGGTGAGAGTGGACATCCTTGTCTTGTTCCTGATCTTAGAGGTAATGCTTTCAGATTTTCACCATTGAGCAAACACCATGTTTGCTGTGGGTTTGTTGTACATGGCCTTTATTACTTTGAGGTAGGTTCCCTCTATGCCCACTTTGTGTAGAGTTTTATCATAAATGGGTGTTGAATTTTGTCAAAAGTTTTTCTGCATCTATTGAGATGATCATATGGTTTTTATTATTCATTTTGTTAATATGGTGTATCACATTGATTGATTTGCATATATTGAAGAATCCTTGCATCCCTGGGATAAATCCCACTTGATCATGGTGTATGATCCTTTTAATGTGTTGTTGGATTCTGTTTGCTAGTATTTTGTTGAGGATTTTTGCATCTATATTCATCAGCGATATTGGTCTATAGTTTTCTTTTTTTGTGGTATCTTTGTCTGGTTTTGGTATCAGGGTGATGGTGGCCTCAGAGAATGAGTTTGGGAGTGTTCCTTCCTCTGAAATTTTTTGGAGGGGTTTGAGAAAGATGGGTGTTAGCTCTTCTCTAAAAGTTTGGTAGAATTCACCTGTGAAGCCATCTGGTCCTGGACTTTTGTTTGTTGGAAAAATTTTCATCACAGTTTCAATTTCATTACTTGTGATTCATCTGTTCATATTTTCTATTTCTTCCTGGTTCAATCTTGGGAGGTTATACCTTTTTAAGAATTTGTCCATTTCTTCCAGGTTGTCCATTTTATTGGCATAGAATTGCTTGTAGTAGTCTCTTATGATGCTTTGTGTTTCTGCAGTGTTTGTTATAACTTCTCCTTTTTCATTTCTAATTTTATTGATTTGAGTCCTCTCCCTCTTTTTCTTGATAAATATGGCTAATGGTTGATCAATTTTGTTTAGCTTCTCAAAGAACCAGCTTTTAGTTTTATTGATCTTTGCTATTGTTTTCTTTGGTTCTGTTTCATTTGTTTCTGCTCTGATCTTTATGATTTCTTCCCTTCTGCTAATGTTGTGGGTTTTTTGTTCTTCTTTCTCTATTTGCTTTAGGTGTAAAGTTTGGTTGTTTTTTTGAGATTTTTCTTGTTTCTTGAGGTAGGCTTGTATAGCTATAAACTTCCCTCTTAGAACTGCTTTTGCCACATCCCATAGGTTTTGGATCATCGTGTTTTCATTGTCATTTGTCTCTAGGTATTTTTTGATTTCCTCTTTGATTTCTTCAGCGATTGCTTGGTTATTTTGTAACGTATTGATTAGCCTCCATGTGTTTGTGTTTTTTACATTGTTTCCCTGTAACTGATTTCTAATCTCAGAGTCTTGTGCTCAGAAAAGATGTTTGATATGATTTCAATTTTCGTGAATTTACTGAGGCTTGATTTGTGACCCAAGATGTGATCTATCCTGGAGAATGTTCCGTGCGCACTTGAGAAGAAAGTGTAATGTGCTGTTTTGGGATGGAGTGTCCTATAAATATCAATTAAAACTATCTGGTCTGTTGTGTCATTAAAGCTTGTGTTTCCTTATTAATTTTCTGTTTGGATGATCTGTCCATTGGTGTAAGTGAGGTGTTAAAGTCCCCCACTATTATTGTGTCACTGTTGATTTCCTCTTTTATAGCTGTTAGCAGTTGTCTTATGTATTGAGGTGCTCCTGTGTTGCGTGCATATATATTTATAATTGTTATATCTTCTTCTTGGATTGATCTCTTGATCATTATGTAGTGTCCTTCCTTGTCTCTTGTAACATTATTTTAAAGTCTATTTTATCTGTTATGAGTATTGCTACTCCAGCTTTCTTTTGATTTCCATTTGCATGGAATATCCTTTTCCATCCCCTCACTTTCAGTCTGTATGTGTCCCTAGGTCTGTAGTGAGTCTCTTGTAGACTGCATATATATGGGTCTTGTTTTTGTATCCATTCAGCAAGCCTGTGTCTTTTGGTTGAAGCATTTAATCCAGTCACGTTTAAGGTAATTATCAATATGTATGTTCCTATTACCATTTTCTTAATTGTTTTGTGTTTGTTTTTGTAGGTCCTTTTCTTTCTTGTGTTTCCCACTTAGAGAAGTTCCTTTAGCATTTGTTGTAAAGCTGGTTTGGTGGTGCTGAATTCTCTTAGATTTTGCTTGTCTGTAAAGCTGTTGATTTCTCCGTCGAATCTGTACGAGATCCTTTCTGTGTAGAGTAATCTTGGTTGTAGGTTTCCCCTTTCACCACTTTATGTGTATCATGCCACTCCCTTCTGGCTTGTAGAGTTTCTGCTGAGAAATCAGCTGTTAACCTTACGGGAGTTCCCTTGTATGTTATTTGTCATTTTTCCCTTGCTGCTTTCAATAATTTTTCTTTCCCTTTAATTTTTGCCAATTTGATTACTATGTGTCTCGGCGTGTTTCTCCTTGGGTTTATCCTGTATGGGACTCTCTGTGCTTCCTGGACTTGGGTGGCTATATCCTTTCCCATGTTAGGGAAGTTTTTGACAATAATCTCTTCAAATATTTTCTCAGGTCCTTTCTCTCTCTCTTCTCCTTCTGGGACCCCCTATAATGCAAATGTTGTTGCGTTTAGTTGTCCCAGAGGTCTCTTAGGCTGTCCTCATTTCTTTTCATTCCTTTTTCTTTATTCTGTTCCACAGCAGTGAATTTCACCATTCTGTCTTCCAGGTCACTTATCTGTTCTTCTGCCTCAGTTATTCTGCTATTGATTCCTTCTAGTGTAGTTTTCATTTCAATTATGGTATTGTTCATCTCTGTTTTCTTGTTCTTTAATTCTTCTGGGTTTTTGTTAAACATTTCTTGCATCTTCTCGATCTTTGCCTCTATTCTTTTTCCGAGGTCCTGGATCATCTTCACTATCATTATTCTGAATTCTTTTTCTGGAAGGTTGCCTGTCTCCACTTCATTTAGTTTTTTTTCTGGCATTTTATCTTGTTCCTTCATCTGGTACATAGCCCTCTGCCTTTTCATCTTGTTTATCTTTCTATGAATGTAGTTTTTGTTCCACAGGCTGCAGGACTGTAGTTCTTCTTGCTTCTGCTGTCTGCCCTCTGGTGGATGAGGCTCTCTAAGAGGCTTGTGCAAGTTTCCTGATGGGAGGGACTGGTGGTGGGTAGAGCTGGCTGTTGCTCTGGTGGGCAGAGCTCAGTAAAACTTTAATCTGCTTGTCTGCTGATGGGTGGCGTGGGTCCCCTCCCTGTTGGTTGTTTGGCCTGAGGTGACCCAACACTGGAGCCTACACTGGCTCTTTGTTGGGGCTAATGGTGGACTCTGGGAGGGCTCACACCAAGGAGTACTTCCCAGAACTTCTGCTGCCAGTGTCCTTGTCCTATGGTGAGACAGAGCCACCCCCTGCTTCTGCAGGAGACCCTCCAACACTAGCAGGTAGGTCTGGTTCAGTCTCTATGGGGTCACTGCTCCTTCCCCTGGGTCCCGATGTGCACACTACTTTATGTGTGCCCTCCAAGAGTGGAGTCTCTGTTTCCCCCATTCCTGTTGAAGTCCTGCACTCAAATCCCACTAGCCTTCAAAGTCTGATAATCTAGGAATTCTTCCTCCCATTGCCGGACCCCCAGGTTCGGAAGCCTGACATGGGGCTCAGAACCTTCACTCCAGTGGGTGGACTTCTGTGGTATAAGTGTTCTCCAGTTTGTGGGTCACCCACCCAGCATTTATGGGATTTGATTTTATTGTGATTGCGCCCCTCCTACTGTCTCATTGTGGCTTCTGCTTTGTCGTTGGATGGGGGGTATCTTTTTTGGTGAGTTCCAGTGTCTTCCTGTCAATGATTGTTCAGCAGTTAGCTGTGATTCCAGTGTTCTCTCAAGAGGGAGTGAGAGCACGTCCTTCTACCCTGCCATCTTGAACCAATCTCCTTTCTTTCTTTCTTTCTTTCTTTCTTTCTTTCTTTCTTTCTTTCTTTCTTTCTTCTTCCTTCCTTCCTTCCTTCCTTCCTTCCTTCCTTCCTTCCTTCCTCCCTCCCTCCCTCCCTCCCTCCCTCCCTCCCTTCCTTCCTTCCATATATAAGTGATACCATGCAGTATTTTTTCTTTTTCTGCCTGGTTTATTTCACTTAGATGAACCTGGAGTGCATTATACTATGTTGTTGCAAATGGCAGATCTCCTTCTTCTTAAAGGTTGAATAGTGTTTCAGTGTATGTAGATACCACATGTTCTTTATCCACTCATCTGTTGACAGACACTTAGGTTATTTCCATACCTTGGCTATTGTGAGTAATGATGCTATGAACATGGGAGTACAGATATCTCTTCAAGATAATGGCTTTGTTTACTTTGGGTCATATGGTAGTTCTATTTTTAATTTCTTAAGTACCCTCCATACTGTTTTCCATAGTGGCTGTGCCAATTTACATTCCCACCAACAGTCCACAAGGGTCCCCTTTTCTCCACATCCTCACCAACTAACTCCTCATCACCACCAACACTTGTTATCTCTTGTCTTTTTGATAATATACATCCTAACAAGTGTGAGGTGATATCTCTGTGGTTTTCATTTACATTTAACCAATGATTAGTGATGTTGAGCATCTTTTCATATACCTGTTAGCCATCTGTATGTCTTCTTTGGGAAAATGACTATGTAGGTCCATTGCCCATTTATAAATTGGGTGATTTGTGTTTTTTTGATCTCACCCCAGTGAGCATCTTTAAGGCCATTATTTTCAAATGTATCAGGAAAATCACTTATCTCCATTTCATTAAGGTCTGCTTCTTCAGATTCATCTTGTTTGGCACATATTCCTCTGTTTCTTCATTTTCCTTGACTCTCTGTGTTGGTTTCTGTACATCAGATAAAACAGACACCTCTCCCAGTCTCGACAGAGTGGTCTCATATAGAAGATGAACCTTGTCAATCTGCCTAGCCTGAGCCCCTGGTTGCCTCTCATACCCTTGTGATTGTCCAAGCCACCTTCTTTGTTCTTAGTGGCTCCCAGTTGTTGGTGTGCCAAGACCCTTCAGTGTCCCAGAGGGGAGAATCACAGTCAGCATGTAGATTCAGGCTGATTAGAAGCTGGGCCCTCAGGTGGCAGTTGGGAAAGTATGTAGTTAAGACCCTTCCAGGAAGAAACTGGGAGAGGGAGTTTTTGCCTTTTACCTCTGTGTTGAGCCCTGGAGGGATAGCCATGAAGGGGGCCCTCCTTCACTTATTTAAAAACCACTTTGACGCAAGAGGGAGGAGATATGGGGATATATGTATAGCTGATACACTTTGTTATACAGCAGAAATGAACACACCATTGTAAAGCAATTATACTCCAATAAAAATGTTAAAAAACAAACAAAAACCAAAAAATAAAAACCGCTTCTTTGCTATAGTCCTGTAGGACTTAACGAATGCAAGTCCTGTTGGCTATCAGAGCTAGCTGATTTGGGATCCCATCCCTTAGGCAGCAGCTGCAAAAGGTAGGGTACCAGATGTGTGTGTAAGCTCTTTCAGTGAGATACTGGTGATTTGGTTTTATCATTTGAGACACCCAGAAGGAGGAGGAGGCAGGGAAACTTCCCACTGGCTTCCCCAGTCTCTGGGGAGGATTGCAGCCAGCCTGTAGATACATGCTAAAATTAGAAGCCAGACACTCAGACAGCAGCTTGTGAAGTCTGCAGTTAGACCTCTTTCAGGGAAAGACGAGGAGATGGGCATTTTTGTCTGCTCTCTCTGCTGAACCCTGATGGAATAACCACAGCAATTGTTTGTGTGCTTGTGCTGGTCAAGAACTGCTTCTTTGTTTGCTATAGTATTGTAGGTCTTATGGATGCAAGCACCGCTGGCTTTCAGAGGGAGGTGTTTAGGGGGCTAATCCCTTGGGCTAGAGCCATAAAGTTGGGACACTAGATTGTGGTCCAAACCCTCTGCTCCTCAGGGAGAAGCTGGGGGTTGGGGATTCCCTCCCAATTGTATGGAACTGTGTTAGGGTGGGTTTTATGGTAAGAGTGTGCCTCAGGTTTTCCTACCTGATTTGAGGTGGATATTTTCTCATTCGCCTGATGTGTAAGAATCACTCTGCTAGTTTTTGGATTTCTTTTTTTTTAAACATCTTTATTGGAGTATAATTGCTTTACAACGGTGTGTTAGTTTCTGCTTTATAACAAAGTGAATCAGTTATACATATACATATGTGCCCATATCTCTTCTCTCTTGCGACTCCCTCCCTCCCACCCTCCCTATCCCACCCCTCTAGATGGTCACAAAGCACCAAGCTGATCTCCCTGTTCTATGCAGCTGCTTCCCACTAGCTATCTATTTTACATTTGGTAGTATATATAAGTCCATGCCACTCTGTCACTTCATCTCAGCTTACCCTTCCCCCTCCCCATATCCTCAAGTCCATTCTCTACGTCTGTGACTTTATTCCTGTCTGGCCCCTAGGTTCTTCATGACCTTTTAAATTTTTTTTAGATTCCATATATATGTGTTAGCATATGGTATTTGTTTTTCTCTTTCTGACCTACTTCACTCTGTATGACAGACTCTAGGTCCATCCACCTCACTACAAATAACTCAATTTCGTTTCTTTTTATGGCTGAGTAATATTCCATTGCATATATGTGCCACATCTTCTTTACCCATTCATCTGTTGATGGACACTTAGGTTGCTTCCATGTCCTGGCTATTGTAAATAGAGCTGCAATGAACATTGTGGTACATGACTCTTTTTGAATTATGGTTTTCTCAGGGTATATGCCCAGTAGTGGGATTGCTGGGTCGTATGGTAGTGCTATTTTTAGTTTTTAAAGGAACCTCCATACTGTTCTCCATAGTGGCTGTATCAATTTACATTCCCACCAACAGTGTATGAGGGTTCCCTTTTCTCCACACCCTCTCCAGCATTTATTGTTTGTAGATTTTTTGATGATGGCCATTCTGACTGGTGGGAGATGATATCGCATTGTAGTTTTGATTTGCATTTCTCTAATGATTAATGATGTTGAGCATTCTTTCATGTGTTTGTTGGCAATCTGTATATCTTCTTTGGAGAAATGTCTATTTAGGTCTTCTGCCCATTTTTGGATTGGGTTGTTTGTTTTTTTTTGATATTGAACTGCATGAGCTTCTTGTAAACTTTGGAGATTAATCCTTTGTCAGTTGCTTCATTTGCAAATATTTTCTCCCATTCTGAGGGTTGCCTTTTCATTTTGTTAATGGTTTCCTTTGCTGTGCAAAAGCTTTTAAGTTTCATTAGGTCCCATTTGTTTATTTTTGTTTTTATTTCCGTTTCTCTAGGAGGTGGGTCAAAAAGGATCTTGCTGTGATTTATGTCATAGAGTGTTATGCCTATTTTTTCCTCTAAGAGTTTGATAGTGTCTGGCTTTACATTTAGGTCTTTAATCCGTTTTGAGTTTACTTTTGTGTATGGTGTTAGGGAGTATTCTAATTTCATTCTTTTACATGTAGCTGTCCAGTTTTCCCAGCACCGCTTATTGAAGAGGCTGTCTTTTCTCCATTGTATATTCTTGCCTCCTTTATCAAAAATAAGTAGACCATATGTGCGTGGGTTTATCTCTCAGCTCTCTATCCTGTTCCATTGATCTATATTTCTGTTTTTGTGCCAGTAGCATACTGTCTTGATTACTGTAGCTTTGTAGTATAGCCTGAAGTCTGGGAGCCTGATTCCTCCAGCTCTGTTTTTCTTTCTCAAGATTGCTTTGGCTATTCGGGGTCTTTTGTGTTTCCATACAAATGGTGAAATTTTTTGTTCTAGTTCTGTGAAAAATGTCATTGGTAGTTTGATAGGGATTGCATTGAATCTGTAGATTGCTTTGGGTAGTATAGTCATTTTCAAAATGTTGATTCTTCCAATCCAGGAACATGGTATATCTCTCCATCTATTTGTATCATCTTTAATTTCTTTCATCAGTGTCTTATAGTTTTCTGCATACAGGTCTTTTGTCTCCTGAGATAGGTTTATTCCTAGGTATTTTATTCTTTCTGTTGCAATGGTAAATGGGAGTGTTTCCTTAATTTCACTTTCAGATTTTTCATCATTAGTGTATAGGAATGCAAGAGATTTCGGTGCATTAATTTTGTATCCTGCTACTTTACCACATTCACTGATTAGCTCTAGTAGTTTTCTGATAGCATCTTTAGGATTCTCTATGTATAGGGTCATGTCATCTGCAAACAGTGACAGCTTTACTTCTTCTTTTCCAATTTGGATTCCTTTTATTTCATTTTCTTCTCTGATTGCTGTGGCTAAAACTTCCAAAACTATGTTAAATAATAGTGGTGAGAGTGGACGACCTTGTATTGTTCCTGATCTTAGAGGAAATGGTTTCAGTTTTTCACCATTGAGAACGATGTTGGCTGTGGGTTTGTCATATATGGCCTTTTTTATGTTGAGGTAAGTTCATATTTCTGCAGTGTTAGTTGTTATTTCTCCTTTTTCATTTCTAATTCTGTTGATTTGAGTCTTCGTTTTTTTCTTGTAGTGTCAGGCTAATGGTTTATCAATTTTGTTTATCTTCTCAAAGAACAAGCTTTTAGTTTTATTGATCTTTACAATTGCTTTCATCATTTCTTTTTCATTTATTTCTCATCTGATCTTTATGATTTCTTTCCTTCTGCTAACTTTGGGGTCCTTTTGCTTTTCTTTCTCTAATTGCTTTAGGTGTAAGGTTAGGTTGTTTATTTGAGATGTTTCTTGTTTCTTGAGGTAGGATTGTATTACTATAAATTTCCCTCTTAGAACTGCTTTTGCTACATCCAATAGGTTTGGGGTCATTGTGTTTTCATTGTCATTTGTTTCTAGGTATTTTTTTGATTTCCTCAGCGTTCTCTTGGTTATTTAGTAGTGTATTGTTTAGCCTCCATGTGCTTGTTTTTCTAACAGATTTTTTTCCTGTAATTGATATCTAGTCTCATAGCATTGTGGTCAGAAAATTTACTTGATATGATTTCAATTTAGTTAAATTTACCAAGGCTTGATTTGTGACCCAAGATATGATCTATCCTGGAGAATGTTCCATGAGCACTTGAGAAGAAATTGTATTCTGTTGTTTTTGGATGGAATGTCCTATAAATATGAATTAAGTCCATCTTGTTTCATGTATCATTTAAAGCTTGTGTTTCCTTATTTATTTTCATTTTGGATGATCTGTCCATTGGTGAAAGTGGGGTGTTAATGTCCCCTATTATGATTGTGTTACTGTCAATTTCCCCTTTTATGGCTGTTAGCATTTGCCTTATGTATTGAGGTCCTCCTATGTTGGGTGCATAAATATTTACAATTGTTATATCTTCTTCTTGGATTGATCTCTTGATCATTGTGTAGTGTCCTTCCTTGTCTCTTGTAACATTCTTTATTATTAAAGTCTATTTTATCTGATGTGAGTATTGCTATCCAGCTTTCTTTTGATTTCCATTTGCATGGAATATCTTTTTCCATCCCCTCTCTTTCCGTCTGTATGTGTCCCTAGGTCTGAAGTGGGTCTCTTGTAGACAGCATATATATGTGTCTTGTTGTATCCATTCAGCCATTCTATATCTTTTGGTTGAAGCATTTAATCCATTTACATTTAAAGTAATTATTGATACGTATGTTCCTATTACCATTTTCTTAATTGTTTGGGGTTTGTTATTGTAGGTCTTTTCCTTCTCTTGTGTTTCCTGCCTAGAGAAGTTCCTTTAGCATTTGTTGTAAAGCTGGTTTGGTGGTGCTGAATTCTCTTAGCTTTTGCTTGTCTGTAAAGATTTTAATTTCTCTGTCGAATCTGAATGAGATCCTTGCTGGATAGAGTAATCTTGGTTGTAGGTTTTTCTCCTTCATCACTTTAAATATGTCCTGCCACTCCTTTCTGGCTTGCAGAGTTTCTTCTGAAAGATCAGCTGTTAACCTTATGGCGGTTCCCTTGTATATTATTTGTTGTTTTTCCCTTGCTGCTTTTAATATTTGTTCTTTGTATTTAATTTTTGGTAGTTTGATTAATATGTGTCTTGACATGTTTCTCCTTGGATTTATCCTGTATGGGACTCTCTGCACTCCCTGGACTTGATTGACTATTTCCTTTCCCATATTAGGAAAGTTTTCAACTATAATCTCTTTAAATATTTTCCCAGTCCCTTTCTTTTTCTCTTCTTCTTCTGGGACCCCTATAATTCGAATGTTTGTGCATTTAATGTTGTCCCAGAGGTCTCTGAGACTGTCCTCAATTCTTTTCATTCTTTTTTCTTTATTCTGCTCTGTGGTAGTTATTTCCACTATTTTATCTTCCAGGTCACTTATCCGTTCTTCTGCCTCAGTTATTCTGCCTTTGATTCCTTCTAAGGAAGTTTTAATTTCATTTATTGTGTGGTTCATCATTGTTTGTTTGCTCTTTAGTTCTTCTAGGTCCTTGTTAAAACTTTCTTGTGTTTTCTCCATTCTTTTCCCAAGACTTTGGATCATCTTTACTATCATTACTCTGAATTCTTTTTCAGGTAGACTGCCTATTTCCTCTTCATTTGTTTGTTCTGGTGGGTTTTTACCTTGCTCCTTCATCTGCTGTGTGTTTCTCTGTCTTCTCATTTTGCTTAACTTACTTTGTTTGGGGTCTCCTTTTCACAGGCTGCAGGTTCGTAGTTCCCATTGTTTTTGATGTCTGCCCCCAGTGGCTAAGGTTGGTTCAGTGGGTTGTGTAAGCTTCCTGGTGGAGAGGACTAGTGCCTGTGTTCTGGTGGATGAGGCTGGATCTTGTCTTTATGGTGGGCAGAACTGCGTCTGGTGGTGTGTTTTGGCGTGCCTGTGACCTTTTTATAATTTTAGGCAGCCTCTCTGCTAATGGGTGGAGTTGTGTTCCTCTCTTGCTAGTTGTTTGGCATAGGGTGGCGTGTCCAGCACTGTAGCTGGCTGCTCTTTGAGGAGAGCTGGGTCTTAGCATTGAAATGGAGATCTCTGGGAGGGCTTTCACCATTTGATATTACGTGGAGCAAGTAGGTCTCTGGTGGACCAATGTCCTGAACTCGGCTCTCCCACCTCAGAGGCACATGTCTGACACCCGGCCAGAGCACCAAGTCCCTGTCAGCCACACGGCCAGGTATGTGGGGAGTTTCTTGCCTTTTGGGAAGTCTGAGGTCTTCTGCCAGCATTCAGTAGGTGTTCTGTAGGAGTTGTTCCACATGTAGATGTATTTCTGATATATTTGTGGGGAGGAAGGTGATCTCCATGTCTTACTCCTCTGCCATCTTGAAGGTCTCTGTCACTACCTTTTTTGACTCCTCTAGGTACTTCCTATTTTGATGAGATAGTTAGCTAATTTACCTGGTTGACTGGAATTGTATATATGTGGGCACTGCATGTGGAGGGAGAAAGCAACAAAACCTCTCAAATAGCATTATTCTCTTGGTTTGCATGTTAGATTATCACTGAGGAACTTGGTTCAGGCAAATTTGAGTTAAATAGTTCAGCATATTTGGTTATTTGATACTTGAATGGAAATTTGTACCAGTCCCCAGGGGCAATAGCTGAGAGCATTGCCAAGAGGAATTTATTTAAGGCTGAAGATCTATCTTTAAAGAGGCATTACACCTCCTGCTCTGCTCTAGATTAGCCATTGCATACAACGCCTGGAAAATTAGAGTCCAGAGGACCTGGGAGAGTGGCTAAGCACAGCTTCCAGCAGCTGTTTCCTCTGTATTCTGCTTCTGTCCAAGAGTCCTACAAGACCATTTGATTCAGAATTCTAGGAAAAAGAGGGCTGCTGTTGTATCTGGAATGACTTCCTTCTTGGATGGTCCTTTCCCTTCTTTCTCTCCTTTCATATTTATTAAGCACTTGCTGAACCAGCCACTGTTTCTCCTCCATCCTTAGTCTATCACAGACATATGGGTTAATTTGTCATCCTAAATCTTAACTCTGATTTATTGTCACTTATCAGCTTAAAAAGTTTTTTGTCTCTCTCCATAGCACATAAAAGAAAGCTTTATCTCTGCCCTGGGTACTAATCCAGATCCTTGTTTTGTGATCTTAGATTACAGGTTATCCGAGACCTCTTCTTCCCTGGAGTTTCTGTGATTCTGGGCTATGTTGCCCAGTTCAGGTTCTGAGCTTGTTTTGTTTTGTTTTTGTTCACTGCTGTATTCCTTAATCACTTGAACAATGCGTGATCCATACTAGACATTCAATAAATACTGGTTGAATAAGTGAAAACCTAGTAGGGAAAGAAATTGCTTGTCTAATTTACCAAGTCACAGCTCCCTGGGAGGATCCAGTTCTATCTGTGGTCCTTGGTCATTAATCATAAGAAAAGATATTCAACTTCATTTAAATCAGAAGAATGCAAATTAAAATTGCACTGATATCATTTTCAACTATCAGATTGGGAAGGGTGAAAATGTTTGATAGCATACTGTGTTGGCAAAAGCTTGGGGAAGCAGACTTGCTACATGTGGGAATGTGAACTAATATAACCTCAGAGGGCAATTTGACAATATTTAACAAAATTAAAATTGTACACTTTGCTACATATAGCAGTTCTATGTATAAGAAATTTTTTAAACAAATGTGCTTTCATGTTACCCTAGTCCTTTCACTCTTAAGCTCTCCTGAACAACAGTTTGATTTTTCTCTCCTGGAATGTCCAACACCTCCTCCTATACCTCACTCTCCTCTGCTGACCTTGATTCCTACTTCATTGAGAAAACAGAGGCAATCAGAAGAGAACCTGCACATGCTACTGGCATCTCTCCCACTTACCCACATCTCTGCCCAGGAACTCTGTCTTCACTCTTGTTACTGAGGATGATCTGTCCATACTCTTAGCATCTCTGTCTTAGATTCCATTTCCTCTAATCTGTTAGTACAATGGCAGATGCAGCAATTCTACCTTGTCTCCTATATGGTCAAATTTTTCTCCTCCTCTAATCTGATTAGCATACAAAAATTTTTTAATCTTAAAAAATGCTGATGTCTCACATTGCCCTTTTCTCTATTTATCTTCCCCTCAAAAGAGTTCGCTATACTAACTGTCCTCAGTCCCTCTTTCTCCACTTACCCTTCAACTATCTCCAGTCAGGCTTTCTCTCTCACCACTCCACCAAATGTTCTTGTCAAGGTTACCAGTCACTTTCAGTTAACCAGATTCTAAGAACATTTCCCAGTCCTTTTTTGACCTATCTGCTATATTTGACCTGGTTGATTGCTCCCTACTCCTTGGAGACTTTCTTCACTTGGCTTTCAGGAAGAGTTCCTTCTCCCGATTCTTCTCCAACCTCTCTTCTGGCTGATCCTTCTCAGAGTCCTTTCCTTATTCCTCATCATCTTCTTGACTTCTATATGTTGTGGCTGTCCCAGTGATGCTGAAAGCTCGGCCTCTGTGCACTGGTGCTGAATCAAATCTCAGAGACAGAGTTTTGGGTGAAGTAGAAAAGAATAGCTTTATTGCTTTGCCAGGCAAAGGGGGACATAGTGGGCTCCTGCTCCGAAAAACTCTGTGTCCCCACCTGGGAGGATTTGATGAGGAGTTTTATAGCAACGGTTCAAGGGTGGGGTTGCTGACAAGATTAGGGTGTGTGCAGGCCGCCCCCGGCCCCCCCCCCCCCCCCCCCCCGCACTCCGTTAATCTGGTCTCAGGTAATCTTGATGAGCTTCTCTGGTTCCTTTAGTGTAGCCTCAGGTGATTTCTTGGCTGCTTCTCCCTTGATTAGCAACTGTTTGAATCTGCCTTTTGGAATTTGGGGAGGGGAAAAGGTCATGGAGGTTGGGGTCCTTTCCCTACAAACAAGAAAACAGGGGACAGAAAGGCTTCTGTACCCAGGAGCCCCACAGGCTCCTGCATGGTTTCACCAGGGCTCAGTTATGTGACCTCTACATTTATATTCACTCCCTAGGAAGTCTTATCTAATCCCATGACTTTCCATAGCATATATATGTTGATCACTTCCAAGTTAGATTTAACGGATACCTCTACCATGAACTCTAGATTTGTAAATCCAATTGCTACTTGACATGTCCACTTTGATGTCTAACATATAGTCAGTTATGCTGTAACACGTGCTTTGAAAACACGAATTTATTCCAGTGTGATTGATAAATTCGGGGACAATTTGAGTGTAATGTGGATTTGGCTTATGTGCGATTTTGTCCAAGAAAATCACTTGGAGAACACAGAAAACTGGCTGAACTGAGCCATTTAGGATTGCACAAAACACACGTATGCACACATTTCAAATATCTACCAGTTTACCATCTGTGTTAGGAGTCATACCCATCTACCTCTGTCTTTATAACTTTGCCTCAGGTTTCAGATAGACCTCTTTCCACCTCTTCAACTAACTCACAAACTGTATTCCTTCTGATGCCTACTTGCAGAAGTAAACTTCCTGTGTGGGATTAAGGTCATAGTAAGGGTTTTTCTGGAAGAACTTAGGAAATTTTGTCTTACACTCTCTTCTCCCTATACATGCCCCTGTGGGAGGGGAGACTCCGAGTTAGCTGGACATACGCCTTAAGATCAATATCTTTCAGCGTGAGAGTCTCTGCTGGCTTTTTTTCCCTGTTATTTAATGCAAATGGACTTCATTCCAAGGGATAAACTGCCAGACTTCTTCCCACTTTCCCTGATTCTAGTAAATTTACCAAGTATGGCATGATGTGAATCCCTATGGAGCTATGGCAACTCATTAGAGTTCTTCCTAAATAACAAATATTCATTTTTATTTCAACACATTGTTTTAAGCACTTTTCAAAATATTAACCATTTAATCCTAAAGATGAGTAAATGGGCTCAGGAAGATTAAGTTGTCCAAGGTTACATGACTAGTAAGAAATAGGCCCAGACTTTGATTCTGTCAGTCTTACTCTAGAGCCCATGTTACACTATATTGTCTCATTGGTTATTGCAGAAAAAGCACCACTTGCTTGCAACTCAGAAAACCTGAGTTCTTATCCTAACTTTGCTATTTCTTTGCTATGTGATCTTGGGGAATTCTCCTTATCCTCTCTGGGACTTAGTTTTTCCATTTGTAAAATGAAAACATTCAGTTGAGAGTAGAGACTCCCATGAGGAAGTAAGAGGTATATTAAAAGACTGAGAGGACTTCCCTGGTGGTCCAGTGGTTAAGACTCTGTGCTTCCAATGCTGGGGGTGTGAGTTCGATTCCTGGTTGGGGAACTAGGATCCCACATGCCTCGTTGCATGGCCAAAATAAATAAATAAATAAAAGATGGAGAATTACCTTTCTTTTGAGAGTTATCTTGTGTTATATATGACTGTTGATAGAGGGAGGGAGATTATAATTGAGTACCACTGGTTTCAATGCTCTCTTAAGAGTCTTTCCAGCTCTATGCTTATAGGGTATTATGTGTGATGTAAAATCCAGGGTGTCATGTTTAAAACAAGCTCTATTTAAATCAATATTCAAAATATAATCAATCCTCAAGAAATATCTTGAAATTTTTAATTTTCTCAATCTCATTAAGGTCTAGGGAAACTTGCAGTATTTAACCAAGCTGGAAAACTTCTCACATGGTTCATTCTGCCTGAAGCTCTCTTAACTTTCCTCCCATTCTGTTAGCCTTTCCTTCTCTTATTTACTCTCAAGATCTCAAAATAAATGTCACTTCCTTTGGGAAATCTTCCTGGATTCAGCTTCTAGACTGTATTAGGTTCCCCAATATGCACTTCCAAACCACTTTGGGTCAATGCATTTCTGTTTGAGGGAAAAAAAAGTAAACACATGTGCTTAACTGACCAGCTTGAAACTGAAGCTGGACTGTGTTTTAAAAGTTTTCTTAGCAGAGAAGCCTTTAAAAATAACATCATTGAGGTATAATTGATATGAAAGAAACTGTATATATTTATGTAGTACAATTTGATATATTTTGACTTAAGCATAAACCCGTGAAGCCATCACCATAATCAAGAGAAGGAACCTATCTGTCATCTCCAAAGGTTTCCTCATTCCCTTTTGTAATCCCCTCCTCCCATGATTATTCTCACCATGCTGTCATTGATCTGCTTTCTAGTTGTTGGATATTATGAATAAAGCTGTTATGAAGATTCATGTACAAGTCTTTGTATGAACACATATTTTAACTTCTCTTGAGTAAATACCTCGGGGTGGTATGGCTGGGCCATATGGTAAGTATATACAAAACTATTTTCCAAAATCGTACCATTGTACAATTTTACCATTCCTACCAGCATTGAACCATTTTACCATTCCTACCAGCAGCGTATGAGAAGTCCATTTGCTTCACAACTTCAGCAACACTTGGTATGAGCAGTCTTTTTAGTTTTAGACATTCCAGTATGCCTAAAGTGGTACCTCCAGATTTTAATTTGCTTTCCCCTCATGTCTTATAATGTTGAGCATCATTTTATGTACCTATTTGCTATCCATATATATTCTTTGGTGAGTATTTTTGCCCATTTTTGAATTGGGTTGTTTTCTTATTAAACTTCGTTGGTTTTTATATATTCTAAGTACAATCCTTTATCAGATATGTGATTTGCAAATAATTTCTCCCAGTGTGTAGCTTGTCTTTTTATTCTCTTAACAGTGTCTTTTGAAGAACAGAATTTATTAACTTGGATGAAGTTCAATTTATTAATTATTTCATGGGTTGGACTTCTAGTTTAGTATGTAATAAATCTTTGCATAATCCAAACTCAACATTTTCTTCTATTTTCTTCTAGATGATGTATAGTTTTAGGTTTTTACATTTAAGTTTATGATACATTTTCAGGTAATTTTTGTATATGCTGTGCAATTTGCATCAAGGCTTAATTTTTTGCATATACGATCCAGTTATTCCTTCACAATTTGTTGACAATACTATCCCTTCTCCACTGAATTGCCTTTGCACTCTGGAAAAATTCAATTGACCGTATATACATATGGATCTGTTTCTGGACTCTATTCCATTGGTCTATTTGTCTATATTTATTCCAATATCATACTGTCTTGTTATTATAGCTTTAGAATATGTCTTGAAATCAGGTAGTGTAAATACTCCAACTTTTTTCTTCTCTTTCAAAATTGCTCTGGCTAATCTAGATTGTTTGCCTTTCTATCTAAGGCAATTTTAAAATTTGCTTCTTGTTATTTTATTAAAAGGTCCTACTGGAATTTTGATAGGGATTGCATTGAATCTATAGGTAAATTTGGAGAGCATTGACTCATAATAATACTGATTTTTCCAATCCATAAATATAGTATCTTATTTTTTAGGTCTTCTTTAATTTCTCTTAGAGATAATTTTCGTTTTCAGTCTTGCACATCTTTTTCCAGGTTTATCTCTTATTTCTTTTTGGTGCTAATGTAAATTACATTGATTAGTTCTTTTAATTTCATTTAATGATTGTTTATTGCTCATATATAGAAATATAATTGACTTTTGTATGCTGATCTTATATCTTATAACATTGCTAACTTTTCTGTAGCTAGTAATTAGCAACTTTCCTATAAATTCTGTAGGATTTTCTTCATAGATAATCATAGATGATCATGTCATCTGCAAATAAAGACAGTTTACATCTTTCTTTTCAAGCTGGATGAATTTGGTTCCCCCTTTTATTTGATTGATTGCAATATCTCATATTGATGGTAGAATATTTAACAGAAGTGGTGAGGGTGGACATTCTTGCCTTGCTTCTGATCTTAGGGGGAGAATGTTGTCTTTCATTAATAGGTAAGATGTTAGCTGTAAGGTTTTTGTGAATGGATTTTATCATGTTGTGGAAATTTACATTTATTCCAAGTTTTCTGAGAGGTTTTTAAAATCAGGAATTTGGTGTTTAATTTTGTGAAATGTTTTTCCTGCATTTTTTGAGATGATCATATTTTTTTAATATGGTGTCTTAGTCCATTTGGATTGCTATAAGACAATACCACATATTGGGTAGCTTATAAACAACAAAAAATTATTTCTCACAGTTCTGGAGTCTATGAAGTCCAAGATCAAGGTGTCAGCATGGTTGTGTTCTGGTGAGGGACCTCTTTCTGGTTCATATCTAGTGTCTTTTTGCTGTCTCTCCACATGACAGAAGGGGTGAAGGATCTCTCTGGAGTCTCATTTATAAGGGCATTCATCCTATTCATGAGACTCTGCCCTCATGAACTAATTATGTCCCATAGGCCCCACCTAATACCATCACACTGAGAATTAGAATTTCAACATGTAAATTTTGGGGGTCCAGAAATATTCAGATCTTAGCATATCTTGAATTACACTGATTGATTTATAAATGTTAAATCTTAAATTCTTGAGATAAGTTTTACTTTGTATGACATTATTTTTACATATTGTTGGATACAACTTGCTAATATTTTATTAAAAATTTACATCCATGTTCATGATTGACATTAGTCTGTAGTTTTATTATGTTTTGTCCAGTTTATAATCAGGGTAAAACTGGCTTCTTTAAACAATTTTTCATTCCTGTGTAAGAAACCACTTCAAAACTTAATGGCTGGAAGATGTTTAATCACAGTCTCAATTTCAGTGCTTCTGATTGGTCTGTTTATATTTTGTATTTCTTCCTGGTTCAATCTCGGAAGGTTGTGCTTTTTAAGAATTTGTCCATTTCTTCCAGGTTCTCCATTTTATTGGCATATAGTTGCTTGTAGTACTCTCTCATGATCCTTTGTATTTCTGCAGTGTCAGTTGTTACTTCTCCTTTTCCATTTCTAATTCTATTGATTTGAGTCTTCACCCTTTTTTTCTTGTTGAGTCTGGCTAATGGTTTATCAATTTTGTTTATCTTCTCAAAGAAACAGCTTTTAGTTTTATTGACCTTTGCTATTGTTTCCTTCATTTCTTTTTCATTTATTTCTGATCTGATCTGATCTTTATGATTTTTTTCCTTCTGACCAGATGGCTTCACAGGCAAATTCCATCAAACATTTAGAGAAGAGATAACACCTATCCTTCTCAAACTTTTCCAAAATATAGTAGAGGGAGGACACCCCCAAACTCATTCTACAAAGCCACCATCACCCTGATACTAAAACCAGACAAAGATGTCACAAAAAAAGAAAACTACAGGCCAATATCACTGATGAACAAAGATGCAAAAATCCTCAACAAGATACTAGCAAACAGAATCCAACAGCATATTAAAAGGATCATACGCCATGATCAAGTGGGGTTTATCCCAGGAATGCAAGGATTCTTCAATATATGCAAATCAATCAATGTGATACACCATATTAACAAACTGAAGGAGAAAAACAATATGATTATCTCAATAGATGCAGAAAAAGCTTTTGACAAAATTCAACACCCATTTATGATAAAAACCCTCCATAAAGTAGGCATAGGGGGAACTTACCTCAACATAATAAAGGCGATATATGACAAACCCACAGCCAACATCATTCTCAATGGTGAAAAACTGAAACCATTTCCTCTAAGATCAGGAACAAGACAAGGCTGTCCACTCTCACAACTATTATTCAACGTAGTTTTGGAAGTTTTAGCCCCAGCAATCAGAGAAAAAAAAGAAATAAAAGGAATCCAAATGGGAAAAGAAGAAGTAAAGCTGTCACTGTTTGCAGATGACATGATACTATACATAGAGAATCCTAAAGATGCTATCAGAAAACTACTAGAGCTAATCAGTGAATGTGGTAAAGTAGCAGGATACAAAATTAATGCACAGATATCTCTTGCATTCCTATACACTAAGAATGAAAAATCTGAAAAAGAAATTAAAGAAACACTCCCATTTACCATTGCAACAAAAAGAATAAAATACCTAGGAATAAACCTACCTAAGGAGACAAAAGACCTGTATGCAGAAAACTATAAGACTCTGATAAAAGAAATTAAAGATATACAAACAGATGGAGAGATATACCATGTTCTTGGATTGGAAGAATCAACACTGAGAAAATGACTCTACTATCCAAAGCAATCTACAGTTTCAATGCAATCCTTATCAAACTACCACTGGCCTTTTTCACAGAACTAGAACAAAAAATTTCACCATTTGTATGGAAACACAAAAGACCCCACATAGCTAAAGAAACCTTGAGAAAGAAAAATGGAGCTGGGGGAATCAGGCTCCCTGACTTCAGACTATACTACAAAGCTACAGTAATCAAGGCAGTATGGTACTGGCACAAAAACAGAAATACAGATCAATGGAACAGCATAGAAAGCCCAGAGATAAACCCACTACATATGGTCACCTTATTTTTTGATAAAGGAGGCAAGAATATACAGTGGAGAAAAGACAGCCTCTTCAATAAGCGGTGCTGGGAAAACTGGACAGCTATATGTAAAAGAATGAAATCAGAACACTCCCTAACACCATGCACAAAAATAAACTCAAAATGGATTAAAGACCTAAATGTAAGGCCAGGCACTATCAAACTCTTAAAGTAAAACATAGGCAGAACACTCTATGACATAAATCACAGCAAGTTCCTTTTTGACCCACCTCCTAGAGAAATGGAAATAAAAACAAAAATAAACAAACGGGACCTAAAGAAACTTAAAAGCTTTTGCACAGCAAAGGAAAACATGAACAACACAAAAAGACAACCCTCAGAATGGGAGAAAATATTTGCAAATGAAGCAACTGACAAAGGATTAATCTCCAAAATTTACAAGCAGTACATGCAGCTCAATATAAAAAAAAAAAAACAAACAACCCAATCCAAAAATGGGCAGAATACCTAAATAGACGTTTCTCCAAAGAACATATACAGACTGCCATCAAACACATGAAAGGATGCTCAACATCACTAACCATTAGAGAAATGCAAATCAAAACTACAATGAGGTATCATCTCACACCAGTCAGAATGGTCATCATCAAAAAATCTACCGACAATAAATGCTGGAGAGGGTGTGGAGAAAAAGAGAGCCTCTTGCACTGTTGGTGGGAATGTAAACTGATACAACCACTATGGAGAACAGTATGGAGGTTCCTTAAAAAACTAAAAATGGAACTACCATACGACCCAGCAATCCCACTACTGGGCATATTCCTGGAGAAAATCATAATTTAAAAAGAGTCATGTACCAAAATGTTCATTGCAGCTCTATTTACAATAGGCAGGGCATGGAAGCAACCTAAGTGTTCATCAACAGATGAAAGGATAAAGAAGATGTGGCACATATATACAATGGAATATTACTCAGCCATTAAAAGAAACAAAATTGAGTTATTTGTAGTGAGGTGGATGGACCTAGAGTCTGTCATACAGAGTGAAGTAAGTCAGAAAGAGAAAAACAAATACTGTATGCTAACACATATATATGGAATCTAAAAAAAAAAGTTTCTGAAGAACATGGGGCAGGACAGGAATAAAGATGCAGATGTAGAGAATGGACTTGAGGACACGGGGAAGGGGAAGTGTAAGCTGGGATGAAGTGAGAGAGTGGCATGGACATATATACACTACCAAATGTTAAATAGATAGGTAGTGGGAAGCGGCCACATTTCACAGGGAGATCAGCTTGGTGCTTTGTGACCACCTAGAGGGGTGAGATAGGGAGGGTGGGAGGGAGACGCAAGAGAAAGGAAATATGGGGATGTATGTATATGTACAGCTGATTCGCTTTGTTATAAAGCAGAAACTAACACACCATTGTAAAGCAATTATACTCCAATAAAGAAGTTAAAAAACAAAACAAAACAAAACAAAAAACTTAATGGCTTACCATGTTACATCCATTAGGATGGCTACTATTAAAAAACAAACCAGAAAATAATTCATGTCAGTGAGGGTGTGGAGAAACTGGAGCCCTTGTGCACTACTGGTAGAAATGTAAAACTGAGCAGCTGCTCTGGAAAACAGTGTGGCAGTTTCTCAAAAAATTAAAAAAAATATAGAATTACAATAAGATTCAGCAATTCCACCTCTGGGTGTACATCCAAAGAATTGAAAACAGAGTCTTGAAGAGATATTTGTACACCTATGCTCACTGCAGCATTATTCACAATAGACAAAAGGTGGAAGGAACACAAATGTCTATGCACAGATGAGTGGATAAACAAAATGTGGTATATACATACAATGCAATATTATTCAGCCTTAAAAAAAGAAGAGAATTCTGATGCATGAAATGATATGGATGAACCTTGAAGACATTCTGGTAAGTGAAATAAGCCAGTCACACCATAAAACTCCTAGAATAAAGCATAGGGAAAACATTCTCTGACATAATTTGTACCAATATTTTCTTAGGTAAATCTCCCAAGGCAATAGAAATAAAAGCAAAAATAAACAAATGGGACCTAATTAAACTTATAAGCATTTTCACAGCAAAGGAAACCATAAACAAAATGAAAAGACAACCTATGGACTGGGAGAAAATATTTTCAAATGATGCTACTGACAAGGGCTTAATTTCCAAAATATACAAACAACTCATACAATTCAATAACAACAATAAAAAACCAATGCAATCAAAAAATGGACAGAAACCCTAAATAGACAATTCTCCAAAGAAGACATACAGATGGTCAAAAGGCACATGAAAATATGCTCATCATCACTAAGTATTAGAGAAATGCAAATCAAAATCACAATGAGGTATCACCTCACACCGGTCAGAATGGCCATCATCAAAAGATCTAAACAGTAAATGTTGGAGAGGGTGTGGAGAAAAGGGAACACTCCTACACTGTTGGTGGGAATGTAAACTGGTACAGCCTCTGTGGAGAACAGTATGGAGGTTCCTTAAAAAACAAAAAAATAGAGCTACCATATGATCCAGCAATCACACTCCTGGGTGTATGTCTGGACAAAACTATAATTCAAAAAATACATGCACCCCCAATATTCATAGAAACACTATTTACAATAGGCAAGACATGGAAGCAACCTAAATGTCCCATGACAGATGAATGGGTAAAGAAGATATGGTATATAAATAAATAAATAAATAAATAAATAAATAAATAAATAAATAAATAAACAAACACACACACACACACACACACACACAATGGAATACTACTCAGCCATTAAAAAGAACGAAATAATGTCATTTGCAGCAACATAGATGGACCCAGAGATTATCATACTAAGTAGTCATAAAAAGAAAGACAAATACCATATGATATTACTTATATGTGGAATCTAAAATATGACACAAGTGAACTTATCTACCAAACAGAAACAGACTCACAGACATAGAGAACAGACTTATGGTTGCCAAGGAGGAGGGGGAGAGAAGGATTGGGAGTTTGGGATTAGCAGATGCAAACCATTATATATAGGATGGATAAACAACAAGTTCATAGTGTATAGCACAGGGAACTATATTCAATATCATGTGATAAACCATAATGGAAAAGAATATGAAAAAGAATACATATATGAATAACTGAGTCACTTTGCTGTACAGAAGAAATTTATACAGCATTGTAAATCAATTATACTTCAATAAAATTAAAAAACAAGAAATAAGCCAGTCACAAAAGGACAAATAGTGGATGATTCCACTTATATGAGCTACCTAGAGTAGTCAAATTCATGGAGTCAGAAAGTAGATTGGTAGTTGCCCGGGACTGGAATGGGGAGGGGAAATGGGGAGTTGTTGTTTAATGGGTATAGGGTTTCAGTTTTGAAAGATTAAAAGTGTTCTGGAGATTGGTTAGACAACAATGTGATATACTTAACACTCCTGAACTGTATAGTTAAAAATGGTTAAGATGGTTAATTTTATGTTATGTGTATTTTACCACTATTAAAAAATAAAGGATACAATAAAAACAACTTAATGGCTTAAAACAGCAATTTATTATCATCTCTTACAAATCTCTGAGTTGACTGGACTCAGATGGGTGGTTCTTGTTGAGGGCGCTACCTGAGACTCCTACATTAAGGTAAGGGAGGGATCTGGGGGCCAAATAGAGTATAAAAAGGGTTAAGGCAAGAAGTTTGTGACTAAGGATAGGAATACTGTTGAGGGTATTGTAGGGAGCCTCTTCGAAGATTGAATGGAGCTGAGCAGGACTAGATACAAGAGAGAGAATACAGTAATTCATTTTACAAGGAGGTTCCTATTACTAAGACCAAAGCCTTTCCTCACAGTAGTGTCAGACATAAGATAAGAAATAAAGTGCAACAAAGGCCTAGATGTTTAAAAAATTTAATAACAAAATACTTCAACATATTGAGAAGTACAGAAAAATGTAACGAATCATCCAGATACAATAGATAGTAACTTATTGAAAATATGGTTCAGAGCTAAGTTCTTTGTGACCTTCCTTCCACTTGAAAAATAAAGGTAGAATCTCACATCTCTTTCCTTTCACTCTCCCAGGGTAAGCATTCTCCTAAAATTAGTGTGTATCATACCCATGAAAGTTAAAATATTATAACTATACAGGTATAGATCCATAAACTATACATAATATTGTATTGAGTATTTTTATTTATTTTTTTAAACATCTTTATTGGAGTATAATTGCTTTACAATGGTGTGTTAGTTTCTGCTTTATAACAAAGTGAATCAGCTATACATATACATATATCCCCATACCTCCTCCCTCTTGCTTCTCCCTCCCACCCTCCCTATCCCACCCCTCTAGGTGGTCACAAAGCACTGAGCTGATCTCCCTGTGCTATGCTGCTGCTTCCCACTAGCTATCTATTTTACATTTGGTTGTATATATAAGTCCATGCCACTCTCTCTTGAGTATTTTTAATGTACCTGAAAAGTATCAAACTATATTCTAAAACTTGCTCTTGTCCATTATCAATATGTTTTAAAATATTTATCCAAGTTGATAACATGGTAGCTCTAGCTCATCAATTTTCGCTACTGAACAGTGCTCCATTTTATGGAAATCAACAGATTATTTATCTATTATACTACTAAGGGATAGTTAAGGGATTTTCTCTTTTTTTCTCCCTCCCTGCTAATACAAACAGGGCTCTAATGAGTACCCTTGTATGTGTCTTCTTTTACATATCTTGGAGAATTTCTCTAAGGCCTTGCTACCCAAAGTGTGGTCAATGAAACATCAGTTTCAGAATCACCTGTAAGCTCCTTAGAAATGAAGACTCTAAGGCCCCATTCTAGACTTACTGTATCAGAATTTACTTTTTAATCAAGGTTCCCCAGGTGGTTTGCATACACATTAAACTTTGAGAAGCACTGTTCTAAGGTAGTGGTTCTCAACTCTAGCTGTACCCAGGGAGTTATAAAAATATATGAATGCCCAAGTTGGAGTCTGTATCTACTCTTCTCTCTTGACTTTCCCCTTCTTGAGTCTACATCGCTTCTTCAGTCATTGTATCTTGAACAAAACTATATGACTTTTATTTTGGTAAAAAGAGATTGGAATATAAAAATAACTTCATTTAAACAGTATGGAAGGATCCCCAGAAACTAAATAAAATACGAATGTAATGATAGATTCAGAGTATTTCTCTACAATCTCTGTAATTATCTTTATAGTTGGGCCTCCAATCTTGTGGCTGATACAATCAAATGTGTACATAGATCCTCATTATCTCATGTCATGGGACCCTAGTTAGGGTCTTATATTTTCTAATATGTATCTAGCTATAACTAAATTCTCAACCATGGCATTGTGGATTTTCCTCCCATATGTGACTGTTACATTTACCTTTCTCCATGTGGTATCCAGGCTGGTGGTGATAAAAGTGAAAAGTTAATACAGTTGACTACAACTCCATGCCAGTATGATATGCAATTACACACTATGTAGATTACAGCTCAGATGCGTAGGCTGATGCTGCAATAGTGAACAGAGGAGAACATATGTGGAGACAGCAGGGCTAGAACATATCTGCTTAGAATATTCCTAATGAGAAGCAAAATGGAAGTCAAAATAGTGCTTTAAAATTGCCAAAAGATGTCTTCCTACATTACTTGTCTCACCTTCAAGAAATAAAATGAGGCCTTCTATGTTGTAGCAAAGGCATATCAGAACTTCTTCTTGTTTATTTCAAAGGTAAGAAAGACAGAGGTTATGGATATGAAAGTGCTTTTGAAAACTGTTCAGTGTTGTGGAAGATAATTACTAACTAGCATAGAGCTTGGGCTATAGTGGGTACCCAATAAGTGTTGAGGGAAGGGAGAAAGTAGGACTGTGTGAATGAATTAATGAATTAATAAAACTTGGACATACACCAAGCTTGGTTACCACCTAAGATCTCCTCCTCCTCAACTATTACTTTCCTCTGATAAGTTGCTTAATTCTGTTCCTGTTAGGAAACATTTATTTAGTGGCTACTATGTTAGAATTTGGCATTAGAAATTCAGTGATGAATAAGACAGATCTCTACTCTTCAGGAAATGGACCTGTAAATACTTCACCATAATTCTTTAAGAGAAGCATGTACCATGTGAAGTTAGGTTTCAGAGGATGGATATATCATATCTGGTATCAGGGGAAACCTTTTGAAGAAGTAGCATTTGAATCTGGCCCTGAAATGTGAGGATTTGGGGGAGATGGTAAAGGGGGAGAAGTCATTTTAGGCATAGAGGACTGCATAGTTAAAGACATAGAGATGGGAAAATCTGTTAAATGTTTGAGAAACAGTAGGGTATCTAGTGTGCATGTAGCACCGAATAAGCAGGAAAGAAACATGGAAAGTTAGATTGGGTTAGAATATGAAATACTTTGTTTACTTCTCTTTTCAGTTTGATCATTTTGCTTCTCATATAGTGAAGCTCGGTTATTGGGTACATACACCATAAACAATAGGGTTGTTAGTCTTCTTGAAAAAATATCCTCTTTACTATTCTGAAACATCCCTCTTAGTCCTAGATAAATTCTTTGCTGCGAGGCCTACTTTGTCTGATATCAGCCTAGCCCCTCCAGCTTTCTTTTGATCAGTGCACGTGGTACATCTTTCACCATCTTTTTACTTTTCATCCATTTGTGCTTTCATATTAAAAGTGTGTTTCTTGTAGACAGCATACCATAGGTCTTGATTTTATTTAACCTAATCTGACAATCTCTTTTTTTAAAATTTAGACCATTTACATTTAAATTGTTTTTATTGATAAGTTGGTACCTAAATCTGCCAGGTATTTTTTTTGCTTTTGTTTTCTGCTTCTCTTTTTCTTTCCTCTGTTTCTCTTTTTTGTTAACTCCCTATGGGTTACTTGAACATTTCTTAGGATTATATCTTGATTGATTTTTAGTGTTTTCTAGCATATGTTTTTATATAGTTTTCTTAGTAGTTGCTCTAGGTATTACCTATAGACATGTTTGGTCCACAGCATTGGCGTGCATGGTGTTAGTAGTCTTGATTTTTTTGTGTTGATTGAACAATCAGAAGATCTAGCAACACAGGATCTGCATTCCAACATAGCCATAATCTACTAGAGCTGAGTCATGGCTAT
Source organism: Balaenoptera acutorostrata (assembly GCF_949987535.1). Lineage (NCBI taxonomy): Eukaryota > Metazoa > Chordata > Mammalia > Artiodactyla > Balaenopteridae > Balaenoptera > Balaenoptera acutorostrata. Next base: position 130,858,934 of record NC_080085.1, on the reverse strand, counting down.
TCCTTTTAGATGGGAGATGTGGTTTCCAGCTCACTATAGTTTCCACTACTTTATTGATTCCCTAAGTGAAGCCAGTGTCACTTACTATCTATCGCTTTACATTTAGTCTGCTTCTAATTTAGGCTATCTATTTCTGACACCTGTGGGCATAATCAGTTTGTGACTTATGACTTATACTCTAACTTTTCCCCAAAAAGTGTTAAGAGAGGTTGATTCAGGAGGATCTTCAACCTTCCTCTCTTGCTATCAACCTATACATCTTCTCCCTTTGCTGCCAAACTTCTTGAAATTATTGTTTACACTCACTTTCTCTAATCCTTCATTTCCCACTCACTTCTTAATCCAAGGTTTTTTCCAGAGCATTCCACTGAAGGAGAGCTTACCAAGGTTAACCAATGAGCTACATGTGGCTAAAGAGAGTGAACACTTTATCTTGAATCAATGCAAAGTATCTGGTATTGTTGATGTTGTATATTTGAAACTCTTTTCCATTTGCTTCTATGATACCACATTCCTGGTTTTCCTCTTGGTTCTCCAGCCACATGTTTTCCAGTCTTCTTTGCCTACTGATGTATGTTTTGTATGCTTTATAGCACTACTACGAATGTATCATTTATAATCTCACATATTTGCAACACATGCAAATATATCCATAGGATAGATTCCTTGAAATGAAATTGCTGGGTTAAAATGAACACATTTAATATTTGATAGATACTGCCTAATTGCCATCCAAAAAGTCTTTCTGGTTTACATTCCTACCAAGAGGAAGAGGGAGTGCTTATTTCCCTATATGTCATCACCATTGCTGGATAGTCTCAATCTTTTAAATTTTCTCCAATTAAACATGCTTTATTTTCTCGTTTTCCTGATTATGAGTAAGGTTGAGTTTATTTTAATAAATGTATTGTCCATATATACATGAATTGTCTATTATTATTCTTTGCCTTTTTTGAGAGGAGGTGGTTTGAGACACTAGCTCTGGCACATATATTGCAAATATTTTCCCCAGTCTGTGTTATAATTTGTGGTGTTTTTTGCTCTACAGCTAACTTTGCCTCTTCACATAAATTTGTCAGTATATACCTTTTATTATATATTTAAGCCATCTGGAATTTATTTTGGGGTGTGGAATGAGGTAGGTCTTAACTTGTTCCAAATGTATAGCCAATTTTACCTCCACTATTAATAAATAGTTCATCCTTTACCCACTTATCTGAAGTGCCACCTTCATTATACATTAAATTTCCATGTGAATAAGTTCCAATACAGGTTTTCTATTTGATATCATTAGCAAAGTGACAGCTAAACATGGTGGTTAAGAGCTAAGACTCTGAAGCCAGGCTACTTTGTTCATATTACAGCTCTACCATTTACTAACTCTATAACCTTAATTAAATTACATAATTATCCCAATGACTCAGTTTCCAAATATGTAAGGGGTGATTAGGATTAAATGTAACACATGCAGCATTAGGACAGTGTATTTAACATACTAATGATATATAAATACTAGTTATTATTACTGTTATTCTTGTTTATGCTAGTTTATTTCCACCCCAATATCAGCCATAGTGTTTTAACACAGATACTTGGCAATGCCTCCTTTTTATTTTATTTTCAGAATTTTCAGAAGAAATAAACGGTACAAATCAAGTATATGATCAATTCTATAAATAATGTAGTTGATGTAATTACTGGGAGTAAATTGAACTTAGATTTCTTTGGGGAGAATTGACATTTTTACAATACTGAGTCTTTCTGTGTGGGAATAAAGTACACCTCTTTATGCAGATTTATCCTTTTGGTTCTGTTGAAATTTTTTTTTTTGAGAAAAGAACTTACTTGAATTAAAAAAAAAATTATTTTATATTGGATTATAGTTGATTTACAATGTTGTGTTACTTTCAGGTGTACAGCAAAGTGAATCAGTTATACAAAGACATATATCTATTCTTTTCCAGATTCGTTTCCCATATAGGTTACTACAGAGTATTGACTAGAGTTCCCTGTCCTATACGGTAGGTCCTTATTAGTAATCTATTTTATATATAGTAGTGTTTATATGTCAATCCCAATCTCCCAATTTACCCCTCCCCCACATTTCCCCTTTGGTAACCATAAATTTGTTTTCTATGTCTGTGAGTCAGCTTCTGTTTTGTAAATAAGTTCATTTGTATCATTTTTTTTAGAATCCACATATAAGTGATATCATATATTTGTCTTTCTCTGTCTGACTTAATTCACCTAGTATAATCTCTAGGTCCATCCATGTTGCTGCAAATAGCATTATTTCATTCTTTTTTATGGCTAAGTAATATTCCATTGTACATATGTAACACATCTTCTTTATCCATTCATCTGTCGATGGACGCTTAGGTTGCTTCCATGTCTTGGCTATTGTAAATAGTGCTGCAATGAACATTGGGGTGCATGCATATTTTCGAAGTATGGTTTTCTCCGGATATATGACCAGGAGTGCAATTGCTGGATTATATGGTAGCTCTATTGTTAGTTTTTTGAGGAATCTCCATACTGTTCTCCATAGTGGCAGCACCAATTTACATTCCCACCAACAGTGTAGAAGGGTTCCTTTTCTCCACATCCTCTCCAGCATTTGTTGTTTATATACTTTTTAATGATGGCCATTCTGACCGGTGTGAGGTGATACCTCATTGCAGTATTTTTTTTTCCCTATTTTTCTGTCCTTTTTTTTAACATCTTTATTGCAGTATAATTGCTTTACAATGGTGTGTTAGTTTCTGCTTTATAACAAAGTGAATCAGTTATACATATACATATGTTCCTATATCTCTTCCCTCTTGCATCTCCCTCCCTCCCACCCTCCCAATCCCACCCCTCTAGGTGGCCACAAAGCACTGAGCTGATCTCCCTGTGCTGTGTGGCTGCTTCCCACTAGCTATCTATTTTACGTTTGGTAGTGTATATATGTCCATGCCACGCTCTCATTTTGTCACAGCTTACCCATCCCCCTCCCCATATCCTCAAGTCCATTCTCTAGTAGGTCTGTGTCTTTATTCCTGTCTTACCCATAGGTTCTTCATCACCATTTTTTTTCTTAGATTCCATATATATGTGTTAGCATACAGTATTTGTTTTTCTCTTTCTGACTTACTTCACTCTGTACGACAGACTCTAGGTCCATCCACCTCACTACAAATAACTCAATTTCGTTTCTTTTTATGGCTGAGTAATATTCCATTGTATATATGTGCCACTTCTTCTTTATCCATTCATCCGATGATGGACACTTAGGTTGCTTCCGTGTCCTGGCTATTGTAAATAGAGCTGCAATGAACATTTTGGTACATGACTCTTTTTGAATTATGGTTTTCTCAGGGTACATGCCCAGTAGTGGGATTGCTGGGTCGTAAGGTAGTTCTATGTTTAGTTTTTTAAGGAACCTCCATACTGTTCTCCATAGTGGCTGTATCAATTTACATTCCCACCAACAGTGCAAGAGGCTTCCCTTTTCTCCACACCCTCTCCAGCATTTATTGTTTGTAGATTTTTTGATGATGACCATTCTGACTGGTGTGAGATGATACCTCATTGCAGTTTTGATTTGCATTTCTCTAATGATTAGTGATGTGGAGCATCCTTTCATGTGTTTGTTGGCAATCTGTATATCTTCTTTGGAGAAATGTCTATTTAGGTCTTCTGCCCATTTTTGGATTGGGTTGTTTGTTTTTTTGTTATTGAGCTGCACGAGCTGCTTGTAAATTTTGGAGATTAATCCTTTGTCAGTTTCTTCATTTGCAAATATTTTCTCCCATTCTGAGGGTTGTCTTTTGGTCTTGTTTATGGTTTCCTTTGCTGTGCAAAAGCTTTTAAGTTTCATTAGGTCCCATTTGTTTAATTTTGTTTTTATTTCCATTTCTCTAGGAGGTGGGTCAAAAAGGATGTTGCTGTGATTTATGTTATAGAGTGTTCTGCCTATGTTTTCCTCTAAGAGTTTGATAGTGCCTGGCCTTACATTTAGGTCTTTAATCCATTTTGAGTTTATTTTTGTGTATGGTGATAGGGAGTGTTCTAATTTCATACTTTTACATGTACCTGTCCAGTTTTCCCAGCACCACTTATTGAAGAGACTGTCTTTCTCCGCTGTATATTCTTTTCTTTTTCCACTGTATATTCTTGCCCCCTTTATCAAAGATAATGTGCCCATATGTGCGTGGGTTTATCTCTGGGCTTTCTATCCTGTTCCATTGATCTATATTTCTGTTTTTGTGCCAGTACCATACTATCTTGATTACTGTAGCTTTGTAGTATAGTCTGAAGTCAGGGAGCCTGATTCCTCCAGCTCCATTTTTCGTTCTCAAGATTGCTTTGGCTATTTGGGGTCTTTTGTGTTTCCATACAAATTGTGAAATTTTTTTTCTAGTTCTGTGAAAAATGCCCGTGGTAGGTTGATAGGGATTGCATTGAATCTGTAGATTGCTTTGGGTAGTAGAGTCATTTTCACAATGTTGATTCTTCCAATCCAGGAACATGGTATATCTCTCCATCTATTTGTATCATCTTTAATTTCTTTCATCAGTGTCTTATAATTTTCTGCATACAGGTCTTTTGTCTCCTTAGGTAGGTTTATTCCTAGATATTTTATTCTTTATGTTGCAATGGTAAATGGGAGTGTTTTCTTAATTTCACTTTCAGATTTTTCATCATTAGTGTACAGGAATGCAAGAAGTATCTGTGCATTACTTTTGTATCCTGCTACTTTACCAAATTCATTGATTAGCTCTAGTAGTTTTCTGGTAGCATCTTTAGGATTCTCTGTGTATAATATCATGTCATCTCCAAACAGTGACGGCTTTTTTTCTTCTTTTCTGATTTGGATTCTTTTTATTTCTTTTTCTTCTCTGATTGCTGTGGCTAAAACTTCCAAAACAATGTTGAATAATAGTGGCGAGAGTGAGCAACCTTGTCTTGTTCCTGATCTTAGTGGAAATGGTTTCAGTTTTTCACCATTGAGAATGATGTTGGCTGTGGGTTTGTCATATATGGCCTTTATTATGTTGAGGTAAGTTCCCTCTATGCCTACATTCTGGAGGGTTTTTATAATAAATTGGTGTTGAATTTTGTCGAAAGCTTTTTCTGTATCTCTTGAGATGATCATATGGTTTTTCTCCTTCAATTTGTTGATATGGTGTATCACATTGATTGATTTGCTTATATTGAAGAATCCTTGCATTCCTGGGATAAACCCCACTTGATCATGTTGTATGATCCTTTTAATATGCTGTTGGATTCTGTTTGCTAGTATCTTGTTGAGGATTTTTGCATCTATGTTCATCAGTGATATTGGCCTGTAGTTTTCTTTCTTTGTGACATCTTTGTCTGGTTTTGGTATCAGGGTGATGGTGGCCTCGTAGAATGAGTTTGGGAGTGTTCCTCCCTTTGCTATATTTTGGAAGAGTTTGAGAAGGATAGATGTTAGCTCTTCTCTAAATGTTTGATAGAATTCGCCTAGGAAGCCATCTGGTTCTGGGCTTGTGTTTGTTGGAAGATTTTTAATCACAGTTTCAATCTCAGTGTTTGTGATTGGTCTGTTTATATTTTCTATTTCTTCCTGGTTCAATCTCGGAAGGTTGTGCTTTTCTAAGAATGTGTCCATTTCTTCCAAGTTGTCCATTTTATTGGCATATAGTTGCTTGTAGTACTCTCTCATGATCCTTTGTATTTGTGCAGTGTCAGTTGTTACTTCTTTTTTATTTCTAATTCTACTGATTTGAGTCTTTTCCCTTTGTTTCTTGATGAGTCTGGCTAATGGTTTATCAATTTTGTTTAGCTTCTCAAAGAACCAGCTTTTAGTTTTATTGATCTTTGCTATTGTTTTCGTTTCTATTTCATTCATTTCTGCTTTGATCTTTATAATTTCTCTCCTTCTGCTAACTTTGGGTTTTGTTTGTTCTTCTTTCTCTAGTTTCTTTAGGTGTAACGTTAGATTGTTTATTTGAGATGTTTCTTGTTTCTTAAGGTCGGATTGTACTGCTCTAAACTTCCCCCTTAGAACTGCTTTTGCTGCATCCCATAGGTTTTGGATCTTCGTGTTTTCATTGTCATTTGTCTCTAGGTATTTTCTGATTTCCTCTTTGATTTCTTCAGTTATCGCTTGGTTATTTAGTAACGTATTGTTTAGCCTCCATGTGTTTGTGTTTTTTACGTTTTCCCTGTAATTGTTTTCTAATCTCATAGCGTTGTGATCAGAAAAGATGCTTGATATGATTTCAATTTTTTTTAATTTACTGAGGCTTGATTTTTGACCCAAGATGTGATCTATCCTGGAGAATGTTCTGTGCGCACTTGAGAAGAACGTGTAGTCTGCTGTTTTTGGATGGAATGTGCTATAAATATCAATTAAATCTATCTGGTCTGTTGTGTCATTTAAAGCTTGTGTTTCTTTATTAATTTTCTGATTGGATGATCTGTCCATTGGTGTAAGTGAGGTGTTAAAATCCCCACTATTATCGTGTCACTGTCGATTTCCGCTTTTATAGCTGTTAGCAGTTGCCTTATGTATTGAGGTGCTTCTATGTTGGGTGCATATATATTTATAATTGTTATATCTTCTTCTTGGATTGATCCCTTGATCATTATGTAGTGTCCTTCCTTGTCTCTTGTAACATTCTTTATTTTAAAGTCTATTTTATCTGTTATGAGTATTGCTAGTCCAGCTTCCTTTTGATTTCCACTTGCATGGAATATCTTTTTCCATCCCCTCACTTTCAGTCTCTATGTATCCCTAGGTCTGAAGTGGGTCTCTTGTTGACAGCGTATATATGGATCTTGTTTTTGTATCCATTCAGCAAGCCTGTGTCTTTTAGTTGGAGCATTTAAATCATTCACATTTAAGTTAATTGTCGATATGTATTTTCCTATTACAATTTTCTTAATCGTTTTCGGTTTGTTTTTGTAGGTCCTTTTCTTCTCTTGTGTTTCCCACTTAGAGAAGTTCCTTTCGCATCTGTTGTAGAGCTGGTTTGGTGGTGCTGAATTATCTTAGCTTTTGCTTGTCTGTAAAGCTTTTGATTTCTCCATCGAATCTGAATGAGATCCTTGCTGCGTAGAATAATCTTGGTTGTAGGTTTTTCCCTTTCATCACTTTATGTGTATCATGCCACTCCCTTCTGGCTTGTAGAGTCTCTGCTGAGAAATCAGCTGTTAACCTTACGGGAGGTCCCTTGTATGTTATTTGTCGGTTTTCCATTGCTGCTTTCAATAATTTTTCTTTCCCTTTAATTTTTGCCAATTTGACTACTATGTGTCTCGGCGTGTTTCTCCCTGGGTTTATCCTGTATGGGACTCTCTGTGCTTCCTGGACTTGGGTGGCTATGTCCTTTCCCATGTTAGGGAAGTTTTCGACTATAATGTCTTCAAATATTTTCTCGGGTCCTTTCTCTCTCTCTTCTCCTTCTGGGACCCCTATCATGCAAATGTTGTTGCATTTAATGTTGTCCCCGTGGTCTCTTAGGCTGTCTTCATTTCTTTTCGTTCTTTTTTCTTTATTCTGTTCTGCAGCAGTGAATTCCACCATTCTGTCTTCCAGGTCACTTATCTGTTCTTCTGCCTCAGTTATTCTGCTATTGTTTCCTTCTAGTGTATTTTTCATTTCCATTATTGTATTGTTCATCTCTGTTTGTTTGTTCTTTAATTCTTCTAGGTCTTTGTTAAACATTCCTTGCATCTTCTCAATCTTTGCCTCCATTCTTTTTCCGAGGTCCTGGATCATCTTCACTATCATTATTTTGAATTCTTTTTCTGGAAGGTTGCCTATCTCCACTTCATTTAGCTGTTTTTCTGGCATTTTATCTTGTTCTTTCATCTGGTACATAGCCGTCTGCTTTTTCATCTTGTCTATCTTTCTATGAATGTGGTTTTTGTTCCACAGGCTGCAGGATTGCACTTCTTCTTGCTTCTGCTGTGTGCCCTCTGGCGGATGAGGCTATCTAAGAGCCTTGTGCAAGTTTCCTGTTGGGAGGGACTGGTGGTGGGTAGAGTTGGCTGTTGCTCTGTTGGGCAGAGCTCAGTAAAACTTTAGTCCATCTGTCTGCTGATTGGTAGGGCTCGGTTCCCTCCCTGTTGCTTGTTTGGCTTGAGGCGACCCAACACTAGAGCCTACCCGGGCTCTTTAGTGGGGCTAATGGCGGACTCTGGGAGGACTCACACCAAGAAGTACTTCCCAGAACTTCTGCTGCCAGTGTCCTTGTCCTCATGGTGAGACAGAGCCACCCTCTGCCTCTGCAGGAGACCCCCCCATCACTAGCAGGTAGGTCTGGTTCAGTCTCTATGGGGTCACTGCTCCTTCCCCTGGGTCCCAATGTGCACACTACTTTGTGTGTGCCCTTCAAGCGTGGAGTCTCTGTTCCCCTAGTCCTGTCGAAGTCCTGCACTCAAATCCCGCTAGCCTTCAAGGTCTGATTCTCTAGGAATTCCTCCTCTCGTTGCCTGACTCCCAGGTTTGGAAGCCTGACATGGGGCTCAGAACCTTCACTCCAGTGGGTGGACTTCTGTGGTATAAGTATTCTCCTGTTTGTGGGTCACCCACCCAGCAGTTATGGGATTTGATGTTATTGTGATTGCACCCCTCCTACCATCTCATTGTGGCTTTTCCTTTGTCTTTGAATGTGGGGTATCTTTTTTGGTGAGTTCCAGTGTCTTACTGTTGATGACTTTTCAGCAGTTAATTGTGATTCCAGTGTTTTTGCAAGAGGGAGTGAGAGCACGTCCTTCTGCTCCGCCATCTTGAACCAATCTCGTTTGTGTCATTGTGTTTTCATTGTCATTTGTTTTAGGTATTTTTTGATTTCCTGTTTGATTTCTTCAGTGATCTCTTGGTTATTAAGTAGTGTATTGTTTAGCCTCCATGTGTTTGTATGTTTTACAGATTTTTCCCTGTAAGTGATATCTAGTGTCATAGCATTGTGGCCGGAAAAGATACTTGATACAATTTCAATTTCCTTATATTTACCAAGGCTTGATTTGTGACCCAAGATATGATCTATCCTGGAGAATGTTCCATGAACACTTGAGAAGAAAGTTTATTCTGTTGTTTTTGGTTGGATTGCCGTATAAATATCAATTAAGTCCATCTTGTTTAATGTATCATTTAAAGCTTGTGTTTCCTTATTTATTTTCATTTTGGATGATCTGTCCACTGTTGAAATTGGGGTGTTAAAGTTCCCTATTATGATTGTGTTACTTTCAATTTCCCCTTTTATGGCTGTTAGCATTTGCCTTATGTATTGAAGTGCTCGTATGTTGGGTGCATAAATATTTACAATTGTTATATCTTCTTCTTGGATTGATCCATTGATCATTATGTAGTGTCCTTCTTTGTCTCTTGTAATAGTCTTTATTTTAAAGTCTATTTTGTCTGATATGAGAATTGCTACTCCAGCGTTCTTTTGATTTCCATTTGCATGGAATATCTTTTTCCATCCCCTCACTTTCAGTCTGTATGTGTCCCTAGGTCTGAAGTACGTCTCTTGTAGACAGCATATATATGGGTCTTGTTTTTGTATCCATTCAGCCAGTCTATGTGTTTTGGTTGGAGCATTTAATCCATCTATATTTAAGGTAATTATCGATATGTATGTACCTATTACCATTTTCTTAATTGTTTGGGGTTTGTTATTGTAGGTCTTTTCCTTCTCTTGTGTTTCCTGCCTAGAGAAGTTCCTTTAGCATTTGTTGTAAAGCTGGTTTGGTGGTGCTGAATTCTCTCAGCTTTTGCTTGTCTGTAAAGGTGTTAATTTCTCCATCAAAACTGAATGAGATCCTTGCTGGGTAGTGTAATCTTGGTTGTAGGTTTTTCCTTTTCATCCCTTTAAATATGTCCCGCCACTCCCTTCTTCCTTGCAGAGTTTCTGTTGGAAGATCCGCTGTTAACCTTATGGGGATTCCCTTGTATATTATTTGTTGTTTTTCCCTTGCTGCTTTTAATATTTTTTCTTTGTATTTAATTTTTGATGGTTTGATTAATATGTGTCTTGGCATGTTTATCCTTGGATTTATCCTGTATGGGACTCTCTGCACTTCCTGGACTTAACTATTTCCTTTCCCATATTAGGGAAGTTTTCAACTATAATCTCTTTAAATATTTTCTCAGTCCCTTTCTTTTTCTCTTCTTCTGGGATCCCTGTAATTCGAATGCTGGTGCATTTAATGTTGTCCCAGAGGTCTATGAGACTGTCCTCAATTCTTTTCATTCTTTTTTCTTTTTTCTGCTCTGTGGTAGTTATTTCCACTATTTTATCTTCCAGGTCACTTATCCGTTCTTCTGCCTCAGTTATTCTGCCTTTGATTCCTTCTAAGGAAGTTTTAATTTCATTTATTGTGTGGTTCATCATTGTTTGTTTGCTCTTTAGTTCTTCTAGGTCCTTGTTAAAACTTTCTTGTGTTTTCTCCATTCTTTTCCCAAGACTTTGGATCATCTTTACTATCATTACTCTGAATTCTTTTTCAGGTAGACTGCCTATTTCCTCTTCATTTGTTTGTTCTGGTGGGTTTTTACCTTGCTCCTTCATCTGCTGTGTGTTTCTCTGTCTTCTCATTTTGCTTAACTTACTTTGTTTGGGGTCTCCTTTTCACAGGCTGCAGGTTCGTAGTTCCCATTGTTTTTGATGTCTGCCCCCAGTGGCTAAGGTTGGTTCAGTGGGTTGTGTAAGCTTCCTGGTGGAGAGGACTAGTGCCTGTGTTCTGGTGGATGAGGCTGGATCTTGTCTTTCTGGTGGCAGGTCTGCATCTGGTGGTATGTTTTGGGGTGTCTGTGACCTCATTATGATTTTTGGCACCCTTTCTGCTAGTGCGTGGGGTTCTGTTCCTGTCTTGCTAGCTGTTTGGCAAAGGGTGTCCAGCACTGTAGCTTGCTCGTCATTGAGTGGAGCTTGGTCTTGGTGTTGAGATGGAGATCTCTGGGAGATTTTCGCCGTTTGATACTACATGGAGCTGGGAGGTCTCTGGTGGACCAACATCCTGAACTTGGCTCTGCGACATCAGAGGCACAGGCCTGACACCTGGCCAGAGCACTAAGATCCTGTCATCCACACGGAAAAAGAGAAAAAGGGAAAAAAATATATATCTCGTTGCTCCCAAAGTCCACCTCCTCAATTTGGGATGATTCGTTGTCTTTTCAGGTATTCCAGAGATGCAGGGTACATCAGGTTGATTGTGGAGATTTAATCCACTGCTCCCGAGGCTGCTGGGAGAGAATTCCCTTTCTCTTCTTTGTTGGCATAGCTCCTGGGGTTTAGCTTTGGATTTGGCTCCGCCTTTGCATGTAGGTCACCTGAGGGCATCTGTTCTTTGCTCAGACAGGACGGGGTTAAAGTAGCAGTTGATTAGGGGGCTCTGGGTCACTCAGGCTGGGGGAAGGGAGGGGTACGGAATGCAGGGCAAGCCTGCTGAATCAGAGGCTGGGGTGACGTTGCACCAGCCTAAGGCGAGCCTTGTGTTCTCCTGGGGAATTTGTCCCTTGATCACAGGACCCTGACAGTGGCGAACTGCATAGGCTCCCAGGAGGGGAGGTGTGGATAGTGACCTGTGCTTACACACAGGCTTCTTGGTGGCTGCAGCAGCAGCCTTAGTGTTTCATGCCCGTCTCTGGTGTCCGCGTTGATAGCCATGGCTCGCGCCTGTCTCTGGAACTCTTTCAGGCAGTGCTCTTAATCCCGTTTCCTAGCACACTTCGAAACAAAGAAGGAAGAAAATGTCTCTTGCCTCTTTGGCAGTTCCAGACATTTTCCCGGACTCCCTCCTGGCTAGCTGTGGTGCACTAGCCCCCTTCAGGCTGTGTTCACGCAGCCAACCCCAGGTCTCTCCCAGGGATCTGACCTCCGAAGCTGGAGCCTCAACTCCCAGCCCCCGCCCGCCCCGGCGGGTGAGCAGACAAGCCTCTCGGGCTGGTGAGTGCTGGTTGGCACCGATTCTCTGTGCGGGAATCTCTCCACTTTGCCCTCTGCACCCCTGTTGCTGTGCTCTTCTCCATGGCTCTGAAGCTTCCCCCCTGCCCACCTCCCGTCTCCGCCAGTGAAAGGGCTTCCTAGTGTGTGGAAACTTCCTCCTTCACAGCTCCTTCCCACTGGTTCAGGTCCCATCCCTATTCCTTTGTCTCTGTTTTTTCTTTTTTCTTTTGCCCTACCCAGGTATGTGGGGAGTTTCTTGCCTTTTGGGAGGTCTGAGGTCTTCTGCCAGCGTTCAGTAGGTGTTCTGTAGGAGTTGTTCCACATGTAGATGTATTTCTGATGTATTTGTGGGGAAGAATGTGATCTCCACATCTTACTCTTCTGCCATTTTGAAGGTCTCAGATCTACAAGTTTTGAACTTCCTTAGTTTAGCTTTTGTTTACCTGGGAATATCTTAATTTTTCCTTCATTTTAGAAGAATAGTTTTGTTGGAAATAGACTTCTTTGTTGACAAATTTTTATTTTCATCGACTTAAATATGTTGTGCCACTTCTGGCCTCCAAGGTTTCTGAATTGAAATAGGCTGTTAATCCTACTGAGGATCATTTATCTATGAGCAAATTATCTCTTGCTGCTTTCAAGTTTCTATGTCTTTGGCTTTCTACAACTTCATTATAATGGGTCTCCATCGAGATCTCTTTGAGTTTATCCTGCCTGCAGTTTTTTGAACTTCTGAGATGTGTAGATTCATGTCTTTCCTCAAATTTGATAAATTTTGGGCCAATATATCTGTAAATAATCTTTATGTCTCCTTCTCTGTCTTCTCTCATTCTGAGATTTTCATTATGCATATGTTGGTATACTTGATGGTACCCTACAGGTCTTTTAGGCTTTTCACTTTCTTCATTCTTTTGTCTTTCTGCTCTTCAGACTGGATGATCTCATTGACCTATCTTTGAGCTTGTTGATTCTTTCTTCTGCCTGGTTATATCTACTGTTGAACCTCTGTAGTAAAAATTTTCAGTGCCATTATTAAACTTTTCAATGACAGAATTTCCATTTGGTTCCTTTTTAAAACTTCCCTGTCTTTACTGAAATTCTCTATTTGGTGAGAGATCATTCTTCTGGTTTCCTTTATTTCATTGCCCTTGATTTCCTTTAGCTCTTTGATCATATTTTAAACAGCTGATTTAATGTCTTTGTCTACAATGTTCAATGTCTGGGTTTCTTGAAAGACATTTTCTGTTAATTTCTTTTTTTTCCTGTGAATGGGCTGTATTTTCTTGTTTCTTTGCATGCCTTATTAACGTTTCTTTGTTGAAATAGTACATTTTAAATAGTATAATGTTGCAACTCTGAAAATCAGATTATCCTCCTTCCCAAGATTGTTGTTTCTTCTTGATGCAGGGTGTTGTTTTTTGTTTAGTGACTCATCTAAATTATTTTTGTAAAGTTTGTATTCTTTGTCATTTTTTGGCCGTTGAAATCTGTATTTCATTATCTTAGTGATTAGATAGTGTTTGTCAGGGTTTCCTTAAATGCCTGGAGCTAAAAACCAAAAAACAGAAACACCAAAGAGGGAAAAAAAAACTCTTTAGTTTTGGCACTCTTTTAACACTTAACCATGTCATTTACAAGTCTATCTTAACCTTTACTTCCTGTTTGCATGTAGTCTGAAAGTCACTCAGAGGTGAAAATTTAGGGTCTTCTCAGGCCTTTTCTGAGCATATGTTCAGCCCTGGGCATGTCTGTGTCTTTCTTGATTCCCAGCTATATGCAGGAGATTTAAATGTCATTATTCCCATTCTCATATCTCCTTTCCTAACCTTCTCCTGCCCATGATTTACAGTTTACCTGTTGCTACTGCTTACTGTTATTTCTTGCTCCAGTTTCCTTTGGCCTATTATTTTGCCTTTACTTTCTGCAAATGCCACTTGGGAATCCACCCCAGCCGTGGGAAAGCTGCAAGTCAGCTGAAACAAAGACAAGTCCTTGCACTTGTCCTTTTTGATGATGCCAGAGTGAAACACAAAACCAGAGTTCTTTGAGAGTAAGGTCCATAGTGCTTCCTTTGGCATTAGCAAACCTGTATCAAGAATGTGGACTGTCATTTTCATGGTCACTTCTTTATCTGGGGATGGAAGATGGGGGGCAATTAAAAAACCACAGCATTCTCTTAATACAATGCAGCAGCTTCTTTCTTCATTAAATTTTCCTCTGGTTGTTGTAAGTTTTTGACTACTTTCTAGAGTCCCACAAAGTTGATTCTGAGGTTTTTGCCAGTTTATCTGTCATTATTGTGGAGTAAGGGAGCCATGGAATTCCCTATTCTGCCATTTTCTGGGATACCACTCTCTTTGTTCATTTTTGATATATTTATTATGTTTCCTTATTCCTTTTTTATTCTCAAGTGGCTGGTAATTTTCACTTCCTATTTTTATTCTACTCGTGGTTACTTAAAATTTTTCTTTTCATCAGTTTTATAAAAAGCAAACACCTGTGTTTATAAAGCAAACCCCTGTGTAATCATGATTCAGCTCAAGAAATAGAACATATTAGCAACCTAAAGGCCCACTGTGTGTCCCTTGGAAATCATTGCCCACTAATTCCTTCATAGAAGAAACCAATATTTTGAATTTTTTGATCAGAATGTCTTTTTTTTTATTACAGTTTTACCACCCATATGTGCATCCCTACACAATATTGTATAGTTGTACTTGTTTTTAGAACATTATATAAATGCAGTCATGGTGCATATATTTTATTATATTGGTTCTTGCTTCTTTTACTCAATATTAAATTTGTGAGATTCATGCATATTTGGTAAAGTGAGAGTTCAAATACTTTGACCATTAAAAAAATTAGGCTGTTTACCTTTTTATTCTTCAGGTGTAAGAGTTTGATATAGTCTCTATACAAGTCCCTTGTCAAATAGATATTTTGTAAAAAATTTCTCTCAGTTTGTGGCTTGCCTTTTCATTTTCTTAACAGTGTCTTTGGAAGAGAAAAAGCCTTTACTTCTAATGAAGTCCAATTCATCACTTTTTCTTTTATATTTTGTGGTTGTTGTGTCCTATTCAAAAAATATTTTCCTGATCCAAAGTCCCTCAAAATTTTTCGTAAGTTTTCTTCTAGAACATTTATAGATTTAGCTCTTACACTTAAGTCAATGATTGATTTCAAGTTAATGCTTTTATATGGTGAGAGGTTATGGTCAATGTTCTTTTTTTTCCATATGGGTATTTAATTGTTCCAGTACAATTAGTTGAAATGATTATCCTTTCCTTACTTAACTGCCTTTTCATTTTTCTGTACAACAATTGGCCATACATGTGTGAGTCTATTTCTACATGATTCACTGTGTTTCATTGATCTATATATTTATATTTACACTGCTACTATATTCTCTTGATTACTGTAGTTTTATAATGTCTTTAAATAACTATAATTATTATTTTCTTTTTCAAAATTGTTGTGGTTATTTTACATTCCTTGCATTTTCATATGAATTTTAGAATCAGTTTGTCGGCTTCTATGAAATAGTCTGCTGAGGTTTTGATTGGCATTGCATTGAATCTATAGAAACAATATTAATACAAATAAAACTTCTGATCTGTAAACATGGTTTAGCTCTCCATTTATTTTAGTCTTTGATTTCTCCCCACAATGCTTTCTAAATTCTGTTTTTCATATCATACATGTCTATTGTCAAATTTTTCATTTTCATTTGAAAATTTTTGGATGCTATTTAGAAGTATTTAATTTTTCATCTTTTGGATGTTATTATAAATGGTAATTTTTTTAAAATGTCAATTTCTGAGTATTTATAGGTAGTGTATAGAAATGCAATTCATTTTGTATATTGACCTTATATACTTTCTAAATTTTTCATAATTCGCATATTAGTTCCAGTAGTTTATTTGTGATTCTCTAAGATTTTATACATAGATGATTATATCTACTGCTAATAAATAAAAGTTTATCTTTTCCTTTTCAAGCCCTATGCTTGTTTTCCCTGTATCTTTCCTTATTGCACTGGATAGTACCTCCAGTACAATGTTGAATAGAAGTCTTATCTTAAAATAATATTATACCACTTTTCATGCAATATAGGAACTTCACAGCGGTATATTTCCATTTCTCTCCTCAAGCCTTTGTGCTGTTTTTTGTCACACATTTTAATTCTACATACGTTTTAAACCCCACAATCATTATATTGTCATTTTTTAATTTAAACAATTATCTTTTTTCTCTTACTTTTAACTGTATTTGGCACTTCATAAACTGTTCAGTAACTAGCACACAGCTCACACAGCATGTTAAATTCATATACATTATCAGCAGCAAGTTAGAAACAGAGAAAAAAAGAGTATTGAACTATAAGTCTTGTATTATTTTTTAAGAAAAAGGAAGAACTATGTTAGGTCCAATCTGAACAGGTGAGGGTTTTAAAGGACATTGCCTGCCATTTCCTTAAGTTTTAATATTTACAGATGTCTAACCTTAAGGTAACAAAGCAGCTTGTTGTATTCTATGACACCACATCAAAAGCTTTCAGAAAGAAAACTCATCTCTATTTTCTTAGTGGCATCTAAAAGACATTCAAATACCAAGAATCGTAACTTGTGAATGGTAGTGTTATCTCATGCTCCAAAGTAATCTGATAAGTTAGTATCAGAATAAAATTGTGCCCAAGAAAAGAAAAATCACTCCTCAAAATCAGAATTCACAAGATAAGTTTTCCATCTTGCAGAACTCCTTCTTTTAATATTGAGCTTAGACCTATGAGTTTATATTTTCCATCAAATTTGTAAATTTTGGCCATTATTTCTTCAAATAATTCTACTCACTTCTCAGTCTCCAGTTATACATATGTTAAGTCACTTGCTGTTGTCCAACAGCTCACTGATACTCTATTCATTTTTTAAAGTATTCTTTTCTATCTCTGTTTTATTTTGGATAGTTTCTATTGCTATGCTTAATGGCTTAGTGGGTTTTTTTCCTACAATGTCTAATTTGTTGTTAACCCAATCCAATGATTTTCCATCTCAGATATTATGTTTTTCTCTAGAATTTTAATTTGGGTCTTTTGATATCTTCTATTTCTTTCCTGATCATGTTCATGTTCTTCTGTACCTTCTTGTAAATATAGCATATATTTATAATTGCTGTTTTATCATCTTTGTCTACTAATTCTATCATCTGTGTCATTTATGTTTCTTTTTCTGTGGATTGATTTTTCTCCTTATTATAGATAATAATTTCCTATTTCTTTGCATGCCTAGTAATTTTTTATTGAACGCCAGACATTATGTTGTAAATTGTTGTTGGATTGTTTGTGTATTCCATTAAATATTTTTGTGCTTTGGTCTGGGACAAAGTTAAGTTACTCAGAAAATTTTTGATCTGTTCTAGCCTTGCTTTTCAGCTTTGTTAGGCAAGACCAGAACAGCCTTTAGTCTAGAGCTAGTTTATCCCCATTTATTAATTATGATGTTTGCTATAGATTTGTTTGTAACTACTTTTCATCAGATTAAGGAAGTTCCTATCCTTTCATATTTTTAAAGAGTTTTATCATCAATGGAACAATTTTCCTTCAACTATTGCAATGTTATATGATTTTTCTCCTTTATTTTGTTAATGTGATGAATTATATTGATTTAAAAAATTTTAGCCACTCTTCCATTTCTGAAATAGACCCAACCTGCTCATGGTGTTTTATCTTTTAAATATATATTTCATTGTTCATTTTGCTAGTCTTTTGTTTAGGATTTTTGTATCTATATTTATGAGTAAGAATCACTTGTAGTTCTCTTTTCCTTACTCTTTTTATCAGGTTAAGTAGCAAGGTTATATTTGGCCTTATAACATGAGTTGAAGTATTTCCTCATTTTTTCTTTTCAGGA
The DNA here is from genome assembly GCF_949987535.1 of Balaenoptera acutorostrata. Taxonomy (NCBI): domain Eukaryota; kingdom Metazoa; phylum Chordata; class Mammalia; order Artiodactyla; family Balaenopteridae; genus Balaenoptera; species Balaenoptera acutorostrata. The sequence goes on along the minus strand of NC_080085.1, from coordinate 130,841,101 downwards.
AGATGTTTTGTAACATTGGCCATATTTCTTCTTTAAATGTTTGAATTCACCAAGACATCTTGACCTGAAGCTTTATCTGTAAGAATGTTTTTAATTACAGGGTATTTTTAAATTGTTATAGGATTAATCAAACAACATACTTCATCTAATGTTTCTGTCTTGATCGTTATATTATTTTCCTTTCTTAGAGATTTCTAGGAGAATATTCTAGCTAGGTCTTTGAAATCACTAATTCAATTTTTAGCCATCTTTTTCCTCAATGTTCTTTTATTCCGAGTTTTTAACATTTTTAACAATAAATATTTTAATTTCTTAGAGATCAGATTGATGCATTTTCATATCAGTATGTTATTGTTTTATTGTTTTGATGTGCTGTTGACTTTCTCTGAGGTTATTAAATTAACTCACTTTAAAGTTTTAAAAAAATTATCTCTTTCTCTTGGGGAATATTGTTCAATTTTTTCATCTTGTCTCTTCTTTCATTACCACGGTTTTCTTCAAATATCTGGTGATTCTTAATTACCTATTCATATTCACCAAAGAAGGTCTTGGTTCATCATTAGCAGCTGGTAGGGGTTTCTTCAGCAGTTATGGAGAGTACATTGTCTCAGTAAACTTCACTGAATGGAAGATTGAGTAATTTTCCCTGTGTATAAGTGGGAGGATGTGCTAACAGTCTTCCCTCTAGAGTGCTTTTGTATGAAACTGTTAGGCAAGCCAGGGATTGTTATTATTGCCAAAGTAAGGAAGTCTTCATCCTGGAGTAGAATACTTTAGTGTATTTAACTCCTATGGAGAGCTGTATTTTTCCCATATCCCCCCATTTTTTGTTGAGATTTGACAATATCACTCTAGTCCCAATACACATAATAGAAGCTCATCATGGAATATATTCCATGTTTTTAAAACTGATAACTGATACTGGGGTCAAAATACTGTATACAGGTATTGTTTATACACAACTTGGTGTTTGGGATGTTTGGATGATTATTTCATCTGTTCTACAATATTTTATCACCATGTTGGTTTTTCTATGACCTGCTTTTGCTTCCACAAAGCTTGGAATTTCTTTGAAGCACTATTGTAAAGAATGTCTCTTACCTCTGCAACAGTTGTCTTTCTCCTCTTTCTATTTTACATTGCATAGTCTATGCTCTAGTTTCACCATCAACATAATACCTACTTTCTGTCTTGCAGAAATTCTTCAGTGTTTTTGTTCTAATGATTGTTCCCCTATTTGTAGGTTTTCATTGTAACATATTATTTTCTTTATATTTTTCTATTATTCCAATGGAAATTTGGGCATTCAGGGAGGTAAGTAATTGAGCTCATTTCACAATCTCAGGATAGAAGTCCACATTATCTTTCTAATATTGGCCTATTTTGCCTCCCTTTTCCACTGGACCTTTTGTTTTGATTTTTTTCTGAGTTATAAGGAGGTAGTAGATATTCCCTGGTTTTTGTGCTTCTTTTGCTTTATAAAATAATTCTCACCTAGTTTCAAATTGTTGAGCTAATTTAATTTACTTCTTCTTTCCCAGATAATCCTCTATAGCCCATGGTCACTGGGAGAACTTCTAAGATATTATTTATGATCAATGATTTTTAAAAATAAATCAGAGTTATTAGCTTAAAACCCTCAGTAGAGCTATTTAATCTAGACTGTAGATAAATAGATGTTACATATAGGCTTGACCAAGGGGAATAGGTCAGACTTTTTCAATCACATTGTGCCAGATCAAGATGCATCTTTAAAGACCATTCAGCTTAACTCCTTCGTACATATGTGGGGTAAACTGAGTTAAATTAATTGTTCGAGTTCATACAGCTAGCTAGAGACAGAACCAAGAGTAAATCTTAGACCTTTTGTGCCTTACACAATGTTATGCTTCTCATAATAAAATGATGATGACAGTAAACTCTGTTCTTTCAGGTTATCAGAGTGGTTTAAAGTCCAAATTCAACTCCCTGGCTTTCAAATCTTCTAATCATGTGACCCCCATCTATCTTTTATCACCTTATCTGCTACATTTATTTGTTTATCCAGAAAACTGTACTATCTGTTACTTGAAAACTTGTTCCTCTGTATACTTATCCCTTCTTTTGTGAATACATTGCCCTTTTCATGATGAATTGTTTAATTTTTATTCATTATGCAGGGACATCTTTCCCATGAAGCCTTCTGGACCTTTCCCTGTCATCAGCAATGGTTCCTACATTTATGTTCCTACGGTAATTTTTCACATGTTTGTCATGGTACATATTTCATGATGCTTGTCAAAAGTTGTGATTTATGACATAGATTAGAGGGTTTTATTTTATGTTGTTCCCTTTGAATTGACAATTGGCCTCTTTCACCAGCAGTCTTGTGCAAAGAGGTGTGAAGGAGTCACATTACCTTATCATGATGTGATGGAAGGACGGACACGATGTCATTTTTAGAACTTGGGTCAATATTCTTTTCATGAAGGACAGGAAGCTGGGAGAGAGAAGACACTAGAACGGGCTATCTACTAGAGAGAATAGAAATGGACCTGGGAAGTTCCTCCTGTGGATGTGAAGAATACCCTGGTGAAGACATAGACACTCTGTTTAATTGTGAGCAGACATTAGCTGGGTAAAATCCTCAATGTAGACCTGAGTAGACCATCAAAGAGAAGACACAAACTTATTTGAGACTGATAATGATGACCAGTTCATTCCTGAGGGAGATTTGTGATTGGTTCAAGTAATGCGACTATGCCTATGATGACACAGGAGCTGAGTGTGCCAACAATGAGAGAAATGCTATGGAGAAATCTTACTTTCAGAGGCTCTAAGCTTTGTCTGGCACTACTCACTGGGAACTTGAAAGAACTGGGCATATATATATATATATATATATATATATATATATATATATATATATATAATTTTGACAGACCAAAGAGCATTTGAGGGACTTTGAGAAATTGGGGAAATTTGGTCTTTATGTGTTGATGTTATTTTCTTTTAAATCGGATCTCTTCCTACTTTGCTTGGGTATCCAGCAGTGAATTTTTAGTATTGTACATGGAGGTTCAGCCAAACGAAGGGTGATAAATCTCCCAGTATGTAAGTCATGCCTTTCCTCCTAAATGAGTTGTTCTTATGCTTGTGTTATTTCCCCTGTTAGAATACAAGCGCAGATGAAGCTGATACATCAGGGAACAGGTTGCATTTGTCTCATTGTCCTTTTCCTGGCCTCTCTTTTCTACTGTCAAATCCCTGGCTTGGCAAGGAACTTGGTTCAGGGAGGTGTTTTTGACCGACTGAGTGCACGTTGGAAGTTTTATTTCATGAGCCATGGTTCTGGAGTCATGGCCATTCTGGAGGCAGGTTTGCTTCCTAGATATTTTCCTAAAGGCTTATTGACTCATTAAGTACTTTCTTCTTTCTGTTGAAACCCAGGCCAGACCATTCACCTCAGTCCCATTAAATGATGGAGAAAAGTTCATTTTTTATAGCAGTGTCAGTCAGATGAGACATCTGTAGTTAATCAATGACCTTTCTCAAAGCTGCAGATGGGCCAACTATTACAAAATTTGTATTTTAGTGATGGTTGCCATAAAATAATTAAACTCCAAGAAAAATAGTTTAAAATTTGTTGGATGGTTTTTTTGTTTTTTTTTTTAAATTTTATTTATTTATGGCTGTGTTGGGTCTTCGTTTCTGTGCGAGGGCTTTCTCTAGTTGTGGCAAGTGGGGGCCACTCTTCATCGCGGTGCACGGGCCTCTCACTATTGCGGCCTCTCTTGTTGCGGAGCACAGGCTCCAGACGCGCAGGCTCAGTAATTGTGGCTCACAGGCCTAGTTGCTCCGCGGCATGTGGGATCCTCCCAGACCAGGGCTCAAACCCGTGTCCTCTGCATTGGCAGGCAGACTCTCAACCACTGCGCCACCAGGGAAGCCCCGGATGGTTTTTTTTTTATGCCTACAGATAAGGAAAAAACTTTTTAAGGTGTTTGTCCATTTGGGCCTTTATCAGTTCTAGCCAACTGTTTCACATTAGTTAAATGGATGAAGCTAGGCAGAGCCTTTGTAGTATTGTCTTAGGAGGAATGGAAGATTCCAAACATTGAAATGAGGACAAAATAGATGTGAAAAATATCAATGACAAAGTTAAAGGGAGGAATTCTAAGAACTTCATAAAGCTACCTAGAGAGATTTTGACCTTTACTGACGTTGGAAGAGGAATACACACCCAAAGAATATAAAAGCATGAATATACTAAATTGTATATGATAGTTTCATGGATACCAAAGAACAGAAAACTTTCCTGTTATATGCTCATTACCCCTGTCTTAGTTGTTGCCAGAAATTCCACCAAGTTGATTTTCTGATGAGATTCATTCTCAGGCTCACTCTGGTTCCTTCTGTTTTATTTTCCTTGAGTACCACTCCAATCTTCCACCAGGAATAGAGGCCTGCCTTGACCCTTAGTCCTTGTTGCTGAGCTTTTGGTTATTCAGTGGAACTCTTAAAAGTCTCCATCTCTTGTGATCTAGATCCTGTTACATTCATTCTAGATTCATGTACTGCCCTGGAAACATTGATATTCCATCCCCAAACCCATCATAAATTTGAGTGTTCAACTCTTTACCTACACTAGACCTTTACCTGAGAGACTAAATTTTGGCTGGTATCTAGACACAAATACAGAACTCTCTGGATAGGTTTCACTTTAAATTCATGATCACTGACCTCAGGTGGTCCTCAGTCTGCCTAGCAGCATCCCCAGTTCCCTTTCTATTCACTCTCTCATTCAGACAACTACTGCACACTATCACCTGTATTTAAAGTTCCAAAACCTCCTCTTCCATTCTTGTTTTCACTGGGAAAATTGAAGCAATTGGAAGACAAACTCCTCATGCTTTCACCACTTTGTCTACCTCTCATTATTTGCACTCATATAACCTACCTTCCTCCTATTTTTTTGAACTATGCGTACTCCTAACTATGTTAATCTTTTCACTTACCTTGGATCCCACTCAAGGGCAGCACTCTAGTAACTCTTACCTCTCTCAGTTAGCAGACATTTGGTCCTCTCCAAAACATCTGTAAGACTTTTGGTCCATGCCAAAAGTTCTTAAAATTTGGTTCTATCCAGAACATTCATGAGCATATTTGGTCCACGCCAAATAGTTTCAGACAATAACAAATATCATGGCTCTTTTGATGTGGAGTAAATGTCTCCATGTATGTTTTGGACAGGACCAAATATAACTAGATGTCAAGGACCTTTTGGCATGGACCAAATGTCTCGTGAACATTTTGGATAGGACCAAATGTCCTGGAAGTCCTCTCTTTCCTGCATTACCAACCTTTCCTTTTCTACTGAATCCTTTCCATCTGTCGACAAACATGCTATAATACATTCTATCTTAAAAATAATAAAAACAACTTGGACCTCATATTTCCCTTCTGCTTCCTTAAGTATGTCTCTGCTTCTCTTTACAGCAAAATTTCTCGAAAGAGTTTTCTGTACTTGTTGTTTCTCCTTTCTCTTCCAATTATTTCATAAAGCTATTGCAGTCAGGTTTTCAATTTCATCATTCCTCTGGAACTTCTCTCGTCAAGTTTGCCAAGGAACTTCACTTTATCAAGTCCAATGGTCAAATCTCATTCCTCATCTTACCTACTCTTTCAGAAGCATCTAAATCTCTTTACTTCCCTTTCCTTCTTGAAACTCTACCAGTCATCAAAATGGAAATGATTGGTTCTCAACCAGGAGAGGTACTATCTCACTAAGGAGTGTTTAGTATTGTGTGTGTGGGCTCTTTGGTTACACAATAACTGAAGGAGGGGAGCATACTACTGGTATTTACTAGGCAGTACCTAGATGTGATAAAAGCCTTTCAAATTACAGGATGGTGTCTTATAATAGAGAATTGTCCCACTCCAGATGCCAGCAGTGCCTTCATTGCAAAATACTAAAGTAAGATTTATAGAGAAAGAATTATATTCCAAGAGAGGATGGACAATAAATAAATAAATAAATTCATAGAACAAGGGAACTTCATCACAAATGCTAAACAAACTTTATGATATTATATTTGAGACTTTGTCAATCTCCTTTGAAGAATTTGTGCAAACAGCAGATGGGAGAGGAGCCAGTTCAGTAGCCAAAGAAGAAAATCAGTGTGTTATAGTCACATCTCATTCTTTATCAAAAGTAGTGTTTCTAAGCCTGATAACTCATTGTATTTCACTTTAGTTAAAATCTATAAATACTTATTGAGCATCTATTGCTTCTTTTTTTTAACATCTGTATGGAGTTCAATTGCTTTACAATGGTGTGTTAGTTTCTGCTTTATAACAAAGTGAATCAGCTATACATATACTTATATCCCCATATCCCCTCCCTCTTGCATTTCCCTCCCACCCTCCCTATCGCACCCCTCTAGGTGGTCACAAAGCACCGAGCTGATCTCCCTGTGCTATGTGGCTGCTTCCCACTAGCTATCTATCTTACATTTGGTAGTGTCTATATGTCCATGCCACTCTCTCACTTCATCCCAGCTTACCCTTCCCCCTCCCCGTGTCCTCAAGTCCATTCTCTACATCTGTGTCTTTATTCCTGTCCTGCCCCTAGGTTCTTCAGAACCATTTTTTCTTTAGATTACATATATATGTGTTAGCATACGGTATTTGTTTTTCTCTTTCTGACTTACTTCACTCTGTATGACAGACTCTATGTCCATCCACCTCACTACAAATAACTCAATTTCATTTATTTTTATGGCTGAGTAATATTCCATTGTATATATGTGCCACATCTTCTTTATCCATTCCTCTGTTGATGGACACTTAGGTTGCTTCCATGTCCTGGCTATTGTAAACAGAGCTGCAATGAACATTGTGGTACATGGCTCTCTTTGAATTATGGTTTTCTCACGGTATATACCCAGTAGTGGGATTGCTGGGTCATATGGTAGTTCTATTTTTATTCTTTTAAAGAACCTCCATATTGTTCTAAATGTAAGACCAGACACTATAAAACTCTTAGAGGAAAATATAGGCAGAACACTCTATGACATAAATCACAGCAAGATCCTTTTTGACCCACCTCCTAGAGAAATGGAAATAAAAACAAAATTAAACAAATGGGACCTAATGAAACTTAAAAGCTTTTGCACAGCAAAGGAAACCATAAACAAGACCAAAAGACAACCCTCAGAATGGGAGAAAATATTTGCAAATGAAGCAACTGACAAAGGATTAATCTCCAAAATTTACAAGCAGCTCGTGCAGCTCAATATCAAAAAAACAAATAACCCAATCCAAAAATGGGCAGAAGACCTAAACAGATATTTCTCCAAAGAAGATATACAGATTGCCAACAAACACATGAAAGGATGCTCCACATCACTAATCATTAGAGAAATGCAAATCAAAACTACAATGAGGTATCACCTCACACCAGTCAGAATGGCCATCATCAAAAAATCTACAAACAATAAATGCTGGAGAGGGTGTGGAGAAACGGGAAGCCTCTTGCACTGTTGGTGGGAATGTAAATTCATCTATTGCTTCTTAACCAATGGTTACTCTTTTCTCCTTATCTTACTTGAGCTCTCAGCAGCATAATCTTTCAAGTTCCTTCCAACCTTGAAATGTGAAGATTCTGAAATTCTGAATCTAAATGATAAAAACAAATAGGCATTACTTGAAGATTCATCCAAGAACAGCCCCTTATTGGGCAGCAGCTACTTAGAGCATTTCTGTTTGGGTTGGATGGAGCTATACTTTGCTGTTGTGAAAGTAGTTATTTGAATTATGGAGTTTCATATCCTTTGGGTGGCTGAGTTAGCATCATGGGATGGTGGGGCATATGTGTATCCTGTTTTAGCTCTGTAGAGAAAAATAGGCGCTGTTTTCTCTGGCCAATCTTCTTCTTCAGTGATTTTCTGCGTGATGTACCAGCCTCTGCCATTAAAAAGGAGAAGTGTAGAGGTATGGCTTCTATCATGAGCCATTCTCCAACTACCTGTTACCTGGATAGGAAGGAGGAGAAGGCACTATGATTGCATTTTGTTCATGATGCCCCTTCTCCTTTCCCCACCTACCCATTGTGCAGGGGCTTGCTCCTATGTCATCTCTATGAAGCATTCCGAAGAATCTACCATAAGTATTTTAGTGATGGCCAGAGCACCAAGGTCTGCTGCTTCTTTTAGTAAACAAACCTGTCCTAGTTATAGGGAATCTGAAAGGCCTTAAGTTAATGTTATTTTGCACAAAGTCCAGTCACTGTGAGATAAATTGGTGCTGGAACCTCTCCCAAGTGTCACGTATTGTGACAGTCTCTGTTATGAAATTCCCCCAGGGGTTTTTACATTTCCTTGGAACTTTGATTTTAACTAAGTTTCAGTTGGCTGATTTTTAAGGACTTACTAGGTTACTATGTCACCTCCCAAACCTGATAAGTTACTTATAATTTGTCTGGGTTCTTCAGTATACAAACATAGTGTAATGGTTCTAATGGTGGACATAGTAGCCATTGTAACAGACTTTGGAGGACAGAGTTCTCCCTGGGGCATGGAGCTAGAATTAGAGCCCATTTCCTCAAATGTTCAGGGACCCTGGGGTGTTGTATGTACTGATGATGAGCAGCTGCTCAGGGAGGCTGGTGGTGGGGGAGCAAGAGGCCAGCTCTCAATTGCTGCTAAAGGAGACCTGAGGCTAATGTACATGATTATAATCAAAACAATAAAGTAATAATAATAGCTACCACTTATATAGAGCTTACTACATGCTAGGTATTACTCTAAGTATCTTACCTTTATTAATGCATTTAAACCTATGAGGTAGGTTTTGGTCTCATCTCCATTTTACAGTTGGGTAAACTGAGGCACAGAGGCATTCAATAACTTTCACAAGGTCTTAGAGCTAATAAGTGATAGAACTGGGATTTTAACACAGCCAACTCTGGCTCCAGAGTCTATGCACTTAACCACTCTCAGTTTTTCCCTTCCTCCTGCCATACTTCTCCCATACTTGTCTTTTTTTAAATTTTATTGACGTATAGTTGATTTACAATGTTGTGTTAATTTCTGCTGTATGGCAAAGTGACTCATATATATATATTCTTTTCCATTATGGTTTATCACAGGATACTGAATATAGTTCCCTATGCTATACACTATGACCTTGTTGTTTATCCATCCTATATATGATAGTTTGCATCTGCTAACCCCAAACTCCCAGTCCTTCCCTCCCCTCCCCTCCCTCCCCCTTGGCAACCACAAGTCTGTTCTCTATATCTGTGAGTCTGCTTCTGTTTCATGGATATGTTGATTTGTATTGTATTTTAGATTCCATATATAAGTGATATCATATGGTATTTGTCTTTCTCTTTCTGACTTACTTCGTTTTTGACACTAACACATTGTCCCTTAAACTCCACCTCTAATAGCTATGCCTCCCTCTAGTAGCCGTATAGCCTTGGGAAATTACTTTACTTCTCTATGTCTTCATTTACTTGGAAGTAAAATGGGACCTTTTTGACAGGGCTTCTGTGAAGTTTATAAGAGTTCATGTATCTAAAAGCATATTGCATAGTTCAAGGCACTAAGTGTTTGTCTTAACATAATATGAATTTAATCATCTAATTTTGCCTGAACATTTATTCCAGGGACTCTTAAACTTTCAGGTACATCAGAGTCATCTGGTCTGTTATAAAGATCATGTTTGTTGGTCTCACCCAACACTGATTCAGTAGTCTCTTGCAGTGCACAGGAACTTCCATTTTGCAAGAGATTCTACTATAAATAATTCTGGAACTACACATTGAGAAGCACTGTGTGTGATGAAATGCCCTTTCCCTCCATACCTTCCCTGTTATTCTCTCTAAATATATGTAAATCTAGGTGTATGGATACTGCATTCTGGTAATGCTATATCTATATTTGGCATAGGAATACAGCCTTTATGTAAGGGCAGAATATCATCGGTGAAGTCATTCACCAGGGAGAGAGAGGCTTATGCTTCAGCTTAGAAAATAGAAAGCCAGATTTGAGTGGGAGGATTTTAATAGGTAGTCAACATAGGGGGATTCAATTTATCTCTTTGTCTCTCTCTGTCTCTCTTTCTTTCTCCGTACTATGAATTGTATTAGCTTGTCCAGGGGGATCTTTGGGTAATAGGTTGGTGAAAATAAGATAACTCAGTAGCTATAAGGTAAAGAAAAAAAATCAAGGCAAGGTGCTGCAAGATTGTATCAGCTATTTAGAGCAAGACAGCAGATGGACTAGGTGGGGCCTGTATAAACTGAATCATGTCTCCTTTTTGTGTTTTGTACTATCTATGTTTGCTTTTTTTCACTCCCTTAGAATTTAGAAAAATATTTTTTTCTTTGAAAAAATTTCAACCTGTCTTAGCAGTTATGCTAAGAAGAAACCAAGTGAAAGGGTTTGTTGGGCTAAAGTGTTAAGTTGCATCCTTGAGGGAAAAGTGAGAGTCAGAGTGATATAGAGTTAGTGCTTTTGATCAGCTGTCCCCCTCCTCAACCTGAGATTCAATTTCTAGTAGTAAACTTTTGTCTGTATGATTTTACCATAGAGGGTGCATCAGTAAACTTAATCCTACTACAAAGATGGCTGAAGCATCATCCATTCCACAGCTATCCCCAGGTCCAGAGAAGTCATGGATGGCATAGTTTAAGACTGGTAATATGTTTAGGGAAGCCAGATTCTTCAGCAGCTTCGTGTAGAAAGCTTTGGATCCTAGCTCTAAGGCAGATCGTCATCCATCTTTATGACTAATTTATAACAATTCTGGCATTATATGGGTTTGACCAAATTTATCTTGAATGTATATGTATTTTAGTCCCTCAAGTCTTTGCCAAGAGCATTAGTGTTTTGATATAGTATATACTTTGCTAAAAACTACTGAAAGATGTTTTTTAAAACAGAGAAAAGTACACAAATGTTTTTACATCTTTAAAGTTTAATGGTGAGCAAAACAGCAATTATCTCATTGTAAGAATCTTATCAAGTAAGATGTAATATCCAGGTTTGAATACCTCAGATTATTGTGTTGTTCATGGTGGAAGGTGTGCAGCGCTGGGTGTTAGGAAGTCAAACAATGCCACTCATCATTGATCCTTTCCTTATTATAGCCCAGTCCTCTTGAATCATTCACTCCCTCAGAGCATGCCTATCCATAACAGCACTGACTTGATTCCACCTCATATTGTATTCAGGTGACTACATTTCTACCTCCCTATTACACTTTGAACTCTTTGAGAAAAGAGACCACAACCTTCAACCTGAATTGTCTCCTGGAATATGTTCTCAGAAAATGCTCAGTTGAAAAAATATAAGAAAAACAAACAAAGAAGCAGTTGGGGGTTTCCCTGGTGGTGCAGTGGTTGAGAATCCGCCTGCCAATGCAGGGGACACGGGTTCGAGCCCTGGTCTGGGAAGATCCCACATGCCACGGAGCAACTGGGCCCGTGAGCCACAACTACTGGGCCTGCGCGTCTGGAGCCTGTGCTCCGCAATAAGAGAGGCCACGATAGAGAGAGGCCCGCGCAGTGCGATGAAGAGTGGCCCCCGCTCGCCGCAACTAGAGAAAGCCCTCGCACAGAAACGAAGACCCAACACAACCAAAAATAAATAAATAAATTAAAAAAAAAAGCAGTTGTGTACAAAAATCAGCTGTAAAAACTAGTTATAGACCTAAAGGTCACCTTCGTTTATAGTAAGTTGAGATGAGACTAAGCTCTAAACAGACCTGAACATCTGGTCTCAGGAGGAGAGATGATCAGGCCCAACATTACTCTTTCCACAGAGATGTTCTATTCATTTCCCGTAGAATAAATGATTCCCCAGGTGGCTTTCTTTATCCCCTTCCTCAGATAGAAACTATACATATCTTACATGGCTGCAGAGAAACTAAATGCAGCCTGAGTTGCTTAGCAAAGGACTCAGAGATGCCTGTCAATGAAGGTGCGTTAGTCAGGCAACACTGTGGTAACAGATTCCTCCCAGTCCCCATCTTAATGTCTACACAACTAACATGTATTTCTTCCTTCTAGTACCTTTCCAATGCTGGTTGGCTTGGGGAGCTCTACTCCAGTCACTCAGGGACCCAGGCTGATGGCACATGACCTTCCACACACATTGAGTTGGCCAGAACTAGTACCATGATGCTGCTCAACATGAAGGGGGCTGGAAAATATATGGGAGCAAAAGGAATATTTGGTGGGCTTTACTGTCTTTGCCAAAGCAAGGTCAAAAGCATCTGAGAGGTTGAGTGGGTGGTGGTGAATTCTTGCATTAGGGGAGGAGCCTGGGAGGACTGAGGGCTGGTGGGTAGTGGCAGATAAAAACAGTTGGCAGAAAGAGAGTTTTATTCTGGATAATCTTGAATTCTATGCCAACAGAAGCAGCAGAACATCTTTTTGCCTTCTTTATGAAGTAAATTGGCCCAGTTAAAAAATTAGAATCCTAGAAGTTTAGAGTTGGAAAATACCTTACTGGTTACCTAATCCAATCTCCTGTTTGATGCACTAACCCTCTAGAAAATAACCCTGTTAAATTGCTGTCTAGCCTCTCCTTTAGCATGTATTTAGAAAGTATTTAACATGTATTGGTAGGGAAACTATATAATGTATCATCCAAACTGGAATACTTCTGTGATTAAAAGTGGGCAATATGAATAATTATGCTGGGACACAGGGTAGAACCTGGGACTTCTTTTCTGCACAAAATGGAATGTATGGTTACTATAGATGTTGCAGACTTATTATCCCTTAAGGTAATTCATTCCATTTGGAATAATTCTTTAATTTTTTAAGGTAACATGTATATATAGTTAAATAGCACAACCAACCTCCAAACTTAGATAAATGCCTGATTCTGGAGCAGCTGAGCAGCACTGGCAAAAATTACAAAATTGGGTAATTTGGTGCCAGTAAAAATTCATTTTTTCCTTCCATTCTCAGCTAAAACCTTAACACTCCCTGTCATTATTTTTGCCTTTTGGCTGGTAGAATTACAGGAGTTTTTCCTGTCCAAAAGTCATACAACAAACCATGAGGTCAGGCTAAGACCTAGACCCAGATTTTCTTGGAGAGACTTTCACAAAGCCTTTTTTTTCCCTACCAGCAGTGTCACACATATACATGTTTTAAAAAGCCAAATAGTAATATTGGACTTCTAAAGAAAAAACAAGTTGTCCTCTAATTCCCTTCACCTCTGATTCTCTCTACCCCGACATAATCACTTTAAACTGCACACGTTTTTTCTGGTAGTTTCATATTTCTAAGTAACAGTTATAAACTGTTATTTCTTTGTAACTTCTTTTGGTATTGCCTTTTTACTTTCTGTATGAAAAATAATGACCACTTTCTCATAGACATTCCCACTGACCAGTGTGTGTGCACATGTACACACACACACACACACACACACACACACACACACACTTCTTCCTATTCTCTCAATAGTTTGGTAACTTATTGTAACATGGTGCCAATTCTTCTCTTGTACAACCTGTTGCCTTACCTGGAGTTCATGGTACCTAGTTATTCTTCTGTTTACCTTTTCCTTGATCAATCATTAAGCATAAATATCTTTTAATTATGTTCAGAAATATTATATAATCTCTCAATTGCATTTTTTTTTGTTGAGGCCCTCAGTCCTGCTCCAATTTGGACTGGTTGCTCTCTAAGTCTGCTACACAGCTGTAATCTTGGGAATATCCATTTTCAGGACAACTTCGGAATTCGCTTCTCTTCCATCTTGGGTTGGAGTTCCTGTTTTTTTTTTTTTTTGGATCTCATTTCCTTTTCTTAAATTATGCTCTATTTTACTACAGCACCTATTCTAGCAGCTCCCTGAGAAAGAGTGTGTTGAAGGTAAATTTTTTTAATTCTTTGATATCTGTAAAGACATTTATTTTACCATCAAAATTGGTTAGTACTTTGGCAGGGTACAGAATTCTAAGTTGGAAATAATTATTTTCCAGAATTTTGAAGGAATATCCCCATATTTTCTAGCTTTCAGTATTGATCTGAAGAAGTTTTTTTTTCATTCAATATGTTGGAAATTGAGTGATCAAGTTACCTGACTTCTCTGTGTCTTAGTTTCCTAATGTATTAAAAATGGAGATAATAATAGTAACTACCAACTACACAAATAATGTAACTTTACATGCAGCATCTTATTGAATTCTAATTAAGATGCTGTATGTAAAGTGCTTAGAATGATGGCCTGGTGCATAGTAAGCACTATGTAAGTTTTACCTATTTTATTTCTTGAATTGTTCTACCTTTTGGTAAGCTTAATAATGTCCCTCAAAAGATGTCCATGTCCTAATCCTGGGAATGTGTGAATATGTTACCTGACATGCCAAAAGAGACTTTGCAGATGTGATTAAGTTAAGGATCTTGAGGTGGGGAGATTTTCCTTGATTATCTGTGTGGGCCCAGTGTAATCACACAGGTCCTTATGAGAGGGAAGCAGTAAGGTCAGAATCAGAGAAGGAGCTCTGACAATGGAAGCTGGAGAGAGAGAGAGAGAGAGAGAGAGAGAGAGAGAGAGAGAGAGAGAGAGAGAGAGAGAGAGCTTGAAGATATTATGCTGCTGCTTTGAAGATGGAGGAATGGGGCCATGAGACAAGGATTGAGGGCAGCCACTAGAAGCTGGAAAAAGCAAAGAATAGATTCTTGCTTAGAGCCTCCAGTAGAAAGGTAGACCTGCCAACCAATTTTAGACTTCTGACCTCTAGAATTGTAAGAAAAGAAATTTGTGTTACTTTAAGCCACTAGGTTTGCAGTAATTTGTTAGAGCAGCAATAGGAAACTAATTCATTTCTGAATTACATATCTCATTAGAATTCCTTTGAAAACTGGGTAAACAGACCACCTATTCTTTCATTTTTTAAAAAATTTTATTTTATAGTGGAGTATAGTTGATTTACAATGTTGTGTTAGTTTTAGGTGTACAGCAAAGTGATTCAGTTATACATATACATATATCCATTCTTTTTCAGATTCTTTTCCCATATAGGTCATTACAGAGTATTGAGTAGAGTTCCCTGTGCTATTCAGTAGGCCCTTGTTGATTATCTGTTTTATATATAGTAGTGTGTGAATGTTAATCCCAGGTTCCTGATTTATCTCTTTCATTATTTTTATTACTGTTTATTAGAATCTTTTATTTGAGGGGAGGGGAGAGGAAACAGATTATTCTTCATTTGTTCATGTATTCTTTCAATAAGTATTTATTGGGAAATTTTTGTATGTCAGGAGCTATTCTACTTTCTGGGGACAAACCAGGATAAAAAAATCAGGCAAACGGTTTGCCCTCATGAAGATTACGCTGTGAAGATAGAAAATAAACAAATAGAGTTGGCCAGATGTGAAGTGCATTCTATTGAAGTTACATTTGAGCAGAGACCTGAAAGAAGGTAGGGAGCCATGAACTGGCAGAGAGTGTTACAGGAAGAGGTGGGGCATACCTGATGTATTTGAGAATAATAAGGAGTGAAATGATGAAAAAGGAGAGTAGTAGAAGATAAAGTTTAAAAAGTTATTGAGGGTTTTGCAGGCCATTATGAAGACTTTGGCTTTTACTCTGAGTGAATTGGCAGGCTTTTGGATAATTTTGAACAGATGAGTGACATAGTATTATATATGTTTTAAAAGTTTCACTCTGGTTGCAGAGTGAAGAATAGGCAGTAGGGGATTCAAAAGTGGAAGCAGGAACCTGTGAGGCTGTTACAATAGGCCAGGCTAAAGATGATGGTGACCAGAACTAGACTGGTAGCAGTGGAAACAGATGTGGTGAGATGTGGTCAGATTATGAATGTTCTTTGAAAGTAGAGTCAACAGGATTTACTGATGGATTGAAAGTAGGAGGTGAGGAAAAGAATGAAGTTAAGATAACTCTCAAGTTCTTTGTGGCATCCATAATGGGAAAGTTGTAGTTGCCATTTATTGAGATTATGAAGACTGTAGGAAGAACAGGTTTAGAAGTGAAAATCTGGATTTTGGTTTTGGGTATATTAAATTTGAGGTGCACTTTAGGGAAGATATCTGGTCCAGAAATATAAATTCTGGAGTCATAAGAATATAAAACTATTTTAAATGAAGAGACTAGAGGAGATCAGTTAAGGAATGAGTACAGAGAGAAGAAAAAGATTTAAGCACCAAGCGCTAGGACTTTCCAACATTGGAGACAGAGAGGCGAAGAGTGGTTAGCAAAGGTGATTAATAATGAACATCCAGAGCATAGGAGAAAAATAAAGAGGGGAGGGTATGGTATCCTAGAATCAAATATAACAAATGTTTCAAGGAAGAGTGAGTGGTCACATATCAAATGTAGCTTAAAAGTCATGTTAATTGTTTATAGGATTTGGATTTGGCAAATAATTTGGCAAAGGTGGTATAAAGCATAAGTGGTATGCTCTATAAAAGCATCAGTGGAGTGGTGGTAAATTGTAGTGGATTCAAGAGAGAACAGAGGGTGAAAAATCTGGGGTAGTAAGTTCAGACAACTCTTTTGAGGAGTTTTATACTCTAAAGGGGAACAAAGAAATGGGGATGTAGCTGAGAAGAGATGTGGGGTTAAGAGAAAGGTTTTTACAGATGACATATATTACAGAGTAGTGATGAGGATGATCCAGCAAAGAGGGAGAAGTGATGATGTGCAAGCGAGGGGGTAGAATTTTTGCAGTGCTATCCTTGTAGGGACATAGATGGCAACCAGGGCACAAGTGGAGGGGTAGGAGCAGGGATAGTTTATCCACAGTAGTGGGAAAAAGGCATAATGTATAGGCATAATGTTGGTGGGTGAGTAGATGTGGTAAGCTTGTTAGACGTTTCCTTCTGATAGCCTATCTTTTCTCAGTGACATAGGAAGAAAGGTCATCATTTGAGAGGGAGGTTGGGAAGGGGGTGTTGGTGGTTTCAGTAAAGAGGAAGTGGGAAATAGTCTTCTAGGAGAGTGGGAAAATGTATGGAAAAGAAATGTGGTAGGATTGTTGAGTAGCACCAAGGACCTACTTGACTTTAGACAGACCAACTTGATTATGAATGTTTTTGTCCAACCACAATCATAGTATTTGTAAAAGTATAAAATATACAGCAATCTGAATCTCGCACACAAAATGTTGAGCAAAAGGACATCAGCTTTGGAGACAGACAGGCCTAGGTATGAACCACATACCCAAAAACACTTTTTTGATCTTGAGCAAATTATTTAACCTCTCTATGCTTCAGTTTAGTCCTTTGTAAAATGTGGATAAATAATAATCACAGAATATGTTTTCATAAGGATTATGAGATAATACATGTAAAGTAATTAAAGCAATGCCTGACACATAAAAAACCCCACAATAATAGTTTCACTATTATTTCTGTTTTCATTACTATTGTGACTAAGAAAATTGTGGTTGGGGGAAGTTATTGATTTTTTTTCGATTTGACACCAGAAGTAAAGACAACAAAGGCAAAAATAAACAAGTGTGACTACATCAAATTAAAAAGCTCCTGCCCTGCAAAGGAAACCATCTACAAAACAAAAAATCAACATATGGAATGGGAGAATATATCTGCAAACCACACATCTTATATGGAGTTAACATCCAAAATATGTATTACACTTGTACAACTCAATAGCAAGAAACCAAATAATCCAATTTAAAAATGGGCAAAGGACCCGACAGGTATTTTTCCACACAAGACATACAAATGGCCAATAGGTACACGAAAAGCTATTTTTGCCCTTTTTCAATTCTGAATAAATTTTAGAATCAATCTATATAGTTACATCAAAATAAAACAAAATACCAAAAATAAAGTTTGGATTTTGATTAGTATTGCATTGAATCTATCAGTTTTGAGAAAATGGACATCATTACAATATTGAATCCTTTAATTCATGAATATGGTATATACTTGAATTTACTTAAGTTTTATTTAATGTCTCTCAGTCTTTTACATTTTTTGTAATGGTCTACAACATCTTCTGTTGGGTTTATTTATAGATACTTGATTTGAGACAATGTATGGAATATAATGTACATATAGATATGTAACTATCTAAGGTGACCAACTTGCCCCAGTTTTCCTAGGACTCTCATCATTTTCCTGGGACTGTCCCACTTTTAGCATTGAAAGTTCTACATTCCACAAACTCCCTTAGTCCAAGGAAATCAGACCAGTTGGTCACCCTACACATAACATATATGTATATGTCCAAGAGCTTTCACAAATTCATGGAAATTGCAGGTAAGCTTCAACCACATAAAGAAACATTACAAGTACTCCAAAATCCCACCATATGCTCCCAACCACCAGCTAATCACTTTCCATGAGTAGCCACTGTTCTGATTTTTTAATAGTATTACCTGTTTTTGAAGTTTATTTAAATGGAATCTTATAGTATGTTCTTTATTGTATCTGTGTTCTTACACTCAACATTATGTTTGTGATATTCATTCATGTTTTTAGGGTTGTAGATCAATGGTTCTTGAACTTTAGCATGCATCAGAATTACCAGGGGGCCTAGTTAAAATATGTATTGCTGGGTCACAGCCCCAGAGTTTGATTCAATATATCTGGGGTGGTTCCCAGGAGTTTGCATTTCTAACAAGTTGTTGCTGCTGCTGCTGCTGGTCCAGAGATCACTGCTGTAAATTATTCACTCTCACTGATTTATAGCAGGGGTCAGCAAACTTTTTCTTAAAGGGCCAGGTAGCAAATAGCTTAATACTTGTGGGCCAAGAGGCAAAATTGATAATATTATGTAGGTAATTATATAACTATTTGAAACGTAATCATTTAAAAATATAACATTCTTAGCTCAGAAGCTATAACAACAGTGGGATGGCCAAATTTGTCCTGTGGGCCACAATTTGTTGACTGCTGATCTATAGTATATCATTATGTCACTAAATTACAATTTGTTTATCCTTGAAACTGTTGATAGGGATTTGGGTAGTATCCAAATTATTTGGCTCTTACATATAATACTTCTGTGAGAATTCTTGAATATGTCTTTTGGTGAAGATATATATGCATTTCTGTTGAGTATATACTCTAGAGTAGAATTGCTGTGTAATACGGGTATGCATACCTTAAACTTTTAGCCATCTTCTCACATGGCAGAAGAGGATGAGGCAGCTGTCTGGGGTCTCTTTTATAAGGGCAATAATCTCATTCTTGAGGGCTCCACCCTCATCGGCTAATCACTTCCCAAGGCCCCACCTCCAAATCCCCTCCCTTTGGGGATTAGAATTTAACAGGTGAATGAGGGGGAGAGTTTTACAAATATTCAGTCCATAGCACTGTCTGCCCATCTATTTTTGCTCCTATGTTCCCTTTTTCTTGCCTGGGATAATCAATCCTTTACATTACATTTTAACTTATATACTGCCTTTTTAGGCAATTATCACTGTTTGCTATTCTAGATATTATAATATACAGTAAGTCCCATACGTATGAACGAGTTCCATTCTGACAGCCTGTTCATAAGTCCAATTTGTTTGTAAGTCCAGCAAAGTTAGCCTAGGCACCCAACTAACACAATCGGCTATATAGTACTGCGTTGTAATGGTTTACAATACTTTTCACACAGATGATATATAAAAAACGAACACAAAAAATAAGAAAACATTTTTAATCTTACAGTACAGTGCCTTGAAAAGTACAGTGGTGCAGTACAACAGCTGGCATCCAGGGGCTGGCCTTGAGGGAACAGGCAGGAAGAGTTACTGACTGGAGGAGGGAGAGGAGGTGGGAGATGGTAGAGCTGAAGGATCATCAGCAATAGGAAATGGAGGGCAAGCTGCAATGTCACTCACGCCTGACGTTGATGGAACACATGTGCACATCTTTCAAAGTTCACAACTTGAAGGTTTGTATATAGGGGACTTACTCTAACATGTATCCACCATTATAGTATCATACAGAATAGTTTCACTGCCCTAAAAATTCTTTGTTCTCTGCCTATTCATCCCTCCCTCCCCACACCCCCTGGCAACTACTGATCTTTTTACTGTCTTATAGTTTTGCCTTTTCCAGATTGTCATATAGTTGGAGTAATACTGTATGTAGCCTTTTCAGATTACCTTCTTTCACTTAATAATATACATTGAAGTTTCCTCCATGTCTTTTCCTGGCTCAATAGCTCCTTTCTTTTTAGTGCTGAAGAATATTCCATCATCTGAATATACCACAGTTTATCTATCTATTCACTGACTGAAGGACATGTTGGTTGCTTCCAGGTTTTGCAAATTATGAATAAAGTGGTTATAAACATCTGTGTGTAAGTTTTTGTGTGGACACAAGTTTTCAGCTCCTTCAGGTAAATAACAAGGAGCATATATGATAAGAGTATGTATAGTTTTGTAAGAAACCTCTAAACTGTCTTCCAAAGTGGTCATACCTTTTTGCATTCCCAACAGAAATGAATGCGAATTTCTGTGCTCTACATCCTTACCAGCATCTGGCGTTGTCAGTTTTCTGGATTTTGGCCATTCTGATAGGTATGTAGTCATTCTAGTAATTTTTTATTGCATGCCATGCATAACGTACAAAAGAGCCATAGTATTTCTAGATGAGATATTCCAGAGAGACTTCGAACTTTCTCTGTTTAGGCAGATAAGGTAAGGGGATGCTTTTCTCAATCCAATTCAATATTGAGCTGAATCAGGGCTTGATTGCAGTTTAAGTAAAACAGGCTACTGTGGTTTGCTCTTCTTCTCTAGGATGTAAAACATTGATGGGCTTCTGTCTTTTAATCCCTGAAAGACTATGGAGAATCGAGATCTGCCATTTACAGTTTGCAGTCTCCTGTAGCTTCAAATTCTAGCACATGTCTGTTTCCTAAGAACTGGGTGGGTGCTGGAGATTTCACTTTACCTTTTAGAAGCATTTGACCTAGCTCCCTGTATTCTTGTGCAGTACCAGAAGTCAGCAAATATCTGGTAGGGGAAATCTGCTGAGCATTTGTGTCATCAACTTTTCAGTTTGTCAACCAGCCCTGTCAAACTGTTAAAACTTTGTTGGTTTTTCTTTCTCTCAGTAGAGGCTTTTTGCGGTAAGCCTGATCTGCAGTCTCTTATTAGAGTTGGTACATTTTTCAGAGGAAAAAAACAATTGGAGATTGTCAGTTCATATTGAAAAAGTATTCTCTTCCTTGAATTGTTAATTTATTTAATCCTTGTTGTTTCCACCACTATTTGGTACGTTTAAAATTATTTTTGTATTCTAAGTGAAATAATTCAGACACAGAAAGACAAATACCATATGATTTCACTCATATGTGGAATCTAAAACAAACAAGCAAACAAGCAAATGATCAAACAAAACAAAAAATAACTCATAGATACAGAGAGTAGATTGGTGATTATCAAAAGGAAGGGGGCTAGGGAGTGTGCAAAATGTGTGAAGGGAGTCAATTGTAAGTAGACTTTTGGGGGTGACCACTTTGTAGTGTTTACATATATCAAATTAAATGTTATACATATGAAACTTATACAGTGTAATATACCAATTTTACTTCAATAAAAAGTTTTTGTAAATTTTCCAGTTTTTTCTAGTTGCAGAGGATTGTTACCTCTCATGACCTTTTATTCAGAAGCAACCCAAATAGATATACTTGAAGCTATTGTGACTGGGATCTTTTAATGATTTAAACATTTCTTGCTCATTTATAGAAAATTGATTTTTGTATATCACTTATGTATCCAGCAATTTTAATAAAGTCCCTACTTGAATGTAATCATTTATCCATATATTCTTTTAGATTTTCTATGTAATCAATAATATAATCTGTGAATAATGACAATTTTATACTTCTTTTCCTGTTATGCTTTTTTTTGTTGTTGTATTCTTAACACACTGAACTCACTAGTACTTCCACTACAATGCTGAATAGTAGTGATAATGGTAGCCATCGTATCATATTCCCAATGTCAAAGAGAAGTATTTTAATATGTTATAGATAAGTGTGATGTGGTCAGTAAGTATATTTCTAGATACATTGTATCATATTCAGGAAGTTTTCTTGTATTCCTTGTTTACTATTTTTTGGGGGAAAGAATGGATATCAGATTTTATCAACTGCCTTTTTTCCTATGTCTCTTTGCATAATTAAAATATTGTTCTCCTCTAAAATGTTAATGTGGTGAATTACATTTAAAAAAATGTAACCAGAATTGCATTTCTGGGATAAAGCCAACTAGGCCATGATGTATTACATTATTTATATATTGTTGGATATGATTTATGTACATTTTAAAGGATGTTTTCATTCATGGCCATGAATCAGAATGGCCTATAATTTTGTTTGCTCATTCAGTCCTTGCCAGGTTTTGATCTCAAGGTTGTTAGCCTCATAAAATGATTTTGGGAGTGTTGCACCTTTCTGTTCTATGGAAGAGTTTTTACTAGATTGTAATTACTAATTACTTCTTTCTTAAATGATTGGTAGAAATTGCAGCAAAGCCATTTTGGCCTAGATTTTCTCTGAGGGAAAATTTTAGTTTTGTATTTTCTTAATAAAGCAATATTCAGGTGATCCTTTTGTTTTTGTCTTCTACAGTGCTTTCTTGTGATATAATATGCATACAGTGAAAACGACATGCCTTTAATGAACAAAAAGATGAATTTTGACAAAAGGATACATTCATGTAACCATCACCCAGATTGAGATAAAGAACATTCCATGATCCCTGAATATTCCCTTGTGCCCCTTCCAGTCACTGTCCCACCTACGTCATTATTCTAACTTCTCTTATTATAGATAGTTTTGCCTGTTCCTGCACTTCATATAAATGGAATAGTAGATTGTGAACTCCTCTTTGATCTCACTTCTTTTGCTCAGCATCACATGTTTTGAGATCTATGCAGGTTGCTGTATTTATTAGTAGATTGTTCTTTTTAATACTGACTAGAACACCATTGTATGACTGTACCATAGTTTGTTTATCCAGTTATTGCTATGGACTTTGTTTTTTCCCCATTTTTTAGCTATTATGAATAAAGCTGCTATGAACTTTCTTGTATAACTTTTTTGTGAACATGATTTCCTTTCTATTGGTTATATACCTATGAGTAGAATTGCTGGACTGTAGGTATAGTGGTATGTTAAAATCTATGAGAAACTGTCAAAGAGTTTCTTAAAGTGGTTGCACCATTTTAAACTTTCACCATTCATGTGTGAGAGTTTCGCTTCACATTCTTGACAACAGTGAATATAAATTAATCTTTTATCCATTCTAGTGAATGTGTAATGATACTTATTATAGTGTTAATCTGACATTCTACAATGACTAATAATGCAACTTTTTCAGCACCTATTGGCCATTTGTGTATCTTTATAGATCTTCTTTTGTGCAGTGTCTATTAAAATATTTTGCCATGTTTTGTTACGTATAAATCATTTTAAACTCTAGTATAAATGTTAAAAAATGTTAAAAATAAGTATAACTACAATAATTGTTTAATGGATACACAATGTAAAAAAATGTAAATTGTGACATTGAGAATATAAAATGTGTGTGGTGGAGAAAAAGTTTAGAGTTTTTATATGCAAGAGAAGTTAAGTTGTTATTGGATTAAAATAGACTATTATAAACATAATAAGTTTTATGTAAGCCTCATGGTAACCACAAAGTGAAAACCCACAGAAGATACACAAGAGATAAAGAGAAAGAAATCAAAGCATACCACTACATAAATCATCAAATCATAAAGGAAGATAGTTGGAGATGAAGAATGGAATAATGGAACTACAAAATAGCCAGAAAACAGTTAAGAAGATGGCAATATTAAGTTCTTCCATATCAATAATTACACAAGTGGATTAAATTCTCAAATCAAAAGACACAGAGTTGCTGAATGGAAAAAAATCCGAGACTCAACTCTACACCACCTGTAAGAGATTCACTTCAGCTTTAATGATACACATAGGCTCAAAGTGAAAGGATAGAAATAGATATCCATGGAAATGGTAACCAAAAGAGAGAAGAAGTGGCTATATTTATATCAGATAAAATAGACTTTCAGACAAAATTGTTCACAAGAGACAAAGAAGGTCACTATATAGTGATGAAAGGGTAAATTCATGAAGAGGATATAACAATTATAAATATATATGTACAGTAAGTCCCCTACATACAAACCTTCAAGTTGCAAACTTTCAAAGACGTGAACGTGCGTTTGCATGTCCAATCATGTAAGTTAGTTCATGTGCCTGGCGTACATTGTCATGTGTGTGCATCCTCTACAAGTGGTTGTGCTTTTGTGTACTTTACTGTACAGTACTGTATAGAGTACAGTAGTACAGTATCTTTATTTCAAGCCCAGGGTATCTGGAAGTAAGTGTAAAAGCAGTGGTGATGTACCTGGTACTGCTAACAAGTGCCAAGGGATAATGATGGAATTGGAGGCCCAGAGAAAGGATGAAGAGAGACAAGAGAAAGGAGAAGTAATTGCAGAACTGAAGAGATTCACAAAGCAGGAAATGGCAAGGGGATTTTCTTTATTTGAGGAGGAACTGTTAGTTTGTGAGGCACAGGACCCACAGGACCCGAACATAGAATGGTACATGAAGGTTGCAGTAGCCATTCAGAATGCAATCCAGTGCTACCATGTCATCTATGATAAGAAAAAAAGAGCTACTACCCAGACATCACTGGATCAGTTTTTCAAGAGGGTAGATAGAATTGAATCCAGCAAGGAACCAGAACCTGTGCCATCAATGTCAGGCATGAGTGAAATTGCAGCTTGCCCTCTTTCTCCTATTGCTGATGATCCTTCACCTCTTCCATCTCCCACCTCCTCTCCCTCCTCCAGTCCGTAACTCTTCTTGCCTGTTCCCTCGATGCCAGCCCCTGGATGCCAGCTGTTGTACTGTATTACTGTACTTTTCAAGGAACTGTACTGTAAGATTAAAAATATTTTCGTTATTTTTTGTGTTTGTTTTTTATGTATTATTTGTGTGAAAAGTATCATAAACCTATTACAGTACAGTACTATATAGCCGATTGTGTTAGTTGGATACCTGGGTTAACTTTGTTGGACTTAACGAACAAATTGGACTTGCAAACATGCTCTCAGAACAGAACTTGTTTATATGTAGGGGACTTACTGTACCCAACACTGGAGTGGTTGAATATTTAAAACAAATATTAACAGAACTGAACAGAGAAATAGCAAGAAAATGACAGGACTTCAATACTCCACTTTCAACATTGAACAGATCATCCTGACAGAAAATCAATTAGGAAACAGCAGACTTGAATTACACTATAGAACAAATGAACCTAACAGACATATCCAGAACATTCCATCGAACAGCAGCAGAATGCTCATTCTTCTCAAGTGCACATGGAACATTCTCTAGTATAGATCATATGTTGCACCACAGAGCAAGTCTCAACAATTTAAGATGATTGAAATCATATCAATATTGTTTATGTCCACAATAGTATGAAACTGGAAATCAATAATAGCAAGAAAACTGGAAAACTCAGAAATGTGTGAAAAATAAACAACACACTCCTGAAAAGCCAATAGGTCAAAGAAGAAATCAAAAGGAAAATCAGAAAGTATCTAGAGACAAAAGAAAATGGAAACACAACATACCAAAACATATGGGATGCAGCAAAGGCAGTTTTAAGAGGGAAGTTCATAGTGATAAACACCTACATTAAGAAAGAGAGATCTCAAATAAACAACCTAATTTTACACCTCAAGGAACTAGATAAAGAAGAACAAACTAAACCCAAAGTTAGCATAAAGAAGGATATAATAAAAATTAGAGCAGAAATAAAAACAATAGAGACCAGAAAGAGAGAAATAAAAACAATAGAGACCAAAAAAATCAGTAAACCCAAGAGTCAGTTTTTTGAAAAGATAAACAAAATTGACAAATATTTATGTAGCTTAAACGAGGGGGGGAGGAGACTCAAATAAACACAATTATAAATGAAAGAGGAGACACTAAACATTGTGACTGATACTACAAAAATACATACAAAGTATCATGATATACTGTTATGAATAATTAGATACCAACAAATTGAATAACATAAAAGAAATGGATAAATTCCTAGAAATATACAATTTACCAAGACTGAATCATGAAGAACTAGAAAATCGGAACAGAACAATAATGAGGAGGAGATTAGAGCATTAATTCACTGAATCTTAACAAATATGTAAAGAAGGAGTAAGGCCAATCCTTCTAAAATTCTTCCAAAAAATTGAAGAGGAAAGAACACACCAAACATTTTTAGACCAGTAATACCATGATGCCATTGCCAGATAAGTAGACTTCAAGAAAAGAAAACTATAAACCAATATCTCTGATGAATATAGATACAAATATTTCAACAGAATACTAACAAACCTAATTCAACAGCACGTTAAAAGGATCATACACTGTGATCAAGTTGGATTTATCCCTGGGAGGCAATGATGATTCAACATATGCAAATCAATAAATGTGATAACCACATTAATAAAATGAAGGGTAAAAATCATATGATTATGTCAACAAATGCAGAAAAATCACTTGAAATAATTCAACATCCTTTTACAATAAAAACTCCCAATAAATTGGGTGTAGAAGGAATGTACCTTAACATAATCAAATCCATGTATGAGAGACCCACAGCTAACATAATACTCAATGGTGAAAGATTGAAAGCTTTTTCTCTAAGATTGGGATAAGTGTGCCCACTCTCACCACTCCTATTCAATATCGTACTGGAAATCCTATCCAGAGCAACTAGGCCAGCAAAAGAAATAAAAGGCATCCAAATCAGCAAGGAAGAAGTTAAATTTTCTCTGTTTGCAGATGACATAATCTTATGTATAGAAAATGCTAAAATTTCCACAAAAAATTATTAGAACTAACAAATGAATTAAGCAAAGTTGTAGGATACAAAATCAACAAAGATCAGTTATATTTCTGAACCCTAAAAATGAACTATCTGAAAAAGTAATTTAGAAAACAATCCCATTCACAATAGCATCAAAAACAATAATATTCTTAGGAATAACTTTAACCAAGGAGGTGAAAGTTTTATATATTGAAAACAATAAGACATTGATGAAAGAAATTGAAGAAGCACAAACACAAATAAATGGAAAGATATCCCATATATATGGATCAGAAGAATTAATATTGTTAAAATGTCCATATGACTCAAAGCTATCTATAGATTCAATGCAATCCTTATCAAAATTTTAATGGCATTTTTCACACAAATAGAAAAAAATTCTAAAATCCGTATGGAATCATCAAAGTCTCTGATTCACCAAAGCAATCCTGAGAAAGAATATCAAGGATGGAGGCATCACACCTCCTGATTTTAAACTATATTACAAAGCTATAGTAATCAAATCAGTGTGGTACTGGCATAAAAACAGACACATAGACCAGTGAAACAGAACTGAGAGCCCCAGACATAAACCTATGCGTATATGGTCAACTTATATTTGACAAGGGAGCCAAGAATACTCAATGGGGAAAGGATAGTCTTTTCAATAAATGGTGTTGGAAAACCATATATTTCATGCAAAAGAGTGAAACTGGACCCCTATCTTACACCACTCATAAACATTAACTTGAAGTGGATTAAATCTTAAATGTAAGATCTGAAACCATAAAAGTTCTAGAAGAAAACAGAGGGAAAAATCTCCTGGAGATTGGGGTTGGCAATGAATTTTTTGGATATGACACCAAAGCACAAACAACAAATCAGAAGTCAACAAATGGCAACACATCAAACTAAAAAGCTTCTGCACAGCAAAAGAAACAATAAACACAATGAAAAGGCAGCCTACAGAATGGGAGAAAATATTTACAAACCATAATATATCTGATAAGGGGTTAAAATCCAAAACATTAAAAAAAGCTCATAGTACTCAATAGTAAAAACAAAACAAATAATCCAATTAATCATGGGCAAAGGACCTGAATAGACATTTTTACAAAGAAGACATACAAATGGCTAACAGGTACATGAAAAGGTGTTCAACATAAAAAATCTTTAGGGAAATGCCAATCAAAATTACAATGAGATATCAGCTCACACTTGTTAGAATGGCTATTATCAAAAACCAAGAGATAACCAGTTTTGGCAAGAATGTGGAGAAAAGGGAACTGTTGTGCACTGTTGATGGGACTGTAAATTGGTGTAGCCATCATGGTAAACAGTATGGAGGTTCCTCAAAAAATTAAAAATAGAACTACCATATGATTCATCAGTTCCACCTCTGGGTACATATTTGAAGGAAGTGACATTAGTAACTTCAAGAGATATCTGCACCCTAATGTCCATTGCAGCATTATTCACAATAGCCAAGACATGGAAACAACCTAAGTGTCCATTGACAAATGAATGGATAAAGAAAATGTGGTGTATATATGCAATGGAATATTACTGAGCCATAAAAAAGAAGGAAATCCTGATATTTATGACAACATGAATGAACTGTAAGGTCATTATGCTCAGCGAAATAATCAGGCAGAGAAAGACAAATTCTGTATGACCTCACTTATATGTGGAATCTAAAAAGGTGAACTCATTGAAACTGAGGGTAGATTGGTGTTTGCCAGGGGCTGGGCAAAAATTGAAAAAGAGGGAGCACTCCTAAACTCGTTTTATGAGGCCAGCCAGATAAGCACACTACAAGGAAAAAAACTGTAGACCAATATCCCTGATGAATATATTAATAGATGCAAAAATTCTCAACAAAATATTAGCAAACTGAATTCAACAGTGCAATGAAAGGATCACACACCACGACCAAGTGGGATTTATCCCTGGGCTGCAAGGATGGTTCAACATACACATATCAATAATTGTGACAAAGTGAGAGAGTGGCATGGACATATATACACTAGCAAACATAAAATAGCTAGCTAGTGGGAAGCAACCGCATAGCACAGGGAGATCAGCTCTGTGCTTTGTGACCACCTAGAGGGGTGGGATAGGGAGGGTGGGAGGGAGGAAGATGCAAGAGGGAAGAGATATGGGAACATATGTATATGTATAACTGATTCACTTTGTTATAAAGCAGAGACTAACACACCATTGTGAAGCAACTATACTCCAATAAAGATGTTAAAAAAATTGTGATAAACCACATTAATAGAATGAAAGACAAAAATGATATGATCATCTCAATAGATACCGGAAAAGCACTTTACAAAATACAGCATCCTTTCATGATAAAAATCCTCAACAAATTGCGTATAGAAGGAATGTACCTCAACATAATAAAGGTCATATATGACAAACCCACAGCTAACATCGTACTCAACAGTGAAAGATTAAAAGCTTTCTCTAAGATTAGGAACAAGAAAAGGGTGCCCACTCTCACCACTCTTATTCAACATAGTACTAGATAGAAGTCCTAGCTAGAGCAATCAAGCAAGACAAAGAAATAAAAAACATCCAAAAAGGAAAAGAAGAAGCAAATTGTCATTATTTGCAGATGATATAATCTTATGTATAGAAAGTTCTAAAGACTCAACCAAAAAACTTTTGGAACTAATCAAAAAGTTCAGTAAAGTTTTAGGATATAAAAATCAGTTGTATTTCTATAAACTAACAGCATAATATCTGAAAAGGAAATAAAGAAAACTATCCCATTTACAATAGCATCAAAACCAGTAATATACTTAGGAATAAACTTAACCAAGGAAATGAAAGATCTGTACAATGAAAACTGAAGAACTTTGATCAAAGAAATTGAATAAGACACAAACAAATGGAAAAATATCCTTTGTTCATGGATGGGAAGAATTAATATTGTAAAAATGTCTATACTACCCAAAGCCATACATGGGTGCAATGCAATCCCTACCAAAATTCCAATGGCATTTTTCACAAAATAGTAAAACAATCCTAAAATTGCATGGAAACACAAAAGACCCTGAATATCCAAAGCAGTCCTGAGAAAGAAGAACAAAGCCAGAGGCACCACACTTCCTGATTTCAAACTATACTACAAAGCTCTTGTAATTAAAACAAGATTTTTTTCTTTATCTTTGATTTTCTGTAGTGTGAAAATGATATGCCTAGGTACAGTTTTTTTAACATTTTTCATGTGTGGTGTTCTCTGAACTCTCAGATCTGCGGTTTGGTGTCTGACAATATTTTGGGGAAATTATCAGTCATTATCATTTCAAATATTTCTTTTGCTCCTCTCTTTCTTCTCCATCTGGTACTCCCATTATGCATATGTTACAATTTTTATAGTTGTCTCAAATCCTTGGATATTCTGTTCTACTTTTTTCAGTCTTTGCTTTTCAGTTTTGGACAAAATTTTCTGTTGATATATCTTCTAGCTCAGAGTTGTTTTTCTTACCTGTGTCCAGTCTACTAATAAGCCCATCAAAGGCATTCTCTACTTCTGTTATAATGTTTTTGATCTCTAGCATTTATTTTTGGTTCTTTCTTAGGATTTCCATCTCTTTGTTTATATTGCCCATGTGTTCTTGCATGCTGTCTAATTTATCTATGAGAGCCTTTACATATTAATCATAGTTGTTTTAAATTCCTGGTCTGATAATTCCAACATCTCTGTCATGCCAGTTTGTAATGCTTGCTCTGTCTCTTCAAATTGTGTTTTTTGCCTTTTGGCATGCCTTATAATCTTTTCTTGATTGTTGGACGTGACACACTGGGTATAAGGAACTGCTGCATATAGGCCTGTAGAATTGTTGTGGTGAGATATGGGGGGAAGGGAAGTATTATACATTCCTATTATTAGGTCTCAGCCTTTAGTAAGCCTATGTCTCTGCACTGTGAACTTCACAAATGCTTCTCAGTATTTTTCATCCTGCTTAGTTGTGTCAAGATGGCTAGAGTGTGATGGAGTTGGGTATTTTTCTTCTTCCACACAAAAGACCAGAGATGAGTAAAGTTGGATATTTCCCTTTCCCCAGGTCAGTTAGGCTTTGATAATACTCCAGCAGGTTGGGCTCTGGTTAACTAGGTTCTGCTGAGAGCAGGCCTTATTAAGAACAGAGTACTGGGGCTTCCCTGGTGGCGCAGTGGTTGAGAATCTGCCTGCTAATGCAGGGGACACGGGTTCGAGCCCTGGTCTGGGAAGATCCCACATGCCACGGAGCAGCTGGGCCCGTGAGCCACAATTGCTGAGCCTGCGCGTCTGGAGCCTGTGCCCCGCGATGGGAGGGGCCGCGATAGAGAAAGGCCCGCGCACCGCGATGAAGAGCGGTCCCCGCACCGCGATGAAGAGTGGCCCCCGCTTGCCGCAACTGGAGAAAGCCCTCGCACGAACCGAAGACCCAACACAGCCAAAAATAAATAAATAAATAAATAAGAAAATCCTTTAAAAAAAAAAAAAAAAGAAGTGAAAGGGAGATCAGGCATCTAGATAGTTCAAGAGCTAAGGAGGAACTGGTAGGATGTAGGGTTCAAGGATAATTTAAAAAAAAAAAAAAAAAAAAAAGAACAGAGTACTCTGGTATATTTCAAAATGGTTCCTTTGCCCCTCCTCCTGGTAGAGGAAGCAGGAGGGACTTTTTCTCCAATATTTATTGTGAGAACATGATTAAGTTCCTAGAGGTAAATTTCACAATATTGTGGAGGCTCCTCTATTACTGGGTGCCCCTGGAATTTTTAATTCTCATACTTGTCCACACTGAGCCTCCAGCAATTCATCAATTAACCCAGCATTGGATCCCCTGGCAGTTTCAGCTAGTGAATCTCTGCTGTGGTAAGCTTTAACTCCTTGTATTCACCTCTCTGTCTCCCCAGTCTTGGAAGCAGAAGTTTGCCTTGTGTCTTCACCTTTCTTATGTATCCAAGAGGTATTGTTTTTTCATTTTGTTCAAGGTTTACTTTCTGTTAGGACGGAGTGGTGACTACCAAATTCCTTACATGGAGAACTGGAAATTGGAGGTCCACCTTAACTTTTCAAAGTTTGCTTACAGTCAATGTTGCTGGATGTATTGATAGATTTTTTTTCTTAAATTTCAGCACTTTAAAGATACCTTTTTTTCTGATGAGAAGTCAATGGTCAATTATATTATTGTTCCTCAGGCTGTTATTTTTTTCTGGATTCTTTCAAGATTTTCCCTTAATATTTGGTTTTCATGTAGCTTGACTATGATGTACCTGGGTATTCTGCTTGGGGTTCACTGAGCTCCTTGAATCTGTAAATTTATGTTTCATTATATTTGGAAATAGTTCAGGCATTATTTTTCAAATATTTTTCCTTCTTCTTCTTCTGTTTTTTGCCTTCTGGGACTCCAATTACATTTATGTTAGAACTTTGATATTATCTAACAGATCACTGAGTCTCTATTAATCTTTTTCAATCTTTTCTGTGTACTTCAGATTGAATAATATCTATTAATTTGCCTTCAAGTTAATTTACTCTTCTTTCATTTTCAATCTACTATTAAGCCCACCCCGTGACCTTTACTTTAGATTTTTAATTTTCAGTTCTAAAATTGGCATCTGTTGTTTCTTTTTAATTGTTTTATACCTCTGATATAATTTTCTATTTGTTCATTAAAAGTGTGTTTTCCTTTATTTCCATTAGTGTAGTTATGATAGATGACTTAAAATCCTTTTCTGCTAATTTCAACATCTGGTGCATCTTAGGGCTGGTCTCTACTGACTGCCTTTTCCCTTGAGTATAGGTAATATTTTCCTGTTTCTTTTTTTTCCCCTAGCAATTTTGGAGTATACCCTAAACTTTGTGAATGATATATATAGGATATCTATATTCTCTTTCACTTCTCTATTAAGTATTGCTTTTTTTGTTTGTTTTAGTAGGCAATTAATGTGGCTGAACTGAAACACAAAACTCTCCTTTGTGGTGGGCAGCTCTGAAAATTCTGTTTAATTTTTTCAGCTTTATTTAGGCTCTTTGGAATCTGTCACCACATGTATCATTTATGGCTCCATCAGCGATTTGGACAGTTTATACACAGAATTGGGGTCTCCCACTCTGTAGTTCTCTCCATTATTGGATTTATCTCATCATTTTCCAGCTTCAGTTGTCATCTTGAACTCTGTCTTCTGGTTCTGCAAGCCACAAGGACTGTGAGCAGTTGTGTTATGTAGCCAAATATCACTGGCTTGTCAGAGCCAACTCTGCACCTCTCCTCTCAATTTCATGTTGATAGAATTGGCCAGGGTGGGAGTATTTACACTATGGAAATTGGGAAATACTATGAATCAGGCTTTTATTTATTTTTTCCTGGAGATCCAGTTGTTAAACATTTAACAGCTGTAACACCTACTTGTAGATTCTCTAGAATTTTAGTTATTGCTTTGGCCTGGGGCCTGCCCTCAGGCAGACATTTTTGAAAAAGGGCAAACTCACTTAGTATTGTTCCTTTCTTTCAATTGTCAACTCTTCCAATTTATGACTATTTATGATTAATTTCCAATGCATTCGGATTATTGTTTTTTGTCCAGAGTTTATTATTGCTATCTGCAGCAGAATTGGTTTCATAGAAACTGCTCCACCACTACCAGAAGTGGTCCTAGTAAAATTTTTCTGTGGTTTGCAGTGAATTGAGAACATTTATGAAAATGCTATTAATTTTTAAGCTACTAATACAGCTAAAATTATATGATTTAAATTATAGTTTTTGTTATGAGAGTATCTTCATCTAACTTATTTGGATTAAAATATCTTTTCTTTTAAAAATGATGGTGCCCTAGATGGTTTATTTGTTTAGTATATTTATCTGCCAAAAGCAAAACTTGGCCACTGTAGTGGGTTGAATAGTGTCTCCCAAAAATTCATGTCCACTCAGAACCTAAGGATGTGATCTTATTTCGATGTGTAGTCTCTGCAGAAGTAATTAGTTAAATATCTTGAGAAGAAATCATCCTGGATTTAGGCTGGGACCTAAATCCTATGACTGGTGTCTTTATAAGGGAAAAAACAGGGAAATTTGGTCACACAGAGACAGAGGAGAAGACAATTTGAAGACTGAGGCAGAGATTGGAGTGATGCTTCTATAAGCCAAGGAATTCCAGGAGCCACCAGAAGCTGGAAGAGTCAAGGAAAGAGTCTCCTCTAGAGCTTTTAGGGAAAGTGAGGCCCTGCTAACACCTTAAGGTCAGACTTCTGGCCTCCAGAATTATGAGACAATAAACTTCTGTTGTTTTAAGCCACCAAATTTATGGTAATTTGTTATGGCAACCCTATGAAATAATACAGCAACCTATGACAGTTCATAATACTTGCTTTTGCCATTTCACTAATCCAAATCCAATGCGCATTTATGCAAACAAATGTACAAAAAATACGTACCTCTGCAGGAAGGAGTGTGCATAGTTATGTGCCCACATACACTTGCTTTATGTATAACTTACATGTTGCTTTGGTAGACAAAAATACTGTACCTGGGGTCAGCAGTCTGGGTGAGGGTCTTGGTTCTGTCACTAATTCACTATGACGTTGTGTGAGCCATATTTTTTCTGCAGGCCAGCTTCTCTTTCTGCAAAATGAGATGGTTATCTTTTTAAATTATTTTTTATTGCGGTATAGTTGCTTTATAATGTTGTGTTAGTTTCTGCTGTACAGCAAAGTGAATCAGCTATACGTATACATATATCCCCTCTTTTTTGGATTTCCTTCCCATTTAGGTCACCACAGAGCACTGAGCAGAGTTCCCTGTGCTATACAGTAGGTTCTCATTAGTTATCTATTTTATACATAGTAGTGTATATATGTCAATCCCAATCTCCCAATTCATCCCACCCCCCATTCCTCCCCTGGTATCCATACGTCTGTTCTCTACATCTGTGTCTCTATTTCTGCTTTGCAAATAAGTTCATCTGTATCATTTTTCTAGATTCCACATATAAGCGATATTATACAATATTTGTTTTTCTCTTTCTGACTTACTTCACTTTGTATGACAGTCTCTAGGTCCATCCACGTCTCTGCAGATTGCACAGTTCAAAAAGATACATGCACCCCAATGTTCATTGCAGCACTATTTACAATAGCCAGGACATGGAAGCAATGTAAATGTCCATCAGCAGAAGAATGGATAAGAAGATGTAGTACATATATACAATGGAATATTACCCAGCCATAAAAAGGAACGAGATGGTTATCTTTATGGGTCCTTCCAGCTCAGTGGCTGAGCCTATGGATCCCTATCTCTCTGTATACTCAGTATATGGGTATATGCATATAGTCAGAGTGGAGCATGTGTGCCTCAATGAACAGAAGTAGAGAGTATTAGGATTTTTTTGGGGAGGGGGACCAAACAGGATAGTGGTTTAGATAGAAATAGCACACCATGGGAAAAATTTTAAATGCCTTCCATGTCCCAGTCACTACATACATATTGAGGTCAGTACACTTAACACACATAATAAAACACATGTTCAATCAGATGCCCTAAAGGACCATTTTGATTCTCTTGCTAAATGGGCTGAAAAACCACAGTATGAGGGGTTTGATTAAGAAAACTTTTATGCTAATCATTATATATAGGTAGAAGCTGAATTGTTTGTTAGGAGCAGCTCTTTACACATATGCTCCTATTCATATTGCTCCTGAAATGCTCAAAAGGGAATGTTGTGTCAGTGTGATTTGGGGTCCCATTTGGGGACTCACCTTTGGAGAACCTTTTAAATTTGGTAGTCTATATTTCACTCTTCACAGATCAACTCCTTCCCGTGGAATTTTCCTGTCTTAGAGCCTAGATTGTTAGGTGTGAAAGGGTCTTTCAAGATCATGTACCTCCATTGCCATTCA
This sequence comes from Balaenoptera acutorostrata, assembly GCF_949987535.1. NCBI lineage: Eukaryota > Metazoa > Chordata > Mammalia > Artiodactyla > Balaenopteridae > Balaenoptera > Balaenoptera acutorostrata. Next base: position 130,805,340 of record NC_080085.1, on the reverse strand, counting down.
TTTTACCATTGAGGATAATGAAGGCCAGATTGAAGAAGTGACTTGTCAAAGGTAATAGTCAAGTAATTTTCAGAGCCAGGACTCAAACATAAGTTCCTTTATTTTATTCTCAGTCTAGGTCTTTTTCTACCCCCTGTTGCATTGTTACTATACTTTACCCAGTTTTTTTCCCCCAATGGGAATATAATTCTTTTATACTTTGAGTTAATTCATCTCCTTCCCTCTCTTCTTCCTCCTTGTGCAAACTCACACACTTAACATACACCTATATTCCCTTCAGAGGTTTTTGTAAGGAAAGCATTGTGATTCTGCTGCTTGTCTGTTTTGCCTGGAGGTAAGCTCCAGCTGACAGTTCTGTTTTGGGTCTACACTTCTACTTAGTTGGGGGTGGGGGTGGCAGTTAGGTCATTGGCAGATCAATGTGGCTGAACCCTTTCTTCTTAGTGGAGTGGGAATGGCAACCTCTTTGATGTAATTTTTTTTAGCTCATTATCGTCCTCAGAGATGTATGTGAACAGACAGATTTGTCAAACCTTTATTTGGAGCCTGGGCTAAGAAGGCGCGCCCAAAGGGATGTAAGGGAGACAGACCACTCATCTTCCGTCTTGGAGCAGCTAGCTAGTAAGCATCACATGTCAACTATGGTAATCCATACTTCCTTTATCCTCCTATTCGCTCTTACCCTTTTGCTCTCTTTCCCTTCCCTTTGCTCCCTCTGCTCTTCCCCTTCTCTCCGAGTTTCCCTCTATTTCTCTGCTGGATAGCTTAAAGAATAAAATACTACTTTAGTCTTTCCTAAAACAACCACAGATCCAAACCTTTGCAGCGCTGTTTTCTGAGCCCCAGCACAGCCGCGTGCTCAGCACCAAGCAGTGGTGATTCCAAAACCAGCAAAGGGGGAGGGGAAGAGGGAAGGGAGGGGGGGTGAGAGAGAGGAAGGGAGGGAGAGGGGGAGAGAGGGAGAGGGAGAGGGAGAGGCAGAGGGAGAGGGAGAGGGAGAGGGAGAGGGAGAGGGAGAGGGAGAGAGAGAGAGAGAGAGAGCGTGAGCGCGCGCAAGCTAGCGAGCAAACCAGAGAGAGAGAAGAGAGAGAGACCCAGAGAAAGAGAAGAGGAAGCCGAGCTCTGTGAGGGCTGAACGTCCAACTTGTTTCAGTTCTTTCATCCTTCTCTTCTCTTCGCTTCGGGGAAGTGACTGTGGCGCTTGGTAAGAAACATAGCTTTCCGTACTTCCCCCTCCCCCAAGCTCAGGTCTCCTTTAGTGATAGCATCTCTCCCCCGTTCTGAGAGTCTCCTTGGGTTGGCCAGCGAGGCGAGACACGCTCTGCAGCTGTGATGCTATCCTGGGTTCCCCAGTGGGTCTGGTGGAAACCCAGAGTCGGCATCTGGGCAGGGAGGCACAGGGGTAAAACCTGATTTGAGGAAGGGGGGTTGCGATGTGGTGTATGCGCTATTTGCTTCATTGTCAGTGAATTGTTTTGTTCCTCTTTGGAAGCAGATCAACATTGACCTTGCAAATTGCTTGGGGGGCCGGCAGCTGCTGCAGAAAGCCACCCAGTGGCCCCTAGCCAGAGCAGAAAGCACTGTCATGACCCCCCAGACAGCCCTAGGCACAGGGATGGGGTAATGGCTGGAGCTTCCTTTCTCCTTTAACTCTTTCTCTGCAGCTGCTTCTCATTGCTGGAAATGAGAAAGAAGGAGAATACCGTGCAGCCTCTTTCCCCATCTCCCTATTATAACTCCCCCAGATGCAAGTGAGTAGAAAGTTGTAAATAACTGTTTCCTTTGAAAGCAGGTTGAGACCTCCCCCCTTCCTTTAAGAGGCTCATTGTAGGGTTGGGCCTGAGTTCCTTCACAAACTTGGGAGGCTTCCCTTGCTTCTCTGTGGGAAGCCCCCATTGCCTGTCCTCTCCCCATTCCAGGTAGTTGAGCTGACAGGCTAGATCAGGGATTCAGATATCCCACCCCATCCTACTGGCAGGCGTGGTATTAGGTCCAGCTGTGTCCTTGGGAGGGAAGAAACACCTTATGGTTTGTTTGGAACTGGATTTCCAGTTTGCTGCTCCTCTGACTGTGGCTGCGGCTGGCATAGGCAGGAGGACTGGGGGAGGGGTGGCTGTTGGATTGAGAAAGAGAGAGAGAGAGAGAGGGAGCAGGGTGAAGAGCCAGGATTCCTGGTATGAATGGTATGATTTATTGAGGGTCAGCAGGTTCTGGATGTCTGTAGCTATGCAAGGGTTGGCTACAGCTCTTGTACTATAGCCCCTCTGAACTGTCAGGGGTAGAGATCTGGTTGCTTGATGGGGGCTTTTGTGAGTTGGCAACACTGCCATACCCATGGCACTAATTATAACACCCACAATACCAGTTGTTGAGTGCTTAAAATGTTTTGGATCTTGGGCTGAGGGTTTAATATGAATTATTTTTACATTAACCCTATGAATCAGATACTATTGTTATCCTTGGTTTACTGATGAGGAAACTGAGGCACAGAGAGGTTAAGCAATTAAATGTCCTGACTGGGAATTAAAACACAGGCAACCTGGTTCCAGAATGCATGGTCTTGACCATTAAGCACTACTGCCTCCTTGGGGAGAATTTTGCATCCTTGTATGTTAGGCAAGTGTAAGTATAGTAGGAAGGGTGCTGCTTGGCAATTTTTTTTGAAAGTAGTAGAGTCCTTTGTGTAAAGTAACAGGAACTTAAGAGTGCGGCATAGTGGAGCCAGGCCTCATCTGGGGTTCCTGGAGGGGCTGGGTTTCTTTGGACAGCCTGCTTTCCTTTGAAAAGAATGCCAGCAAAGACTTCATTTTTCCACTGTCATAGCCTCATCCATCTCACATCCAGCAAAAGACTTCTTTTGGGACCAGATCTTTTTTTTTTTTTAACATCTTTACTGGAGTATAATTGCTTTACAGTGGTGTGTTAGTTTCTGCTGTATAACAAAGTGAATCAGCTATACGTACACATATATCCCCATATCTCCTCCCTCTTGCATCTCCCTCCCACACTCCCTATCACACCCTTTTGGTGGTTACAAAGCACTGAGCTGATCTCCCTGTGCTACGCAGCTGCTTCCCACTAGCTATCTATTTTACATTTGGTAGTGTATGTCCTTGCCACTCTTTCACTTCGTCCCAGCTTACCCTTCCCCCTCCCCGTGTCCTCAAGTCCATTCTCTACATCTGCGTCTTTATTCCTGTCCTGCCCTGAGGTTCTTCAGAATCGTTGTTTTTTAGATTCCGTATATATGTGTTAGCATATGGTATTTGTTTTTCTCTTTTTGACTTACTTCACTCTGTATGACAGACTCTAGGTCCATTCACCTCATTACAAATAATTTCGTTTCTTTTTATGGCTGAGTAATATTCCATTGTATATATGTGCCACATCTTCTTTATCCATTCATCTGTCAATGGACACTTAGGTTGCTTCCATGTGGGACCAGATCTTTCTCTTATTTTCTGAGATCTTAGAGTCACCTTGTTCTGAAAATTTTAGAATACTAAAACCTTGGAACTGGAAGGATGCCTAAAGTTTATTAAGCTTTACTTCTCCAACCAGTTCTTGAATTTGTCCTAAGCATCCAATTCATTGACTAATTTCTATTTGAACTCCCTGCAGTGACAGAGAGCTCATTAGGTGGCTCTTTCTATATTTAAGCAATGCTGATTGTCAGGAAGTAATCCCCATTATAAGCCAAGATCTGTCTCCCTGTAACTTCTATTCATTGGTACGTTGGGACTATCTAGAACAAATTTGCTTCTTAATAATAGCTCCTCAGATAGTTGAAGACAGCCGTCTCTCTCCCCTCAAGGCTTGAATCTGAAGGGACCACAAGGAAGGGATCATCATTTGCCTCATTTTGGGGACTAGACTTTTATTAATATCGCCTATTATCCCATTCTCTTGTTTGTCAGCCACAAACTGGTCATACTGAGTTTTCTAAAGCAGCTTTGATATTGTATGTTCTCTTCCTTGGAAAAGCTTGCTATCTGGTATCAGGTGGACTGATGGAAACAAAAAAGGTCTCTGTTCTTTTCCTAAAAACCAGAAATCAGTGCTATTTCTTCTGAAGCCCCAGAATGTCCATATAGCAGCCAGATAATGGGCATGTAGGAAGATTTGGGAAGAAAGGGTTAGGGGCAATTATAAAGGAAACACTTGAAATCATCATGATTCAAGGTTCACAGTATATAAACGGTAGAAGAATAAATTGTTATATCAGAAAGTATCTTAGAAACAATGACATCACCGAGGGGATGGTACAGACTGGGATTGGGTGGAATAGAAGTGAGCATGCAGTGTGCTAGAGTGGAAAACTGACCTGGGTATTAGGAAAGTTGAGTTCTATTGCTAGCTCTGAAAAATTGCCATTTACCTTGGACACATGATTTTCTCTGCATGGATCTCAGCTTTTCCATCTATAAAATGATGAGGTAGACTTTATCACCAAGGGTTTCTTAGCTCTGCAATTCTCTATCTGAAGTAAATTGTAAAATCTCAGGGTTCTAAGGGACTTCAGAAATCATCTAGGCCAGTTCTTCTCAAAATTTAATCTGCAAAAGAATCCCCTGAGGATCTTGTTAAAATGTTAATTATGATTCAGAGGGTCTGGGGTGGGACCTGAGTTTTGCATTTTAACAAGCCGACAGGTAATCCTTAACCTGCTGTTCCAGTGCTTTTCAAACTATCTTGGTGAAGGATCAGTTTTTCAAATTTTTCCAGTCCATCACGGATGGTTACTTTAGTAAAATACATTAACTATGAATTACTAGAAAAATAAAAGACATACAAAATATAAGCTCACATTTTATTGTTAGATTCAACAGACATAAAATTAATTTTTTTTCAAGCTGAGTTGCTACAACATTTTTAAGTACATATTCTCAATTTCTGCACTTGTGTGTTTCTCAATTTCTGTACTTAAGTCATTGTTGCCTGGTAATAAAAGTTCATAAATAAGCACTGATCCTTGGACCACACTTTGAGCAACGCTGGTCTAGGCTACCTGCCCATCTAATTTAAGAGACCCGGATTGGGCCCAGTTGTAATTTCTAAATCATCCCTGCCAGATGATCTTTCACCCTCAGGTTAAGTATCTCCTTTGATGGAAAACTTAATATCCTCACAAAGTAGCATTACTTGGATGTTGTGACTGCAATAAAGGTTTTTTTAAAGCTTCTATAAATTCCACTCTTAGATTATATATTCCAAGCAAGTAGGGGGCTGTGTCAGTCTGGTTTATTGTAACATCAGCCACTATCCTAGTATATGGCATAGAGTAGGTGCTTAATAAATGTTTGTTAAGTTAAAGGAACAGACCGGTTGGTGTTAGTTATGCCTTTTGGGACCATATATTTATTTTTTAAAAAGGTACTTTTGTTTTCCTTCCAGCATTTTGGGGGCAATATTCATCCTATTTTACAAATTTCTTATGTTGAATAGAAGGCAAGCTCACCTGTCCCAGATAGTTACCTGGCATCGCAATTTTACTTTGAAAGGAATTATAGGAAGCCAGGAAAATATCTTTTACATTTTAAGTCCCAAGTTTTTACCTTTAACCCAGTCATTCATCAATTCAGTCGTTCAACAGCTATTTATTCAGTAATGTGGTTAGGCACCATGCAGATGTTAGAAAGATGAGGTAAACAAACATGGTACTTGCTTATTTGGAGCTTATAGTTTGATGGGGAAGAGGTCATAAATCAGATAATCACACAACTGTGTTATTTTGGTCAGCAATAAATGTTATGAAGGAAAAGTATGGGGGGTAGGGCTATGAAGGTATATAACAGAGGAAATCTGATCTAGCTTGGAGTTTAAGAAAAGCTTCCTTGAGGAAGTAATATTAAGGCCAAGTAGAGACATGGGGGTGGGTTGGGGGTGATGGAGGGGGTGGAGCAGTTTTCTAGATGAAGGGAAGAGCATGCATGAGGGCCATGAGATAAGAGAAGCATAGTGAATTTGGAAAATTGAACAAAAACTGAGGTGGCTAGAATGGGACACTGTAATGATTTTGGTCTTTATTCCAGAAACAAGGGGACTGATTAAAGGCTTTTAAGCAGGGTGACTGATATGACCTAAACCGAATACATTCAGTATAAGATTATTAAGTGCACACTATGGACCAAAGGCAATGTGGGAGATACAGACTTATTTAGGAATAGCTTCTGCCCTCCAAGATGACACAGTCAAGTAGGAGAGAGAAGATATATACAAATAACTATAATACTATGAGAATGAGATCCACACTCATAAAAGAGAGGGAAAGGGCTTCCAGCTAAGCAAGAGTTTGGGGGATGGGAAAGGTGTTCTAGGCAGAGTCCAGAAAAGCAGAAGGCATGTATTGGGAACAGTTAGTTCAGTTGCATTGGAGAATGGTAAGTATGTAATAAATGTTTTGTGAGATAGTTGGAGGGCTTGACTATAAATAATATTGAATGCTAGCTTGGAAAATTAGGACTATGCTCTATATGTAGTGGAGAGGCAACACCCTCATTTTATGTATGAGCAAACTGATCCTGGGAGGTGGAGTGACTCGATTTGACTGAGGTCACGCAGGTAATGCTACTGCTATAGCCCGCCAAGAGGTACTGGGTACAGTTGGAAAAAAAATATGGGATTGGAGCTCTGGAAAGAAGTTAGCTGGAGAGAGTGATTTGAGAGTCATTGGTAAAGAAGCAGTACTTGAAGTAGAAAGAAGGAGTCTAAGAATTTCTTCTTTGGGGAATGCTTCTCTTTAGGATATAGGAAAACAAAGATGAGCTTGTGTGAAGGCTACAAAGGAGGAGAGGTCAGACGTGGAAGGAAAATTAGGAGACTACAGTATTATGAAATAGCCAAGAGAGGAGAGGCCTCATTCATTGATTGGACAAATATTTAGTATATACATATGATTGACTAAAGATGGAGCATATAATAGTGAGCAAAATAGACATGGTCGTTGTCTCCTTGGGGCTCATGGGTTAGATGTGGAGATAGATATTATTCTACAAACTGTTGAGCTATATAATTATAAATTGCAATTAGTGTGTAGAGGAAAATGTACTGCTTTAAGAATGAAGGTGTGGTCAACATTGTTAGACTTTTCACCAAAGTTGAGTACTGAAAAATGACACCCAGTACTAACAGTCCTCCCCCACTTTGATGCTCACAGTGCTTACTAACAGTTAATATTGGGTGATGCATATCCCTTTTGCAGATGTTCAACAGATGATAGTGCTGTAAGGAAAGGTTATATGTCATGTTGCTTAACTGAAACTCTCAATGAGCTGGTACTCTTCCCAGATCCCCCAACTTTCCCCATTCAACAAATTAGAGAAAGAGGCACTTGATAAGAAAAAAAATTATGAAGAATTAGATATTAAAGATCTCTCTTAAAATAGGATTTCGGATAGCCTAGTCTAGATTCTAGCCCTGGCATGGATGCTGACTTAGGTTCTTGCGACAAATCACTTGTCTTGTTTGGGTCTCAGTTTTCATAACTGTAAAATGAGGAGGGTTGGATTAGACCTGGATGATTTATAAAGACCCTCCCAGCTGTAAGTTTCTATGATTCATGCTCTATTCTATACTACATTCTCATGGTCCTGTGTAGGTAGTTCAGGCTCAGTCACTTATTTAAACAACACTAAGGATTTTATATGGAATTCGGAAGGTTGCTAATTTTGGTGGAATAATTCACATGGTTTGGAAGAGTTCACAGGAAGGCCCTTTCCTTGTTCCATTCATGAGATTGCTGAAATCATGACTGTCCTGATAGTTAAGGAAAGAAATGACTGTATTCTAAAATCTGTAGTAAATCTGGGTATTGGATGATATTTCCACTATTGCTGGTTTGAAATAAACTAAGAGCACTGAAAAAAAAATGGTACAGGATACTGTGAAATAGAGGCAAGGTGATTATCTCATGTTCTTAAATGTAATGGTCCAGGCAGTCTCTTCCTAGGGGGAACATATATGGTGAAGGGAAATATTGGTTGGTAATAGAAAAACATTTTTTATATTTCAAACATGATTTTTAAAGTATTGATGTTTGTACACAGTATGTCTCCTCACCATACACAGAAGGAAGAATAAAAACCTCCAGGATGTGTATTTTGAAGGGTGCTTTTTCTCTTTAAAAATGATTTCTTAAAAGAAATCAAGTATTACATAGATTTTTTGAAGGGAAGGGGAGGTGGATGGGGATGGAATTATGTAAGTGATCATAGCATAAAATAACTTTTTAAAATAGTACAAGAGGAGCTCATATGACATATATTTTGAGTATTTTCTATATGAGATACTTCAATTTTCAGTATCACCCTTAATACATAATATCCAAATCTGGACCCAGTACTCAAGGCATGGCTGACCAGCACCACCATTAAAAACATTTTGCACATTTATTAATCTACCTTAAGTCTGTAATATCTACCCTTAAACTGCTTTTTTTCTGGATATAATAATAAAACAGCCTCATAATAGAAAATTTGGAAAATGGAGAGAAATTAACACAAATCACCTCTGAATACCTAGCCCAAAGATAACTTGCTCTACCTCCTTCCAGATGTTTCCATGTTTATATAATTGGGATCGTACCTTATATGTACTATTTTATATGTGGCTTCTCCATTGGTATCATATTGTGAACATTTCTGCATGTGATTCAACAGCCTTCAAACAATTTTTAACAGCTACTGTACATAATTTTCAGTTGTACAATTTATACCAAAATTATTTAACAGATCCCATATTGGTCATTTAAATTATTTTCAATTGTAAGTTATTGTGAATAGCCCTGCAATGCATACCTTTCTACATAAATCTTTGGTTCTTTGAACCTCACCTCATTCAGGTCTTTATTCAATGTCACCTCTGCGTGGTCTTCTATAACAACTGTACATAAAAATGCAAACCCTTCTCCCTTAAAACTTACTATTTTCTTTTCTTGCCTTATTTTTTTCTCTCTGGTCTGTATCATCACCTAACAAACTACATATTTTATTTATTTACTATCTTAATCCTTGTTTTAAAATGTAAGCCCTTCAAGTACAGGGATTCTTTTTTTCTATTTTGTGTATTGTTGTATCTCCCAGTACCTAGAACAATGTCTGACACATTGTAGATTCTTACTAAATACTTGTTGAATGGATGATTTTCTTAAGACGGGTTTTTATAACGGGCATTACTGTGCCTAAGGATGTTAAATTTTTAAAGGTTCTTGATATATGTGTGAAGTTGTCCCACTGTATAAAATGGCCAATTTCTGCTAGTAACCCTATGCCAGTACTGGGTATTATTATTCTTTAAAAATCTTTGCCTATCAGACAGAGTCAAAATGGTATCTTATAATTTTAATATGTTTCTTTTATTATAGTGAGCATGGATACTTTCTTGTGTTTCTTGGTCACTTTGTTACCTTCCTATGAACATATATTCATGACCTGTGTACATTTTTCTTTTGAGAACTTAAGTGTTTCTTATTCATTTGTGTGGACAGTGTATACATTTAGTAGACATTAGACCTTTCTTCTGTGGTATATGTGGAATATATTTTCCAAGTTTGTGTTTTAAATTAACTTTTATGTACAAATTAACTTTTATGTAATTATTTATGTCTCTCTCTCTCATTTGTAATTGTTTCTGATAAGTTAATGTTTAAGAAGTTTTTCCTCATCCAAAAGGGAATAAGTGCTTAAATGGATTGTGTTTTCATTTTTATTGCTTATGTTTAATTGTTTAATCCCCCTGGAATTTATTGTGGTGTGAGGTAATTTTCTAAATTGTTTTCCTCTTCAACTGTTTCACAATACCAAATATTTAATAAATCATTCTTTCCCACCGTTGTGTGATGCCACATTTAATATATACAAATTGTTATATATAGTAGGTTCTCTTTGGGTTTTACCTGTTTTTTTCTTCTAGTTTGTCTCTTCTTGTCCTAGTTGCAAAGTTTAAATCTTATTGCAGTTGCAATTTTTATTACCTCAGTCCTACTTACTGTGTGGTCTCTAAGCCTCAATTTGTCTAACTGTATAGAGTGTATAATAGCAGTAACATTTATTTTATGCTTTTAATTTTGTGAAGGGGATCTCTCTATCATTTCTGCTAATTGATTATGGCTGGTATACAGGGAAGATGCTATTTATAATTTTAACTTATTTCTTCACTTTGCTCAAATTTATTATTATAAATTTTATTTACATGTTTATTTTCTTTTATTTTTTAATTTTGAAGAATTTAAAATATTTACAGGGAAACTCAGAGAAGTATCTAAAACAATGAGCAAATAACCACATATACACTGCTCAGAATGAACAAGTCTCAGCATTTTGTCATTTCTGCTTCAGATATGTCTTAATGAAATAATGAAATAAATAAAACATTATAGATAAACTTTATCTTCCCTTTGAGTCTAGGCCCAGCTTCATTTCATTCTACATCCTTCCAAAACATAACATGCAGAGCCACCCACATTTGCTTATTTTTCTGTTTGGTCGCTTTTTACTAACTGATTTGTAAGAATTCTTATATATTCTGAATACTAATTATTTGTCAGTTATATATGTTGCATATATCTGCCTCTAGTATGTCACCTTGGCTTTCTATTTTGTTTATGAGGGCCTTTATAATATAGAAGTTTTAGATTTTCATTATAAAGTTATCAATCTTTTCCTTCATGAATTGTGATTTTTGTGTCATATTTTCTTATCCCATGATTAAAAAAGATTTTCTCCAAATGTTCTTTAAAATTAAAAAAAAATGTGCTTTACACTTACTTTTTAAAACCATCTGGATTTTACTTTTACATGTGATGTGAAATATGGGTTGATTTTTTTCTATGTAAAATACCATTTGTTTCAATATAATTTATACACAACTGGTTTAGAATGCAGAGTCCATCATATAACTAATTTCCATAGATACTTGTATCTATTTCTAGGCTGTCTGCATGCTCCATTAATCCATTTGTCTACAGTTGTGCTGTTTTAATTATGAATGCTTTATAATCAATGTTGATATTTGTAAGGTCAAGTTATTTTTCACTCTCTGCAGTTACCCATACCCACACCACTTTTCATGTTCTTTCTGAATTGTCTTATTTTTGGCCCTTTGGTCCCTTTAACTTAATTTTTAAAATAAGATATTCAAATTCCAATAAAATCATGCTGATTTTTCTTGAAATTTTATTGAATATGTAGAATGATTTGGAAAAGAATTGACATCTTTTTGATAAAGAGATTTACTATTTATGAATATTGTATCCTAGTATTATTTAAAGTCTATTTTTATAATCTTTGATAGAGATTTGTAATTACAAATACTCTTACATATAAGATATAGTCTCAGGCACCTTTAATTTTTCTACTCAGATTTATTAAGACATACTTCACATGAAATAAAATTTACCCTTGAAAGTATACAATTCAAAGAAATTTGACAAATGTATATGATCATTTAAGCATGACCACCACCACAATAAAGATACAGAAAATTTCCCTCACGTCAAAAGGCTCAGTTGTGCCCATTTGCAGGCAATTATCTCCCACCACCTACAACCCTGGAAAAACTTTGATCTGTCTTTATAGTTTTGCTTCTTCTATAATATCATATAAATGGAATCATATAGTATGTAGTCTTTTGTATCTGGCTTCTTTCACTTAGCGCATGTTTTTAATTTCATCCATGTTATTGTATGTATCAGCAGTTTGTTCTTTTTTTTTAAACATCTTTATTGGAGTATAATTCCTTTACAGTGGTGTGTTAGTTTCTGCTTTATAACAAAGTGAATCAGCTATACATATACATGTATCCCCATATCTCCTCTCTCTTGCGTCTCCCTCCCATCCTCCCTATCCCACCCCTCTGGTGGTCACAAAGCACCGAGCTGATCTCCCTGTGCTATGCGGCTGCTTCCCACTAGCTATTTTACATTTGGCAGTATATATAAGTCCATGCCACTCTCTCACTTTATCCCAGCTTACCCTTCCCCCTCCCCATGTCCTCAAGTCCATTCTCTACATCTGCATCTTTATTCCTGTCCTGCTCCGAGGTTCTTCAGAACCATTTTTTTTCCCCTTAGATTCCATATATACGTGTTAGCGTACGGTATTTGTTTTTCTCTTTCTGACTTACTTCACTCTGTATGACACACTCTAGGTCCATCCACCTCACTACAAATAACTCAATTTCATTTATTTTTATGGCTGAGTAATATTCCATTGTATATATGAGCCACATCTTCTTTATCCATTCATCTATCAATGGGCACTTAGGTTGCTTCCATGTCCTGGCTATTGTAAATAGAGCTGCAATGAACATCGTGGTACAAAACTCTTTTTTTTTTTTTTTTTTTTTTTTTTTTTTTTTCACACACACACACTGTATTTTATTTTTACAAGAGATAGATAGACTGACACCAAGCATTGTACATGGATGACCACAACAAAAGCAACAATGATTGCAATTACCAAACATGAAACACACTTATACTATGTCATAACATTGACATTCAGTCCAGTAATCCTCCACTGTAACAGCTCCTTTACTTTCCAGTGAAAATTGATTTGTATATTCTTTTCCTCTGAGTCCTTGTGGAATTTTTTTTTTTTTTTTAATTCAGACAGAAAGTCACAAAAATTATACTCATCCTCATCAGTTCACTCAGTCCCATGTAATTAATTTCTTTTTTTTCATCTTGATCTTTTGTTAGCACTTTTATGAGTTCATCAGTTTTTCATTAGAGTTCTGAAAATGCTTATTCATTCAGTTCAGCAGTACAGTCAGTTACCAGAAACCTGTACTTGTCAGAGTCTTTTCCATGAATTTCTTGAAGATGAAACTCTTTTATAGGAACATATTTGCAAAATCATCAGAGTACACCCAGAACTGTCTGTAAATGACAAAAGACTTAAAAATGACCATGGTTAAAGATTTGATGAAAGTTCATAATAATGCAGTTGACAAGAAAATTAGTTATTTCTGAGATATACATTTTAAAGTAATAACTAGGATTATTACTTATAACATTATACCAGAACATATAAGATTTTTAGACGTTTCCTGTAATGTCTGAAACATTTATATTAACATATTTCCATACATATTTCCATACAAATACAAATATAAGATTTTTAGAAATTTCATGTAATGTCTGAAACATTTATATTAACATATTTCCATACATATTTCCATACAAATACAAATATAAGATTTTTAGAAATTTCATGTAATGTCTGAAACATTTATATTAACATATTTCCATACATATTTCCATACAAATACAAATATAAGATTTTTAGAAATTTCATGTAATGTCTGAAACATTTATATTAACATATTTCCATACATATTTCCATACAAATACAAATATAAGATTTTTAGAAATTTCATGTAATGTCTGAAACATTTATATTAACATATCTCCATACATATTTCCATACAAATACAGATATAAGATTTTTAGAAATTTCATGTAATGTCTGAAACATTTATATTAACATATCTCCATACATATTTCCATACAAATACAAATATAAGATTTTTAGAAATTTCATGTAATGTCTGAAACATTTATATTAACATATCTCAAAACTCTTTTTAAATTATGGTGTTCTCAGGGTATATGCCCGGTAGTGGGATTGCTGGGTCATATGGTAGTTCTATTTTTAGTTTTTTAAGGAACATCCGTACTGTTCTCCATAGTGACTGTATCAATTTACATTCCCACCAACAGTGCAAGAGGCTTCCCTTTTCTCCACACCCTCTCCAGCATTTATTGTTTGTAGATTTTTTGATGATGGCCATTCTGACTGGTGTGAGGTGATACCTCATTCCAGTTTTGATTTGCATTTCTCTAATGATTAGTGATGTTGAACATTCTTTTATGTGTTTGTTGGCAATCTGTATATCTTCTTTGGAGAAATGTCTATTTAGGTCTTCTGCCCATTTTTGGATTGGGTGGTTTGCTTTTTTGATATTCAGTTGCATTAGCTGCTTGTAAATTTTGGAGGTTAATCCTTTCTCAGTTGCTTCATTTGCAAATATTTTCTGCCATTCCGAGGGTTCTCTTTTCATTTTGTTAATGGTCTCCTTTGCTGTGCAAAAGCTTTTAAGTTTCATTGGGTCCCATTTGTTTATTTTTGTTTTTATTTCAATTAATCTAGGAGGTTGGGTCAAAAAGGATCTTGCTGTGATTTATGTCATAGAGTGCTCTGCCTATGTTTTCCTCTAAGAGTTTGATAGTGTCTGGCCTTACATTTAGGTCTTTAATCTATTTTGAGTTTACTTTTGTGTATGGTTTTAGGGAGTGTTCTAATTTCATTCTTTTACAAGTAGCTGTCTAGTTTTCCCAGCACCATTTATTGAAGAGGCTGTCTTTCCTCCATTGTATATTCCTGCCTCCTTTATGAAAGATAAGGTGACCATATGTGCGTGGGTTTATCTCTGGGCTTTCTATCCTGTTCCATTGATCTATATTTCTGTTTTTGTGCCAGTACCATACTGTATTGATTACTGTAGCTTTGTAGTATAGTCTGAAGTCAGGGAGCCTGATTCCTCCAGCTCCATTTTTGTTTCTCAAGTTTGCTTTGGTTACTCGGGGTCTTTTGTTTTTCCATACAAATTGTGAAATTTTTTGTTCTAGTTCTGTGAAAAATGCCATTGATAGTTTGATAGGGATTGTATTGAATCTGTAGATTGCTTTGGGTAGTATAGTCATTTTCACAGTGTTGATTCTTCCAATCCAAGAACATCATATATCACTCCATCTGTTTGTATCATCTTTAATTTCTTTCATCAATATCCTATAGTTTTCTGCATACAGGTCTTTTGTCTCCTTAGGTAGGTTTATTCCTAGGTATTTTATTCTTTTTGTTGCACTGGTAAATGGGAGTGTTTCCTTAATTTCTCTTTCAGATTTTTCATCATTAGTGTATAGGAATGCAAGAGATTTCTGTGCATTAATTTTGTATCCTGCTACTTTACCAAATTCATTGATTAGCTCTAGTAGTTTTCCGGTAGCATCTTTAGGATTCTCTATGTATAGTATCATGTCATCTGCAAACAGTGACAGCTTTACTTCTTCTTTTCTGATTTGGATTTCTTTTATTTCTTTTTCTTCTCTGATTGCTGTGGCTATAACTTCCAAAACTATGTTGAATAATAGTGGTGAAAGTGGGCAACCTTGTCTAGTTCCTGATCTTAGTGGAAATGGCTTTAGTTTTTCTCCATTGAGAATGATGTTGGCTGTGGGTTTGTCATATATGGCCTTTATTATGTTGAGATAAGTTCCCTCTATGCATACTTTCTGGAGGGATTTATCATAAATGGGTGTTGAATTTTGTCAAAAGATTTTCTGCATCTATTGAGATGATCATATGGTTTTTATTCTTCAGTTTGTTAATATGGTGTATCACATTGTTCGATTTGCATATATTGAAGAATCCTTGCATTCCTGGGATAAACCCCACTTGATCATGGTGTATGATCCTTTTAATGTGCTGTTGGATTCTGTTTGCTAATTTGTTGAGGATTTTTGCATCTATGTTCATCAGTGATATTGGCCTGTAGTTTTCTTTCTTTGTGACATCTTTGGTTTTGGTATCAGGGTGATGGTAGCCTCATAGAATGAATTTGGGAGTGTTCCTCCCTCTGCTATATTTTGGAAGACCTTGAGAAGTATAGCTCTTCTCTAAATGTTTGATAGAATTTGCCTGTGAAGCCATCTGGTCCTGGGCTTTTGTTTGTTGGAAGATTTTTAATCACAGTCTCAATTTCAGTGCCTGTGATTGGTCTGTTTATATTTTCTCTTTCTTCCTGGTTCAGTCTTGGAAGTTTGTGTATTTGTAAGAATTTGTCCATTTCTTCCAAGTTGTCCATTTTATTGGCATATAGTTTCTTGTAGTACTCTCTCATGATCCTCTGTATTTCTGCAGTGTCAGTTGTTACTTCTCCTTTTTCATTTCTAATTCTATTGATTTGAGTCTTCTCCCTTTTTTTCTTGATGAGTCTGGCTAATGGGTTATCAATTTTGTTTATCTTCTCAAAGAACCAGATTTTAGTTTTATTGATCTTTGCTATTGTTTTCTTCATTCCTTAGCAGTTTGTTCTTTATTATTTTTGAGTCGTGTACCCATTCACTAGTTGATGGACATTTGGGTTTTTTCTACATTTTGGCTATGATAAGTAATGCTGTTGTAAATGTTCTTGTACAATTTTTTGTTTGTACATATATTTACATTTAAATTCCCTATGGCGGGAATTTCTGGGTTATATAGGAATTGAATGTCTGAATTTATAATAAACTGTCAAACTGTTCTTCAAAGTAGCTATACTACTTTGTATTCCCACTAGAGAGTCCTAGTTGCTCAATATCCCCACCAACACTTGGCATTTTCAGTCTTTTTTATTTAATAAACTTTACTTTTAGAAAAGTTTTAGGTTTATGAAAAAACTAAAGAAAAAGTATGGAGGGTTACTTTATACCCCCCTCACTTTCCCTTTTTACTAACATCTTGCATTAATGTGGTACATTTGTTACAGTTGATGAACTGACATTGATATAATCATTAACTGAAGTCCATAGTTTGAATTTGGGCTCATTCTTTGTGTTCCTTATTCATATGAATTTTGACAAATATATGTCATGTATTATAGTATCATACAGAACATTTCACTGCCCTAAATATCCTCTCTGTTCCACCTATTCATCCCTCCCTGTCTCCTGAACCCCTGGCAACCACTGATCTTTTTACTGTCTCTATAGCATTGCCTTTTCCAGAATGTGATATAGTTGGAACCTTATAGTATATAGCCTTTTCATACTGGCTTCTTTCACTTAGCAATGTGTATTTAAGGATCTTCCATGTATTTTCAAGGCTTTATAGCTCATTTCTCTTTATTGAAAAATAATATTCCATTGTCCAGATGTACCACAGTCTTTTTTTCCCATTTACCATAGAAGGACATTGTGGTTGCTTCCATGTTTTGGCAGTTATGAATGAAGCTGCTATAAACATCTGTGTGTAGGTTTTTGTGCAGATATGTTTTCAGCTCATTTGGGTAAATACTAAGGGGCACAACTGTTGGATCACATGGTAAGACTATGTTTAGCTTTGTAGGAAACTGCCAAACTGTCTTCCAAAGTGGCTGCACCATTTTGCATTCCCACCAGCAATGAATGAGAGTTCCTGTCACTCCATATTTTCATCAGCAGTTGATGTTGTCAGTGTTTTGTTTAGCTGCTCTAATAGTTTTGTAGTGGTATCTCATTGTTTTACTTTGCAGTTCCCTAGTGACATATGAGTTGAATATCTTTTCATATGCTTATTTGCCATTCATATATATTCTTTGCTGAGGTGTCTGTTCAGATCTTTTGCCTATTTATAACTGGGTTGTTTGATTTCTTATTTTTGAATTTTAAGAGTTCTTAGAATATTTTGGATACAAATTCTTTATCATATATGTGTTTTACCAACATTTTCTCCCAGTCAATGTCTTGTGTTTTCATTCTCTTAACAGTGCCTTTCTCAAAGCAAACATTTTTTATTTTAATGAAATCCAATTTATCATTTTTCCTTTCATGGATCATGCTTTTGGTATTAAATCTAAAAACTCATCACCAAAACAAAGGTCACCTAGATTTTCTCCTATGTTATCTTCTAGAAATTTTACATTTATGTCTGTGATCCATTTTGAATTAATTTTTATGAAAGGTGTAAAGTCTGGGTCTAGATTCATTTTTGTGTTTGTGGATATCAAGTTGCCCAGCACCATTTATTGAAAAGAGTATTCTTTTTCCAGTGAATTGCCTTTGCTCATTTGTCAGAGATCAGTTGACTATATTTGTGAATCTATTTCTGGGCTCTCTATTCTTTTCCATTGATCTATTTGTATATTCTCTCACCAATACCAGATTCTCTTGATTACTATAGCTTTATAGTAATTCTTGCCATTGTGTTGAGTCAGTCCTTTGATTGTATTCCTCTTCAGTATTCCTCTTCTTCAGTATTGCTTGACTATTCTGGGCCTTTTGCCTTTCCACATAAACTTTAGAATTAGTTTGTTGATATCCACAAAATAACTTGCTGGGATTTTGATTGGGATTGTGCCAAATCTATAGATCAAGTTGGCAAGAACTGAAGTGAACTTAACAATATTATATCTTCCTATCCATGAACATGTAATATCTCTCCATTTATTTAGATCTTCTTTGATTTCTTTCATCAAAGTTTTGTGGTTTCCTCATATAGATCTTATACGTATTTTTAAAAAATTTTATACCTATTTCATCTTTTGGTATTAATGTAAATAGTGCTGTTTTTAATTTCAAATTTCAATTCTTCATTGCTGGTATATAAGGAATTGACTTTTGTATATTAACTTTATATCTTGCCTCATCAGTCTTTTAATTTTAGCCATTCTAGTGAGTGTGTAGTGGTAGCTCATTGTGGTTTAATTTGCAGAACCCTATGACTCATGATACTGAACACCTTTTCATATGCTTTTTGGCCATCTCTATATCTTCTTTGGAGAAATGTCTATTCAAATTATTTGCCCAATTTAAAATTGGGATGTTTATACTCCTATTATTGAGTTGTATGATATATATATATATATATATATATATATATATATATATATACACACACACATATATATATGACAATCCTTTAAAATATGTGTTCTGAAAATATTTTCTCCCATTATGTGACTTGTCTTTTTATTTTCTACATGACTTTTCTATATGACTTTGACTTTTTGTATTCTGAGAAGTCTTTGCCTTAACTAGGTTCATAATCATCCTCTCATTTGTTTTCTTCCAGAATTTTATAGTTTTAGTTCTTTGATTTATGTCTTTGATGCATGTTTAGATGATTTTTGTCTTTGGAGCAAGGTAAAGTTTGTTTTTGTAGTTTTCATTATATAGGTTTGAATATATTTTGTTAACCTTATTCTAAGTATTATACTTTTATGGTATTATAAATGACACATTTTTCAACTTTTTAAGTATTTATTTAACTAGTTGATTTACAATACTGTGTTAGTTTCAGTTGTACAGCTTCAGATTTTTTCCATTATAGTTTATTAAAAGATACTGAATATAGTTCCATGTACTATACAGTAAATCCTTGTTGTTTATCCGTTTTATATGTAGTGGTGTGTATCTGTCAATCCCATATGCCTAACTTATCCCTCCCCCTCCCCTTTCCCCTTTGGTAACCATACTTTGTTTTCTATCTCTGTTAGTCTGTTTCTGTTTTGTAGATAAGTTCATTTGTATCAATATTTTAGATTCCACATGTAAGTGATATCATATGATATTTGTCTTTCTCTGTCTGACTTATTTCACTTAGTATGATAATCTCTAGGTTCATCCATGTTTCTGCAAATGGCATTATTTCATTCTTTTTATGGCTGAGTGGTATTCCATTGTGTATATATACCACATCTTCTTTATCTGTTCATCTGTTGATGGAAATTTAGGTTGCTTCCATGTCTTGGCTATTGTAAATAGTGTGGCTATGAACACTGGGGTGCATGTGTCTTTTTGAATTGGAGTTTTCTCTGGATATATGCCCAGGAGTGGGATTGCAGAATCAAAAGGTAGCTCTATTTTTAGTTTATAAGGACCCTCCATACTGTTTCATAGTGGCTGCACCGATTTACATTCCCACCATCAGTGTAGGAAGATCCCTTTTCTCTACACTCTCTCTAGCATTTATTCTTTGCAGACTTTTTGATGATGGCCACACATTCTGACCCATGTGAGGTGATACCTCATTGTAGTTTTGATTTGCATTTCTCTAATAAGAAGCAATGTGGAACATCTTTTCATGTGCCTATTAGCCATCTGTGTGTCTTTGGAGAAATGTCTATTTAGGTCTTCTGCCCAATTTTTGATTGGGTTGTTTGTTATTTTTGATATTGAGTTGTATAGCTGTCTGTATATTTTGGAAATGAAGCCCTTGTTGGTCTCATCATTTGCAAATATTTTCTCCCAATCCATAGATTGTCTTTTCATTTTCTTTGTGGTCTCTTTTGCTCTGCAAAAGCTTATAAGTTTGATTAGCTCCCATTTGTTTATTTTTGCTTTTATTTCTTTTGCCTTGGGAGACTGATCTAAGAAAACATTGCTACGATTTATGCCCAAGAACATTTTGCCTATGTTCTCTTCAAGAAGTTTTATGGTATCATGTCTTATATTTAAGTCTTTAAGCCATTTTGAGTTTATCTTTGTTATGGTGTAAGGGAGTATCCTAACTACATAGATTTACATGCAGCTGTCCAGCTTTTCCAACACCACTTGCTGAAGAGACTATCTTTTCTCCATCATATATTCTTGCCTCCTTTGTTGAAGATTAATTGACTGTAGGTATGTGGGTTTATGTCTGGGCTTTCTATTCTGTTCCATTGATCTATGTGTCTGTTTTTGCACCAATACCATGCTATTTTGGTTACTGTAGCTTTGTAGTATTCTCTAAAGTCTGGGAGGGTTACACCTCCCACTTTGTTCTTTTCCCTCAGAATTGCTTTGGCAATTCTGAGTCTTTTGTGTTTCCATATAAATTTTATGATTATTTGTTCTAACTCTGTGAAAAATACCATGGGTAATTTGATAGGGATCACATTAAATCTGTAGATAGCTTTGGGTAGTATGGCCATTTAAACAATATTAATTCTTCCAATCTAAGAACATGGGATGTCTTTCCATTTCTTTGTATCATCTCCAATTTCCTTTCTCTGTTTTATAGTTCTCAGTGTATAGGTCTTTCACATCCTTTGTTAGGTTTATTCCTAGGTATTTTTTTGACACGATTTTAAATGGGATCGTTTTTTACTTTCTCTTTCTGATATTTGATTGTTTGTGTAAATAAATGCAACAGATTTCTATATATTGATCTTTTATCCTGCTACCTTGCTGAATTCATTTATTAGTTCTAATAGTTTTTATGTGGAGTCTTTAGGGTTTTCTATATAGGATATCATGCCATCTGCATACAATGACAATTTTACCTCTTCTCTTTCAATTTGGATACCATTTATTTATTTTTCTTGTCTGATTGCTGTGACTAGGACTTCCAGTACTATGTTGAATAGAAGTGGTGAGAGTGGGCATTCTTGTTTTGTTCCAGAATTTAGTGGGAAGTCTCAGCTTATCACTATTGAGTGTTATACTGACTGTGGGCTTGTCATAAATGGCTTTTATTATGTTGAGATATGTTTCCTCTATACCCATTTTGGTGAGAGTTTTTATCATGAATGGATGTTGAATTTTATCAAATGCTCTTTCTGCATCTATTGAGATGATCGTGTGTTTTTTGTCTTTTCTTTTGTTGATGTGGCATATCACATTGATTGATTTGTGTATGTTGAACCATCCTTGTGACCCTGAAATGCATCCAACTTGATCAAGGTGTATGATATTTTTATGTATTGTTGGATTCAATTTGCTAATATTTTGCTAACAATTTTTGTATCTATGTTCATCAAAGATATTGGCCTGCAATTTTCTTTTTTGGTAGTGTCTTTGTCTGGTTTTGGTATCAGGGTGATGGTGGCTTCATAGAATATCTTTGGGCGTGTTCCTTTCTCTTCAGTCTTTTGGAAGAGTTTGAGAAGGATTGGTATGAGTTCCTCTTTGTATGTTTTGTAGAATTCCCCAGTGAAGCCATCTGGTCCTTTTGTTTGAAGGGAGGTGTTTTTTTTATTTTGTTTTGTTTTATTTTACAAATTCTATTTCACTTCCAGTGATAGGTCTGCTTAAATTACCTGTTTCTTCTTGATTCAGTTTTGGCAGGCTGTATGTTTGTAGAAACTTATCCATTTCTTCTAGGCTGTCTATTTTGTTGTTATGTAACTGTTCATAGTAATTTCCTATGATGTTTTGAATTTCTGTGGTATTGGTTTTGTTTCTCCTCTTTCATTTCTTAATTTGTTTATTTGTGTCCTCTCTCTTTTCTTGTTGGTAAGCCTGGCCAGAGGTTTATTGATCTTGTTTAACCTTTCAATAAACCAGCTCTTGACTCTATTAATTTTTTCTATTGTTTTATTTTTTCAAAAAATTTTTATTTTTAAAATTTGTATTGGAGTATATTTTGCTTTACAATGTTGTGTTAGTTTCTGCTGTATAACAAAGTGAATCAGTTAAATGTATACATATATCCCCTCTTTTATAGATTTCCTTCCCATTTAGGTCACCACAGAGCACTAAGTAGAGTTCCCTGTGCTGTACAGTATATTCTCATTAGTTACCTATTCTATACATAGTAGTGTATATATGTCAATCCAAATCTCCCAGTTCATCCCACACCCCCTTCCCTCCTTGGTATCCATAAGTTTGTTCTCTACATCTGTGTCTCTATTTCTGCTTTGCAAATAAGTTCATCTGTACATTTTTCTAGATTCCACATATAAACAATATTATATGATATTTGTTTTTCTCTTTCTGACTTCTTTCACCCTGTATGACAGTCTCTAGGTCTATACATGTTCTGCAAATGGCATTTTGTTCCTTTTTATGGCTGAGTAATATTCCATTGTATATATATACCATATCTTCTTTATCCATTTATCTGTCGATGGACACTTAGGTTGCTTCCATGTCCTGGCTATTGTGAATAGTGCTGCAGAGAACGTTGGGGTGCATGTATCTTTTCAAATTATGGTTTACTCCAGATATATGCCCAGGAGCGGGATTGCTGGATCATATGGTAGCTCTATTTTTAGTTTTCTGGGGAACCTCCATAGTGTTCTCCATAGTGGCCGTATCAGTTTACATTCCCACCAAGACTGTAGGAGGGTTTCCTTTTCTCCACACCTTCTCCAGCATTTATTATCTGTAGACTTTTTGATGATGGCCATTTTGACTGGTGTGAGGTGATACCTCATTGTAGTTTTGATTTGCATTTCTCTAATAATTAGCAATGTTGAGCATCTTTTCATGTGCCTTTTGGCCATCTGTATGTCTTCTTTGGAGAAATGTGTGTTTAGATCTTCTGCCCATTTTTTGATTGGGTTGGTTGGTTGTTTGTTGTTGAGTTTTATGAGCTGTTTGTGTATTTTGGAGATTAATCCCTTGTTGGTTGCATTGTTTGCAAATATTTTCTCCCGTTCTGTAGGTTTCCATTACTCTAGGAGGGGGATCCAAAAAAATATTGCTGCCATTTATGTCAGAGTGTTCTGCCTATGTTTTCCTCTAGGAGTTTTATAGTATCTGGTCTTACTTTTAGGCCTTCAATCCATTTTGAGTTTATTTTTACAAATGGTGTTAGAGAATGTTCTAATTTCATTCTTTTACATGTAGCTGTCCAGTTTTCTCAGTACCACTTATTGAAGAGACTGTCTTTTCTCCAGTGTATATTCTTGTCTCTGTTGTCAACCTTTTTTAAAGTTCTTTTTAAAAAATTGAGATATAATTAACATATATTATTTTGTAAATTTAAGGTGTACAATGCGATGGTTTTATACATGTACATATTGTGAAATGTTTACCAGAATAATATTAGTTAACACATCCTTCACCTCACAAAATTACCATTTTGTTGTTGTTGTTGTTACGGTGAGAATATTAAAGCTCTCCTTTCATAGCAACTTGTTAACTATAGTCACCATGCTGTACCTTAGATCCCAAAACTTATCCATATTATAACTGAAACTTTGTACCCTTTGACCAACATCTCCCCAATTACCCTGCCTTTAGTCCCAGCCAAACCACAATTCCACTCTCTGTTTCTATTAGTGCAATGATTTAGATTACACATATAAATCCTATTATATAGCATTTGTCTTTGTCTGACTTATTTTACTCAGCATGATGCCCTCAAGGTCTGCTCATGTTGTCACCAATGGAAGAATTTCCTTCATTTTTTGTGGCTGAATAATATCCCATTTTATGTATATACCATATATTCTTTATCACTTCATCTGTTGATGGATACTTAGATAGTTTCCATATCTTGGCTATTGTGACTAATGCTGCAAATGAACATGGGAGTGCAGTTATCTCTTCGAGAGTAATTTCATTCCATTGGATATATATGCAGAAGTGAGATTGCTGGATCATATGGTAGTTCTATTTTAATTTTTTCAGGAACCTTCATACTTCTTTCCATGGTGGTGAACCAATTGACATTCTCACTAATAGTTCACAAAAGTTCACTTTTCTCCACATCCATGCCAGCATTTGTCTCTCTTGTCTTTTTGATGATACCTTTACAGATGTGAACTGATGTCTCCTTGCATTTTTTTCATAACTGTCATTTATTGAGTATCTAATATGTGCTGAGTGTTTTACATGTTTAATCTCGTGTAATCCCCATAAAGACTCTTTAAAGTATGTTATTTTACAGATGCAGAAACACACGTGTAAAGAGGTGATTTCACCTCTTTCCCAAGGTCACACAGCTAGTTGGACTCAAGGTCATGTTTTAGTCCTAGTCCTATCTGCCTTTCGTCAAAGCCATGATTTAATCACACTGCTCCTTCATGCCCCTTGTCTACCCCAACTGTAGCCACTCAACACCTTGTGGTTTTGATTTTGCATTTCCTTAATGGTTAGTGATGTTGAGCATCTTTTCATGTACCTTTTGGCCATTTTTCTATCTTCTTTGGAGAAATCTCTTCAAGTTCTCTACCCATTTTTTTTTGAATGTTTTTTCTTTTGCTATTGAGTTTTATGGGTTCCTTATATATTTTGGACATTAATTCCATATCAGATATACAATTTGTAAATATTTTCTCCCATTCTGAAGTTTGTCTTTTAATTTTGTTGGATATTTCTTTTAATGTGTAGAAGCTTTTTAGTTTGATGGAACACCACTTGCTCATTTTTGCTTTTGTTGCTTGTGCTTTTGGTGACATATCAAAAAAATCATTGCCAAGACCCATGTCAATGAGCTTTTTCCCTATTTTTTTTTTCTAGGAGTTTATCGGTTTCAGGCCTTATGTTTAAATCCTCAATCCATTTTGAGTTAATTTTTGGGAGTGGTGTAAGATAGTGACTCAATTTTTCTGCATGTGGTTATCATTTCCCCACTGAGTATTCTTAGCTCCCTTGTCAAATATTTGTTGACCATATATGTGTGGGTTTATGTTTACTTTTATGATTACTAAAGCTTTGTTCCTAGCCATCTCTATATATCTTAGCTTTGCCAGTCTGGGTGGGGTGAAATCAAGTGGGTCCTTCATGCAGTGCTCCAGAGACTGGAAGATGGTCACTCGCCCCACTCTCCCTTTTCCACAGAGGGGAACTCTTTCTTGCTGGGGAGTTCCCTCTTGGAACTGAGTAGTGCCAGCCTGGAGGACAGGATGATGCCAATAAAATGAAGCTGTTCATCCTTCCCTTTTGTGCAGTTATTCCCTGGTTTTTTGTTCTATTTGTTGCTGGTTTCTTAAATTGACTCCTGAGCTCTCCCAGAGTCATTTTTGTTTATGGATAGCTATCTAATTGTTGATCTTTGTGGTGAGATGGAGCCTGGGGTTTCCTACTTTGCCATCTTGATGATGTCCTGCACTGTTGGTGGGAATGTAAATTGATACAGCCACTATGGAGAACAGTATGGAGGTTCCTTAAAAAAACTAAAAATAGAACTACCATACGACCCAGCAATCCCACTACTGGGCATATACCCTGAGAAAACCATAATTCAAAAAGAGTCATGTACCAAAATGTTCATTGCAGCTCTATTTACAATAGCCAGGACATGGAAGCAACCTAAGTGTCCATCATTGGATGAATGGATAAAGAAGATGTGGCACATATATACAATGGAATATTACTCAGCCATAAAAAGAAATGAAATGGAGGTATTTGTAGTGAGGTGGATGGAGTTGGAGTCTGTCATACAGAGTGAAGTAAGTCAGAAAGAGAAAAACAAGTACAGTATGCTAACACATATATATGGAATCTAAGGGAAAATAAAGGTCATGAAGAACCTAGTGGCAAGACAGGAATAAAGACACAGACCTACTAGAGAATGGACTTGAGGATATGGGGAGGGGGAGGGGTAAGATGTGACAGGGTGAGAGAGTGGCATAGACATATATACACTACCAAATGTAAAATAGATAGCTAGTGGCAAGCAACTGCATAGCACAGGGAGATCAGCTCGGTGCTTTGTGACCACCTAGAGGGGTGTGATAGGCAGGGTGAGAGGGAGGGAGATGCAAGAGGGAAGAGATATGGGAACATATGTATATGTATAACTGATTCACTTTGTTATAAAGCAGAAACTAACACACCATTGTAAAGCAATTATACTCCAATAAAGATGTTTAAAAAAACAATGGCTACACAAAAATAAAAAAAAAACAGTTTTAAGTTACAGTTTCAATTTCTTTAATATTGTGTACTGTTCTGATTTTCTATTTGACTTGAATCCATTTTGGTAAGTTGTACCTTGCTAGCAATTTATACCATTTAATTATATTTTCAAATTAATGGCATACATTTTTTCATAATATCATATTTTTAGTATCTGTAGGATCTGTAGTTTATATCCTTTTTAAATTCCACACTTTATATGTACTTTCTCTTTTTTTCTTCATTGGTCCTTCTAGAGTTTTATCAAATTTGTTATTCTTTTCAGGGAAACAATGTTTGGTTTTGTTGATCCCCTTGATTGTTTTCTGTTTCATTTATTTCTGGTCTTATTTAATTCCTTCTGCTTTCTTTGGGTTTAATTTGCTTTCTTGTTTTAGCTTAATGAGATGATGCTTAGCACGTGATTTTCAACTTTTCTTCTTTGTTATATATGCTTTTAGGGTCACAAATGTTCCTCTAAGCATGACTTTAGCTGTAGCCCACAAGCTTTTGTATGTATTATTTTCAACAATTATTCGGTTTAAAATATTGTCTAATTTTTAATGTGATTTTCCCATAGAACCAGGGTTATTTAGAAGTGTATTTCTTCCCCCCCCCCCATTTTTAACAGCTTTATTGAAGCTAAATTGGTATACAATAAACTACACATGCACAATTTGATATGTTTCAACATACTTATATACCCAAGATCAAGATAATAAACAACAATCAACATAATGAACACATTATACCCCCCAAAATTTCCTCCTGTAATCCCTTTCCTCCCAAACCTAAAATTAAGTGTATTTCTTAATTTTCAAATGATGGAGCTTTTCTAATTGTCATTCAATTATTTATTTCTTGCTTAATTGCACTGTGGTCAGAGAGCATGCTCTAGAATTTTCCACTGTTTGAAATTTGTTGAGAGTTGCTTCTTGGTCTACAACAGAAGTCAGCAAATTATGGTCTGCATGCCAAATCTTGCCTATAGAATGTTTCTGTATGGCCCTCAATCTAAAAATGTTTTTTACATATTTAAGAGGTGGTTAAAAAAGAAAAGTATATGATGGTGATCTCATGAGGCTCACAAAGCCTAAAGTATTTATTATCTAGCACTTTACAAAAAGCTTGCTGATCTCTGGCCTAAAATATGTTCAGTGCATGTAAATGTTCCGTGTGTTTATGAGAAGAATATGTATCTGCAGTTGTTGAGTATAGTTTCCACATATGCCAGTTAGGTTCAATTTGTTAATGTTATTCAGATGTGGTGTATCCTTACTGATGTTTTTTTTTTTGTCTCCTATTCCATCAGTTATTGAGAAAGATGTATTAAAATATCCCACTATGATCTTGTATTTGTCTATTTCTGATTGTGGTTTTGTCTAGTTTTTCTTCATCTCATATCTTACCTCATATCTTTTGATGCAATATTAGTTGCATACAAATTTAGAATTGTATATTTCTGGTGAATAGAATCTTTTATCATTCTGAAGTGTCTCTCTTTTTTTTTTAATTTTTATTTATTTATTTATTTATGGCTGCGTTGGGTCTTCGTTTCTGTGCGAGGGCTTTCTCTCTAGTTGTGGCAAGCGGGGGCCACTCTTCATCGTGGTGCACGGGCCTCTCACTATCGCGGCCACTCTTGTTGCGGAGCACAGGCTCCAGACGCGCAGGCTCAGTAGTTGTGGCTCACGGGCCCAGTTGCTCTGTGGCATGTGGGATCTTCCCAGACCAGGGCTCGAACCCGTGTCCCCTGCATTGGCAGGCAGACTCTCAACCACTGCGCCACCAGGGAAGCCCTGAAGTGTCTCTTTTTATTGCTGGTAATGATTTTTGCCTTAATGTCTACTTTGTCTGATATTGATTTAGCCACACCAGCTTTCTTTTGATTGATTTTGTTTGGTGTATCCTTTTCCATTCTTCTATTTTCAACCTTTCTGCATTCTTATATTTTAGATGTGTATCTTGTATGTAATATATAGTCTTTGTACATTCAGTATGATAATATTTGACTTTAATCAGAACACTTAAACAGTTTATATTGAATGTAATTATTAGTATATTTGATTACAAATGCACATTATTATAGAATGCTTTCTATTTATTATGATTTTTTTAAGAGTTTACTAGGAAAAGGGATATTGAGTTTATGGGGATATGATGTCTATGCAAGATAGGCAACATGGTGCATTTGCATTGTGGGATCAGAAAGGAGGACCATGTGGCTTGAGATTGGTAGATGTGGTCCTGATGTGAATATAGGGCTGAAGAAGTAGTTTGGACCTGACAATGAAGTTAATTTGTGCCTAGGTTAATAATTTTAAATTTCCTTAAGATTACTCTGAAGGTTTTGAGGTATGTAAAATGCTGAGGGAGCTACTGACAAAATGAGATTTTTGAAATGCTAAACTTGGCTGCAGTGTGTAGAATGGGTGAGGAGACAAAAGTAGATGTCAGGAAACCAGTTAACATGATATCAGATACAAAGTAGATGCTTAGCAAATATTTCTTATGTGAATGAGGCTTTAGCAGTGGTCAAGAGTGAGTTCATGACAGCTTGCACTAGGGTTGTGGTGGAACGTGTGAAGAGAAATAAATGTTTCCAAAAGGGGCTTAGGGGATAAAATTGGTAGAACTTTAGGTAGAGTAATATGAGTATGTTGAGGAGGGAGATGTGAAAGATGACTTCTAGGTTTCTGATTCTGCAGTTGGATGAATGATGGTACCATTTACCGAGATAGGGAATAATGGAAAAGCATTTGGTTTTGGAAGAAGGCTGGGACACAGAGAAAATGAATTCAGTTACATGGTTCAAGAATAAAATAAAAAAAGATATACAAAAGAAATTTTGCTCCTATCACAGTCTTTAGCAATTCTGTTTTCTTCCCCCAATCTTACAACAGCTAACTTTTAAATTAATGTATTAGTTATTCTTCCATAGTTTTAAAATACAAATATCTTATTGTTTTACAGTGTATTTCTCTGATTACTCTTGAGGTTGAATATATTTCTATATGTTTATTATCCATTTTGTAATATTCTACTGTGAATTTTTTGTCCATATCCTTTGCTCAATTTTATATTTTGTTTCATTTTTTACTTACTGATTCATATTAGCTCCTTATGTGTCAGAAATGTTAATATTTTGTTTCTAAATCTTAGTCTGTTGTTTATCTCTAACCTTATTGATGAGGTCTTTTTGCTACAGAGAAGTTTAAAATTAATACATACTTAAATCTCTTTCTTTTTATGGCTTATGAGTTTTAGGCTTTACTTAGCAAGCTCTTTCCCACCTCAAGAGTACATTCAGTGTTTGTTAATTACATGTAGTAGCATTATATTCCATTGTGCACAATGGGTCTCACATTTTTTCTAAATGGATAGCCGTTTGTCCAGTGCAATTTATTGAACAGTACATAATTTCCTCAGTGGTCATAAACTGTTGCTTCATCTTACACTAAATTCCTATAAATACATGGATCTGTTTTTGGATCCCTCTGTTTAATTACACTGATTCTTTTTTTCTATTTTTGCCTCAGTACTAAGCTTTAATTTTTTTAAATTTGTTTTTTAAATAAGTAACTCATATGCAAAGGTCATAATCCAAAGGGTAAAAAGTGGTATATATTGAAAAATAAATCTCCTTCTCATTCTTACCCAAACAGCCACCCAGGTTTCCTCCCAGGAGGCAATTCCTGTTACCAATGTTTCAGTGCATGTACATATCAACATGAAAATATTCTAGTACTACAATATTTTATTTTGTTAGATTTATAGTATGTTCATTCTTCATTAGGTCAAATGACCTGTTATAGTTTATTTTTTTAAGGTAGTTGCAAGCAATTCCTTACAAACTTTAAAATAAAATTGACAAGTTTTATTTTAAGGAAATGGTGTTGAGACTTTTATTAGGATTACATTGAATTATAAATAAACTTGGGAACATTGGTATCTTTTACCTAATTAGCACTCCCCAGCCAGAAACATGCTATGTTGCCATTTATTCAGGTCTTTTCAGTAATTTTTTTTGGTTTAAAGTAAACTTTTTGATTAAAATATAACATACATAGGGAAAAAAAGCAAAATCATAAGTGTACAACTCAATGAATGTTTTTCAAAGGTACAAACCTGTGTAAACACCATCTGGATCAGGAAATTAAAAAAAATAACATCCCAAACCACACCTTCATGCCTTTTCTAAGTCACTGTCCCTACTCCCCTCCCCCAAAATAACTAATATCTTGATTTCTTATGCTACAGATTAGTTTCACCTGTTTTTGAACTTTATCTATAAGTGGGATAATATAGTATATACTCCTTGTACATGGCTTGTAGCACTCAGCATAATGTTTTTGACATTCATTTATGTTGTTATACTAGCTATAGTTCATTAACTTTCAGTGCTGTATAGTAGTCCATTCTATAAATAAACCACAACTTGTATATCCATTCTACTGTTGATGATGGAATTTTGATTGTGTCTAGTTTTATAATGAGTAAAATTTAGTAAGATACTTGTTTGCAATTTGTTGCTGAACATATGTCTTCATTTCTGTTGTTTGTATAACTAGGAATGGGACTGCTGGACCATACGATATGCATACATTGAACTTATTAGAAACTGCCAAGGAGTTTTACAAAATTTTGCACCAATTTACACGTCTTCCAGCAGTGTACAAGAGTTGCAATGACTCTCCATTCTTTTCAGCACTTAGTACTGTTAAACTTTTAAGATTTAGCCATCAAAATATGCATATTTTAGAATCTCATAATAGTTTAAATTTGCATTTCTTTTTTTTGGTAACATCTTTATTGGAGTATAATTGCTTTACAATGGTGTGTTAGTTTCTGCTTTATAACAAAGTGAATCAGTTATACATATACATATGTTCCCATATCTCTTCCCTCTTGCGTCTCCCTCCCTCCCACCCTCCCAATCCCACGCCTCTAAGTGGTCACAAACTACCGAGCTGATCTCCCTGTGCTATACGGCTGCTTCCCACTAGCAACCTATTTTACGTTTGGTAGTGTATATATGTCCATGGCACTCTCTCACTTTGTCACAGCTTACCCTTACACCTCCCCATATCCTCAAGTCCATTCTCTAGTAGGTCTGTGTCTTTGTTCCCGTCTTACCCATAGGTTCTTCAGGACCATTTTTTTAAAAAATTTCATATATATGTGTTAGCATATGGTATTTGTTTTTCTCTTTCTGACTTACTTCACTCTGTATGACAGACTCTAGGTCCATCCACCTCACTACAAATAAATCAATTTCGTTTCTTTTTATGGCTGAGTAATATTGAATTGTATATATGTGCCACATCTTCTTTATCCATTCATCCGATGATGGACACTTAGGTTGCTTCCATGTCCTGGCTATTGTAAATAGAGCTGCAATGAACAATGTGGTACACGACTTTTTTCAATTATGGTTTTCTCAGGGTATATGCCCAGTAGTGGGATTGCTGGGTCGTATGGTAGTTCTATTTTTAGTTTTTTAAGGAAGCTCCATACTGTTCTCCATAGTGGCTGTATCAATTTACATTCCCACCAACAGTGCAAGAGTGTTCCCTTTTCTCCACACCCTCTCCAGCATTTATTGTTTGTAGATTTTTTGATGATGGCCTTCTGATCAGTGTGAGATGATATCTCATTGTAGTTTTGATTTGCATTTCTCTAATGATTAATGATGTTGAGCATTCTTTCATGTATTTGTTGGCAATCTGTATATCTTCTTTGGAGAAATGTCTATTTAGGTCTTCTGCCCATTTTTGGATTAGGTGGTTTGTTTTTTGTTATTGAGCTGCATGAGCTGCTTGTAAATTTTGGAGATTAGTCCTTTGTCAGTTGCTTCATTTGCAAATATTTTCTTCCATTCTGAGGGTTGTCTTTTGGTCTTGTTTATGGTTTCCTTTGCTGTGCGAAAGCTTTTAAGTTTCATTAGGTCCCACTTGTTTATTTTTGTTTTTATTTCCATTTCTCTAGGGGCTGGGTCAAAAAGGATCTTGCTGTGATTTATGTCATAGAGTGTTCTGCCTATGTTTTCCTCTAAGAGTTTTATAGTGTCTGGCCTTACATTTAGGTCTTTAATCCATTTTGAGTTTATTTTTGTGTATAGTGTTAGGGAGTTTTCTGATTTCATTCTTTTACATGTAGCTGTCCAGTTTTCCCAGCACCACTTACTGAAGAGGCAGTCTTTTCTCCACTGTATATTCTTGCCTCCTTTATCAAAGATAAGGTGACCATATGTGTGTGGATTTATCTCTGGGCTTTCTATCCTGTTCCATTGGTCTATATTTCTGTTTTTGTGCCAGTACCATACTGTCTGGATTACTGTAGCTTTGTAGTATAGTCTGAAGTCAGGGAGACTGATTCCTCCAGCTCCAGTTTTTGTTCTCAAGGTTGCTTTGGCTATTCGGGGTCTTTTGTGTTTCCATACAAATTGTGAAAATTTTTTTCTAGTTCTGTGAAAAATGCCATTGGTAGCTTGATAGGGATTGCATTGAATCTGTAGATTGCTTTGGGTAGTATAGTCATTTTCACAGTGTTGATTCTTCCAATCCAAGAACATTATATATCGCTCCATCTTTTTGTATCATCTTTAATTTCTTTCATCAATATCCTATAGTTTTCTGCATACAGGTCTTTTGTCTCCTTAGGTAGGTTTATTCCTAGATATTTTATTCTTTATGTTGCAAAGGTAAATGGGAGTGTTTTCTTAATTTCACTTTCAGATTTTTCATCATTAGTGTATAGGAATGCAAGAGATTTCTGTGCATTAATTTTGTATCCTGCTACTTTACCAAATTCATTGATTAGCTCTAGTAGTTTTCTGGTAGCATCTTTAGGATTCTCTATGTATAGTATCATGTCATCTGCAAACAGTGACAGCTTTACTTCTTCTTTTCCAATTTGGATTCCTTTTATTTCTTTTTCTTCTCTGATTGCTGTGGATAAAACTTCCAAAACTATGTTGAATAATAGTGGTGAGAGTGGGCAACCTTGTCTAGTTGCTGATCTTAGTGGAAATAGTTTCAGTTTTTCACTGTTGAGGACAATGTTGGCTGTGGGTTTGTCATATACAGTCTTTATTATGTTGAGGAAAGTTCCCTCTATGCCTACATTCTGCAGGGTTTTTATCATAAATGAGTTGAATTTTGTCAAAAGCTTTCTCTGCATCGATTGAGATGATCATATGCTTTTTCTCCTTCAATTTGTTAATATGGTGCATCACATTGATTGATTTGCATATATTGAAGAATCCTTGCATTCCTGGGATAAACCCCACTTGATCATGGTGTATGATCCTTTTAATGTGCTGTTGGATTCTGTTTGCTAGTATTTTGTTGAGGATTTTTGCATCTATGTTCATCAGTGATGTTGGCCTGTAGTTTTCTTTCTTTGTGACATCTTTGTCTGGTTTTGGTATCAGGGTGATGGTGGCCTCGTAGAATGAGTTTGGGAGTGTTCCTCCCTCTGCTATATTTTGGAAGACCTTGAGAAGGATAAGTGTTAGCTCTTCTCTAAATATTTGATAGAATTCGACTGGGAAGCCATCTGGTCCTGGGCTTGTGCTTGTTCGAAGATTTTAATCACAGTTTCAATTTCAGTGCTTTTGATTGGTCTTTCATATTTTCTATTTCTTCCTGGTTCAGTCTCAGAAGGTTTTGCATTTCTAAGAATTTGTCCAGTTCTTCCAGGTTGTCCATTTTATTGGCATAGAGTTGCTTGTAGTAACCTCTCATGATCCTTTGTATTTCTGCAGTGTCAGTTGTTACGTCTCCTTTTTCATTTCTAATTCTATTGATTTGAGTCTTCTCCCTTTTTTTCTTGATGAGTCTGGCTAATGGTTTATCAATTTTGTTTATCTTCTCAAAGAACAAGCTTTTCGTTTATTGATCTTTGCTATTGTTTCCTTCATTTCTTTTTCATTTATTTCTGATCTGATCTTTATGATTTCTTTCCTTCTGCTAACTTTGGGGGTTTTTGTGTTCTTCTTTCTCTAATTGCTTTGGGTGTAAGGTTAGGTTGTTTATTTGAGATGTTTCTTGATTCTTGAGGTAGGATTGTATTGCTATAAACTTCCCTGTTAGAACTATTTTGGCTGCATCCCTCGGTTTTGGGTCTTCGTGTATTCATTGCCATTTGTTTCTAGGTAATTTTTGATTTCCTCTTTGATTTCTTTGGTGATCTCTTGGTTATTTAGTAACGTATTGTTTAGCCTCCATGTGTTTGTGTTTTTTACATTTTGTTTCCTGTAATTTATATGTAGTCTCATAGCACTGTGGTCAGAAAAGATACTTGGTACGATTTCAATTTTCTTAAATTTACTGAGGCTAGATTTGTGATGCAAGATATGATCTATCCTGGAAAATGTTCCATGAGCCCTTGAGAAGAAAGTGTATTCTGTTGTTTTTGGATGGAATGTCCTATAAATATCTATTAAGTCCATCTGGTGTAATGTGTCATTTAAAGCTTGTGTTTCCTTATTTGTTTTTATTTTGGATAATCTGTCCATTGGTGAAAGTGGGGTGTTAAAGTCCCCTACTATGATTGTGTTACTGTTGATTTCCCCTTTTACGGCTGTTAGTATTTGCCTTATGTATTGAGGTGCTCCTATGTTGGGTGCATAAATATTTACAATTGTTATATCTTCTTCTTGGGTTGATCCCTTGATCATTATGTACTGTCCTTCTTTGTCTTGTAATAGTCTTTATTTTAAAGTCTATTTTGTGTGATATGAGAATTGCTATTCCAGCTTTCTTTTGATTTCCATTTGCATGGAATATCATTTTCCGTCCCCTCACTTTCAGTCTGTATGTGTCCCTAGGTCTGAAGTGGGTCTCTTGTAGACAGCATATATACGGGTCGTGTTTTTGTATCCATTCTGCCGGTGTATGCCTTTTGGTTGGAGCATTTAATCCATTTACATTTAAGGTAATTGTCAATGTGTATGTTCTTATTATCATTTTCTTTTTTTTTTTTTTTAGAAATTCACGTTCTTTTATTTATTTATTTATGTATTTTATTTATGACTGTGTTGAGTCTTCGTTTCTGTGCGAGGGCTTTCTCTAGTTGTGGCAAGTGGGGACCACTCTTCATCGCGGTGCGCGGGCCTCTCACCGTTGCGGCCTCTCTTGGTGCGGAGCACAGGCTCCAGACGCGCAGGCTCAGTAATTGTGGCTCACGGGCCCAGTTGCTCCGTGGCATGTGGGATCTTCCCAGACCAGGGCTCGAACCCGTGTCCCCTGCATTGGCAGGCAGATTCTCAACCACTGCGCCACCAGGGAAGCCCCTATCATTTTCTTTATTGTTTTGGGTTTGTTATTGTAGGTCTTTTCCTTCTCTTGTGTTTCCTGCCTAGAGAAGTTCGTTTAGCATTTGTTGTAAAGCTGGTTTGGTGGTGCTGAATTCTCTTAGCTTTTGCTTGTCTGTAAAGCTTTTGATTTCTCCATCAAATCTGAATGAGATCCTTGCTGGGTAGAGTAATCTTGGTTGTAGGTTTTTCCCCTTCATCACTTTAAATATGTCCTGCCACTCCCTTCTGGCTTGCAGAGTTTTGCTGAAAGATCAGCTGTTAACATTATGGGGATTCCCTTGTATGTTATTTGTTGTTTTTCACTTGCTGCTTTTAATTTTTTTTTTGTATTTAATTTTTGATAGTTTGATTAATATGTGTCTTGGCGTGTTTCTCCTTGGATTTATCCTGTATGGGACTCTCTGTGCTTCCTGGACTTGATTAACTATTTCGTTTCCCATATTAGGGAAGTTTTCAACTATAATCTCTTCAAATATTTTCTCAGTCCCTTTCTTTTTCTCTTCTTCTTCTGGGACCCCTATAATTCAAATGTTGGTGCGTTTAATGTTGTCCCAGAGGTCTCGGAGACTGTCCTCAGTTCTTTTCATTCTTTTTTCTTTATTCTGCTCTGCAGTAGTTATTTCCACTATTTTATCTTCCAGGTCACTTATCCGTTCTTCTGCCTCAGTTATTCTGCTGTTGATCCCTTCTAGAGAATTTTTAATTTCATTTATTTTGTTGTTCATCATTGTTTGTTTGCTCTTTAGTTCATTTAGGTCTTGTTAAACGTTTCTTGTATTTTGTCCCTTCTATTTCCACGATTTTGGATCATCTTTACTATCATTAGTCTGAATTCTTTTTCAGGTAGATTGCCTATTTCCTCTTCATTTGTTTGGTCTGGTGGGTTTTTACCTTTCTCTGTCTTTTCATTTTGCTTAACGTACTGTGTTTGTGGTCTCCTTTTCTCAGGCTGCTGATTCAAAGATCCCATTGTTTTTGGTGTCTGCCCCCAGTGGGTAAGGTTGTTTCAGTTGGTTGTGTAGGCTTCCTGGTGGAGGGAACTGGTGCCTGTTTTCTGGTGGATAAAGCTGGATCTTGTCTTTCTTGTGGGCAGCACCACATCCAGTGGTGTGTTTTGGTGTGTCTATGAACTTATTATGATTTTAGGCAGCCTCTCTGCTAATGGGTGAGGTTGTGTTCCTGTCTTGCTATTTGTTTGGTATAAGGTAGGGTGTCCAGCACTGTAGCTGGCTGGTCATTGAGGGGAGCTGGATCTTAGCATTGAGACACTCTGGGAGAGTGTATATCTTTCAATGTGTTTGTGTCATATTCAATCTCTGGGAGAGCTCTTGCCGATTGATATTACATGGGGTTGGAAGGTCTCTGGTGGTCCAGTGTCCTGAACTCGGCTCTCCCATCTCAGAGGGTCAGGCCTGACACCTGCCTGGAGCACTAAGACCCCAGGTACGTGGGGAGTTTCTTTTTTGCCTTTGGGAAATTTGAAGTCTTCTGCCTGCATCCGGTAGGTGTTCTGTAGGCGTTGTTCCACATATAGATGTATTTTTGATGTACTTGTGGGGAGAAAGGTGATCACGTCTTACTCCTCCACCATCTTGGAGGTCCTCTTATTACAGAGTATTGAGAAGAGTTCCCTGTGCTATAAGTAGGTCCTCATTAGTTACCTATTTTATATATTGTAGTGTGTATCTGTCAATCCCAGTCTCCCAAATTATCCCTCCCCTCACCGCTTTCCCCCCTGGTAACCATATGTTTGTTTTCTACATCTGTGACTGTACTTCTCTTTTGTAAATATGTTCATTTGTACCATGTTTTAGATTCGTTGTTTTAGCAACGAATAAGCAATATCATATTATATCTGTCTTTCTCTGTCTGACTTATTTCACTCACTATGACAATCTCTATGTCCATCCATGTTGTTGCAAATGGCATTATTTCGTTCTTTTTTATGGCTGAGTAATATTCCATTATGTGTATGTGGTGTGTGTGTGTGTGTATATCTATCTATCTATCTATCTATCTATCTATCTATCTATCTATCTCACATCTTCTTTATCCATTCCTCCATTGATGGACATTTAGGTTGCTTCTGTGTCCTGGCTATTGTAAATAGTGCTGCAGTGAGCATTGGGGTACGTGTATGTTTTTGAATTTTGGTTTTCTCCAGATATATGCCCAGGAATGGGGTTGCATGCCCATATGGTAGGTCTATTTTTAGTTTTTTAAGGAACCTCCATACTCTTCTGCTTAGTGGCTGTACCAGTTTACATTCCCACCAACAGTGTAGGAGGGTTCCCTTTTCTCCACACCCTTTCCAGCATTTATTGTTTGTAGACTTTTTGATGATGGCCATTCTGACTGGTGTGAGGTGATACCTCATTGTAGTTTTGATTTGCATTTTTCTAATAATTAGTGATGTTGAGCATCTTATCATGTGCTTGTTGGCCATCTGTATGTCTTTTTTGGAGAAATGTGCATTTAGATCTTCCACCCATATTTTGCTTGGGTTGTTTGTTTTTTTCATGCATTTTACTGATGATTAGTGATGTTGGGCATCTTTCCATGTGCCTGCTGGCCATCCACATGTCCTCTTCAGAAAAATGTCTATTCAGGTCTTCTGCCCATTTTTTAATTGGGTTGTCTGTTTTGTTTTTTTTTAATGTTGAGTTGTATGAGCTGTTTGTATACTTAGGATATTAACCCTTTTTTGGTCATATCATTTGCAAGTATTTTCTCCCATTCAGTAGATTGTCATTTTGTTTCATTGATGGCTTCCTTTGCTGTGCAAAAACTTTTAATTTTAACTAGGTCCATTTGTTTATATTTGATTTTATTTCCGTTGCTTTAGGATATAGATCCAAAAAATTGCTACAATTTATTTCAAAAATGTTCTGCCTATGTTTTCCTATAGGAGTTTTATGTTTTCTGGTCTTACATTTAGGTCTTTCATCCATTTTGAGTTTATATTTGTACATGGTTTTAGAGAATGTTCTAATTTCATTGTTTTACTTGTAGCTGTCCAGTTTTCCCAGCACCATTATTGAAGAGACTGTCTTTTCTCCATTTTTTCTTCTTGCCTCCTTTGTGGTAGATTAATTGACCATAAATGTGTGGGTTAATTTCTGGGCTCTGTATCCTGTTCCATTTATCAATGTGTCTCTTTTTGTGCCAGTACAACACAGTTTTGATTATTGCAGCTTTGTAGTAAAGTCTGAAGTCAGGGAGCATGATTCTTCCAGCTCTATTCTTCTTTCTTAAGACTATTTTGTCTATTGAGGGCCTTTTGTGTTTCCATACAATTTTTAAAATTATTTGTACTAGTTCTGTGAAAAATACCATTGGTATCTTGATAAGGATTGCACTGAATCTGTAGATTGCCTTGGGTAGTGTGGTCATTTTAATAATCCTGAATCTTTCAATCCAGGAACATGGTATATCTTTCAATGTGTTTGTGTCATATTCAATTTATTTCATCAGTGTCTTATAGCTTTTTGAATAGAGGTCTTTTACCTCCTAAGGTAGCTTTATTCCTAGGTATTCTTTTTAATGCAGTGGTGAATGGGAGTGTTTCTTTAATTTGTCTTTCTGATAGTTTGTTGTTAGTGTATACAAAGGCAGCAGATTTATGTATATTAATTTTGTATTCTTTAACTTTACCTAATTCATTTAACTACATTCATTCTAGTAGTTTTCTGGTGGTGTCTTTAGGATTTTCTATGTATAGTATCATGTCATCTTCAAACAGTGGCAGTTTTACCTCTTTTTTTCCAATTTGGGTTCCTTTTATTTCTTTTTCTTTTCTGATTGCTGTGGCTAAGAGTTCCATTACTATGTTGAATAAAAGTGGCGAGAGTGGACATCCTTGTATTGTTCCTGATCTTAGAGGAAATGCTTTCAGCTTTTCACCATTGAGTATGATGTCAGCTTTGGGTTTGTCATATGTGGCCTTTATTATGTTGAGGGGTGTTGCTTCTATACCCATTTGTTGAGAGTTTATTGTTTAGCCTCCAAGTGTTTGTGTTTTTTGCATTTTTTCCCCTAGTATTTGATATCTAGTCTCAGTGTTGTGGTTGGAAAAGATGCTTGATATGATTTCAGTTTTCTTAAATTTACTGAGGCTTGTTTTGTGGCCTTGTGTGTGATCTATCCTAGGGAATGTTCCATGTTCACTTGGAAAGAATGTGTATTCTGCTGCATTTGGATGGAATGTTCTACATATGTCAATTAAGTCCATCTATTCAAATATGTCATTTAAGACCAGCGTTTCCATCTTGATTTTTCTGTCTGGATGATGTGTCCATTGATGTAAGTGGGATGTTAAGGTCCCGTACTATTATTGTGTTACTGTTTATTTCTTCCTTTATGTCTGTTAATATTTGCTTTATATATTTAGACGTACCTATGTTGGGTACATATGTATTTACAATTGTTATATCTTCTTGGATTGATCCCTTGATCATTATGTAGTGTTCTTCTTTGTATCTTGTAATAGTCTTTATTTTAAAGTCTATTTTGTCTGATATAAGTATTGCTACCCCAGCTTTCTTTTGATTTCCATTTTCATGAAATACATTTTTCTATCCCCTCACTTTCAGTCTATGTGTGTCTTTAGATCTAAAGTGAGTCTCTTGTAGGCAGCATATATATGGGTCATGTTTTTGTATTCATTCAGCCACTTTATATCTTTTGATTGGAGTATTTAGTCCATTTACATTTAAGGTAGTTATTGATACATGTGTTCTTCTTTCCATTTTGTTAATTGTTTTGGATTTGGTTTTCTAGGTCTTTCTTTCTTTCTTTCTTTCTTTCTTTTCTTTTCTTTCTTTCTTTCTTTCTTTCTTTCTTTCTTTCTTCCTTTCTCTTTCTTTCTTTCTTTCTTTCTTTCTTTCTTTCTTTCCTTCCTTCCTTCCTTCCTTCCTTCCTTCCTTCTTTCCTTCCTTCCTTCCTTCCTTCCTTCTTTCTTTTCTTCTTTTCTTCTCTTCTCTTGTGATTTGATTACTATCTTTAGTGCTATGTTTGGATTCCTTTTTCTTCTTTGTGGGTATATCTATTATAGAGTTTTGGCTTATGGTTACCATGAGGTTTTTATATAGCAATCTCTAAGTATACATGATTGTTTTAAGTTGCTGATCTCTTAATTTCTAATGCATTTTAACAACCCTTCTTTTGTAGTCTCCTCCCCGCATGATTACTGTTTTTGATATCATATTTTACATCTAATTGTTTTGTGAATCCCGTTACTGCTTACTGTGGATATAGATGATTTTACTCCTTTTTTCTTTTAACCTGCGTACTAGATTTGTGTGTAGATAATTTCCTACTTTTATTGATGTTTGACTTTACTGATGGACTTTTTCATTTCATAATTTTCATGTTTCTAGTTGTGGCCTTTTCTTTTTTGCTTAGAGAATTTCCTTTAACACAGCTTATAAAGCTGGTTTGGTGATTCAGAACTCTTTTAGCTTTTGCTTGTCTGTAAAACTTTTGATCTCTCCATCCAGTCTGAACAAGAGTCTTGCTGGGTAGAGTATTCTAGGCTGTAGGTTTTTCCTTTTCATTACTTTAAATATAGCAAGCTACTCCCTTCTGGCCTACAGAGTTTCTGCTGAAAAATCAGCTGATAACCTTATAGGAGTTCCCTTGTATGTTATTTGTTGCTTTTCACTTGCTGCTTTTAATATTCTCTGTTTATCTTTTATTTTTGTCATTTTAATTACAGTGTGTCATGGTGTGTTCCTCTTTGAGTTTATCCTGTATGGGACTTTCTATGCTTCCTGGACTTGGGTGACTATTTCCCAGTTTAGGGAAATTTTCAGCTATTTTATCTTCAAACATGTTCTCAGCCCCTTTCTCTCTCTCTTCTCCTTCTGAGACCCCTATAATATGAATCTTTGTATGTGTGATGTTGTCCCAGAGGACTCTTAAACGGTCCTCATTTCTTTTCATTCTTTTTTTCTTTTTTCTGTTCAGCATCAGTGATTTCCACTATACTGTCTTCCAGCTTGCTGATCCATTCCTCTGTATAATTTAGGCTACTGTTGATTCCTTCTAGTGTATTTTTCATTTCAGTAATTGTATTCTTCATCTCTGTTTGGTTGTTCTTTATATTTTTAAACTCTTGTTAAAAAACTTCTAACTTCTCTGTGCATCCATTTCTCTCCCAAGTTACTTGATCATTTTTACAGTCACTACCCTGAACTCTTTCTCAAGTAGATTGCCTATCTCCACTTCACTTAGTTCTTCTGGGGTTTTATCTTTTTCCTTCACCTGGAACATGTTCCTCTGCTGCCTCATTTTGCCTAAATTGCTGTTTGTATTCTTATGTATCTGGTAGGTTAGTTACATTTTCCCCCCTTGGAGAAGTTACCTTGTGTAGGAGACATCCTGTGTGTTCCAGCTGTGCATTCACCTCTCGTCATCCAACCTATATGCTCTAGGGGTTCCCCCTATGAGGGCTCCATGGGTCCTTCTGTTGTGGCAGACTGACTATGTGGGCAGTCTTATAGGCCTGATTGTTACCTCGCCTGGTTTATTGCCAGGCACTGCTTTGTGGAGGCTGCCAGCTACTTGTTTGTAGGACTGGGTCACGAGGCAGCTGGGCAGCTGACTTCAGAACCCCAGGGGGCCCCAGGGTTAGTGCTGGTTCACTTCTTGGTGGAGTCAGAGTCCAAAAGATTCCAGGGCTGTTGCCTGTCCACTCGTGGGGTTAGTGCTGGACTACTACCAGACAGAACTGGTTCCTAGAGTCTGGATGCAGGGTCCAGGGATCCCAAAGTTGGTGTCAGACTATTGGTGGGGGGGCTGATTCCTGACATAGTTGGATTTGGGTTCCACAGTGTTCCAAAACTTGTGTTGGCCTGCTAGTGAGCACTGGGACTGGTGCTTGCTCACTGGTGGGTGGAGCTGGGTCCTGAACCCTCTGGTGGGCAGGGCTGAGTCCAGAGAAGGCTGTGGTCTCAGGAGGTATTTAGGCAGCCTGTCTGCTTATGAGTGGGGCTGTGTCCCCACCCAGTTGCCTGAGGCATCCCAGCACTGGTGCCTACAGGCTGTTGGGGGGGCCAAGTTGTGGTACTAATGAACTAGGGGAAGAATTCCACAGTGGTGCCCACCAGCACCAGCATCAGTTCAGTAGAAGGAGCTCTGAAGAAGCTGCTGCCAGTGTCTTTGTCCCCAGAGTGAGCTGCAGCTTCCCCTTACCTCTTCAGGAGACTCTCCAAGACCAGCAGATAGGTCTGGTCTAGGTTCCTATCAAATTACAGCTTTTCTCTAAGTCCCAGAGTGTGTGTTTTTGTGTGCAACCTTTAAGACTAAAGTCTCTATTTCCCCCAATACTTTGGGGCTCCTGAGATTAAGCCCCACTGGCCTTCAAAGCCAAATGTTCTGGGAGCTCATCTTCGCAGTGCAAGACCCCTGGCCTGGAGAGCCTGATGTGGGGCTCAGAGCTCTTACTCCTGTGGGAGAACCTCAGTTTGTGGGTCACTCACCCAGAGGTATGGGACTTGACTATATCGTGAATTCACCCCTCCTACCTGTCTCATTGTGGTTCTTTCTTTATGTGTTTAGTTGTAGAAGATCTTTTCTGGTAGGTTCTGGTCTTTTCATCAGTGGTTGTCCTGAAAATAGTTGTGGTTTTGGTGTGCTTGTGAGAGGAGGTGAGCTCAAGGTCTTTCTACTCCACCATCTTGGCTGATTCTACACTACATTTTCTTAATCCATTCATATGTCAATGGACACTTAGATTGTTTCCATGTCTTGGCTATTGTAAATAATGCTTCAGTGAACATGGAGGTACATGTCTTTTTGAGTTAGTGTTTTTGTTTTCTTCTGATAAATACCCAGAAGTAAAATTACTGGATCATATGGTAGTTCTATGTTTAATTTTTTAGGGAACCTCCAAATTGTTTTCCAAAGTGGCTGTACCAATTTACATTCCCACCAAGAGTGCTCAAGGATTCTCTTTTGTCCAGATCCTCACCAATACTTTTTATTTCTTGTCTTTTTGATAATAGCTATTCTAAGAGGCATAAAGTGATATCTCCTTGTGGTTTTTATTTGCATTTCCTTGATGATTAGTGATGTTGAGCATCCCTTCATGTACCTGTTGGTCTTCTGTATGTCTTTGGGAAAATGTCTATTCAGATTCTCTGCCCATTTAAAAATCAGGTTGTTTGTATTTTTGCTATTGAGTTATATGAGTTCTTTATATATTTTGGATATTTATACCTTATTTGATATATAATTTGAAAATATTTTCTCCCATTCAGTAGGTTGTCTTTGCTTTTGTTGATATGCAGTAGCTACTTAGTTGGATGTATGTAATCCCTCTTGTTTATTTTAACTTTTGTTGCCTTTTTGTTGCCTTTGCTTTTGGTGTCAAATATGAAAAACCATTGCTGAGAAAGATGTCAGGGATTTACTGCCTATGTTGTCTCCTAAGAATTTCATTGTTTTGTGTCTTACCTTCAAGTCTAATCCATTTTTAGTTAATTATTGTGGATGGTGTAGCTAATGGTCCAGTTTCATTCTTTTTGCATGTAGCTGCCCAATTTTCCCATCAC
Organism: Balaenoptera acutorostrata; assembly: GCF_949987535.1. Taxonomy (NCBI): domain Eukaryota; kingdom Metazoa; phylum Chordata; class Mammalia; order Artiodactyla; family Balaenopteridae; genus Balaenoptera; species Balaenoptera acutorostrata. The sequence continues at coordinate 130,761,176 of NC_080085.1, read as the reverse complement.
CATTTATTGAAGAGACTGTCGTTTCCCCCCTTATATATTCTTGGCTCCTTTGTCATAAATTAATTGACCATATATGCATAGGTTTATTTCTGGGGTCTCTATTCCATTCCATTGATCTATGTGTCTTTTTTTATGCCAGTACCATAATGTTTTGATTACTGTAGCATTGTAACATAGTTTGAAATCAGGAAGCATGATACCTGCAGATTTATTCTTTCTCAAGGTTCCTTTGGCTACTTGGGGTCTTTTGTGGTCCCATGTAAATTTTAGGATTTTTTGTTCTATTTCTGTGGAAAATGTCATTGGAATTTTGATAGAGATTACATTAAATCTGTAGATTACTTTGGGTAGTATGGACATTTAAACAATATTAATTATTCTAATCCATGAGCATGGATTATCTTTCCATTTATTTGTGTCTTCTTTACATTCTTTCATCAATGTCTTGTAGTTTTCAATGTGTAGGTCTTTCAGCCCCTTAGTTAAATTTATTCCTGGGTATTTTATTCTTTTTAAAATAATTTTTATTGGAGTATAGTTGATTTACAATGTTGTGTTAGTTTCAGGTGTACAGAAAAGTGAATCAGTTATACATATATTCACTCTTTTTTAGATTCTTTTCCCACACAGGCCATTACAGAGTACTGAGTAGAGTTCCCTGTGCTATACAGTAGGTCCTTATTAGTTATCTATTTTATGTATAGTAGTGTGTATATGTCAATCCCAATCTCCCAATTTATCCCTCCCCCCTCCTTACCCTTTGGTAACCTTAAGTTTGTTTTCTTCATCTGTAGCTCTATTTCTGTTTTGTAGATAAGTTCATTTGTACCCTTTTGTTTAGATTCCACATATAAGTGATATCATATGATATTTGTCTTTCTCTCTCTGACTTACTTCACTCAGTATGACAATCTCTATGTCCATCCATGTTGCTGCACATGACATTATTTCATTCTTTTTAATGGCTGAGTAATATTCCCTTGTATATATGTACCATATCTTCTTTATCCATCCCTCTGTTGATGGACATTTAGGCTGCTTCCATGTCCTGGCTATTGTAAATAGTGCTACAATGAATATTGGGGTGTGTGTATCTTTTTGAATTATGGTTTCCTCCGTATATATGCCCAGGAGTGGGATTGCTGGATCATATGGTAACTCTATTTTTAGATTTTAAGGAACTTCCATACTGTTCTCCATAGTGGCTATACCAATTTACATTCGCACCAACAGTGTAGGAGGGTTCCCTTTTCTCCGCACCCCCTCCTTAGTTACATTTATCCCTGGGTATTTTATTCCTTTTGATGAAATTGTAAATGGTATTGTTTTCTTAATTTCTCTTTCTGATAGTTCATTATTAACTATAGAAACACAACAGATTTCTGTATATTGATTTTTTATCTTGCAACTTTATTGAATTTATTTATTAGCTCTAAAATTTTTGGTGGAGTCTTTAATGTTTTTTATATACAATATTATGTCATCTGCAAATAATGACATTTTTACTTTTTCCTTTCCAATTTTGATGCTTTAAAAGTTTTTTCTTGCCTAATTGCTCTAGCTAAGACTTCCAATATTATGTTGAATATAAGTGGTGATAGTGGGCATCCTTGTCTTTTTCCTGATCTTAGAGGAAAACCTTTTGGTTTTACCATTGAGTATGATGTTATCTGTGGGCTTGTCATATGTGGTCTTTATTATGTTGAAGTATGTTCCTCATTGGACCTTTAATACAACCAACTTTTGACTTTGCTGGACCTCATTATTATAGATTTTTTATTTTATTGCATTCTGATTTTATATTTATTTTTTTCTTCTTTCTACTTTTAATTTGCTTTTATTTTACTATTTCAGAAGGAAAATAAGATTATAGATTTAGATCCTTTTTTTTCTTTTCAAATGTATGCATATAAGGCTATAAATTTTCGATGGTAATAACTCTGTTATATCCTAGTTGTTTTCTTTGACGTATTTTTATTTTCATGCAGTGCAAAATAATTTCTAACTTAATTTGAGTTTTTTCTTTGACCCATGTGTTATTTAGAAGTGAACTGCTTAATTTCCAAATTGTGGTGATTTTATAGTTATCTTCTTTATTAATGATGTCTAAATTAAGCTGTTGTCAGAGGTCAAATAATATATTCTGATTTCAATCCTTTGATATGAATTTAGGTTTGCTTCATAGCCCATTTGACCTAAATATATATATTTAGGTTAAGCAATTTAGGTTAAGTTTGTTAATCATTTCATTGAAATCTTACATATATCTTTATTGAATTCTGATACGCTAAAATATCAGTTATAGTTATTATATCCTAAAATTCAGTCATTACATTTTTTTGAGTTCTAGAATATCTGTTCATTTTATAGATTCCTGTATTGTGTGAAATTTTCCATTGTATCTATTTTCTTAAGTTAATCATTATCTTATAGTCTGTACTGGCATTTCCAGTATGAGGATTGCATCTGGGACTTTTTTTTAGTAATACTTTCTTTGCAAGTTTTAGCTCGTCTCATTCGTGATAATTTTTTGTTTGCATGCTGGGAATTTTAAGTGAAAATGGAAAAGGGCTTGGTTTATGCTATTTTTTTAAAAACTTTTTATTTTAAATAATAATAAATTCATGGGAAGATGCCAAAATAGTATATAGAGCCTTCTGAAACATTTAGACAGCTTCTACCAGTGGGAGTTCTAATATGATTACAGCATAATATTAGCTAGACTACAGGCCTCATTAGCATTATTGTACTGCAATCATATAAGCATATTTTGCATGTACTCATGTGTGTATGTACTTGTGTAGTTCTATGCAGTTTAATCCCATGTGTAAATTTGTGTAACCACCACCACAATCAAGATACAGAACTGGAGTCCCTCCCACCAGGAGACTTACACAGGCCTCTTAGATAGCCTCATCCACTGGAGGGCAGACAGCAGAAGCACAAAGAACTACAATCCTGCAGCCTGTGGAACAAAAACCACATTCACAGAAAGATAGGCAAGATGAAAAGGCAGAGGGCTATGTACCAGATGAAGGAACAAGATAAAACCGCAGAAAAACAACTAAATGAAGTGGAGATAGGCAACCTTCCAGAAAAAGAATTCTGAATAATGATAGTGAAGATGATCCAGGACCTCAGAAAAAGAATGGAGGCAAAGATCGAGAAGATGCAAGAAATGTTTAACAAAAACCTAAAAGAATTAAAGAACAAACAAACAGAGATGAATAATACAATAACTGAAATGAAAACTACACTAGAAGGAATCAATAGCAGAATAACTGAGGCAGAAGAACGGATAAGGACCTGGAAGACAGAATGGTGGAATTCACTGCTGTGGAACAGAATAAAGAAAAAAGAATGAAAAGAAACAAAAACTGCCTAGGAGACCTCTGGGACAACATTAAACGCAACAACATTCACATTATAGGGGTCCCAGAAGGAGAAGAGAGAGAGAAAGGACCCGAAAAAATATTTGAAGAGATTATAGTCGAAAACTTCCCTAACATGGGAAAGGAAATAGCCACCCAAGTCCAGGAAGCACAGAGAGTCCCATACAGGATAAACCCAAGGAGAAACACGCTGAGACACATAGTAAGCAAATTGGCAGAATTTAAAGACAAAGAAAAATTATTGAAAGCATCAAGGGAAAAATGAAAAATAACATACAAAGGAACTCCCATAAGGTTAACAGCTGATTTCTCAGCAGAAACTCTACAAGCCAGAAGGCAGTGGCATGATATACTTAAAGTGATGAAAGGGAGCAACTTACAACCAAGATTACTCTACCCGGCAAGGATCTCATTCAGATTCAATGGAAAAATCAAAAGCTTTACAGACAAGCAAAAGCTAAGAGAATTCAGCACCACCAAAGCAGCTCTACAACAAATGCTAAAGGATCTTCTCTAAGTGGGAAACACAAGAGAAGAAAAGGACCTACAAAAACAAACCCAAAACAATTAAGAAAATGGTCATAGGAACATACATACCGATAATTACCTTAAACGTGAATGGATTAAATGCTCCAACCAAAAGACGCAGGCTTGCTGAATGGATACAAAAACAAGACCCATATATATGCTGTCTACAAGAGACCCACTTCACACCTAGGGACACATACAGACTGAAAGTGAGGGGATGGAAAAAGATATTCCATGCAGATGGAAATCAAAAGAAAGCTGGAGGAGCCATTCTCATATCAGAAAAAATAGACTTTGAAATAAAGAATGTTACAAGAGACAAGGAAGGACACTATATAATGATCAAGGGATGAATCCAAGAAGAAGATATAACAATTATAAATATATATGCACCCAACATAGGAGCACCTCAATACATAAGGCAACTGCTAAAAGCTATGAAAGAGGAAATTGACAGTAACACAATAATAGTGGGGGACTTTAACACCTCACACCAATGGACAGATCATCCAAAATGAAAATAAATAAGGAAAGAGAAGCTTTAAATGACACAATAGACCAGATAGATTTAATTGATATTTATAGGACATTCCATCCAAAAACAGCAGATTACACTTTCTTCTCAAGTGTGCATGGAACATTCTCCAGGATAGATCACATCTTGGGTCACAAATCAAGCCTCAGTAGATTTAAGAAAATTGAAATCATATCAAGCATCTTTTCTGACCACAGCGTTATGAAATTAGAAATAAATTACAGGGAAAAAAACGTAAAAAACACAAACACATGGAGGCTAAATAATACGTTACTAAACAACCAAGAGATCACTGAAGAAATCAAAGAGGAAATCAAAAAATACCTAGAGACAAATGACAATGAAAACACAACAATCCAAAACCTATGGGATGCAGCAAAAGCAGTTCTAAGAGGGAAGTTTATAGCTATACAACCCTACCTCAAGAAACAAGAAAAATCTCAAGTAAACAATCTAACATTACACCTAAAGGAACTAGAGAAAGAAGAACAAACAAAACTCAAAGTTAGCAGAAGGAAAGAAATCATAAAGATTAGAGCAGAAATAAATGAAATAGAAACAAAGAAAACAATAGCAAAGATCAATAAAACTAAAAGCTGGTTCTTTGAGAAGATAAACAAAATTGATAAACCATTAGCCAGACTCATCAAGAAAAAGAGGGAGAGGACTCAAATCAATAAAATTAGAAATGAAAAAGGAGAAGTTACAACAGACACTGCAGAAATACAAAGCATCCTACGAGACTACTACAAGCAACTCTATGCCAATAAAATGGACAACCTGTAAGAAATGGACAAATTCTTAGAAATGCACAACCTTCCAAGACTGAACCAGGAAGAAACAGAAAATATGAACAGACCAATCACAAGTAATGAAATTGAAACTGTGATTAAAAATCTTCCAACAAACAAAAGTCCAGGACCAGATGACTTCACAGGTGAATTCTATCAAACATTTAGAGAACAGCTAACACCCATCCTTCTGAAACTCTTCCAAAAAATTGCAGAGCAAGGAACACTCCCAAACTCATTCTATGAGGCCACCATCACCCTGATAACAAAACCAGGCAAAGATACTACAAAAAAAGAAAATTACAGACCAATATCACTGATGAATATAGACGCAAAAATCCTCAACAAAATACTAGCATACAGAATCCAACAACACAGTGAAAGGATCATACACCATGATCAAGTGGGATTTATCCCAGGGATTCAAGGATTCTTCAATATATGCAATCAATCAATGTGATACACCATATTAACAAATTGAAGAATAAAAACCATATGATCATCTCAATAGATGCAGAAAATGCTTTTGACAAAACTCAGCACCAATTTATGATAAAAACTCTCCAGAAAGTGGGCATAGAGGGAACCTACCTCAACATAATAAAGGCCATATATGAGAAACCCACAGCAACCATCATTCTCAATGGTGAAAAACTGAAAGCATTTCCTCTAAGATCGGGAACAAGACAAGGATGTCCACTCTCACCACTATTATTCAATATAGTTTTGGAAGTCCTAGCCACGGCAATCAGAGAAGAAAAAGAAATAAAAGGAATCCAAATTGGAAAAGAAGAAGTAAAACTGTGACTGTTTGCAGATGACAGGATATTATACATAGAGAATCCTAAAAATGCCACCAGAAAACTACTAGAGCTAATCAATGAATTTTGTAAAGTTGCAGGATACAAAATTAATGCACAGAAATCTCCTGCATTCCTATACACTAATGAAAAATCTGAAAGAAAAATTATGGAAGCACTCCCATTTACCATTGCAACAAAAAGAATAAAATACCCAGGAATAAGCCTACCTAGGGAGACAAAAGACCTGTATGCAGAAAACTATAAGACACTGATAAAAGAAATTAAAGATGATACCAACAGATGGAGAGATTTACCATTTTCTTGGATTGGAAGAATCAGTATTGTGAAAATGACTATACTACCCAAAGCAATCTACAGATCCAATGCAATCCCTATCTAATTACCAATGGCATTTTTTACGGAACTAGAACAAATCATCTTAAAAATTGTGTGGAGACACAAAGGACCCGAATAGCCAAAGCAGTCTTGAGGGAAGAAAACGGAGCTGGAGGAATCAGACTCCCTGACTTCAGACTATACTACAAAGCTACAGTAATCAAGACAATATGGTACTGGCACAAAAATAGAAACATAGATCAATGGAACAAGATTGAAAGCCCAGAGATAAACCCACACACCTATGGTCAACTAATCTATGGCAAAGGAGGCAAGGATATACAATAGAGAAAAGAGAATCTCTTCAATAAGTGGTGCTGGGAAAACTGGACAGCTACATGTAAAAGAATGGAATTAGAATACTCCCTAACACCATACACAAAAGTAAACTCAAAATGGATTCGAGACCTAAATGTAAGACAGGACACTATAAAACTCTTAGAGGGAAACAGAAAGAACACTCTTTGACATAAATCACAGCAAGATCTTTTTTGATCCACCTCCTAGACTAATGAAAATAAAAAAAAGAATCAACAAATGGGACCTAAGGAAACTTCAAAGCTTTTGCACAGCAAAGGAAACCATAAACAAGATGAAAAGACAACCCTCAGAATGGGAAAAAATATTTGCAAATGAATCAACGGGCAAAGGATTAATCTCCAAAATATATAAACAGCTCGTGCAGCTCAATATTAAAGGAACACACAATCCAATCCAAAAATGCGCAGAAGACCTAAATAGACATTTCTCCAAAGAAGACATACAGATGGCCAAGAAGCACATGAAAAGCTGCTCAACATCACTAATTATTAGAGGAATGCAAATCAAATCTACAATGAGGTATCACCTCACACCAGGAAGAATGGGCATCATCAGAAAATCTACAAGCAACAAATGCTGGAGAGGGTGTGGAGAAAAAGGAACCCTCTTGCACTGTTGGTGGGAATGTAAATTGATACAGCCACTATGGAGAACAGTACAGAGGTTCATTAAAAAACTAAAAATCGAATTATCATATGATCCAGCAATCCCAGTACTGGGCATATACCCAGAGAAAACTATAATTCAAAAAGGCACATGCACCGCAATGTTCATTGCAGCACTATTTACAATAGCCAAGTCATGGAAGCAACCTAAATGCCCATTGACAGATGAATGGATAAAGAAGTTGTGGTACATATCTACAATGGAATATAACTCAGCCAGAAAAAGGAACGAGACTGAGTCATTTGTTGAGACGTGGATGGACCTAGAGACTGTCATACAGAGTGAAGTAAGTCAGAAAGAGAAAAACAAATATCGTTTATTAACTTATGTATGTGGAACCTAGAAAAATGGTACAGATGAACCGGTTTGCAGGGCAGAAGTTGAGACACAGATGTAGAGAACAAACATATGGATACCAAGGGGGGAAAACCGCAGTGGGGTGGGGATGGTGGTGTGCTGAATTGGGCGATTGGGATTGACATGTATACATTGATGTGTATAAAACTGTTGACTAATAAGAACCTGCAGTATAAAAAACAAACAAACAAACAAAAACGAATACTAAACTTTCTTTGGGTTATTTGTATGGAAATATGTTAATATAAATGTTTCAGACATTACATGAAAAAAAAAGATACAGAACTGTTCAATCACTGCAAAGAAACTCCTTCATGTTACCTCTTTATTGTAGCACCCACTATTTTCCACCTGTCTCTTTCCCCAGAAACCATTAATCTGCTCTCCATCTCTATAGTTGTGTCAGTTTGAAAATATAAAAATGTGTTTGTATACCATGTAACCTTTTGGGGACTGGCTTTTTAAAAATTAATGGACTATATTTTGTAGAGAAGTTTAGGTTTACAGAAAAATTGAGCAGAAAGTACAAAGAGTTCCTATGTACCCTTTCCCCCTCCCCCACCAATTTCCCCTATCATTAGCATCTTAGATTAGTGTGGTACATTTGTTACAATTGATGAACAAATATTGATACATTATTATTAACTAAAGTCCATAATTTTCATTTGGGTTCTCTCTTTGTGTTTTACAGTTCTATAAGTTTTGATAAATGTATAATGTCGTGTATCCACCATTATACTATCATGCAGAATAGTTTCACTGCCCTAAAAACCCTCTGCATTTCACCTATTCATCTCTCCCTCTCTCCTCCCTGAACCCCTGGCAACCATTGATCTTTTTAGTGATTATATCTTTGCCTTTTCAAGAATGTCATGCCATTGGAATCATACAGTATGTAACCTTTTCAGACTGGCTTATTTTACTTTGCAGTATGCATTTACGGTGCCTCCATGGCTTGACAGTTCATTTCTTTTCACTGAATAATGTTGCATTGTATTCATGTTCCATTATTTGTTTATCCACTCATCTGTTGATAGACATCTTCGTTGCTTTCAATTTTTAGCAATTATGAGTAAAGCTGCTATCAATATTCATGTGTGTGCTTTTGTGTCTACATAAATTTTCAACTCATTTGGGTAAATACCATGGAGCACAATTGTTGGATCACATAGTAAGACTATGTTTACCTTTGTAAATACCTGTCATACTGTCTTCCAAAGTGGCTGTACCATTTTGCATTCCCACCAGAATGAGTGAGAGTTCCTGTTGCTCCACATCCTTTTTTCAGCATTTGGTGTTGTCAATAGTTTGATTTATAGCCATTCTAACAGATGGTAGTGGTATTTTATTATTGTTTTAATCTGCAACTTCCTAATGATATATGATCTTGAGAATCTTTTCATGTACTTTTTATTATCTATGTTTTCTTTGCTGAAACACTGACATTTTTACTAAACATGATACACTTGAGATCCACCCAAGTTGTTGCATGATCAATAGTTGGTTCCTTTTTATTGCTGAGTAGTATTCTGTAGTATGGATGTATCAGAATTTGTTTAGCAGTTCACCAGTTGAAAGACTTTTGTGTGGTCTCCAGTTTGGGGTTATTATGTATAAAGATGCTGTGAACATGAGAATATAGGTTTTCGTGTGTACATAAAATTTCATTTATTTAAGATATGCGATTGATAGTTTTTATGGTACATGCATGTTTACTTTCTAAAGAAACTACCCAACAGTTTTCCATAGTGCTTAAACTATTTTGTGTTTCAACCAGAATTGATTTTTAATTTTGTTTTCCATACTTTTAGGTAGCATATAGCTTTATAGCTAGCATTGCAACTTTTTTTAGAATCACAAATGGATGTTGGATTTTGTGAAATTATTTTTCTGCATCAATTGATATGATCATATGCTTTTGCTTCTTTAGCATGTAGTTATGGTGGATTACATGGACTGATATTCAAATGAACCAACTTTGCATAACTGGAATAAATCTTATTCAATGTTCATGAATACTATCAGCCTGTAGTTTCCTTCCTTCCTTCCCTCCCTCCCTCCCTCATTTGTTAGTTTGTTCGTACTGCCTTTGTCCTTTGTTTGGTTTTGTGATTAGGACAATACTGGTCTTATGAAATGAGTTTGTTACTTTCTCTCCTCTTCTAATTCTAGAAGAGAATTTGTCAAATTTGTGCCATATCTTCTTTAAGTATTTGGTAAATTCTCTGGTGAAACCATCTGGCTAGGATTTCTCTTTTCAAGGTTTCTTGATGAAAAATCAACCGATGATCTTATTGTGGATCCCTTACATGTGATGAATCACTTCTCTCTTGATGCTTTCAAGATCTTCTCTTTGTCTTTGTCTTTCAACAGTTTGATTACAATGTGTCTTGGGGTGGATTGCTTTGAATTTAACCAACTTGGCATTTGTTGAGGTTCCTGGATGTATAGATTCATGTCTTTCTTTATATTTGAGAAGATTTTGGCCATTATTTCTTCAAATGTTCTTTCTGCTCCTTGCTGTCTCTCTCCTCTTTATCTGGGACAACATTATGCAAATATCCCACAGGTCTCTTAGACTCACTTATTTATTTATTACCATTTTAAAGTGTACACCTCAGTGGCATTTAGTACATTCACATTGTTGTGCAACCATCACACTATCTAGGTCCAATATATTATGTCACCTCAGCAGGAAAGCTCATACCTAGTGCTTCCTATTCTCCCTTTTCCCAGGCTCCTAACATCCACTAATCTGCTTTCTGTGTCTATGGATTTACCTATTCCTGATATTTCATATCAATCAAATCATACAGAATGTGGTCTTTGTGTCTGTTTCCTTTCACTTAACATGATGTCGTTAAGGTTGGTACAGCATTTATCACTATTTCATTTCTACCTATGGCAATTTCTTTGTATGACAATGCCACATTTTATTTATCCATTCATCTGTTGATAGACATTTGGTTTGTTTTCATCTTTTGTCTATTGTGAATAGTGCTGCTGTGACCATTCATGTACAATTTTTTACTTAAACCCTGATTTTGAATTCTTTTATTTGTATTCCCAAGAGTCTAATTGCTGAGTCTATACTAATTTTATGTTTACTGTTTTCTACAGCAGCTTAATCTTTTTGCATTCCCAACAACAATATATGAGGGTTCCAATTTCCCCACATCCTTACAAACAATTGTTATTTTATCTTTTTTTTCTTTATAGACATCTTAGTGGGTGTGAGATATTATCTAATTTGGTTTTGATTTACATTTTCCTAATGACTGTTTTCATGTATTTGTTGGTCATTTGTATATCTTCTTTGGAGAAATGGCTATTCGGTTTCTTTGCCCATTTAAAAAAATTTGGTAGAAAGCAGGAAACTTTATGTGATCCGTTTTTAAACAGCTTTATTGAGATATAATTTGCGTACCATAAAATATACCCTTTGACCATGTTTTAATCAGGTTGCTTTTCTTTGTTATTGAGTTGTAAGAGTCCTTTTTATATTTTGCGGATACTAGATTCTTTTTTATGTGTCAGCATGTCCACTTCTATTTATTCTTTTTTTAAATTAGTTTTTATTGGAGTATGGTTGCTTTACAATGTTGTGTTATCCTCCACTGCACAACAGAATGAATCAGCCATACACGTACAGATATCCCCTCCCTTTTGGACTTCCTTACCATTTAGGTTACCACAGTGCATTAGGTAGAGTACCCTGTGCTATAAAATATGTTCCTATCAGTCATCTATTTTATACATAGTATCAATAATGTATATGTGTCAATCCCAGTCTCCCAATTCCTCCCTCCCCATGCCTTTCCCCCTTGGTATCCATACATTTGTTCTCTATGTCTATGTCTCTATTTCTGCTTTGCAAATAAGATCACCTATACCATTTTTCTAGATTCCACATATATGCGTTATTATACAATATTTGCTTTTCTCTGACTTACTTCACTCTGTATGACACACTCCAGGTCCATCCATGTCTTTAGAAATGACCCAATTTCGTTCCTTTTTATGGCTGAGTAATATTCCATTGTATATATGTACCACATCTTCTTTATCCATTCCTCTGTTGATGGACATTTAGGTTGCTTCCATGTCCTGGCTATTGTAAATAGTGCTGCTATGAACATTGGGGTGCATGTGTTTTTTGAATTATGGTTTTCTCTGGGTATATACCCAGTAGTGGGATTGTTGGGTCATATGGTAGTTTTATTTTTAGCTTTTTAAGGAAGCTCCATATTGTTTTCCATAGTGGATGTATCAGTTTACATTCCCAACAACAGTGTATGAGGGTCCCCTTTTCTCCACACCCTCTCCAGCATTTATTGTTTGTAAGTTTTTTGATGATGGCCATTCTGACTGGTGTGAGATGATATCTCATTGTAGTTTTGATTTGCATTTCTCTAATGATTAATGATGTTGAGCATTCTTTCATGTGTTTGTTGGCAATCTGTATCTCTTCTTTGGAGAAATGTCTATTTAGGTCTTCTGCCCATTTTTTGATTGGGTTGTGTTTTTTTTTTGATATTGAGCTATATGAGCTGCTTGTAAATTTTGGAGATTAATCCTTTGTCAGTGGCTTCATTTGCAAATATTTTCTCCCATTCTGAGGGTTGTCTTTTTCTCTTGTTTGTGGTTTCCTTTGCTGTGCAAAAGCTTTTAAGTTTCATTAGGTCCCATTGTTTATTTTTGTTTTAATTTTTATTACTCTAGGAGGTGGGTTATAAAAGATGTTGCTGTGATTTATGTCAAAGAGTGTTCGGCCTATGTTTTCCTCTAAGAGTTTGATAATGTCTGGCCTTACATTTAGGTCTTTAATCCATTTTGAGTTTATTTTTGTGTATGGTGTTAGGGAGTGTTCTAATTTCATTCTTTTACATGTAGCTGTCCAGTTTTCCCAGCACCACTTATTGAAGAGGCTGTCTTTTCTCCACTGTATATTCTTACCTCCTTTGTTATGGATTAGGTGACCGTAGGTGCATGGCTTTATCTCTGGGCTTTCTATCCTGTTCCATTGATCTATATTTCTGTTTTTGTGTCAGTACCATACTGTCTTGATTACTGTAGCTTTGTAGTAGAGTCTGAAGTCCTGGAGCCTGATTCCTCCAGCTCCGTTTTTCTTTCTCAAGATTGCTTTGGCTATTCGGGGTCTTTTGTGTTTCCATACAAATTGTGAAATTTTTATTCTAGTTCTGTGAGAAATGCCATTGATAGTTTGATAGGGATTGCGTTGAATCTGTAGATTGCTTTGGGTAGTATAGTCATTTTCACAATATTGATTCTTCCAATCCAAGAACATGGTATCTCTCCATCTGTTTATGTAATCTTTGATTTCTTTCATCAGTATTTTATGTTTTTCTGAGTACATGTCTTTTGCCTCCTTAGGTAGGTTTATTCCTAGGTATTTTATTCTTTTTGTTGCAATGGTAAATGGTATTGTTTCCTTAATTTCTCTTTCTGCCCTTTCATTGTTAGTGTATAGGAATGCAAGAGATTTCTGTGTATTAATTTTGAGGATACTAGATTCTTTTTTTTTTTAGATTCTTATAAGATATATTATTAGCAAATATTTTCTCTCATTTGTGGATTGTCTTTTCATTCTCTTGATTGTGTCATTTGATGAGCAAATGGTTTTAATTTTGATGGAGTCCAATTTATCAATTTTTTCTCTTTTGTTCCATGTGATTTTGGTATTTCAAAGAAACCATTGCCTAATCCATGTTTGTGAAGACTTAATCCTAGTTTTTCTTCTAAGGATTTTATAGTTTTAATTCATATTTAGGTCTTTAATCCTCTTTGGATTTTTCATATATGCTGAGTGGAAAGGATGCAACATTCTTCTTTTGTATGTGGATATCTGGATATCCAGTTATTCCAGCATGTCTGTGTTCAATTTTCTTCATTCTTTTTGTTTTTTTTATTTTTTGTCTTCAGGTAAGATAAACTTAATTGAACTATCTTCAAGTCTGATGATTCTTTTTTTCTGCTGGTCAAATATACTGTTGAACCTCTCTAGTGAATTTTTCATTCCAGTTATTGTATTTTTCAACTTTAGAATCTATAATTTTTATTTCTTTATTGATATTTCTCTATTTGGTGACACATTGTTCTCCTGATTTTCTTTAGTTCTTTGAGCAGTTGATTTGAAGTCTCTGTCTCGTAAGAGCAATGTCTAGGCCTCGTCTAGGACAGTTTCTGTTAATTTCCTTTTTTCCTGTGAATGAGCCATACTTTCCTGTATCTTTTCATTCCTTGTGGGTTTTTTTTTTGGTAAAGTGGACATTTTGAATATTATACTGTGTTGACTCTGAAGATCTTGTTCTTCTCCCTCCCCACGGTTTGTTTTTGCTTTTTGTGGGTTACAGTCTTTTTCTTTGTTTACTGGCTCTTGTAAACAATTTTCTAAAGACTGTATTCTTTGTCCTTATGGTCATGGAAGTCTCTGTTGTGTTAGCTAGTCAGCTATTAACTTCACAGAAATTTACTTAAACATTGAGAACAAAAAAAGTAATATGTCCTAGCTCTCCAGATTTGGAATACAGACTCCACTCAGCTACTGCTAGCGCCCTGTCCATAGAAAAGGGGATCATCGTGTCATACTTCTTGTACTGCTGGATAGATTTGCGAGTTCTGACTTCTTACTTGGTTTCCTCTGCCCCTCACTGCTGGTGGTGGAGTGTTTGTAGAGGTTGGCTAGGGTAGGGCAGGTATTGTCAGTAAGTTTTCTGTATTGCTAGGCTGTCCCTTTTCTCGGTCCTTTGTCTAGAGAGAGCAGCCTTTTCTTAAGGCTTTTTTGGGGTCTACTTCTGTTAGTGGTTCTTGTTTGCAGGCTTTTCTAGTGCCTAGTTTAGAATAATTGGGAGATAAAAAGAAAATGCATGGACTCACTGTCATGTTGTTCCATAAGTCCCAAGGTCCCTAGACAGTCTGCCTTTTTCTTTCCAACTCTCAGCATCCTCAAATGATTTTCTGTTGTATTAATGTCTAGTGTTTTAATTGTAATGATGTGGGAGAAATAGGTAGAAATGAATCTATTTTTGTCTGGTAACAGAAATCCTCTGTTATATTTTTTTAGAGTATTTACTTTAGTATTTACATTCTGGCAGACAATTAAAGTGGAAGCAGATTACCTTAATCCAATCAAAGATTGAGACACTTCAAGGTGAGGTTTCTTTTTATTTGTTTTGGCTGGTGGTTTGTTGCTTGTTTGTTTGTTTTGGTAAGGCGTATATATTTGTGACTCACCCTTACTCTTTGTGTAGTCCTTAAGCATCCTAGCTGAAATTTTGGGGGTTTATCAGGGACTCTTCACCTTCTTGGGCCTCAAGCTCCAAGAAACTACTAATAACTCTGTTTAGCTTATCATCATTTTAATATCCCTTTTCTGCTTGTGTTCTCCAGCACAGCCATTTAGAAATCAGTAATTACCTCCATGGAAAAATTTGGCTCAGATTATCAGACCCAATTTCTCTGCTCTTTTCCTTTCTCCTAAATCTTGTTTTTTAAATCTAAGTTACTTGAATCCCTGAACTTTGATTTTTGTCTCACCATCTCTATGAGACTGTGGAAAGTTCTGTTAAGCTTCTTTATCTATCTCTTAGTAGCTACTTTCTGCCTAATTTTTAAATGTCTCTTAATTTTTTAGCCTCTCTCTTAATTAGCAGTCAGCTAATTCCTACAGGGGCTAAGAGGTGTAGTATGTGAGGCTCATGTCAGTGAGTTTCCCTTCACTCCAAGATCTTTGCCCCTCAGATTCTGTTTGCCTTGGTAGCTCTCTGATGGAATAACACACACACACATATTTTACCACAATTTTCTAGATTTTCTTGGTGGGTGAGTTGGTCTGTTGTATAAAGTTGTTCCTCACAGTCATAAGAAGTTCTTAGTAAATTTTTATAGTTTTCTTTAATTAGATTTAAACATTTATTTTGTTATATGTATTTCTCAGTTTTTATAGCTTTGTTGCTAATATGAATTGTTCTTTTTACCTATTATATTTTCTAACTGGTTATTGCTGGTATTTACAAAAGATGTTGACTAAGTGTACTTGGATCTACTACTGGCCCATCTTATAGTAAATTCTTTATTTATTCCATTGCAAACTGATAGTTTTTTCTTTTCTAATATTTATTCATTTTTTCCTTAGCTTAATTCATTGCTATGATTTTATAATAATATACTAAAATAGTAGTAATGTTAACAGTCAGTTTTATCTCCTTCCTCACTTTATTGAAAATTCTTTTAATGTTTCATTATCAAGTATGAAGTTTTCTGTAGACTTCATGTGAATATCTTTTATTGAATTGGGATTTTTCAAAAAAAATTCCTTCTTAAGACAAGTTATTTCTTTTAACAGGTCTAAGTATTAACTTATAAACATCCCATTTCTTCTTGAAATCTCTTTCAAGTTTTCACTAAAATAAAACCTTCCTTCTTCAATTTTATACTTTGTTCTTTTCAAATCATGATTAATTTCTCCTTCTCCAATTGGCTAACAGCACAGTGGTTATGATGTTGTTTCAGTTATTTAGTTCTTCCTAAAGTAAATGTTAGTTATTTTTGTTTATACTCTTGAGACTTTGTGTCTTTTAAAATATCTGTATCCCCATTCTTGGTACAGTATCTGTCCCATGCTATATAGTCAATGATTTTTATAGAATTAATTATCTCAATATTTTTGTCATGATATTTGACTGTCCACATTCTTGTATTCCTCTGCTATTACCCAAGAATTGGTAGGGTTGGGGATTTCTAGTCCTAAGCAATGTTTAGACCTAGGGAAAGAAATGTAAATATGGACCCAGTGCTGCTTATGCTCCTACTTTGTCCTCAGTTGATATTTCTCTGAACTGAATATTAGATCCAGAAGTTTAGTCATCATCTAGCTCAATCCATTCATATTACAATTAGGAAACTGAGGCCCAGTATAGGAAGTCAGTTGCCCCAAACTCAGAGCTAATATAAAATCTATTCTATAAATTTATCTGTGTAGCAAAAAGAGATGGCATCATACAGACATTATCTTGTCTTTGCTCTGTGGTAATTGCTATGAATTCCCTACTGTCATTCCTCCTCTTGACATGTAGACAATGTGCAATGGATGGGTAAAGATCAACACGTGCTTAAGGCATCTGCACATTCTACAGGAGAGAAAAAAGAGGTTTACTTTTATCAGCTTCTGGAATAGCAGATTCTGCCTTGGTTCACTATTTATATGTGTATGAACAGTATTCCTTAGTGGGATCCTGTACTATTGTGTTTCTGAATTTGAACATGTAAGAGTACCTTGGCTAGACTTGCTTTTGTAACCTGCAGTTGCTTTCTAGCTTCCCGTATCATACTGGATTTTTATCTGAGATTCTTGAACTTTGAAATAAAGCTGAATTTTAGAGCTTTTGGGAGGGTTTTGCGAGTGAGCTGAAGAAGCAGAAAGCAGAGAGGATTAATGGATTTGGCTGAAACCAGAACACTCTGGGTTTAAGAACTACACGGTTTTTGCACTTCAGACAGCTATATCAGATTTCTAAATACCTAACTGCTGATTTCCACACAGCCTTATCCAAATCTCTATATCCTATAGTCTCCACTGCTCTCTTAAAGTGGTTCCCAAGTAGACCCATTGTGAAATTATATTTCTTGTAAATACTCAGTATTCATTCCTAGAGCATAGGCCAGCCCTGTGCTACATCGGAGGCATCAAAAAACAACTTGGCCAAAAAGTACTTCCCATTATCCCAATAGCATAACTGAATTCTCACCATCATAGTAACTCCTTTTGGAAGTATTCATTTTTTAAGTAAGCTATGGAAATAACACTTAACCAGGAGTCAGAAGTTTTGGATTCACTCCCTCTCTGACTTTTATTAGTTACTGGTTTGTGACCAAGTAAAAACCTCTTTGTGTTTTTGTTTTCTTTTTAACATCTTTATTGTAGTATAATTGCTTTAAAATGGTGTGTTAGTTTCTGCTTTATAACAAAGTGAATCAGTTATACATATACATATATCCCCATATCTCTTCCCTCTTGCGTCTCCTTCCCTCTCACCCTGCCTATCACACCCCGCTAGGTGGTCACAAAGCATCGAGCTGATCTCCCTGTGCTATGCAGCTGCTTCCCACTAGCTATCTGTTTTACATTTGGTAGTGTATATTTCTCCATGCCACTCTCTCACTTTGTTCCAGCTTAGCCCTCACCCTCCCCGTATCCTCAAGTCCATTCTCTAGTAGGTCTGCATCTTTATTCCCAACTTGCCACTAGGTTCTTCATGACCTTTTTTTTTTTTTTATTCCATATATATGTGTTAGCATACGGTATTTGTTTTTCTCTTTCTGACTTACTTCACTCTGTATGACAGACTCTAAGTCCATCCACCTCACTACAAATAACTCAATTTCATTTCATTTTATGGCTGAGTAATATTCTGTTGTACATATGTGTATATATGTGCCACATCTTTATCCATTCATCTACTGATGGACACTTAGGTTGCTTCCATGTCCTGGCTATTGTAAATAGAGCTGCAATGAACAATGTGGTACATGACTTTTTTGAATTATGGTTTCTCAGGGTATGTGCCCAGTAGTGGGATTGCTGGGTCGTATGGTAGTTCTATTTTTAGTTTTTTAAGGAACCTCCATACTGTTCTCCATAGTGGCTGTATCAATTTACATTCCCACCAACAGTGTATGAGGGTTCCCTTTTCTCCACACCCTCTCCATTATTTATTGTTTGTAGATTTTTTGATGATGGCCATTCTGACCGGTGTGAGATGATATCTCATTGTAGTTTTGATTTGCATTTCTCTAATGATTAATGATGTTGAGCATTCTTTCATGTGTTTGTTGCAATCTGTATATCTTCTTTGGAGAAATGTCTATTTAGGTCTTCTGCCCATTTTTGGATTGGGTTGTTTGTTTTTTTGATATTGAGCTGCATGAGCTGCTTGTAAATTTTGGAGATAAGTCCTTTTCAGTTGTTTCATTTGCAAATATTTTCTTCCATTCTGAGGGTTGTCTTTTGGTCTTGTTTATGGTTTCCTTTGCTGTGCAAAAGCTTTTAAGTTTCATTAGGTCCCATTTGTTTATTTTTGTTTTTATTTCCATTTCTCTAGGAGCTGGGTCAGAAAGGATATTGCTGTGATTTATGTCATAGAGTGTTCTGCCTATGTTTTCTTCTAAGAGTTTGATAGTGCCTCGCCTTATATTTAGGTCTTTAATCCATTTTGAGTTTATTTTTGTGTATGGTGTTAAGGAGTGTTCTAATTTCATTCTTTTACATGTAGCTGTCCAGTTTTCCCAGCACCACTTATTGAAGAGGCTGTCTTTTCTCCACTGTATATTCTTGCCTCCTTTATCAATGATAAGGTGACCATATGTGCGTGGGTTTATCTCTGGGCTTTCTATCCTGTTCCATTGATCTGTATTTCTGTTTTTGTGTCAGTACCATACTGTCTTGATTACTGTAGCTTTGTAGTATAGTCTGAAGTCAGGGAACCTGATTCCTCCAGCTCCGTTTTTCTTTCTCAAGATTGCTTTGGCTATTCGGGGTCTTTTGCGTTTCCATAGAAATTGTGAAATTTTTGTTCTAGTTCTGTGAAAAATGCCAGTGGTAGTTCGATAGGGATTGCAATGAATCTGTAGATTGCTTTCGGTAGTACAGCCATTTTCACAATGTTGATTCTTCCAATCGAAGAACATGGTATATCTCGCCATCTATTTGTATCAACTTTAAATTCTTACATCAGTGTCTTATAATTTTCTGCATACAGGTCTTTAGTCTCCTTAAGCAGGTTTATTCCTCGATATTTTATTCTTATTTTGCAATGGTAAATGGGAGTGTTTTCTTAATTTCACTTTCAGATTTTTCATCATTAGTGTATAGGAATGCAGGAGATTTTTGTGCATTAATTTTGTATCCTGCTACTTTACTGAATTCATTGATTAGCTCTAGTAGTTTTCTGGTAGCATCTTTAGGATTCTCTATGTATAGGGTCATGTCATCTGCAAACAGTGACAGCTTTACTTCTTCTTTTCTGATTTGGATTCCTCTTATTTCTTTTTCTTCTCTGATTGCTATGGCTAAAACTTCCAAAACTATGTTGAATAATACTGGTGAGAGTGGGCAACCTTGTCTTGTTCCTTATCTTAGTGGAAATGGTTTCATTTTTTCACCATTCAAGGTGATGTTGGCTGTAGGTTTGTCACATATAGCCTTTATTATGTTGAGGTAAGTTCCCTCTATGCCTACTTGCTGGAGGGTTTTTATCATAAATGGGTGTGGAATTTTGTCGAAAACTTTCTCTGCGTCTTTTGAGATGATCATATGGTTTTTCTCCTTCAGTTTGTTAATATGCTGTATCACATTGATTGATTTTCATATATTGAAGAATCCTTGCATTCCTGGGATAAACCCCACTTGATCATGGTGTATGATCCTTTTAATGTGCTGTTGATTCTGTTTGCTAGTATTTTGTTGATGATTTTTGCATCTATGTTCATCAGTGATGTTGGCCTGTAGTTTTCTTTCTTTGTGACAGCTTTGTCTGGTTTTGGTATCAGGGTGATGGTGGCCTCATAGAATGAGTTTGGGAGTGTTCCTCCCTCTGCTACATTTTGGAAGAGTTTGAGGAGGATAGGTGTTAGCTCCTCTCTAAATGTTTGATAGAATTCACCTGTGAAGCCATCTGGTCCTGAGCTTTTGTTTGTTGGAAGATTTTAAATCACAGTTTCAATTTCAGTGCTTGTGATTGGTCTGTTCATATTTTCTATTTATTCCTGATTCAGTCTCAGAAGGTTGTGCATTTCTAAGAATTTGTCCATTTCTTCCAGGTTGTCCATTTTATTGGCATAGAGTTGCTTGTACTAATCTCTCATGATCCTCTGTATTTCTGCTGTGTTAGTTGTTACTTCTCCTTTTTCATTTCTCATTCTATTGATTTGAGTGTTCTCCCTTTTTTTCTTGATGAGTCTGGCTAATGGTTTATTAATTTTGTTTATCTTCTCAAAGAACCAGCTTTTAGTTTTATTGATCTTTGCTATTGTTTCCTTCATTTCTTTTTCATTTATTTCTGATTTGATCTTTATGATTTCTTTCCTTCTGTTAACCCTGGGGTGTTGTTATTCCTCTTTCTCTAATTGCATCTGGTGTAAGGTTAGGTTGTGTATTTGAGATGTTTGTTGTTTCTTAAGGTAGGATTGTATTGCTATGAACTTCCCTGTTAGAACTGCTTTTGCTGTATCCCATAGGTTTTGGGTCGTCGTGTTTTCATTGTCATTTGTTTCTAGGTATTTTTTGATTTCCTCTTTGATTTCTTCAGTGATCTCTTGGTTATTAAGTAGTGTATTGTTTAGCCTCCATGTGTTTTTATATTCTACAGATTTTTTCCTGTAATTCACATCTAGTCTCATAGCATTGTGGTCGGAGAAGATACTTCATATGATTTCAATTTTCTCAAATTAACCGAGGCTTGATTTGTGACCCAAGATGTGATCTATCCTGGAGAATGTTCCATGATCACTTGAGAAGAAATTGTATTCTGTTGTTTGTGGATGGAATGTCCTATAAATATCAATTAAGTCCATCTTGTTTAACGTATCATTTAAAGCTTGTGTTTCTTTATTAATTTTCATTTTGGATGATCTATCCATTGGTGAAATTGGGGTGTTAAAGTCCCCTACTATGATTGTGTTACTGTCGATTTCCCCTTTTACGGCTGTTAGTATTTGCCTTATGTATTGAGGTGCTCCTATGTTGGGTGCATAAATATTTACAATTGTTATATCTTCTTCTTGGATGGATCCCTTCATCATTATGTAGTGTCCTTCTTTGTCTCTTGAAATGGTCTTTGTTTTAAAGTCTATTTTGTCTGAAATGAGAATTGCTACTCTAGCTTTCTTTTGATTTCCATTTGCATGGAATATCTTTTTCCATCCCCTCACTTTCAGTGTGTATGTGTCCCTAGGTCTGAAGTGGGTCTCTTGTAGACAGCATATATACAGGTCTTGTTTTTGTATCCATTCTGCTGGTCTATGTCTTTTTGTTGGAGCCTTTAATCCATTTACATTTAAGGTAATTATCAATATGTATGTTCCTATTATCATTATCTTTATTGTTTTGGGTTTGTTATTGTAGGTCTTTTCCTTCTCTTGTGTTTCCTGCCTAGAGAAGTTCGTTTAGCATTTGTTGTATAGCTGGTTTGGTGGTGCTGAATTCTCTTAGCTTTTGCTTGTCTGTAAAGCTTTTGATTTCTCCATCAAATCTGAATGAGATCCTTGCTGGGTAGAGTAATCTTGGTTGTAGGTTTTTCCCCTTCATCACTTTAAATATGTCCTGCCACTCCCTTCTGGCTTGCAGAGTTTTGCTGAAAGATCAGCTGTTAACATTATGGGGATTCCCTTGTATGTTATTTGTTGTTTTTCACTTGCTGCTTTTAATTTTTTTTTTGTTTTTAATTTTTGATAGTTTGATTAATATGTGTCTTGGCGTGTTTCTCCTTGGATTTATCCTGTATGTGACTCTCTGTGCTTCCTGGACTTGATTAACTATTTCCTTTCCCATATTAGGGAAGTTTTCAACTATAATCTCTCCAAATATTTTCTAAGTCCCTTTCTTTTTCTCTTCTTCTTCTGGGACTCCTATAATTCAAATGTTGTTGCATTTAATGTTGTCCCAGAGGTCTCTGAGACTGTCCTCAATTCTTTTCATTCTTTTTTCTTTATTCTGCTCTGCAGTAGTTATTTCCACTATTTTATCTTCTAGGTCACTTATCCTTTCTTCTGCCTCAGTTATTCTGCTGTTGATCCCTTCTAGAGAATTTTTAATTTCATTTATTTTGTTGTTCATCACTGTTCATTTGCTCTTTAGTTCTTCTAGGTCCTTGTTAAACCTTTCTTGTATTTTCTCCATTCTATTTCCACGATTTTGGATCATATTTACTATCATTATTCTGAATTCTTTTTCAGGTAGACTGCCTATTTCCTCTTCCTTTTTTAAGTCTGGTGGGTTTTTACCTTGCTCCTTCATTTACTATGTGTTTCTCTGTCTTCTCATTTTGTTTAACTTACTGTGTTTGGGGTCTCCTTTTTGCAGGCTGCAGGTTCATAGTTCCTGTTGTTTTTGGTGTCTTCCCCCAGTGGCTAAGGTTGGTTCAGTGGGTTGTGTAGGCTTCCTGGTGGAGGGGACTAGTGCCTATGTTCTGGTGTATGAGGCTGGATTTTGTCTTTCTGATGGGCTGGTCCACGTCTGGTGGTGTGTTTGGTGGTGTCTGTGGACTTATGATTTTAGGCAGGCTTTCTGCTAATGGATGGTGTTGTGTTCCTGTCTTGCTAGTTGTTTGGCATAGGGTGTCCAGCACTGTAGTTTGCTGGTCGATGAGTGGAGCTGGGTCTTGGCGTTGAGATGGAGATCTCTGGGGGATTTTCACCATTTGCTATTACATGGAGCTGGGAGGTCTCTTGTTTACCAATGTCCTGAACTTGGCTCTCCCACCTCAGAAGCACAGCCCTGATGCCTGGCTGGAGCACCAAGAACCTGTCATCCACATGGCTCAGAATAAAAGGGAGAAAAAAAGGAAAGAAATAAAGAAGATAAAATAAAATAAATTAAAGTTATTAAAATAAAAAATAATTATTAAAAAAACATTAAAAAAGTAATAAAAAAAAGGAAGAAAGAAAGAAGAGAGCAAGCAAACCAAAAAACAAATCCACCAATGATAACAAGTGCTAAAAACTATAGTCTAACAAACAAACAAACAAACAAAAAAACCCGACAGACAGAACCTTAGGACAAATGGTAAAAGCAAAGCTATACAGACAAAATCACACACAGAAGCATACACATACACACTCAGAAAAAGAGAAAAAGGGAAAAAAAAATATATTGTTGCTCCCAAAGTCCACCTCCTCAAGTTGGGATGATTTGTTGTCTGTTCAGGTATTCCACAGCTGCAGGGTACATCCAGTTGATTGTGGAAACTTAATCTGCTGCCCCTGAGGCTGCTTGGAGACATTGCCCTTTCTCTTCTTTGTTCGCACAGCTCGTGGCGTTCAGCTTTGGACTTGGTCCTGCCTCTGCGTGTAGGTCACCAAAGGGCATCTGTTCTTCGCTCAGACAGGACGGGGTTAAAGGAGCAGCTGATTCGGGGGCTCTGGCTCACTCAGGCCAGGGGGGAGGGAGGGGTACGGAGTGCAGGGCAAGCCTGCAGTGGCCCAGGCCGGCATGACGTTGCACCAGCCTGAGGCACGCCATGTGTTTTCCTGGGGAAGTTGTCCCTGGATCACAGGACCCTGGCAGTGGCGGGCTGCACCGGCTCCCGGGAGGGGAGGTGTGGAGAGTGACCTGTGCTGGCACACAGGCTTCTTGGTGGTGGCAGCAGCAGCCTTAGTGTCTCGTGCCCATCTCTGGGGTGCACAGTGATTGCCGCGGCTCATGCCCGTCTCTGGAGCTTGTTCAGTCGGCGCTCTTAATCCCCTCTCCTCGCGCACTCTGGAAAAATGGTATTTTGCCTCTTAGGCAGGTCCAGAGTTTTTCCCGGACTCCCTCCCAGCTAGCTGTGGCACACTAGCCCCCTTCAGGCTGTTTTCACGCAGCCAACCCCAGTCCTCTCCCTGGGATCTCACCTCCGAAGCCCGAGCCTCAGCTCCCAGCCCCCGCCCGCCCCAGCGGGTGAGCAGACAAGCCTCTCGGGGTGGTGAGTGCAGGTCAGCACCAATCCTCTGTGCGGGAGTCTCTCTGCTTTGCCCTCTGCCCCCCTGTTACTGCGCTCTCCTCCGTGGCTCCGAAGCTCCCTCCCTCCACCACACGCAGTCTCTGCCTGCGAAGAGCCTTCCTAGTGTGTGGAAACCTTTCCTCCTTCACAGCTCCCTCCCACTGGTGCAGGTCCTGTTCCTATTCTTTGTCTCTGTTTTTTCTTTTGCCCTTCCCAGTTATGTGGGGATTTTATTGCCTTTTGGGAGGTCTGAGGTCTTCTGCCAGCGTTCAGTAGGGGTTCTGTAGGAGTTGTTCCACATGTAGATGTATTTCTGATGTATTTGTGGGGAGGAAGGTGATCTCCACATCTTACTCTCCCGCCATCTTGAAGCTCCTCTCCCTCTTTGTGTTTTAGATTCTTATTCATTATATAGGTTGGAAAATTCTTAACCTGCTTACCTATAAGGGTTGTGATAAGGATAAAAATCTGATAATGAATTGTAAAATGTATCATAAGTGTACAGATAGAATTTACTATTAATATAACATCATTTGCAACTATTTATTGGATGCCCATTATATGCTGTATAAATATGCTATTTATGCTTATAAATGTATTCTCTTATTTTCTATATAGATTTTATAAATATAAATATTATATTTTATATATAATTTTCTCATTAAATCATCACTCAACCCAAAAGAAACAGCTATGATTATCCTCCGCTTAGAGAGAAGAAACTAAGTATATTAGTTTCTATTGCTGATGTAACAAACTACTACAAATCTAACAGTTTAAAACAACAGGGACTTCCCTGGTGGTCCAGTGGTTAAGACTTTGCCTTCCAATGCAGGGAGTGCGGTTTGATCCCTGGTCAGGGAACTAAGATCCCACATGCCTCGCAGCCAAAAAGGCAAAACATAAAACAGAAGCAATATTATAACAAATTCAATAAAGACTTTAAAAAATACATTTTTTTTTTTGGTCTCACGATTCTGTAGGTCAGAAGTTTAGTTGATTGAGCTGGGTCCTTAACTTAAAGAGCCTGACAAGGCCGAAATAAAAATGTTGTCAGGACTGCATTTCTTTTTTTGGAGGCTCTGAGAATTAATCTGCTTCCAAGCTCACTCAGGTTATCAACCAGTTTCAGTTCCATGTGGTTGTTGAACTGACATCCCCATTGCTTTGATGGCCAGAGATCTTTCTCAGCTTCTTAACTAGTTCCATCTATAAAGCCTCTTTGACCATGTAACATTATCATATTCACAGGTATAATTTTGAGGGGTGAAGATTGCAGGGACCAAAGTCTTGCTACAGCACTAAGAGAGTCACTTTTATTTCATTTTAATGTCTATATTCTTAACCAGGCAACTAATAATCATATTAATAAAGCAAATTAATGAATGTGAGTAAATATTTCATAGACTTCAACGTGATGTGTGTATACATGTATGTTTGTATATATCTCCTCTCTGCTCAAGGGGAGAGATCTTCCCTTACCCAACTTCTCTGCCTCAGATTCTTACTTGAAGTGTTGAGGTTCCCACTGTATGATATTCGTTTTAGCTCTCCCATTTAAAGATCTTGATTCCTACTACAGAAGATAGCGTTGGGCTATTTAATGATATAGTTGTCAAATAAGTTAGCCACCAGTGTTCACTTGGATTATAGATGTAGGGGTTCTCAGAAGAGCTTCAAAACTATTCCTGTAGAATTTCACTGTCTTCCTCCCAGCTGTTCCAGAATTACTGCATCACATTTGATTCCAACTTCTTTCTCCATTTGCCAACATCAATTTTGCTTTCTGTCTTACTCCATTTTACCCTTTTAGAGCCCAACCTGCATCCAGCAACCAGAATTCTCTAATGCAGATATGCTTGTGTTACAACATCCTTCAGTGATTTCTCTTTGCTCTAAATATCAAACCCAAGCCCTTTGTAGTGGTTTGCAAGACCATGCATAAACTGGTCTCTGCTTACATCTCTGGCCTTATTTCTAGCCCCTCTCCTCCTTTCTTTCCTTGTTCCAGAAGTACTGAACTACTTTCATTTTTCCAGCAGAGCATGTTATTTCACCGTTTTTGTTCTTCATGTGTGATAGAAAATTCTTCCTCTTTTTGTTTTTCACTCTGAACTTCATGAGTTCATCATTTAGGTTTCTGTTTAAATGTTATTTCTTCTGTGATATCTTCCTTTATTCCCCAAATCTTATTTTAAATGTCTTTTCTTTTTTAAAAAATGTATTTTATTGAAGTATTGTTGATTTACAACATTGTGGTGTTGATTTCTGCTGTACAGCAAAGTGACTCAGTTATATATATATATATATATATATATATATATATATATATATATATACACTCTTTTTCGTATTCTTTTCCATTATGGTTTATCATAGGATATTGAATATAGTTCCCTGTGCTATACAGTAGGACCTTGTTGTTTATCCATTCTATATGTAATAGTTTATAAAATGTCTTTTCTATATTTTCATAGCACTCTGTATTTTCTCTATCATTGTATTTTTTATCATACTTTACTATAATTTCCGGTTCTCCAGTAAACTGTTTTTCTTCCAGTAAACTATCAACTCCTTGAAGGTGAGCATCATGTCTATTTTGTTGAATGTTGTGTTGTCAGAACTTAGCACAACTGAAATATTTTGCTCCGAACATGAATAAATGAATAAAACCTGTGTCTGCTCAAGCATTTTCTCTCCTAGTCTGAGTGGGTATGATGGTACATCTCTACTTTCTTAAGATACAAGAATTGGGACTGGGGTTAACACTTCATAATCTGTCTGTTGTCCCCACTCTGATTTGGATGGTCTTTACTAGACTAGGAAGTTGGCCTCTTGGGAGCTGTGCTATAATATGACCAAATTTTAGTTCTCTCCAAACCAACATTCAAACTTTTCTTGTGCCTTCTGAGACTTTAAAAGTTTTCCCCTTGCAGGATGACTATATATTGGTATATCATGACTGTCTTCACAAGTGTCTCAGATATAGTTTCCTACACCATGGTCCTTCACTTTTTTCTATGTTCTTTACTGTGGTCATCTGATCCCCTTCCATGTTTGTTTGCTTGTGCACTGTGGTATTTTGAGCAGACAGCATAATTGTATGCTTTTATACTTAGGGCCACCTACTCCCGCCATTTGCTCATGCACCATCACTGTCTAAATATGTCTTTTCATATATTTTGACCACCTGCTTATGAATCTCTGGTTTATTAAAAAATATGTTATGATCATTTACTTCCACCTAAGGACTATCTGCTCCAATGCCATGTTTGTTTGCTTCTGCATTATGGCTCTCTCTGTGGAATTGTGGACTTAGGTTCATGTATGATGATTGCTTCATTATAATTATCTGATTCTGCACCTTTACTATGGCCTTTGGTTCCTGCTTCATTGTCTTCTGCTTTTTTAAAAAACCATGGGTACTGTTAACAGTGACTTTAATGTTCCTGAAGCATGGACATCAAAACAAACAAATGGCATGTTTGGTTACATAACATGGTCAACTGCTAATATGTTATAGTCATTTGAGCATTCGCTATAGCCACCTACTCCTGCACCATAGGCACCTTCTTCAGCAGCAAGGTGATCGGTGCACATGCTGAGGTTTATGTGTCATGGCGGTCTGAACTTAATCATAATATAAGTTCCTACACCAAGGCATACTATAACTTGAGCACATACCATGATCATCTTGGCATAAATCATAGGCAAATGATCCTATATTTAAATTATATCTATGGTTTTCTTCCCCTGCAGTATGGTTTTGGCACTCTAATGTGAGCCTCTATACTTCAGACATCCAAGCAAGCACCACAGTCTTCGGTTCCTGAATCATTAGTATCTGTTCCTATATAGTAAGAGCTTATGCACATGGATCTGAACCATGATCATGATGTCATTATGATTTTTAAGCATATGTCAGTTATGTCTGCCCATGTATCATGGTTATTTGAGCACTTACCATGGTCATTTCTTGATATCATGATTCTTTGAGTAAAGCCAGGGCCTATAGCTTTCATGTGTACAACTTACATTGTTTATAATTTACCTTAATGTTCACTATGACATTGCATAATTATATAGGAGTATTAGGCCACTGTCATATGATTACTAGCTCATGAATCATTATTTTCTTGACATGCTACATTAAACTTATATGTCAATGCAGTCTTCTCATATACAGTGTTAACTACAGTCACAAGATAGATACTTGTAAATGACTACTCTCTACTTCTGATAGATGACTGTCAGCACATTGTACTGTGGCTGCCTACTCATATATTGTGGCTGACTGATAATATTTGAAGGTTTTCTGAGTGTGCATTTTGTTCAAGTGGTAAAACTACAGAGAGACATATTTATATATAATACAGTCATTTAAGCATGCACCATGACTTCTCTTTTTGCAATAATACCATTTCTATTAGTTTTTTAGGGCTGCCGTAAGAAAGGGTGGCAAACTGGGTAGTTTAAAACACAAAGAAATTTATTTTCTCACAGTTCTAGAAGCTAGAAGTCCAAAATCAAGCTGTTGGCAGGGCTGTATTCCCTCTGAAGGCTCTAGGAAAGGATCCACCCTTGCTTCTTCCAGTTTCTGGTAATGGCAGGTATTCCTTGGCTTGTGGCATCATTATGCCAATCTCTACCTCCATCATCACATGGCATTCTCTCCTTTTCTGTCTGTGTCTAAATTTCCCCCTTCTTATAAGGACACCAGCCATTGGATTTAGGGCCCACCCTAATCCACTATGACCTCATGTTAATTTGATTACACCTGCGAAATCCTATTTCCAAATCAGGTCACATCCGCAGGTACCAGGATTTAGAACTTCATTGTCTCTCTTTTGGGGGGACATAATTAAACCCATAAGAGTATCTATACTTGAAGATGCTTGTTTTCCAAAAAACTTTTCAATAATATTTATCATTTACTTAAAAATACTCTAAAATTTTTAGACATAATGAAGCACTGAATAGAATTTTCAGAAGTACCAAAATTGATAGAATGGTGCAATCTAGACTTAGAGTCCATCCTGCTGTAAGATGTGATGTACCTACTAAAGTGAGAAAACAATATTTTGGAAAATATAATGATTAAGACAAAGAAATTCCAATCACTATCAACTAATATTCAACTGTTTCAACATTTGCTTTTGTACTATGGCTTTTTAATTAGGCATTATGTCCATCTAATTAAGCACCACAGTTTGTCTGTTCATATACTGCTGATGTTTGAGCTTCATCTGTGTCATAATTGTCATATTGGGCGCATTGTTACTAACTCATGTCTCAGTCACATCTGCCTCTATTTCAATGTTGCTTTTTGCTCCTATACCATGTCCAACTGCCCCTGTATTTATTTTTTTAACATCTTTATTGAAGTATAATTGCTTTACAATGGTGTGTTAGTTTCTGCTTTATAACAAAGTGAATCAGTTATACATATACATATGTTCCCATATCTCTTCCTTCTTGCGTCTCCCTCCCTCCCACCCTCCCTATCCCACCCCTCTAGGTGGTCACAAAGCACCGAGCTGATCTCCCTGTGCTATGAGGTTGCTTCCCACTAGCTATCTATTTTACGTTTGATAGTGTATATATGTCCATGCCACTCTCTCACTTCGTCCCAGCTTACCCTTCCCCCTCCCCATGTCCTCAAGTCCATTCTCTACATCTGCGTCTTTATTCCTGTTCTGTCCTGAGGTTCTTCAGAAACATTATTATTATTATTATTTTTAGATTCCATATATATGTGTTAGCATACAGTATTTGTTTTTCTCTTTCTGACTTACTTCACTCTATGACAGACTCTAAGTCCATCCACCTCATTACAAATAACTCAATTTTGTTTCTTTTTATGGCTGAGTAATATTCCATTGTATATATGTGCTTCATCTTCTTTATCTATTCATCTGTTGATGGACACTTAGGACAGCTACATGTAAAAGAATGAAATCAGAGCACTCCCTAACACCATACACAAAAATAAACTCAATATGGATTAAAGACCTAAATGTAAGACCAGACACTATAAAACTCTTAGAGGAAAACATAGGAAGAACACTCTTTGATATAAATCACAGCAAGATCTTTTTTGACCCACCTCCTAAAGTAATGGAAGTAAAAACAAAAATAAACAAATGGGAGCTAATGAAACTTAAAAGCTTTTGCACAGCAAAGGAAACCATAAACAAGATGAAAAGACAACCCTCAGAATGGGAGAAAATATTTGCAAATGAAGCAACTGACAAAGGATTAATCTCCAAAATTTACAAGCAGCTCATACAGCTCAATATCAAAAAAACAAACAACCCAATCCAAAAATGGGCAGAAGACCTAAATAGACATTTCTCCAAAGAAGAGATATAGATTGCCAACAAACACATGAAAGAATGCTCAACATCATTAATCATTAGAGAAATGCAAATCAAAACTACAATGAGATATCATCTCACACCAGTCAGAATGGCCATCATCAAAAAATCTACAAACAATAAATGCTGGAGAGGGTGTGGAGAAAAGGGAACCCTCTTGCACTGTTGGTGGGAATGTAAATTGATGCAGGCCCTGTATTTTTGATATTTTCTTGTGATATGTCCTATATCATCATTTATACATCATATTTTGGGGTTATCAGAATATACATCATGATCAAATGCTCAAACACAAGATGCAGCTGTTCATGTACAATAGCCATCTGAGCATATGTCCTGGGGTCTCATTTTGCACCATTGTCATCTTATCCTTGACTGCAAGAACTTGATTCTATATTGTGGATATTGGATCATGATGTGCATCTGAATAAATCACTCAATGTTTATTTGCTCCTGTCCAGCTGTTTGTGTATTGTATGTGTTTATATATATATATGAGATGGATGTTGCTCATCCATCATGAGTATGTAAAAAAGAAGCATCATGATCTTATGTGTCAGGAATGGCGACTTCTGTAACGTGGATGTTAGCTCTTGGATTGTGGTCATTAGCTCCTGTACAATGATTGCTTCTTCCATATTTGCTGTCTGCTCCTGTACCATGTCTGCTAAGTGTATCACAGCTGTTAGTTCATATAATGGCATAGTTTGAGTGTATAATGGGATAAAACAGGAATTCTGGTTATTCACCATGATTATTTAAAATTAGGCATTATGTCCATCTGAGTCTCCTTTTGTACCATTGTCATCTCCCAGACCAAAGTCATTCATTACTTGTATCATGATTTTTATTACATACCATATCTATTTGAGTAAGAATTATACCATGGTTTATTTCTATACCATGTACATCTGCACCTGTATCATAATTGACAGCTTATGTCCTATAGGTATGTAGGTGTGCATCATGTCCTATAGGCATGTGGGTGTGATCTGCTCTTGGACCAATGCCATGCATTCTGATAATTCAGAACAGTCATCTGAGTAGTTTTTCACCCTGTGGTTCTTTCCTGGTGTACCATACCAGTCCCCTCTTTCATATATGAATTGACTCATCCTTCATGATAGTCTAAACATGCATAATGGATTTCTGTTCATATAATGTTTGAAGTTGTACTATAGATTTCCACTTAAAATACTATGCTTGTGTGATAATACACTATCATTGTCTACTCTTGTACTAAGAATACTTTGTACCATGTATATTAGTTTGTGCACCATGGTTTGCTATTGCAATGAATTTTCTCTCCTTTGTCTTCACTGTCTACTCCTATAATTTGGGTGTGAGCTCATGTTGCAGGATCTTCTGTGTGTGCATCATGGTCAAATGCTCAGACTCCTTGGTGGCTGCTTATGCACCACGGATGTTTGAGCATGTGCTATGGTGTCTACTGTTGCAACATTGCCATCTGCTTCTGGAATAAGGCCATTCATTATTCTGTTTTTAATGTATGTCAGAAGAATCAAAGAATATTGTCATTTATTGTACTATTTAAGAGAATGGATAGTGGAGCCAAAATGACTGGATTTGGATCTTGAATTATCTACTTACAAGATGTGAGATCTTGGACATATCAGTTTGCATCTCCATGTTTCATATTCTTGCAAAATGATAAAAATAGCACCTCATAAGATTATTTTGAGAATTATATGAGTTATTATACATAAACATTTCAAACACTGCCTATCATGTAGTAAGATGTATGTGGTGCTGATTATGATGATAATACTGTGTCCCTTGATTCTGTATCATGATGTCAGCTCAAATTCTGGGGTTCTCTAGGTGTGCATCATGGTAAACTGCTCATATATTTGTGATAGTGTTTTACAAAAACATGATATGAGCATATGCCATGGGGTTTCCCTTTGAATCATTGCCATCTGCACTGTCCTATTAGCTCCTGCACTACCATTTCTTTTCTTCCATCATCACTATCTTCTCTAATATACTTGTTCATCTGCCCCTATATTGTTGTTATCAGCTCATTTTCTTGGAATGTCTGGGTGTACGTCACAGTAAAATGTTCAAACATCATTGGTAGTTCTTCATGTACCATGACTGTCTTACATGTGCCATGTTACCCCCTCTAGCATTATTACCATATACTGCTGGCCTAAAGAAAATGTATTCAGGTATTATGTTTCCTTTATTCATATGACCAGTCCATTTGAGCATATTCCATGACATGTTTTTTTGTTCCTGTATCACATCCACATGCTTTTGTATCATAGGTTTTTGCTCATGCACCATGGTTGTCTGAGCATGCAGCATGCTTGTTTGCTCATACTCCATGGTTCCTGAGCAGGAACTGTCATTGCTTACTGCTCTACAGGCAAATGGTGTCTTGTGCATCATGTATATCAGTTTGTGTTTTATGGTAATTTGCTCCTATTCCATGGCTCTCTACTCCTCGATCACTCCTGCCTTTTCCTGCACCTTGTCTGTATATTCCAAAATGATAGCTTGTAATCTTATGCCATTGGTTTGCCTGAGTGTGCATCACAGTCAAATGCTCAACCGCCTAGTGTGGCTGTTCATGCACCTGATTGTTTAAGCATGCACTGTGATTTCACCTCTTTCATCATTGCCTTCTGCTCCTAAACTAAAGGAATTTGTTGTGTCTTTTAAATTACCAACCATATCCATTTCAGGAAGTATAGTGTCATGTCTACCTGCTTTTGTGTCTTCATTTTCAATTCATGTCATGGAGTTGTGTAGGTAAGCATCATAATCAAATGCTCAAATATTAGTTGTGGCTGTTAATGCAACATGGTCATATAAATATTTGGTGTCAGGTTTCATTTGGCATACCTGACATCTACTCATGGACAAAGCTATTCACTCCTTACCATGACTTTTTCTGTAAGGCACAATACCTAACTGAGTAGCAGATGTCATGAGCCTTACAACACGGTTTTCTTCTCAGAAAACAAGTTTGTGTACCATAGCCTGTCTCATAGCTCCTGTGTCTTGACCGCTACGACATATTGTAGTGTTTTTGTTTACTTGCGTACATCATGATCAAATGATCAAACACCACTGATGGCTTTCATCAACTGTTGTTATCTGAGCGTGTTCCATGGTTTCTCTGTTGCTATCTGCTTCTGAAACAATCATTCATGTATTGAGATGATTTGATCATGTATCATATCCATCTGTGATGTTTCCACTCATGGTTATTTTTTACTCTACCTTGTCTCTTGGCTCTAAATTGGTTTTGGCTCATTCTCCATGGTAGTATGAATGTGCATAATACATTTTACTATTTTACTGTGTTTGAAATTTTACTACAGTCTTCTGTTCATTCATCATGCGTGTGAAAATGCACATCATTGTCTGCTTTGTAATAAGAATGGAAATTTCTGTACCATGAATATCATTTTGTATACCATGATTATTTGTTACTTCAATGTGTTTGCCTCCTCCTTCGTCTTTAGTATCTACTCCTATACGCTGGATGTCAGCTCATGTTGCAGGACCTTCTGAGTGTGCATCGTAGTCAAATGCTCAGACTCCTGTGGTGGCTGCTCATGCACCACGGATGTTTGAGCATGTGCTACGGTGTCTACTTTTGCTACATTGCCGTCTACTTCTGGACCAAAGCCATTTGTTCCTGTACTCTGTGTTTTTAATCTTGTACCACGTTCATCTGAGGAAGCATGGCACCATCAGTGTATATGCAAAGTGCTGACTCTGAAGTTAGAATGCTTGTATTTAATCCCACTTTGCCATTTAAGCTTGATGTCTTTGAGCAAGTCATTTCACCCCTTTGTGTCTGTCTCTGTTTTCTCAACTGCAAAATAATGATAATAATACCTACCTCATAGGGTTGTTGTGAGGATTCAAAGAGTTAAATGTAAAATGCTTAGATTAGTGCCCGTCACGTGATAAATGCTAAGTATTTGTTGATAATATTAAATTACTATGTCTCTTTGCTCTTTATCGTGATTGTCAGCTTGCATTCTGAGATTAGTTGTGCATCTCATTCCCATGCTAAATTACTGGTGGTGGCTGTCCTTTTAACATGATGCCTTGATTTCTCCTTTTGCAATAGTGTCTCTACTTCTTCAAAAAAGCCATTCATTGCTGTGTTGTATTCTTCATTACTCATCCATTACATCTCCCCTAGCAAGAAGAGCATAATAATTGACAATACCATTTCTACCTGTACCTGTATCATAATTGATAGCTCACATTTCAAGGTATATTAGTGTGTATGTATCATGTTCAAATACTCAAACACCTTTAATTTTTTTTGTATTGTGGTCATCTGAGTATATGTCATGGTGTCTCCCATCATTACCATCTGCTCCTGGACCTTTGCGTATTGTGGCTTTTTGATCATATATTTTGACTATCTGTGCAATTTCCACTGTGTGATTGTTTTCTTTGTACCGTTCTGTCTTCTCTTACATATAGGTTTTGGCTCATTTTTCCATGGTAGCCTGGACATGCATAAGG
Organism: Balaenoptera acutorostrata; assembly: GCF_949987535.1. Lineage (NCBI taxonomy): Eukaryota > Metazoa > Chordata > Mammalia > Artiodactyla > Balaenopteridae > Balaenoptera > Balaenoptera acutorostrata. The sequence continues at coordinate 130,725,774 of NC_080085.1, read as the reverse complement.
AATTTATGTTCATATACAGTGTATTGGGTTATACTACAGATTTATGCTCATACACTATGATTCTGTGAAAATTAAGTCATTGTCTACTTCTGAATTGAGAATATAATCTTCTGTATCATGAATAACAGTTTATTAATTGTGACAGCATTGAGTTTGCCTATATCTCCATCATCCTGGATATCAGCTCATGTTTCCTGGATTATGCCTTGTGGTCAAATGTTCTGACTACCATGGTAGATGCTCATGTACCACAGATTTTTGATAATGGGCTATGTATCTACTTATGCAACAGTGCTTGCTATGTGTATCAGCAATATAGCCATTAGTTACTTTGCTGTGTGTGTGTCCTTTTTGGTCTGCTACCATGTCCATCAGAGGTAGCATAGCACCACTTATGCATAGTGAGGTTAGATGTACAAGTCACTTCCTATCTTTCTGCCTTAGTTTCCTCAATCCTAAAATAATGATTGTTATGAGAGTAAAATTATTATATGTAAATATAATATGCTTGTTGTGAGAGTAAAATAGTTATTATAAGTAAAGTTCTCAGTTGCTCGAATACAGTAAGTACTAAGTAAGTATACATTTATTATTATCATTATCACTGTCATTATTATTATACTAGTACTGTTTTCCTTTGTTCTCTATCATGAGCGATAGGCTGTGTTCTGAGATTATCTTGGTTTACATTATAGTCAAATGATTAAGCACTGGCGGTATCTTTACTACACACAAATGTAGTCTGAGCATTTGCCATGATGTCACTTTTGGGGTCATTGCCATCTGCTCCTAGACCACTCCATGTTATCTTATTTTATAATTTCCTAAATATTGTACCATGTTAGTAAGTATTATTCTATGGCTTTCTCTACCTACCATTTCTAACTGCTCTTATAACATACTTATGTGTGCCTCAACCATGTTATCTGGTATGCTCACATACCATGGTTTTCTGCATATGACATAATCATGTCTACTGTTGTAATGAGATTGCCATTTCCCATGTTATAGAAATAAATTTATGTAGCAAATTTATTTCATTTTGAACCCCCTTTTTATAGTTTCCCATTGTTGCTGTCAGTTTCTCTATCATATCCTTTTGCTCTCAGCATGTATTTTGAAGTTATTTGATTGTACATTAGACGCTCAAATACCAGTGATATTTGTTCAAACCCCATTCCTATTTCAACATATATTGTGTTGTTTTCCTTTTTACACTATTTCCATCTGCTTTTGCCTCCAAATAGTTCTTCCTGTATTGTAGTTCCTTAATTTTTATTTTTTAATTTTTATTTTATATTGGAGTATAGTTGATTAACAATGTTGTGTTAGTTTCAGGTGTACAGCAAAGAGATTCGGTTATACATATACATGTAACTGTATTGTAGTTTTTTTTTCTATCTTATACCATATCCATGTTGAACAAGCTCTAAACCATGTTTCTCTGCTCCTTTAAGTTTTTGATCATTCATGATGCTTTTCTGTGCGTAGTCCATATGATATCACAGTTTTCTTAGCATGAACTATTAAAGTTAGATTCTGTACTAAGAATACCATCTTCTATATCTTAGACCATGCATTAGCTTATGCATGCTGTTTTTCAGATCCTGCACTGAGATGTTCTTTCCCTCCATCACTGATGTCTGCTCCTATACCAGCTACCTATATCATGGCGAAAAGCTCATTTTGCAGAGTTGTCTGAGGGTGCGTTGTGATCATATGGTATTCGTGGTCTCTTTTTGCATCATTGTCATCTGCTCTATCCCTTCATCTATCAATTACTGCCTGCACTTGGGCCATATGGAATCTCTTGAATCATTGTTCCTCCTATATAATGACTGTCAGCTCATGTTGCAGGGCTTTTTGATTGTGCATCATAGTCAAATGCTCAGACTCCAGTAGTACCTCTTCATCATGCACTGTGGTCATTTGGGCATATTTTTTTTACAGGCTTTTTATTCATGCTGCCAGATTGTTTTCAAGGAAGGTTGCATAGATTTATGCTCTCATCAACAGATACACACACACACACACACACACACACGCACACATATCTAGGATTCCTGTCTTGTCCTATCTTCAACCGAATTGTTTAGCATTTAAAAACATCTTTTGTTCATTTGATAGATGGAGTGGTGCCTCATTGCTTTAATTACATTTCTTGAATCAATATTAAGACTAAATTTTTAGAGAAATATATCAATATAATCAACATTCTGAAATTTGTAGCATTTAACTGGCATAGGACTTATTTTTCTGAATTTTAATTTTAAAAATATGAGATATAATACATATATAGAAATATCATATAATGATACACACTGTTTAAGAATAATTATAATTATTATAAGTATAAAGTGCACATCTGTACAACCACTATCCAAATCAAGATCTACAACATTGGGGGTACTCCTAAAGCCTGTAATGAAAGTATTTCTTTTTTTTTTTTTTTTTTTTTATTTATGGCTGTGTTGGGTCTTCGTTTCTGTGCGAGGGCCTTCTTCTAGTTGTGGCAAGTGGGGGCCACTCCTCATCACGGTGCGCAGGCCTCTCACTATCACGGCCTCTCTTGTTGCGGAGCACAGGCTCCAGACGCGCAGGCTCAGTAATTGTGGCTCACGGGCCCAGTTGCTCCGCGGCATGTGGGATCCTCCCAGACCAGGGCTCGAACCCGTGTCCCCTGCATTGGCAGGCAGATTCTCAACCACTGCGCCACCAGGGAAGCCCTGAAAGTATTTCTTATCTCAACCTTTTCTTTCCCCACCAGAAGTAATCATTATCCTGGATCTCACTTGGTTTTCTTTATAGCTTTATCATGTATATCCAAATGTAGTTTAGTTTAGCCTCTTTTTGAATTTTATATGAATAAAACCATACTGTGTTCCTTTGTTCCTTGCTGTTTGCTTAACATTAGGTTTGTGATATGTATCCAAGTTGATGCATGTAATTGTACTTCTTTCTATTTCATTGTTATATGGTACTCCATTGTATGATTTATCCATTTTATTTTAAGATGGACATTCAGGTTGTTTCCAGTTCTTTCTTTAGAACAGTGCTGCCATGAACATTCTTTTACATTTACAATTATCCTAGTGCATTTGCACATAAGTTTTTTAAGGTATACATCTAACAGTGGAAATGGTGGATCATGGGTATATGTATCATCAACTTTACAATCTAATGCCAAACTGCTCTCCAAGGAGGCTGTAACATTTTATACTCACATCAGCAGTGTAGGAAAATCCCTGTTGCTTCATATCCTTGCCAAACTTGGTGTTATGAGACTTTAAAATTTTTGGCAACCAATGAAGGTGTAATGAAAACTTATTGTGGCTCTAATTTTCATTTTCATGATTACTAATGAAATAAGCATCTTTTCTTAAGGTAATGACAATTTGGAGTTCCTCTTTTGTGAAGTACCTCTTCAAATCTTTTGTCCATTTTTGCTATTGGATTTTCTCTCTTTTTCTTATTGTGTTGTAGGAATTCTTCATATATTTTGGATAATGTTTCTTTAAGAGATATATGTGTGGTGTGTGACAAGACTATACCATTGTATGCTTGTTCTTTACTCTTTTTCTTGCATCTTTTGATGAACAGAGTTTTGAATTTTAATATACTCTAACAATTGCTTCCTTCATGGTTAACCCTTTATATATGTTTAAGAAATACTTTCTCCAACTTTGTGAAGTTCATTCTGTTACGTAGTCTTTATAGTTTGGGCTTTCATATTTAGGTTTTCAACCCACCTGTAATAAATTTTTGTATGCTATGGGTAAGATTCTAATTTAATTGTTGTATAAGGTATGAAAATAACCAATTGTCCTACAACCATTTATTGAAAATCCTGTGTTTACCAGACAATTCTTCAGTGCTAACTCAGTCATAAATCAAGTGTTCATATATGCCTGGATTTGTTTTTGAACTCTCCATTCAATTCCCTTTGTTTTTTTTTCCTGGCATTACTACACTTCTACCCCAATTACAATTTTTAAAAGCAGTCTTCTTATCGGTGGATCAAATCCTTTAATCTTATTCTTCTTCAAGACTTCAAAAAACTATTCTTGGTTCTTTGTATTTCCATGTAAATTTTAGAATAAGCTTGTCAAGGCTGACCAATTAATTAATCAGTCAAAAAATAAATTGAGCAGTATTGACATCTTGAAAATACTGTATTTAAAGTTATATTTCTGAATAAAATTCTATACTTCTATCACATGGAGGCTTTGTACATCATTTGTTAGATTTATTCCTAGACCTAGGTACTTAATTTTATGCTATTGTATGTATAATTTTTAAAATTCAGTATATAATTATTTGTCTTTAGAATTTTATTGATTTCTGGATATTAATTTTATATCTAGCTATCTTGATAAAGTCTCTTACAAATTCTAATAATTTATCTGTTGATTATCTAGGATTTTCTACATAGACATTCATATCATATCCAGGTAATGAAAGTTTTATTCCTTCTTTTCCAAACTTTATCTCTTTTCTTCGTATTGTTTTACTCTACTATCTGAAACTTTCAGTAGAATGTAGAATAGGAGTTGAATCACATTCCTGATCTCAAAGGTACGGTTTTCATAATTTATCCCTTGGGTATTTTGCTTTCTATAGGTTGTTTTGTAGATACTTTTCATCAGATCAAAGAAATTACCTTTTACTCTTACTTATATTGGTATAACTTTAAAAAATCTGTTGATGTAGATTATATTAGTTATATTAATAGATATTCTCATATTCAACTAACCTTGAATACCTAGGATAAAAACAATTTGACCATGATGTATTATTCATTTTAGATATTGGATATAATTTACTAAGCTTCTTCTGAATTTTTGCCAGTAATTTTCTTTCCTCATGCTGTCATTGTAAGGTTTTGGTATTAAGGTTATGCTAATTTAGTGACATGAATTAGGGATGTTGTATCTTTTATTATCTTGTGGATGAATTTACAAATAAGTTACATGATTTCTTTCTTGAATGCTCAGCAAAACTCACTGGTAAAGCTATCCTGGCCCTGGGTTTTCTTTTTGGGTAGATTTTTGACTACTATTTCAATTTATTTACTGCTTATAGGACTATTCATTTTCTCTAATTTCTTCTTGATTCGGTTTTAGTATATTTTTTAGACATTTGCTCATAAAGTTGTTGAACTACACTCTTATGATCTGTCTAATGTTAGTTATTTCAATGAATCAAATTTTGGCTTTCTTGATCATCTCTTTTATAAGTTATTTTCCTTTTTAAAAGTTGATGCTTATGTCTTTATTAGCATGCTCCTTCTCCATGGGCTTATTTTGATCTTCTTTTTCTAAGTTATTGGGATATGGGCTTAGCTAATTGTTTTTTTTTTCTTTTTAAAATACATATATAAGGCCACATGTTTTTCCTAAAGTACTGTGAGCTGCATGCCATAAGTTTTATTTTTATTTTTTAAAAATATCTTTATTGGAGTATAACTGCTTTACAATGGTGTGTTAATTTCTGCTTTATAACAAAGTGAATCAGCTATACGTATACATATATCCCCATGTCTCCTCCCTCTTGTGTCTCCCTCCCACCCTCCCTATCCCACCCCTCTAGGTGGTCACAGAGCACCGAGCTGATCTCCCTGTGCTATGCGGCTGCTTCCCACTAGCTATCAGTTTTACATTTAGTAGTGTATATATGTCCATACCACTCTTTCACTTTGTCCCAGCTTACCCTTCCCCTGCCCCGTGTCCTCAAGTCCATTCTCTAGTAGGTCTGTGTCTTTATTCCCGTCCTGCCCCTAGGTTCTTCATGATCATTGTTTTTTTTTTTGTTTGTTTTTTGTTTTTAGATTCCATATATATGTGTTAGCATACGGTATTTGTTTTTCTCTTTCTGACTTACTTCACTCTGTATGACACACTCTAGGTCCATCCACCTCACTACAAATAATTCAATTTCATTTCTTTTTATGGCTGAGTAATATTCCATTGTATATATGTGCCACATCTTCTTTATCCATTCATCTGTCAATGGACACTTAGGTTGCTTCCATGTCCTGGCTATTGTAAATAGAGCTGCAATGAACATTGTGGTACATGACTCTTTTTGAATTATGGTTTTCTCAGGGTATATGCCCAGTAGTGGGATTGCTGGGTCGTATGGTAGTTTTATTTTTAGTTTTTTAAGGAACAGTAATTTTGCTATTATATACTAAAGATGTTCTAATTTGTATTTTGATTTTATTTTACCATGAGTTATATATATCCTATATTATTTCAGTCATTTGAAATTTGTTGTGATTTGCTTTATATTCTTATAAATTTTGGTAAATGTATCTAGTGAGATTAAGTGTAATGTTTATTTTTGCCACCAATGAGTACAATATTCTCTATATTTCTACTTGGTCAGTGTTCTTACTTATCTTGTTCAAACCTTCTATATCTGTCCTGATTTTTAAAATCTGTCTAATCTGTCAGTTTATGAAGTGGCTATTGTAAAGTCTTCCATTATGATCATAGATATGTCTCTGTTTCTTTGTAGTTCTGTCAGTTTTTGCTTTACATATTTTGAAGCTGTGTTATTAGGTGCTTAGACCTTTATTCTACTTCTTGGTAAGTTGAATCTTTTATTATATGGAGTTTTCCTCTTTATCTCTAGTAAAACATTTGAATTAAAGTTGTTTCCTGGAATTCCCAGGCAGTCCAGTGGTTAGGACTCTGTGCTTCCACTGCAGGGGACATGGGTTTGATTCCTGGTTGGGGAACTATGATCCTGCAAGCCATGTGGCATGTCCAAAAAAAAAAATTTGTTGTTTCCTGAATATTAAAAGTAATATTATAGTTAATATTTGCATAGCATATCTTTTTTTTTTTACTTTCAACTTTTATTTCTCTTGTGTTTTAGATATGACTCATAAATAACATGCAGTTAATTAATTTTATTATTTTAATCTAGTCTGATATCCTTTATATTTGAATTAGGGTCTTTAGGTCATTTACATATAATAAAATTGCTGATAGATAAATATCTGAGTTTAAAACTATCATTTTCTTTTTATTTAGCTTTTATTTATGCTTTTTATTTAGACTGCCTAGTTTATGTTTATTTTTCCTTCATTTCTTCCTTATTTGGATTGATATTTCTTAAATAATTTTATTTTTTCCTACTCTTCTAATGTAAAAGATATATAAGCTGTTTCTACTTATATTTAGTGCATGTCCTAATAAAATACACACTTTACTTTTCAAAGTCTTTTTATTTCCAGAAGTTGTATTTGGTTCTTTTTCAAGTCTCCTAGTTTATTGTTCATAATATCCTGTTCTCTGCAGATATTTTAAGCTTTTTATGTGGAGGTCATAGTTCTTTTATCATATGTGTCTGATAATTCAAAATCTGAAGTATGTGGGGCTTAGTTTCTCTTCTAGTTGTTTCAGTTGTTTCTTTTTCATAATTCCTAGACTCTGTGTTCTTGGTTATCTTTGTATACCTATCAGTGCTTCTGAAAATATTATTTGTGGGGGTTCCAGAAAACCAAATATGAATATATTATTTTCCAGAGATATTTATGTTTGCTTTTGTAGGTCACCCTGTGCATGTTTTGCAGCCACGTAAAAGTAAATTCATGATGAGTTTTCTTGAACGAAACATTAATATGAATTTAGGTTGCAAACCTGAGAGAGAAGCTTCCTGTGGTTTAAAACCTTTGGGGAGAAGAATCTTTCTGTCTTTATTTCTCCATGTTCAGTTCAAATGGAAGCAATGCTCCTGTAGTCTCCTGAGTATTGGAGATGAGACACAGATTTACTTCTGATTCATTGATACTCTGAAATTTTGGCTCTTGGAGCATCTGAGCTCATGTGAGTGAGTGAGTGAGTGAGTGTGTGTGTGTGTCTGTCCGTATGTATGTAGTCAAAGTCCCCATCATTGGAAACTTTTGTTTTGGTTTATACCTGCCTTACTGTATGATATAGTCAAAACCACAACTTATTTTTGTAATTTTATTTTTTTCTCTAACTTTTCCTCTGGTTATTGTTTTTATTTTATTTTCTTGAGATATTCTTCGTTCTGTTTTGTGTAATTAAAGGTGTTGAAGAATGTTGGTTTATGAATATATCTGTCCAACTCTGGGTTCATTCCCCCCAAAATAAAGTTTTGTTTTGTAATTTTAGTTTTTTAATTTTCCTTGAGATGGTGCTTGAAAAGAAGTACTATTATGTGTTATTTAGAGTAGAAATGTCAGTTTATGTTTGTCAGTTGTATTAATTATGGTGTTTGATTTGTCTTCATCTTTTTCAGTTTAATCTGTTGCAAACTGAGTAGTATGTTAATTTACCTCAACAACCCAATATCTTTCCTTTATCTTTTAGTTGTAAGTTCTTGTTTTATATATCCTGAAGTAGTGTTTTTGAAAGTAGAAAGTCTTATGAGTTGCTGCTACTAGTAGGGATGGGGAAGAATAGCATATATACCTGTATATGCTTCAAAGAACATTACAGTACAAAATACATTATATCACCACATACATTTTTAGCTAATTCAGCATTTAGGTTTCTGAGTTATGGTATTTGTGTGACATTAGCTTGTCTTTCCTAACAGCTTTTGGGTCTATATATTCTGTTTTAAAAGATGGAACATGTGCCGTGTAGTTTATCTTAATTCATTCTTAACAGCAATGTATATCATTAAATTTCCTTTTAAGACATTGAATTTTGTCCGTTTTCCATTACTTTTGACAATAAGACTCCTCTTCCCTCACTGGTTTTTGTTGCTATCTACCTCTTCTAATGAGAAGTTGAGAAGAGATATCTTGAATTGTACTAATTCAGAGCCAGGGAGCCCCAAATTTTAGAGGTATCCATATAGAAGCCTACAAAGGAGATAGACTAGAAATGAACAAAGTTGTATTATAACTAGGATGGTAACATGGAGTCCAAGGAATTTTAGAGGAAGAAGTTGTGGTCAGTGCTATCAAAAAGAAAAAAAAAAGGAAAAAAGAAAAGAAAAAGAAAAAAGAGAAAGAAGGGAAGTTCAATCTAATTGGTGATCTTAAGTGTGGGTTATATTTTTAATACCAACATTACTGGTGATCACTGACATAGTACATAGTTTCAGTGAAATGATCAGGGAAGAAAGCAGAATGTAGTTGTTAAAAGAATGAATAGGAGACGAGTAAGGTGGATTTAACAAATTACTCGTGCAAGAAACTTGATTGATGAAGAAAGGAAAGAAGATAACTAGAAAAGAGCATATCAATAGAATATTTTTTTTAGATGGGAGAAACTTGATTATGTTTATAGTCTAAGAGAAAGGAGTCATTAGAGAAGAGAGATCTAAGATACAGGTGAGTAGGAGAGTCAATGGAGGGAAAAGGAGTTGATGAGATCAGGAGCTTAGGTTGATGGATTATCCTTAAAGTGGACAGGTTAACCTTGCTTTATGAAATGAATAGAAGAGAAATTAAGGGTAAATATAAAAGTGAATCTTTTTTGTAGGTTGGGGCAGGGCTGATGTCTTAAGTTTGGTTCCACAGAAACAGACTCTGAGATTAGGATTCATGTGAAAGTGGTTTATTAGGAAGTAATCCCAGGAAAAACCAGAGGAGTGGAAAGTGAGGCAAGGAAGGGAAGGAGGGCAAGCAAGGATAGTATGTCAAGCAAAGTATCATGGAGACAGTGTGGGTCACACCTCAACATTGTCCCCATCAGGGAGCTGCAGTATTTGTACCTCTGCACCTGTTAATACTGGTTAAGGGCTACCCAGGTTTGGAGAGAAGGCACAGCAAAGTCAATATAGAAGAAACTGATAAAGAGATACAAGGGGATATGGGTGAAGCGTTGTTAGTATGTGCTATGGATGTTTTGTCTTTCCTGAGCATCTTGACTTTTTCTTAAGAACCGTTGTAAATTTCCTTGAATAGGCAACTTGAGATGAATGACAAGTTTAGAGCAAACAGTTGAGAGGAGTAGTGGAGAGGGCTGATTTATGACAAATCAAAGAATTGAATGGTTCTGGCCTTGGAGACTGATTTGTTGTGGGGCTGCTTTGCATGACATGGAATTTTCTTCAGCAGCATTCACCAGTCTAAGAGAACACGGATTTTTTTTTTTTTTTTGGTTTGTTGGTCCAAGAAAGTATTTCTGAGCAAACACGGTGGAAGGTCGTATATGCCAGGTTCTGGTGAAAGAGTAATTCAAGTGATTTACTATTGGCTCCAGCCTTCAAATGAAAGGAAGTAGCACTAAGCAAGACTAAGAGAATAGGAGATAATGGAAGGATCAATAGACAGAAGCTCTAATTTCAAAGAGCAAGTGGAGTAGAAGTAATAGTTTAAAAACTAGAAGAATAACATAATAAAGACAGAAATTAAAGATACTGGAGTTTAAGATTTTTGACGCAGTTATGGAGCAATTATGTATAAGATAAAGAGAATGTGGCTCTGAGCATAGATTGATAAAGTGGAATATATAGATACATTATCAACACCAACAATGAAATACTGAAGATGATGGAAGGACATAAAAAGTGTGAGTTGAGCACTGTTTTTGAATCAATGTGGGGAGGCAATAAGGAGGTTGGTGTAAGACTAATGAGGGCAGAGGGTGATACAGATAGATGGTGTGAACCTCAAATGACAAGGAGTGTATGCACACAGGAGAGGAATAGTTTCAAAGCGGCATTAAAGAGATGAGATAATTCTGATCCTGTCTCTCAGTTGCATAATGTGTGGGACTATGCACATGCTACACTTTAGAGGAAAGTTAATGAAGTAGTGTCTTTGACGTAAACCCAATTTATTTAAAGCAGGGAGAAGGGGAGATTTTTCTGTTAAGAGGTTGAGGACACAGGAACATTTGTTTCCCATAAAATGAAAGATTAAAAGGCATGGGGGAAAGGTAGTCTTCAGAATATATCTCTGAGAAGGAAAGGATCCCTAGAATAGTGTGGGCATGAACTCAGAAAGCATTCTTTTTTCCAACAAATATTTTACTGAGTAGCTACCATATGCCAGGCACTGTTCTGTGGCTTGGAAATAGAGATAAGGTCTCTGTTCTAATGAAACATATCTAGTGGGGGAAACAGAAAATAAACAAGTAAATATATGATGTAATTTTAGGTAGTGCTATATCCTATAAGAAAAATGGTACTGGGTAAGGGGATAGAGAGAGATGAGAAAGGAGCATGCAGTTTTAGATAACAGTGATCAGGGAAAGTTTCTCTGAAACAGGGGCACAGAACTAGAATCCTAAAGAAAGTAAAGGAGTGAGCCAAAGTGATTTATGGAAGAAGAGCATTTATGGCAGAGAGAAGAGCAAGTGCAAAGCCCCTAAAGCAGGAAGGAGCATGCTGGATGTTTTCAAGGAACAGTAGGAAAATCAGTTTAACCTGATATGAGTAGTGGAGAGGGAAAGTAGAAAGAGGTGAGATTCAGAGGTAGCCAGTGGTCAAATCAAGTAGATCCTTATAGGTCATGACAAGTACTTTGGATCCAATGAAGATCCACTGGAAAAATTTGAGAATGGAGGGTTATAATCTGACTTATATTTTTAAAAACTCACTCTGGCTGCTGTGCAGGTAATGGACTGTAGGGGACAGGAGAGGAAGGAGCAAGACAAGTTAGGAGGCCATTCACTGCAGTCATGGTGGTGAGAGATGATGGTTTAAATAAGCTTGTGGGCATTGGAGGTAGTGAGAAGTGGTTAGAGTCTGAATCTGTTTTGAAGTCAACAGGATAAGCTGATAGTTTGGATATATGGTGTAGAAGAGAGAAATCAAGGTGTAGATGTGGTTTGGGTATGGGTGGATTTGATGTGAGGTGTGTGAGAGAGAAGAGTTATTGGTCTAGTGTTGTTTTCACTTCATTGATTCCCTTTTACTCTGTTTTGTTCACTGCTGTACTCCCAGCACCTAGAACCTGGTAAGTAGATGGTGCTTCATAAGTTTTGAATGAATGAATAGTGAGTGGTTTAGGTGGAGTGATAGGTGAAAATACTTGATTGGTATAAGGGGAATCAGAAAATGAGAAGTGAAGAAGTTGACATAGTGATATCAAAAATTATTGAAATGAATTACCATAAATGGAAGCAGAGAAATTAGGAAAGAGGTGGAGGGGGATGTCAGGTCAAGGGAGGGCTGCTTTTTTTTTTGATCATGGATGATAATTACATCATTTTTTTATGCTGCAGGAAATGAGCCAGTAGATAGGGAAAAAATGACAAGTGTGGGAGAGAGAAGAAAATCACTGAATTAAAATCCTTGAGCAGGAGACAGGGAATAGGATCCAGGGCACATGTACAAGGGATAGCATAAGATGAGACTAGACACCTCTTGTAACAAGGGAAAGGTAGAGTATATGCCTGAGATTCAGGTAGATTGTAATAATTGATATTATGAGGATAAAATCTTCTGATTGTTTTATTTTTCCTGGAAAATAAGAAGCAAAGCCATCTGTTGAGAGTCTGGGAGAAGAGTTACTGGAGAATTAAGGAGAGAAAAGAAAGTAAAAAATAGTTGTTTCAGAAAGTGGGAGAGTAAATTGGTTTGGCAAATGTAAAAGGATCATGGGACATTTGAAGTATGTTGAGGAAAATTTAAAGGGAGACCAGTCAGGAATAATTATGGATTTTTCTCCAGCTATATTTAGCTGATTAGTTGCAGGCAAAGAGATGGATTTAACCAGGGCTTATATTTTTTCCAGGCAGTCACAACAGAGTAAGGGAAAGGCAAGTGTGTTGAGGGTTCACAGCAGAGAATGATTATAATGATTTTAATTACAGACTATGTATGTAATCCAAGTAGGATAAGAAAGTAAGAACACCAAGGTGATTATGGGCAATTTAAAGGTGGTAAGATCAAGGGATTAGAGATAGGAGGGTAGAAGGGTTGACAGTATAAAGGTACTGGATGAAAAGGGTTGGAAATATATCATCAGAGAGTTATTTGAGATCATAGATTTGTAATGACAAGATTTAGGCTATGACCATGGGAGTGAGTGGCTGAATTAGGATGGAGCTGAGGCTTGTTGGAGGGCAAGAGATCAAGGAATTTATTTGTAGGTTACAGTGACCAAGGATTACTATATATCAAACATAATGCTTAATTCTGTACATGAACTACACCACTTAATTCTTATAACACTCCTATATGCCAGTAGTACCATTATCAACATTTTATAGATGAGAATGTTGAGTCAAATCACTCACCCAATGTCAGATTTCTATGTGGTATATCAAGGATTGGAACTAGGATGTTTCTTACTCCAAAACCTTTAATAGTGGCAGTGACCTGAGGCTGAGTAGAATTAGATGGCCTTAAATGAAACTCTGGTGACAAATTTAGACAAAGAAATGGCAGAGTTGGCTTCATTGTATCTGGGTAGCAGCACTTGGGATACCTCTGTTCAGGTAAAGTTCTGGCAGATAGTGCCTCATAGCATCCAAGCAGGGGAGTTGGTGGGCAGAGTGTTGGTACTTTCTAAGCACTAAGGTAAAGGAGTTTTAGGAATTCTTATAGAAGAATGTACTGTATCGGTGCCTTGTACAAAGTGGATGCTCAAGTGTTTGTGATAAAATGAATTTATATTTGGACAGGATATGACAGCTGACTCATCCTGGTAACAGGTCTTTAGCCAGGCATTTTATGTATGTTATATTATTTAATCTTTAGAATTCTTAGAAGATGAGTATTATTACCCCCATTTTATGTTGAAGAAGGAGGTCTTTAAAGCCTAACATGACTAGTATTTGGTAATTCCAAGTAGTCTCTTAATCTAGTGTGTTCCAAAGCCCATCCTACACCCTATCCTTTATACTATCTTACCTCATTTAGGGATGTGACTTTTTCAAAATAGCATTCATTAGCTATTTATTAAGTATGCATTATTTATCAAGCACTTTTCTATGCATTGGGCATATATCTATGGATAAAACAAGCAAAATTCCTTGTGCCCATTGAGCTTATATTCTACTGGGGAAAGAGACGATAACAAAAAACATAAAATATATGCTAGAAGTGCTAAAAGGGAAAATAGAGCAGGCAACTGCACAGGAAGTATCTGGGATGTGTAGAAGGATTGAATTTTTAGGTAGGGTGGTCAGGGAAGGTCTCAATGAGAAAGGTGATATTTGGATAAAAACCTAAAGTGAAGGAATGAACAAACTATCTGGAAATTGGATGGAAGAATATTCCAGGTAGAGGCAATAGCAGATGCAAAGGCTCTAGAGCTGGAGCATGCCTGGCATATCCAATGAGTGGCAAGGAGGCCATATGGCTGAAATGGAGTGAGTAAAAGAGGAGGGTAGTAGAGGTTAGCCAGCTATTTGGGGATAAGATCATGTAGGTTCTTGTAGGTCATAATAAGGCTTTTTGAAATGGGAAGCGATTGGATGATTTTGAACAGAGGAGAGACATGATCTGACTTAACACTTTATAATTTCACTCTGTCTGCTGTTTAAAGAACAGACTGTAAGGGAGCAAGGGCACAGGCAGCAAGACCAGTTAAGAGGCTTTTATAATGATCTCAGCAAGAGATGACAAGCCAGAGTAGCAGCAGAGGTGATGACCAGTGGTTTTATTCTGGATATGTTTCCTTTCTAATGGAATGCCCATGAGACTTGTTTATGGATTGAATGTGGGGTGTGAGAGTAAAAGTGGAGTCAAGAATGACATCAGAGTTTTTACTGAGCAGATGGAAGGGTGGGGTTACTATTACCTGAAATGAGAAAGACTGCAGGAGGACCAGGTCTGTGTGTGTGTGTAGGTGGATATTTGAACGTGTTAGGTTTAAGATGCTTCTCAGACATCTAAGTGCAGATATGGGTTGCAGGAGAGATCTAGGATGGAGATATTAATTTGTAAGTTATCAGCTAATAGAGATTTCCCTCTGGTTAGTTCCTTGTACCTTCCTTTAGTTCTTGAGCGGAGTGAATTGATAGAGTAACCATTGTTATTTTGGCTATGCAATTACATATTATGGTGACTTGAGCATGTGTCATGATTGTGTGTTCCTGTACCATAGATAATACATTCTAATACCAAGATTATCTGAGCCTGCACAAGGGTTGTCACCTCCTATATTATAGCCAATCTGACCCTACCAGAGAGATCTGCCATTGTGACCATGGTTATCTGAATACACTCATTGGTTTTAAGCTCATACGTCATCGGTGTTTATTCATTTGCTGTACTTATATGAGCATACACCATGGTTGTCTACTTTTGCAGTGTACACTGGCTTCTTTATACTAACTTTAAAACTAATATTAGGTTTTACATTCTGCTCATGCAACATAGTTGTTTGAATATTCATGTCATTATATGATGTTCCTTTGCTGTAATTTTCAGTATATTCATCATGGGTATGTGTAGTATTATATTTGTTTGTTCATATGTTATAAATAGCAATTTATTCACCATGGTCATCATTACTTGAAAGATATCAATTCTTCATTATGGCCACTTGCATCTATACCTTACCTCTCAGCTCCAGTGGAAAAATTTGAGCATGTCAACCTACTCTTGGACCATGGCTTCTGTTCCTGCATCATGGCAGTCTAGCATGGCCATCTACTCCTAAACCATGTCACTTAATTCTTATATCATGGTTGCCGTGATACACACATTGTGCATGCACACATCGTGGTTAAGGACTAATATACCAAATACTTCTTCACATTCATCATGGTTGTTTAAGCATATACCATAGTTGTCTCCAGCTAGATAGATGCTTTATCATGTTTGAAGGCTCTTTGTTCAAGTGTCATGGTTTATGTACTATGGTCACTTGAAAATTCAGCAAGGTTGTTAGAATAATTTTGAGTGTCTTCTCTTCTACTGCCCTTCTCTGTACTGTTTGATGATCATCTGAGCATGTACATGGATTTATGTTCATTTAATGCTAATAGCTTCTAATGTGCCATATTTCTCTGTACATATATCAGGGTTGGGTCCTGTTTTATAGATATTTGCTAACTTGCTAAGACTCTGCCTGTTCCAGTGGCATGTTGTTTTTTAATTAAAACATTAATTCTGGTAAAAAAAAAACACATAACAAACAATCAGCCATTTTAACTGTACAGTTTAATGTTGTTAAGTATATTCACATTGTTGTACAGCAGTCTAGTGGCATTCTTTTGATCATGAGCAACGTCTTAATGAAATGTGTACCAAGGCCCTCTTCTCTTGTTCAGTGGTTAGTAGGCTTATGTGCTATGGTTTTCTGACATATACCATAGTCAAATGGTTTTATATCATAAATGTGTTCACATGAATAATAATAATGTTGTTTGCTAACAAGTGTCATGGTAGTTGGAGGGCACGTATTATGTCCAACCTCTTTTATATATAATGGATGTCTTCTCATGCATAATGGTTATTTGAACATGTATCTTAGTCATGAGTTTATATAACATTGTTGTCTTCTTATGCATCATAGTTTTCTCCTTCCAAATCATGGGCATTTGTTTCTGTGTCATTGGCATCTATGCTTAGTGTGAAGATTTGCTGCTTGTTTACCATGATCATTTGAACATAAGCCATAGTTATATACTAGAATAGCATAGTTGAACATACATTATGAGTATTTTGCTCATGCAGCATGGCCATCTTCTCCTAAACCCAGGATTGTTACTCAGGCAGTCATGTTTTTTAAGCATGCATCATAGTTCTGTCCTATATTCCATGCATTATTTCTACAATTTAGACTTCATATCCTGTACCAAGTCTCTTTGTTCCTGTAGAGTAATTGTCAATCATGATTATATGAGCATTAACCTTTGTCATGTGATTTTCAACATTAGGGTCTTCTGAAGTCCTGTGGATGTTTGAGCATATGTCAGAGTTATTGCCCATACTACAGCTGTTTCTCTTGCCCCAGAATTGTCTGTTTATGCACCATATTTTCTTACTCGTATGCTATGGTTTTCTTAACTGTACTGTTTCTGTTGATTTCTGTAAAATAGCCATCAACTCTTGTACAGCTCATGAATCATGAATGTCACAGCACATATTAAATTGAGCATAAGAAATTGCTGTTTTGTGAAAGAAAAATTGTCAAATATTGGCAAATTTATGTGATACAACTGAATACTATGACTATTTCTATCTATAATGTGGACATTTTCTCATGTCAGAAATCCATTTTCTCCTGTATCATAGTTTTCTATGCCTGTATCAGATTCAAGAAGACAATCTAATATAGAACCTAGTGGCTGCTTTGGGGCGGGGGGGTGGAGTGGTTAGGATCAATTTAGAAAGATTTTGTTCTTCATCTTCTCATCTACCAGAATAGCTCTTCAGCATGTATCTGTTTTACATATTAGTGTCTTGTATAAACTTTCCTTGGGAAAAACGTTTCATATCCTTCTATGCCCTCTGAAAATTAAACCACCTATATGACTGTAAAAGAGTATGGTGCTGGGTCAGAATTAGGTCTCCTTTAAGTGGTCAGTGTCTCAAATTCAAAGAAGCCATAAGGTTTAGAGGTAACAAGCAAGTGCCTCTTTACACTGTTTTCTTAACCCCATGTCCTGGGTAAACTCTACCAGTCCAGAGTTCATAAAACAGCCCTGCATATAGGCAACTCAAAATTGCATAATTCTATCATCAGTATAATTTGCTGACCACGTAGGGACTTCTGTACCAGGAGACTGGGCTTGGATTTCTTCTTTATGTTGTGGCCTCTATATGGGACTGGTTTTGCCCTCAAATATCTCTTTATGGGAAAACATTGCATTCCTATTCAGGAATCATGGTGTCTCATCATTCAGCATTTTCTCAACCCGATTCAGAGGATACAGTCGATCTTCTCCAGGCCCTTTGATATTTTGGAAAACTGCTTAACTGTATCAAGATGAGAATCGATCCCAAAAATTCTATAAAGAGACTCCAGGTCTTAATATTCTAGGATTTTCTACAATATTATATAATTATTCATGGAAAAGGCATTTGTGATAGTAAAAAATCAAACAGGATTGGGGGAAAATAAAATGAAGACATGAGAGATTATTTTAAGATCTCGGATTATAAGAGGTAACTGAGGCTAAGAGAAGTTCTGTGACTCACCTAGTTACAAGAAGACAGGGAAAAAGATGGCATTGTAACCTAAGACTTCCAATTACTGATTTAGAGTCTTTATACTACCCTCTATTGTTTGGGCTCTGGTATAATCAAGAGAGGGATATGCCAGGAGTGAATTTTGGTGGCATTGATGAACTGCAGAAGGAGGACTGTCACAGTAAGCATTTAGTAGCTGTATATTATGGAAGTTAAATGGCTCTAATAGAGTTGAATAAAATCTTTTTTTTCACCACTTCTTCCTCCTTCCCTTTGTCTTCTACTCCTTTCCCCTTCCTCTTTCCCTGAACATGGAACTCACAGGTCTCTCCAAGTTGGTGCCTAAGAAGATGATAATCACACAAATAAGTCAGTTCTACATGACTAGCCTTGGGCTTCTCTTCCTGATTAATATTCTCCCTGGAACAACTGGCCAAGGGGAATCAAGACGACAAGAACCTGGGGACTTTGTGAAGCAGGATATTGGCGGGTAAGTACCCTTAACTCCTAGAACAAAAGAAGACTGTGATAAATTATTGCCTTTGACCAGAGCTTTTTTTTTTAATTGAAGAATAGTTGAGTTACAATATTGTGTTAATTTCAGGTGTAGAGCAAAGTGATTCAGTTATATAAATATTCTTTTTTTTCAGATTATTTTCCATTATTGGTTGTTACAAGATATTGAATATTGTTCCCTGTGATATATAGTAAATCCTTGTTGCTTATCTGTTTTATATATAGTAGTGTGTATCTGTTAATTCCATACTCCTAATTTATCCCTCCCCCTCCCTTTCCCCTTTGGTAACCATGAGTTTGTTTTCTATCTCTGTGAGTCTGTTTCTGTTGCATATGTAGATTCATCTGTTAAGGAAGGAAACTTGTAAGAAGTAAGGGAAGTGAGATAGGGAAGGAGCAAAAGTAAAACAAAGGTGTGATTTCACTTGAAGTGTAGCTTCCATTTGATCCCATGGGGAGATACGGAGCATGAATGGCACTATAATTTTGGCAAGGGGCCTGGCTTTTGTAGCTTCATCTTAGTCAGTCATTGTCCTCCCAGGCATTTTAGAGTGAGATGGTTCCCTTCAGCTGATGGTAATACCCTGAAGTAGCTGGGGGATGGTTTTACTGGCATAGTAAAAGAAATCTTGACGTAGTAGTAACAGTAAATACTATATTTGGTTTCTTCATGCTTTTATGGCTATGCTTTCTACCCTTCACTTTACAGATTCAATCAATCCCTAAGATTTGTCATTTCTTCCTCCCACATCCCTTGGATTCATCTACTTTTTTCCAACTTTCCTGCTACCACCCTAGTTTAACCCGATGTTGTCTTCCACTTGGACTACTGCAAGAGTCTCTAATTGGTTTTACTTCCTAAAGTCTGTAGCCAGTGTTTCTTCTACAATGCATGTTGCATTATATCTGTCCTATTTAGAGTTACTTAATGACTTTCTATTATCCCTAAAGTCCCAACTCCTTAATATGATTTTATAAGACCCAGTATGACCCAGCCTCCACCCATTTGTCACCCTTATTTCTAGTCCTCCTGTCACCAAACTCTATGTTCTTTAGCTATTTTGAACTTCTTTTGACTTTAAAAGTCAACCTCATTCAGAGAATATCATTACTAGAAATCACCCCCTTAGCCTCTACATATTTCAATATTACAGAGGATATTTTATTCTTTGGTAGTGTTTGTTGTTGTTTTACATTTGGCTATTGTCCCATATACTTGGAAGCATTAGGACTTGTTCCTAATTATTTTTGCAGAGTTGATTATCTTAATGTACTCTGAGTCTTTCCATCTTCTATCAGCATTTTCAACAATAATCTCTGGGGCTGAGGGCTACACAACTGGACTGATAGGTCCTTAGAAATGTGGCCCATGAGGCCCTTTTTGTTCTTTATCCCAGTGTGCGGAAAAAAAAAAGACTAATTATGTCTTATTAACTTCTCATGTATGTGATTTCATTGGGCATGATAGGTGTTCTAAATGAGATGGAAGTTCTAAATAAATGAATCTTACCTCTTCAAATGTTAAAGCCTTTTAAATTTTAACTCTGAGAATTAAAGTTCTCTAAAAATGTATTGCATGTTATCTAATAATCCTAAACAAGGATTTTGAACAGAACAGTCCCACTTCTTGGTGACTCTCTGATCATCATAAAGAGCATTCATTGTATTTATCCTATATCTGCTTTTTTTCTTTTTGTGTCTCCATCCTCAGTGTCAGTTGCCACCTCTCCTGTTTACATTGGTTTGCTTATGTCCTGTTGGTGCTTAGAAAATCAGATAATCAAGCCTTTTAATAATTATATTAAAGAGAAGGCTAAAACATCCTGCTTGAAAAAGCAGAGACTGTTGAGGAGTACTGGTTTATTGACCAGTACTTTGTTGAAATCATGTTCTAAATGCAATTGTTCTCAATGTTTGGTATGTGTAAGCAAGGAAGCAGTCTCCACACCTGGAGAATTTGATTTAGTAGCTCTGAGGATAGTGCCTAAAATTTGCATTTTTATCAAGTGCCCCACATGATTCTGATGTAAGGAATCTTCGAACAATACTTTGGGGACGCAGTCCTTGTTTTCAAAGAACTTACAGTATAGTTAGGAATATGGGATTCTGAAATTTTAGAATAGCAGACATGGGAAAATGCATAGAGAGCATCTAGTCTGATTCCTCATTTTGTGCATGAAGAAATTGAGTTCCAGAAAAGGAAATTTACTTTTCTAAGACTTTACAGAAAATTAATAGTAGAGCTAGGTCTAGAACACCAGCCTCTGATTCCAAGTCCCATATTTTTAAAAAAAAGCTACAGGGAACAATTTCAGCTTCATGTAATAAAGGAATATCTCATACTCCTGCTTCCTTGTTTGACCATTAACAAATGAGAACTATATGTGTGAACAGTGTTAGGTTGGAGCATTATGAAACTGTCATTTCTCTGGGTCAAAATGGTTGAATATAAGCAATTTCATGATGGGTCAACCTCAGTAGCAAGTAAATGCCAAATGGATATTCTGTCCAGGTCTGACTGCGATTTGTTGAAACTTGAGATGTGTATCAGTCAGGATCCCAAAGAATACAGATGGGACATTTCAAATAAGACTATTTGAGGAGGGTACATTTGCAAAGGACCTAATAGTAAAGGTATGGTCTGGGTGTAGATACACCCCCAACAGATACAGCAAGAACCTAAGGCCAGCAGTAGGTACGTCATGTAAAACAAGTTTACTTAAGAGGTGAAGAGATCTTTAGTGGAGGCGATTTCACAGGGAGAGAGCCAAGAGATTACATACCCAGACTTTCCCTTCTTTTTCCCTCTGTCTTCTGAAGCCAGAGGCTGTGGCAGCCCTGTTGATATAGTTCATATAGTTTTCCCTTATAAGAAAGAGAACAGGGTGAAGAGTGCATAATATATCTGGAAGGGGAAATGAAAGACACTGGGCACAGGCTATACATTTACATGACACCATATCACCACTTTTTCTGCATCAAGATTACATAGTGCTGGCAGTGGTGAGAGCAGATACTGTGAATTTAAGAGGAAATGGTTGAACTGTTGATTCATTGTCTCTTTGTCACATTCATAGTCTGACTTGGTGCCATGTTCCATAGGTCCTTGTAAGTGTCTGCTTTCATAGTGAAATATATTTTCTCAGTTATCTTAATCTCAGAATAAACTGGCACCTGTGGCCACACATGTAAATACTAAGTTACTAAGAGAAACATGAAAGACTTGGTTTTTATTTTACTTTAACTCAGTGAATAATGTGGACAGGCGTGGCACATGTTGAGTGGGAATGTCTCAAGCTAATTTTGACTTGAATTATAAGTATGCAAAGTCTAATCTCTTCCATGTGTATATAATCTCTATTATGGAATCAATACATTAATACTTTTACCATTCAATCACCAAATCTTAAAATTTAAGAATCAGATGTGGGACCTGAGAAGCTGTAAGTCCTAAGCTCCTACCCTGATCAAGAATCCCTCTTGCATTATGCTTTATGATTGACCTACCAGTTTGAATCCCTCCAGTAGTAAACTGCATTATTACCACGGGCATATAGCTCTAGGGATTGGAAAGTGCTTCCTAAATTGAGCAGAAGTCCACCTTCCTCTAATGCCTACCAGTTTTAGGTCCCTGTGGCACTTGCTTCCTTTTCCACATAACAGGTCTCAGAGCTACTCCATGCTTTCTTGTCTACAGGATAACTCTTATTACTTTCAACTATTCTCCTGACATGATACGATTTTCCAGACATTGCTTAAAACTGAACACTCTCCTTTGTTCTCTAATTAGATTTTTTTGAAACTTAGTTCAATACTTTATTCTTATTTATAGTTTTAATATCCTATCATGTTACTTTAAAACTTATGTTTAAATAACTCTTACATGTACCAAACACTATTCTAAGTGCTTTACATAGGTTAATCCATATAATCCTTATAACAGACCTGCTACCTAGGTGCTGCTATTATTCCTGTTTCACAGATAAAATATGGAGACATGGAGAGGTCAAGTAACTTGCCAAAGCTCACACAGTTAAAAAGTGGCAGAGCCAGGACTGAAACCCAGACAGTCTGGCTCCAGAGTACATGCTATTAATTGCTACAATGTATTGCTTTTCATGTGTTTGGTCACTTTTAAGTATGAATTAGGCACATGTCCATTTATTTTGTGTACATGAACATTTACTTATGTATAGTAATCCCTCAATCTCTGAATACTTAATATCTCAGCCACATGACTGCCTAGCCTGTGCTAAAATGGGACAAACGTAATTTTCTTATAGGACCTAGAGGAATAAGAAATATCATTTTCCATTTTGAAGTAGAAGTGTAGAATTTGTAACACAGGGCAGAGCTGGACATTTGAAGCCAGGATCAAGAATATTTGGTAGATGACACTATGACTTCCTATTGTACCATGTCAGGAGGCAAGGTCGTCTCAGTATTACTGATGCTAAATGTGATCTCTTGGTTAAGGTAATGACTGTCAGGACTCTCCATTGTAAGGATACTAGTCACTAGGATTGATTGAGAGATTTGAGGCCGTGACCAGCTCTTTGCTTTGGTCATGGCCATGGTTGTGGGGTAGAGAGTAAATAATAGTGGGGAAGAGAATATGCCTAGTACTGTAGTTTCCCTTCTTTTGTGTCATAATTCTTTTCTCCACATAGGCAGTGTTATAAATGGTTCTCAGGCTGGCGTATGAAAGTCCACTTAATGAGCAATGTTGCTGAAATAGTGCTCATGCATTGGCAATTACAATCATTCAGATAAATTATGAGAAATAAAGACTTGTGTAGCCTTGCCTGGAAAAGTAGCTACCCTTTATGGCATTGTTTCAAAGGAAGAATGTACCTTTAATTCTTTGCAAACTTTGGAATACAACCCATTTTAAGTTGGGGTACACCTGCTGATGTTCACATATGAAATCATATCTCTAAGGTCTAGTACCTTGTTATTTAATCATTCACAAGATACAGTAGTCAGATCTTCTCGTGTGTTTCTGTGAAGCAGTGGCTTTTAGTTACTAAGAAGGTATGAAGGACTTGGTTTTTATTTTACTTTAATTCAGCAAATAGTGTGAACAGGTGGACCACATAGTGAATGGGTGTGTCTTAAGCTAATACTTCTTTAGTTTCATTACCAGTCTATAGAAGCCATTTAAGAAAAAGAAAGTTGTCTTTTTGAGATAGATTGGACATATTCTAGTGAAAAATCAGTTGATTCTTTTTTCTTTAAGTGGCTTCTGTAAAAACATTAGAATGTATGTTATTGAATTCCAGGTGTTTCTCATTCCCTTCCCAGTATATAACTGGTATCCCTAGTGCTGAATTTTTAGCTAGACCTTTCCACTTATTGGAATGACTGGACTTGGAAAATGAAAACATGGGGAGTATTGGGAAATGGTGAATAATCTTATATGGCTATGATTTCTGGTCAGAAAGAGAAGTAGTGGAATTTACACCTGTAAAAGTATATTGGGAATAGATTGCAGATTCACAGAAAGCCATGAACATCAGGCCAAGGAGTTGGATTTTATTTGGTAACCACGAAGACTTATGAAAGGTCTGTGAGCATTGCAGATATATGATCTGAAAAGGAATTTTTAGAAATACTTTTTTTAAATTGAGATATAATTGACATATAACATTGTGTAAGTTTAAGGTGTAAAATGTTTTGGTTTGATACATTTATATATTGCAATATGATTATAGTAGAGTTAGCTAATGCCTTTATGATGTCACATATTTATCATTTCTTTTGTGTTGAGAACAGTTAAGATTTACTCTCTTAGTAACCTTGAAGTTTATAATATAGTATTGTTGACTATAATCACTATGTTATATATTAGAGCTCCAGAACTTGTTTATCTACTACTTGTAAGTTTGTACCTTTAAACAACATCTCCCCATTTCCTCACCAACCCTAACCTCTGGTAACTACCATTCTACTATCGTTTGCACAAGTTCGGTTGTTTTAGATTCCACATATAAGTGATATCATACAGTATTTGTCCTTCTCTAACTTATCTCACTTAGCACAATGCCTTCAAGGTCCATCCATGTTGTCACAAATGGCAGGATTGACTTCTTTCTCATACACATGCCATATTCTCTTGTATATGTGTGTGTGTTTGTGTGTGTATGTGTATATCTCACATTTTCTTTTCCATTGGTGGACACTTAGGTTGTTTCCATACCTTTGCTGTTGTGAATAATGCTGCAGTGAACATGGGGGTGCAGATATCCCTGTGCAACACTGATTTTAATTCCTCCAGATATATACCCAGAAGTGGAATTTCTGGATAATATGGTAGTACCATATTTACTTTTTGAGTAATAACCATACTGTTTTCCATAATAGCTATACCAATTTACATTCCCACAAAGAGTGCACAAGGGTTCCTATTTCTCCACATCCTTGCCAACATTTGTTATCTCTTGTCTTTTGGATAAAAAGCCATCCTAACCGGCAAGTTGATGTCTCATTGTGGTTTTGATTTGCATTTCCCTGATGATTAGTGATGTTGAACACATTTTCACACAACTGATGGCCATTTTTATGTCTTCTTTGGAAAAACGCCTACTCAGGTCCTTTGCCCATTTTTTAATTGGATTATTTTCCCTTTTGCTATTGAGTTGTATGAGTTCTTTATATATTATGAATATTAATTCCTAATCAGATATATGGTTTGGGAATATTTCCTCCCATTCTGTAGGTTTTCTTTTCCATTTATTGCTTGTTTCCTTTGCTGTTCAGAAGCTTTTTAGTTTAATGTAGGCCAGCTTGTTTATTTTAATTTTTGTTGCCTGTGCTATTGGTGACTTATCCAAGAAATTATTGCCAAGACCAATGTAAAGGCTCTTTTCCCCTATGTTTTCTTCAAGGAGATTTACAGTTTCAGGTATTACATTTAAATCTTTGATCCATTTCAAGTTAATTTTATGTGAGTGGTGTAAGGTAGGGGTTCAGTTTTATTCTTTTTCAAGTGGATATCCAGTTTTCCCAATATCATTTATTGAAGAGACTGTCCTTTCCCCAATGTATGTTCTTGGCTCCATCATCAAAAATTAGTCGAGTATATTTGTGGGGTTTTATGTCTGGGCTCTTTATGTTGTTCCACTGATCTATGTGCCTATTTTTATGCCAGTAGCATACTGTTTTGATTACTATAGCTTTGTACTATAGCTTGAAATCAGGTATTGTTATACCTCCAGCTTTGCTCTTCTTTCTCAGGATTGCTTTGGCTATTCAGGGTCTTTTGTGGTCTGAAACAAATTGTAGAATAGTTTTTCCTACTTCTGTGAATAGGAATTTCTTTGGAATTTTGACTGGGATTACATTGAATCTGTAGATCATTATGGGTAGTATGGACATATTTACAGTATTAACCTTCAAATCCAGGAACCTGAGATATCTTTTTATTTATTTGTGTCTTCTTTAATCTCTTTCAATCAGTGTCTTATAGTTTACAGTGTACAGGTCTTTCACCTCCTTGGTTAAACTTATTCCTCAATATTTCATTATTTTTAACGCTATTGTAAATGAGATTGCTTTCTTAACTTCTCTTTCAGATAATTCATTGTTAGTGTATAGAAATGCAACTGATTTCTGTGTCTTGATTTTGTATCCTAAAACTTTACTGAATTCATTTATTTGTTCTAACAGTTTTTTAGTGGAGTCTTCAGGGTTTTCTACATGTCAGATTATATCATCTGCAAACAGAAATGATTTTACTTCTCCTTTCTGATATGGGTGTTTTTATTTCTTTTTCTTGCCTAATTGCTCTGGCTAGAACTTTTATTATTATGTTGAATACAAATGGTAAGAGTGGGCATCTCTGTCTTGATCATACAGGAAAGAGTTTTAACTTATTACCAGAGTATGATGTTAGCTATGGGCTTGTCATAGATGACCTTTATTATGCTAAGGAACATTCCTTCTATACCCAATTTGATGAACATTTTCATCATGATATGATGTTGTATTTGTCAAATACTTTTTCTGCCTCTGTTGAGATGATTATATCATATTTATCTTTCATTCTATTAATGTGGTGTATTACATTTGTTGTTTTGCATGTGTTAAACCATCCTTGCATCCCAGGGATAAATCTCACTTGATCATGGTGAATGATTTTTTTAATGTGCTTTTGAAAACAGTTTGCTAATATTTTGTTGAGAATTTTTACATCTTTATCAGGGATATTTGTCTGTAATTTTATTTTCTTGTGTCTTATTTGGCTTTGATATCAGGGTAATGCTGGCTGCATAAAATGAATTTGGGAGTGTTCCCTCCTCTTCAAATGTTTGCAACAGTTTGCGAAGGATTGGTGTTAATTCTTTAAATGTTTGGTAGAATTCACTGGTGAAACCATCTGATCCTTGGCTCTTCTGTGTTTGGGAGTTTTCTGATTACTGATTCAATCTCCTTAATTGTTATGGGTTTCTTTAGATTTTCTATTTATTCATGATTCATTTTTGGTAGGTCATATGTTTCTAGGAATTTATCCATTTCTTCTTGGTTATCCAGTTTGTTGGCATATAATTGTAGTCTCTCATAATTTTTTATATTTCTGTGCTATCAGTTGTAATGTCTCCTCTTTCATTTCTAGTTTTATTTATTTGAGACTTCTTTCTTGTTTTCTTAGTTAATCTGGCTAAAGCCTTGCCAATTTTGTTTATCTTTTCAAAGCACCAGCTCTTAGTTTCATTGATCTTTTCTATTGTTTTTCTGATCTCTATTTCATTTATTTCTGCTCTGATCTTTGATAATTCCTTCCTTCTGTTAACTTTCAGCTTAGTTTGTTCTTCTATTTCTAGCTTATTTGAGATCTTTCTTGTTTCTTAATGTAGGCATTTACTGCTATACACGTCCCTCTGGGAACTGTTTTGCAGCATCCCACATGTTTCGATATGTTGTGCTTCCATTTTCATTTGTTTCAAAATATTTCTTGATTTCCGTGTTGATTTCTTCTTTAACCCATTTGTTGTTCAGAAGCATGTTGTTCAATCTCTGCATATTTTCAATTTTCCAACGTTCCTCCTGTTATTGATTTCTAGTTTCATACTTCTGTGGTTAGAAAACATAGTTTTTATGATTTCAATCTTCTTAAATTTGCTAAGACATGTTTTATGATATATTACATGAACTATCCTGGAGAATGTTCTGTGTGTGTTAGAGAAAATGTGTATTCTGCTGCTGTTGGATGGAATGTTCTGTAAATGTCTGTTTGGTTTATTTGGTCCAAAGTATCATTCAGATCCATTATTTCCTTATTGATTTTCTATTTGAATGATGGATCCATTGTTGAAAGTGAGGTATTGAAGTCTCCTATTATTATTGCATTGCTGTCTATTTTTCCCTTCAGATCCATTGATAACTGTTTAATATATTTACATGCTACAATATTGAGTGTGCGTGAGTTTACAATTGTTATATCCTTGTGATGAATTGACCCCTTTATCATTATATAATGACCTTCTTGTGTCCTGTTACAGTTTTTGGCTTAAAGTCTCTTTTGTCTGATAAAAATATAGCTACCCCTGCTCTCTTTTGATTTCCATTTGCTTGAAATACCTTCAACCCTTCACTTTCAGCCTGTGAGTGTGCTTAATGCTTAAGTGAGCCTCTTATAGGCAGCATATAGATGGGCCTTGGTATTTGTTGTTGTTGTTTTTATCCATTTAGCTTCTTTGTGTCTTTTTTTTTTTAACATCTTTATTGAAGTATAATTGCCTTACAATAGTGTGTTAGCTTCTGCTTTATAACAAAGTGAATCAGTTATACATATACAATATGTTCCCATTTCTCTTCCCTCTAGCATGTGTCTTTTAATTGAAGAATTTAAAACATTTATATTTAAAGAAATGATTGGATAAAGACTTACTATCACTAAATTTTGATAATGATTTCTGATTGTTTTGAAGTTCATTTTGATAATGATTTCTGATTGTTTTGAAGTTCCTTAGTTTCCTTCCTCCTGTCTTGCTGTCTTTCTTTGTTAGTTGATGATTGTTTTAGTGGTTTGCTTTGATTCTTTTCTCTATATTGTTTGTGTATCTATTACAGATTTTTGCTCTGTGGTTACCATGAAGCTTTCATAATGCATCTTACAATCATCTATTTTAAGCTTATAACAACTTCAATTGCATAAGAAAGTTTTACACATTCACTTGCCCCCCACAGTTTATATTGATGCCTCACTTTTCATCTTTTTATGTTATGTATCTATCAACATAATATTATAGCTGTAACTATTTTCTTTTTCTCCTATCAGACAAAATGTATTTTATTTTTTTATGCTTCTTCTTCAAGATTAACATCTTTTTTTATTTAAAACAATTTTTATTGAAATATGGTTGATTTATAATGTGTTAGTTTCAGGTATACAGCTCAGTAACTCATATATGTATAACTGAGTTATATATATATATATATTCTTTTTAATAATCTCTTCCATTATAGGTTATTACAAGATATTGAATATAGTTCCCTAAGCTATACAGTAGGTCCTTGTTGGTTATCTATTTTATATAGAGTAGTAGGTATATTTTAATCCCAAACTCCTAATTTATCCCTCCCCCCTTCCCCTTTGGTAACCATAAGTTTGTTTTCTATGTCTGTGAGTCTGCTTCTCTTTTGTAAATAAGTTCATTTGTATCATTTTTTTAGATTCCACATATAAGTGATATCATATGATATTTGTCTTTCTCTGTCTGACTTACTTCACTTAGTATAATCTCTTGGTCCATCTATGTTGCTGCAAGTGGCATTATTTCATTCTTTTCATGGCTGAGAAATATTCCATTGTATGTGTATGTATGTGTATATGCATGTATGTGTGTGTGTATATCTATATATCTCACACCTTCTTTATACATTCATCTGTCAATGGAAAACTTAGGTTGCTTCCATGTCTTGGCTACTGTAAATAGTGCTAAAATGAACAGTGAGCTGCATGTATCTTTGCAAATTATGGTTTTCTCCTGATATATGGCCAGGAGTGGGATTGTAGGATCAATAATATGGTAGCTGTATTTTTAGTTTATTAAGGAACCTCCATACTGTTCTCCATAGTGGCTGTACCAATTTACATTCCCACCAACAGTGTAGGAGGGTTCCTTTTTCTCCACACCCTCTCCAGCGTTTATTATTTGTAGACATTTTGATGTTGGTCATTCTGACTGGTGTGAGGTGATACTGGTATGGTATATTGTATTTTGATTTGCATTTCCCTAATACTTAGCAGTGTTGTGCATCTTTTCATGTATCTTTCCACCAACTGTATGTCTTCTTTGGAGAAATGTCTTTTTAGACCTTCTGCCCATTTTTTGATTAGGTTGTTTGTTTTTTTGATGTTGAGCTGTATGAGCTGTTTGTATATGTTGAAAATTAATCCCTTTCAATCATATCATTTGCAAATATTTTATTCCATTCTGTAGGTTGTCTTTTTGTTTTGTTTATGGTTTCCTTTGCTGTGCAAAAGCTTTCAAGTTTAATTAGGTCCCATTTGTTTATTTCTGTTTTTATTTCCATTACTCTAGGAGACGGATCCAAAAAGGTATTGCTGCAATTTATGTCAAAGAATATTCTGCCTAAGTTTTCCTCTAGGAGTTTTATAGTATCTGGTCTTATTTTTAGGTCTTTAATCCATTTTGAGTTTATTTTTGTGTATAGTGTGAGGGAGTGTTCTAACTTCATTGATTTACATGTGGCTGTCCAACATTCCCCTGCCACTTGCTGAAGAGACTGTCTTTTCTGCAGTGTATATTCTTGCCTGCTTTGTCATAGATTAATTGACCATATGTGCATGAGTTTATTTCTGGGCTTTCTATACTGTTCCATTGACCTATGTCTGTTTTAAATACCAGTATACTGTTTTGATTACTGTAGCTTTGTAGTATTATCTGAAGTCAGGGAACCTGATTCCTCCAGTTCCGTTTTTGTTTCTCAAGATTGCCTTGGCTATTCAGGGTCTTTTGTGTTTCCATACAAATTAAAATTTTTTTGTTCCAGTTCTGTGAAAAATGCCATTTGTAATTTGATGAGGATTGCATTGAATCTGTAGATTGCCTTGCGTAGTGTAGTCATTTTGACAATATTAATTCTTCCAATCCAAGAACATGGTTTATCTTTCCATCTGTCTGTGTTGTCCTTGATTTCTTTCATCAGCATCTTATAGTTTTGGGAGTACAGGTCTTTTGCTTCCTTTGGAAGGTTTATTCCTAGGTATTTTATTCTTTTTGATGCAATGGTAAATGGGATTGTTTCCTTAATTTCTCCTTCTGACCTTACATTGTTAGTGTATAGAAATGCAACAGATTTCTGTGTATTAATTTTGTACCCTGCAACTTTACCAAAATCATTGATGAACTCTAGTAGTTTTCTGGTAGCATCTTTAGGACTTTCTATGTATAGTATCATGTCATCTGCAAACAGTGACAGTTTTACTTCTTCTTTTCCAATTTGCACTCCTTTTATTTCTCTTTCTTCTCTGATTTCCATGGCTAAGACTTCCAAAACTATGTTGAATGAAAGTGGTGAGAGTGGACATCCTTGTCTTGTTCCTGATCTTAGAGGAAATGCTTTCAGCTTTTCACCATTGAGTATGGTATTACCTGTGGGTTTGTCATATATGGCCTTTATTATGTTGAGGAAAGTTCCCTCTATGCCTACTTTCTGCAGGGCTTTTATCATAAATGGGTGTTGCATTTTGTTGAAAGCTTTTTCTGTATCTCTTGAGATGATCATATGGTTTTTCTCCTTCAATTTGGTAATATGGTGTATCACGTTGATTGATTTGCATATATTGAAGAATCCTTGCATTCCTGGAATAAACCACACTTGATCATGTTGTATGATCCTTTTAATGTGCTGTTGGATTCTGTTTGCTAGTATTTTGTTGAGGATTTTTGTATCTATGTTCATCAGTGATATTGGCCTGTAGTTTTCTTTCTTTGTGACATCTTTGTCTGGTTTTGGTATCAGGGTGATGGTGGCCTCGTAGAATGATTTTGTGAGTGTTCCTCCTTCTGCTGTATTTTGGAAGAGTTTGAGAAGGATAGGTATTAGCTCTTCTCTAAATGTTTGATAGAATTTGCCTGTGAAGCCATCTGGTCCTGGGCTTTTGTTTGTTGGAAGATTTTAAATCACAGTTTCAATTTCAGTGCTTGTGATTGGTCTGTTCATATTTTCTATTTCTTCCTGGTTCAGTCTCGGCACATTGTGCATTTCTAAGAATTTGTCCATTTCTTCCAGGGTGTCCATTTTATTGGCATAGAGTTGCTTGTAGTAATCTTTCATGATCGTTTGTATTTCTGCAGTGTCAGTTTTTACTTCTCCTTTTTCATTTCTAATTCTATTGATTTGAGTCTTCTCCCTTTTTTTCTTAATGAGTCTGGCTAATGGTTTATCAATTTTGTTTATCTTCTCAAAGAACCAGCTTTTAGTTTTATTGATCTTTGCTATTGTTTCCTTCATTTCTTTTTCATTTATTTCTGATCTGTTCTTTATGATTTCTTTCCTTCTGCTAACTTTGGGGTTTTTTGGTTCTTCTTTCTCTAATTGCTTTAGGTGTAAGGTTAGGTTGTTTATTTGAGATGTTTCCTGTTTCTTGAGGTAGGCTTGTATTGCTATAAACTTCCCTCTTAGAACTGCTTTTGCTGTATCCCATAGGTTTTGGGTCATTGTGTCTCCATTGTCATTTGTTTGTAGGTATTTTTTGATTTCCTCTTTGATTTCTTCAGTGATCACTTGGTTATGAAGTAGTGTATTGTTTAGCCTCCATGTGTTTGTATTTTTTACAGATCTTTTCCTGTAATTGATATCTAGTCTCATAGTGTTGTGGTCGGAAAAGATACTTGATACGATTTCAATTTTCTTAAATTTACCAAGGCTTGATTTGTGACCCAAGATATGATCTATCCTGGAGAATGTTCCATGAGCACTTGAGAAAAATGTGTATTCTGTTGTTTTTGGATGGAATGTCCTATAAATATCAATTAAGTCCATCTTGTTTAATGTATCATTTAAAGCTTGTGTTTCCTTATTTATTTTCATTTTGGATGATCTGTCCATTGGTGAAAGTGGGGTGTTAAAGTCCCCTACTATGATTGTATTACTGTCGATTTCCCCTTTTATGGCTGTTAGTATTTGCCTTATGTATTAAGGTGCTCCTATGTTGGGTGCATAAATATTTACAATTGTTATATCTTCTTCTTGGATGGATCCCTTGATCTTTATGTAGTGTCCTTCTTTGTCTCTTGTAATAGTCTTTATTTTAAAGTCTATTTTGTCTGATATGAGTATTACTCCTCCAGCTTTCTTTTGATTTCCATTTGCATGGAATACCTTTTCCATCCCCTCACTTTCAGTCTGTATGTGTCTGTAGTTCTGAAGTGGGTCTCTTGTACACAGCATTTATACAGGTCTTGTTTTTGTATCCATTCAGCCAGTCTATGTCTTTTTGTTGGAGCATTTAATCCGTTTAAATTTAGGTAATTATTGATATGTATATTCTTACTGCCATTTTGTTAATTGTTTTGGATTTGTTTTTGTAGGTCTTTTTTCTTCCTTTCCTCTTTTGTTCTCTTGTGATTTGATGACTTTTTTAGTGTTGTGTTTGGATTACTATTTCTTATTTGTGTATATATCTATTATATATTTTTGGTTTGTGTTTACCTTGAGGTTTCAATATAACAATCTACATATATACATGATTGTTTTAAATTGCTGATCTCTTAATTTCAAATGCATTGGAAATATCCAGCATCTGCACTCTCCTCCTCTCACGATTACTGGTTTAGATATCATATTTGTGTGTGGATGATTTCCTACCTTTATTGTATGTTTGCCTTTATTAGTGAGCTTTCCCATTTTATAATTTTCTTGTTTCTAGTTGTGGCCTTTTCTTTTCCGCCTACAGAAGTTCCTTTAGCATTTGTTGTAAAGCTAGTTTGGTGGTGCTGAATTCTGTTAGCTACTGCTTGTCTGTAAAGCTTTTGATGTCTCCATCGAATCTGAATGAGAGCCTTGCTGGGTAGAGTATTTTTGGTTGTAGGTTTTTCCCTTTCATCACTTAAAATATATCATGCCACTCCCTTCTGGCCTGCAGAGTTTCTGCTGAAAAATCAGCTGATAACCTTATGGGGTTTCCCTTGTATGTTATTTGTTGCTTTTAAAATTTTCTCTTTATCTTAATTTTTGTCAATTTGATTACTATGTGTCTCAGCATGTTCCTCCTTTGCTTGATCCTGTATGGTACTCTCTGTGATTCCTGGACTTGGGTGACTGCTTCCTTTCCCATGTTAGGGATGTTTTCAGCTATTCTCTTTTCAAATATCTTCTCAGGTCCTTTCTCTCTCTCTACTCTTTCTGGGATCCTTATAATGTGAATATTGTTGCATTTGACATTGCCCCAGAAATCTCTTAAACTGTGCTCATTTTTTTCATTCTTTTTTCTTTATTCTGTTCCATGGCAGTTATTTCCACCACTCTGTCTTCCAGCTCATGTATCCCTTCTTCTGCCTCATTTATTCTGCTATTGATTCCTTCTAGCATATTTTTCAGTAATTTCAGTTATTGTATTCTTCAACTGTTTAGTTGTTTTTTATTTTTTCTAATTCTTTGTTAAAAACTTCTTGTAACTTCTTACTCTGTGCATCCATTATTTTCGCATGATCTTGGATCATCTTTATGATCATTACTTTGAATTCTTTATCTGGTAAATTGCCTACCTCCATGTCACTTAGTCATTCTTTTGGGGTTTTATCTTATTCCTTCGTCTGCAACATATTCCTCTGCTGTCTCATTTTTTCTAAACCTTCTATTTGTATTTTTATGTATGTGGATGGTTAGTTATGTTTCTCCAGCTTGGAGAAGTGGCCATCTGTATGGGATTTGCTATATGCCCCAGAAGTACTCTCTTATCACCCATGGGCCAGGGACCAGCTGGTCCCAAGGTAGATTCTGACCTGTGTTTGCGAACTCAGTTCCACAGGCTGTGGGACTGTATATTTCTTGCTTCTGGTGTCTGCCCCCTGGTGGGTGAGGCTGGTCTAGAGGTTCCTGCAGGCTTCTTGGTGGGAGGGACTGGTGCTTGCCCACTGTTGGGTGGAGTTGGGTCTTGGTCCTCTGGTGGGCAGTGCCATGTCAAGGGGAGTGTCTAGAGGTGGTTGTGAGCTCAAGAAGCCTTTAGGCAGCCTGTCTGTTGATGGATGGGACTGTGTTCCTGCCCCGTTGGCTGTTTGGCCCGAAGTGTCCCAGCACTGCAGTCTACAGGCTGTTGAATTGGGCCAGGTCTTGGTGCTAATGTCCAAGCAAGATGTAAGCCTTCAGATGGGTAATCCCAGGTATGTTCACCTCCAGATTTTATGTCCCCAGAAAACCACAGTTGCCCTCTGCCTCCTCAGGAGACCCTCCAAGACCAGCAAGTAGGGCTGCCCCAGGCTCCTATGAAGTCACTGCTTTTGCCCTGTGTCTCGGTGCATGCAAGACCTTGTGTGTGTCCTCCAAGAGTGGAGTCTCTGTTTCCCCTCTGTTTTTAAATTTTGTTTTATATTGGTGTATAGCTGGTTAACAATGTTGTGTTAGTTTTGGGTGTACAGCATAGTGATTCAGTTATACAGATACCTGTATCTATTCTTTTTAAAGTTCTTTTCCCATTTAGGTTATTACAAAATATTGAGCTATACAGCACTTTTTTTCACTCTAATTTCTTTCTTTTAATTCTCCTCTGACTGGATAATATCAAACTATCTGTCTTCAAGCTCACAGATTCTTTCTTCTGCCTGATAGACCATACTGTTGAAGCTGTCTATTGCATTTTTCATTTTATCCATTGTATTCATCTTCAGAACTTCTGTTTTGTTCATTTTTTAAAAATTTCTGTTTCTTTGTTGAGTTTCTCATTTTGTTCATGTATTGTTTTCCTGAGTACATTGATTTGTCTATCTGTGTTCACTTGAATCTCATTGAGCATCCTTAAAATTATTATTATTATTAATTATACACACAAAAATTCAGGCTGGTTGTTACCTATAGGGGAACAGGAGGGGCTGGGTTGGATTAGCAAAGTACGCACAGGGGCTTTTGGGGTTCTGGTTATTTGGTTACATAGAGGTTCACTTTATAATAATTGAACACTATGCAGATAAGCATTTTTATACTTTTCTCAATGTACAGTTCACAAATGTCTAAAATATAAAACTTTTATGAATTTTAAAATTGTACAACAATGATGTCAAATTATACATATACTTTTGAAGCCCAATGTTATTCAGATTTTTGATTTTGGGCTTTTTCTGGTTTGATACATGTCAATCTAATTTATTCATTTTCATTGCTGTCTAGGATCATATGCATAAGCCAGAGTTTACACTTTCATTCTCTATCTGAGCAAGCGTTATTTCATATTTATGTTTTGCAATTAAAACAGTACATTAGAGAAAACTTGGTACTTTCCTCCTTATGCTCAAGTGAGAAGGTTTCTATTAGAGTCAAATGGACTTGAAATTGCTGAGTCACAAGGACTGTACATCTCCAACTCCTTTAGATCCTGTCAAATTGCTCCTGGAAGTAATTGCATCATCTGACCCTCAGAATAATTCCTGGTCCCTACACATTCCCCAGTATTTGCTATTACCAAACTTTTCAGCCTTTGCACATATGCTGGCTATGAGATGAATCCCCTTGGTGTTTTAACTTGCATCTTCCCAGTTACTAGTAACGTTGAGCATCTTTTCTTGTGTGTCTTGACATTTCTGGATCCTCTTTCATGAACCATCTGTTCTTATCCCTTGCCCATTTTCAATTGAGCTGTTTCTCTTTTTCTAATTGGCATGTAGGAGTTCTTTATATTTTGAATTCTTTTTCAGATAACTCACAGATCTCCATTTCTTTGGGGTCAGTTATTGGAGTATTATTTTGTTCCTTTAGTGGTATCACATTTCCTTACTTTTTCATGTTTCTGATGGGTTTGCATTGATGTCTGTGCATTTAAGGGTGCACTCACCTCTTCCATTCTTTTTGGACTGGCTACAGTAGTGAAAGACTTTCACCTGGGGGTAGTTTTAAAAGGCACCAGCTGGGTGGGATGCAGCCTCCTTGGTTCCTGGGGAGGCACAGTGGTGTAGTCTCTATGCTGCTCCATTGGCAGACATTGCCATTGGTCAGACTGTGGGGGTCTTCTGTGGCCAAGGCTGCAGAGGACCTGCAGGTGGCAATGGCAGATAGGTCTATTGGAATCTTCAGAGGCTAAGGCTACTGGGGTCTTCCTGTTCTCACCCCTTATTTTTTTGCCCATGGGAGGATGTTCTATCTGAGGAGATCCTTCTTAATGCCTGGTCTGGCATGCTGACACACAGAGCCCTCAGAGCCAATGCCCGAGGATCCAGTGCACATGGGACTAACACAGCACCTGGGTTCTGGAGCACAGGTGCACTTGCTGCAGCTATATCACTGGTTTCTAGGGTGTGGGCATGTGTAGATATCCCATGGAACCAGTACCTGGGTCTCAGGGGCTCACCACTGTGACTCTGGCTGGTAGGGAGAGGGCAGAATGCAGCAGTGGCACAAGCCATGGGATGACAAGGTACAATGGTGGCTTGAGCCCAGGGACCAGGGTACAGTAGTAGCATAGCCTGGGGATGGTGGGTCAAAGTTTCAACTCTGGCCCCAGGGGGAAGTTGCAGGATAGCAGTAACACAACTCTGGTAGTAGTCTGTTAAAGCTATGTGTTGGGATCCAGGGACCTGGGCACAGGGCAGTGGCAGCACAGTGTTGGCAATGATGGTCAGAGCTGTGACCTGGAACCCAGGGGATGGGGCTCAGGGCAGTGGCTACCTAGTCCCAGCTATCATGTGTCAGAGCCCTAACCTGAAACCTGAGGGGAGAGCTCAGGTCAGTGGTAACACACCTGGGAATGATGTTTCAAAGCATTGATCTGGGATGGGGGGCGGTGGAGAGCCACAACCTGGAATCCAGAGTTCAGGGTTCAGGGCAGTGGAGCCCACCTCAGCAATGACAGTTCAGAGTCTTGACCTCTGATGGGGGTGTGTGGCCCAGGGCAGCATCTGCATCCCATGCAATGAAGACCCAGAGCCACAACCTGGAATGCAATGGGTGCGTCCCAGATGGCAGCATCAGGACCCTGATAATGGAGGTCTAAGAGTGACTTGGGACCCAAGAGGTGGGGCTCAGGGCAATTTTAGCACCACTGGCAATGATGATTCAGAGCCTTGTCCTGGAACCTGGTGGGTGGGACTCAGGGCAGCAGCAGCAAAGCCTGGATAATGGCAGCCAAAGTGTGACTTATAACCAAGGGGGCTAGGCCAGGGCAGAAGAGGCTTCCTGGTGAAGGTGGGACAAAGCCTTGACCTGTGGCCAGGGGAGGGTGAAGAGCAGAGGCAGCTCCAATCTCATATATGGCAAGATGCTGTGACATCTGATTCCTAAGAGTGGGGTACAGCAGCAGCTGGGGACGCTGAGGGCAAGTCTCACCTCAGTGACAGCTCCAGGGAGTAGAGATGCAGAGGGGGCCACTCCATTTCATCAACTGACATCAGAATCAGGAAAGACTGTGGGAGACCTCTGTAGCAAAAGCTGCAAATGTCCACAATGGTGAGACTTGCTGGGGTTCTCCTGCCCTCCTTCTCCCTGTGTGGTGAACTTCCTCAGAGGTGATTCTTCCAGGTGCAGAGCAGGTCCTGACTGGGAGATGAGGTGACATAGGTAACATGCTTCCTGCACTTTTCTATGTGGCCATCCTTGATTTTTGAGCTCCTCAGGTTTTTGCTACTGCTTCTTTGTTTTCTAGAGCTTTCCCTTAGCTGTTTTCTTCAGTTTGTAGTTATTTATTGTTCTTATGGATTTGTGTGTGTATGTGTGTGTGTGTGTGTGTGTGTGTGTGTGTGTAAGGGGGAGACGAGCTTTGAGACCTCTCCATCTTGTTGACATTACCTTCTGCATAGTAATTTTGAATTTTCTTTATTTTAAAAATCTGTTCTCCCCCAGGAGATATACAGTATTAGGGGAAATGCCATCCTTTTAATGAAGTAAATTTATCCTCTCTTTGGGTTGTTTTATGAACTGTATCAGCAACTCCACATCTGTGCCTCTTCTGCTTCCCCCTGACATAAACACATCAGGGTCCTTCCTCAATGTAGTTGAACTAATACTATTACTTATTACTTACCCTGAACTTAATCACTCGGTGAGCTTAACTTTTCCCATAGCATAGAAGTGCATGTCTTTCAAAGGTGTCTCATTACATTTTCAGGAGTTTGCGGGAAAAGGAATGATCAACCTCAATGTATGTTGAGCTTTACCATTTACAAAGCAATTTTATGTTTATTATCTTATTTACTTATTTCTTCCAAAAGCATTATAAGTTGGGGAATTATCTCTATTTCACATGCAAGGAAATAGTTCACATGATCAGTTAGTGGCAGTCAGGACTAAAACTCTGTTCATTTGACCCTAGTTCTTTGGATTTACCACTATTCCATTTTTAAGACTAGAAAAATGACTAAACTTGCCTAACCTATAGATACTGTATTAGTAACATCATTTTCATTTTTAATGATGCATTATTAATATCATATTTAGTCCAGCCAGTAATGACAGATATAAGGCAAAACAAGCATGGTACTGCATCAGTCTCATCAACTTAATAAGCATGTGGCTTTAAACAATCCCTTTCTTTTGTTGGTGTCTTAGGTTGTCCATCTGTAAAATGAAGGGAAATAATTACATGATCTCTAAGGTCCTCCATAATCCTGACATACTATGATTCTTTGTTGTTCCCCCAGACTATTTTGGATGGGTACAAACTACAGAATCTTCAGCTTGTTGCAGTTCAGTTATTTAAGAAGAGAGAGTTCTAACTTGGGTTCTAGATTAAACAAGATTCCAGCTCCCCCTGCAATAATTTACCACATAAGAAAAAAAATTTATCAGTAATCAAGTGCAAAATCATAGAGAAATCTATTGAAAATTGTTTTGGAATGATACTTAGCATTGATTTTTGACTTAAATTTTAAAAGTTATTAGTGAAGAATGCTGCTAACATATCAACACAGAATCAGCAAGGGATGGAAATGCATCATCAAGGAAGTTATTATTTCAGTAAGAGAGGCAGCACAGTATATTGGCCTTATATTCAGGAATTCTGGATCCAAATTTTAACTTCTCCATTAACACTCAGTGTGGTTAAAACTTATGTTCAGGGACTTTACAATTCCCATCTATAAATCCACCTGGAGTGGATATCTCTGAAGCCCTTTATAGCTTGCTATGACTCTGTGAAGATTCTACTTTTTATCCCCTTCCAGTAATCAAAAAATTGGCTTTTCTTTCAATTCATAGACCTATTTCCCAGAAATCAAACTAGGCTAACCAGGGTCAAGATTCCCCGCAGTGAGAGTTAAGGGAAAATGAGAAAGAGGTTTTCACAAAATCAATTGAGCTCCCGTAGCCTCTCCCCACAGCCCATGTAAGATGGATTCAGAATATTGGTGATTAAGTCAAATGTGAGCCAAGACCTGACAGGGTGTCTGTTTTTATCTCTTCAGCATATTGATGTCAGTTTGTTAGCTCTGCACTACAGTTTCCGTCTTTCTTCCCCCTTCCAAATGAGGTAGCTGTATCACTTCTGGTACTCTTCACTAAACCAGCCAATCACCTCTAGTCTTCACTGGTTTCCAGTGCTTCTTGACCAAAGCTTTCCTTATGGCTTTGGTTGATGGGGGTGCCAATATTTTGTTGTGACTATTTACATTTGAACTATGCATTCGAGTACATAAACTACTATTTTACAAAAGAGAAAACAGACTTTGAATACTTCTAGATATTAAGTATTAAGTCTGGAAATTTTAATGTATTATTTATTATTGATACAACATATCAGTGAAGTTATTTTAATTTTAAAGATGAGAAAGCTATTACTAGAGGTGTTACGTGACTTGCTTAAGGTCACTCAACTAATAAATTCAAATTCATGTCTCCAGACTTTTTAAGCCTAGATCCCTTTTTCATTCTACGTGTATCTATTTTATCATTTGAGTCTCTCAGAACACCTGTAAGCAGGGGAGAGATTACCTTGTTTTACCTTTTTTTTATGCTCTGTTTTTTTCTTTAGGCACATAGTTGATGCTCATTAAAGATGCATTGAATGATTATGTGAATTGAATTAGGCTTATGAACTAAGGAATTTGGGTTCAAAATGACTTTTCAAAGTTTATCAGCTAGGGAGTGGCAGTTTAGAGTGAGAACTATTCAATTCAGATGTTCCTACTATTTTGGCGGGAAGACATATTGACTGCCTCTCAAGATTCCTTCTAACTGTTAACCTGTCTCTTATTGCCCCGATTAACTGGATGCTATGAATAGTTATTATATATCTATTAATGGCAACCTTCTGGGTCCAAAGTAAGAATGGGTAAAACTGAGACCTATAGGACTATAATTTGCTTAATTGTCTACTCCAAATCACGAATACAGCTGGCACTAGGATGTAAGATTCCTGACTTCTAGATTATTACTTGATTCTACACCAGGCTTCTTGACCCTTGGCAACAGCCATTTCCTTCACTATATCTCTTTCCCCAAAACTACCCAGGGCCTTTCTTTATTTCTAGTCTCGTCAAACCACACCAAGCTCCTCCTCATAAAGTGAAAGCATTAGTCACAGCCTCGGCCTGATTAGGTGATTAGTAAAGTGC
Source organism: Balaenoptera acutorostrata (assembly GCF_949987535.1). Taxonomy (NCBI): domain Eukaryota; kingdom Metazoa; phylum Chordata; class Mammalia; order Artiodactyla; family Balaenopteridae; genus Balaenoptera; species Balaenoptera acutorostrata. The sequence continues at coordinate 130,684,510 of NC_080085.1, read as the reverse complement.
CTACTGCTTGGAAAGGCTTGTAGAAGGCATCCACACTGCATAAGCAGAAGGTAGCTGAGGGTCTCTAGAAAATCAGAAAATTTGGATTATAGTTCTATCTCTGACCCTCACTAGCAATACGACTGTGGGCAAATTTGGTGTTCTCTCTGAGCTTATTTCCCCATGTATGAAATGAAAGAAATTAGGAATCTCTTAAGAGTTCTGGTAGCTTTAACATTTAATGAACTGCTATTGCTTTGTTGCCCTATCTCCATAGGGTGAGAGATAGGTAGATTACATGTAATTCAAAGGTCTTTCTGGCTCTGTTGTCTTGTGAACCTGTGTTTCTCTAGGCTAGAAAAGGGGTAAGTTAACAAAATTTTCCTTTTTTTTTTGAGGCCCTTTTGTTCATGAAACAAAATGTGATAAATCAACTTTATGCCAGATATTATTCCCACAGATATCCTGTCCAAGATTTCTACTGGTGTTTCTCCACTGCTGGGTTGGGGCTGGACTGTATGTTTGGTAAAGCTCATGCCAAAGTGCTTGCTGGTTTGGTTGAGGTACAAAGCTATTTAATTGGCCCAGTCTACTGATTGACATTTTCTTGAATTAAAGTGTTAGACATGTAATTGTTTGCTATTAAGAACTATTATTTTGTGTCTCTTTTTCTTCCACCGCCTCAGACTCTCTCCGAAGCATGCTCCAGATATTCCTGATGACAGCACCGACAACATCACTATATTCACCAGAATCTTGGATCGTCTTCTGGATGGCTATGACAACCGGCTGCGACCTGGGCTTGGAGGTCAGTTATTGTTTCAAGATCTTCTTGGCTATTGTCATCTGAAAAGATTCTTAAGGTACCTTCAATAGTGTCTTGATCAATGAGGTTAGTGTAAAGCTGAGTTTCTTCCCTCTGAGCACTGGAAATTAGTTCTAATCCTTCATTTCAATGGTCAGTCTCTCTGGTCTGGTTTTGGAAGGTTCCAAATTTCACTTAGGTAAATGCATATAGGGTATTAAACCACAACATTGGGCCACAACCATTTCTGGTAATAAAATACCAATCCCTGCCTGGATGGCAGGTGTGTCCCAGGAGCAGCTGGGAAACATGTCTTTGTTCTAAAAACACTGAGCACATATCAGCCTGATATTCCAAAGAGGAGAAATCTGTTGGCTAGATGGGATCTCAGTTTAGTATGATCAGCAATATGATCGCAATGAAGTAAATGCATTATAATACCTCATGGACCATATTGAAAGGACAAGTATGCCAATGTATTTATGTTTTTTTTCCTGAACCATTTGAGAATTAGATGCAGATATCATAACCCTTTATCCCTAAATACTTCAGTGTGTATTTTCTTAGAACAAAGAAGTTATTTTATAAAATTACAATGAAATTATAAATTTAGAAAATGTGACCTGACATAATACTATTTTCTAATCTGTAGTCCATATTCAACTTTTGCCAATTATCTACATTTATTATATGATATTCTATTGTAATAAAACCCTTTCCTTCTCTTTAGTTAATTAGGTAGCTATCAGCATGAACAGATGGATTCTTATTTTATTCAATGAATTGTAATCCATTAATATTATTATATATTATTATCTATTTTTATCAATTTTTGTTCATAATTTCCCGTGTTTGCTTAGTGGGAGCCTATTAAAGCTGACTTTTGATATAGTCTCATTTTTAAGCACTTTTTGACTTTATGGCATAACAGTATATTCCAGACTTAACTTGTACTCTCCCTTATTCAGCCTTATAATCAATCATTTTTTCCAAGAAGAAACAGGATCTTTTTGTGTGGGAAATTATATTTAAAATCCAACTTCTGTGTACTAGGTATTTTCATTGTTACTGGGTGTCATTTGCTTCTAGGACCTTTCAGTGGACAGAATTGAGAAAATAGAAAATTACATATATACATATACACACACCTGTATATATTCATATATATACATATAGACATATATACAAATATGTGTATAAATGTAGACATATATGTGTATGTGCATGTGTAATGAGTCTATACTGATACTGCTAATTCCAATAGAACAAATTATTCTTCATTGATTTACTAATTTGTTTTATCCTACAATATACATAAAATAGTAAATAGTGTTGGAATTACTATACCTATACCACTATAATAAACTCAATTATTAATTAAAGTTAAAGATATGTTTGCATGGTCTTTTTTTGGTGTTGTTTGTTTTTAGATGAAGGCTATATGGCTCTTGCTTTAATATAAATAATAGATTGGAACAGGGCAGTATTGGAGGAAGAGAAGACCAGTCACAAATTGATTTCAGTTGTCCAGGATGAAGGTGATGATTGTGGGAATGTAGAGAATTTGGTGACTGATTAAATTATGGGATTAGGGGGAAAGGGAGGAGAAAATGATAACCTTTAAGTTCCTGGTTTAGATGACTGAGTGGTGCCATTTTCTAAAATAAGGAGTATTGGAGGAGGAACAGTAGTATTTTGTTTTATTCTGTTTCTTTTGGAGTTTGGTTGGAACAAAGAAGGTAGGGGAAGGAGGTGGAAATTAGTTGTAGACATGCAGAGTTTGAGTACCCATGAAAAATATGCATGGAGCCTTTTGCTCTGCCTAACATGGAGTAACAGGAACCAGATTTATCTTCTTAAAAGACAACTAAGAAATGAACAAACATAGTATGTAGCAGTTATTAGAAATTGAACAAAGGCAGCACAGGACAGTGATTCTTGAAAGAAGGGAAACAAGCTGAGCCGTAGGATTATATCACCTTACTGCCTCGATAAATTTCAGGCTGCAGTGTAGGGAGGGAGAATCCACATAGTGCCTGGTGGACTCCCTCAGTTGATGAGAAAGAGTTTTGAATTTGGGGTGGCCAAGATGGCTAAAATTTGTAGGGCAGAGAAGAAGCAAGAGGTGCATGGAGAAGTGAGAGTTGTGCAGTGGGAAAGATCCAGAAATCTGCTGAGAATTTCCCTCAAGTTTTCAGGTAAGTACCGCTCAGCTCATGCATATAAGGAAACAGCCCAAGGTTGAGGAAAGGACCACTGGACTACAGCAGATGGAATAATAGGGTTGGGAATAACTTGTGTTCCCTCCAACCAGAGTGGAAAAACTTGCAACATATGGGGTTGGGGTAGGGTACTCAGAAGAATATGGCTTCAGTGGCATGGCAAAACCATCCCCAAACAAAGGCTGTTCTGGTCCCAACTAATAAAGTTTAAAAGCAAGCTTCAAAAGTAAATATAAAAATGTTTTCAGAACATTATCTCAGAACAAAGTTTAAGAATATTTACACAAGGTGAATGTACAATGGCTGGTATCTGGTCAAAAATTACCAGACATGTAAAGAAGCAAGAAAATACAACCCAAAAAGGCAGAATAATCAATCAATAAAAGCAGATGCATAAATGGCACAGATGAATTAGTAGATAAGTATATTAAAATAGATATGTCTAAATTCTATACGTTCAAAAGTAGAGGAGAATATGAGCATGTTGAATAGAGACATGTAAGTTAAAAAAACAAAAACAAATTGAACTTCTAGGTATAAAAAGCATAATATCAGAGGTGAAATATATACCAGATGGGACTAACAGCAGATTAGACACTGAGGAAGAAAAGATTGATGAGCTTGAAGGCATAGCGATGGTAGCTAGCAAAAATGAAACACAGAGTGAAGAAAAGACTGAAAAAGTGAACAGGACATCAATGCACTGTGGGATAGCTTCAAGTGGCCTACTATAAGTGTAACTAGATTATCTGAAGGGAGAGGCAGAAAATGTCTTTGAAGAAAATCTAGTCAAAAATATTCTAAATTTGATGAAAATTATAATCTGCCCAAACCAAGTTCAACAAACAAGAAACATGAAGAAAATTACACCAAGGGAAATTATCAAATTGCTTAGAACTAGTGATAAAGAGAAAATCTTTAAAGGAAACATAATGAAACAGAACATTTATATACACAGGGAAAATTTTAGAAAGACAGCAGGCTTCTTGTCAGAAACAGGGAAGCAAGAAAGTAGTTAGCAACAGCTTTAAAATACTAAAAATGTTAATCTAGAATTCTGTACCAGAGATAATATATTTTAAAACCATAGGTAAAATAAATACATTTTCTGACATATAGAGGCTAAAAAATTCATCACCAGCATATCTGTACTGTAAGAAATGTTAAGGGAGATGTGTCAGGCAGAAGGAAAATGATGCTAGATGGAAATATGGATCTATAGGACTTCCCTGTTGGTCCAGTGGTTAAAACTCCATGCTCCCAATGCAGGGTGCCCGGGTTCAATACTGGGTCAGGAAACTAGATCCGTCATGCCACAACTAAGAGCCCATATGCCGGAAGTAAGACTCGGTGCAGCCGAATAGAATAGAATAGAATAGAATAGAATAGAATAGAATAGAATAGAATAGAATAAAAATAAAATAAAATAAATAAATAAAATTAAAATGGATGTATAAAAAGGAAGGAAGAGCAACAAAAATGGAAAATATATGGGTAAATATGTCTCTTTTTTTCTAAATATCTTAAATAAATAACTACTGAAAGCAAAAATAATAACATTGTATTGTGTGGTTTATAATGTATATGTGAGGAAAATGTATGACAACAATAGCACAAAGGCCAGAAGATGAAATGGAAATATACTGCACATGATGTGATATGATATTAATGCTTGTAGGTAGATTGTAATAAATTAAGAATGTGCACTGTAGAACTTAAAAATTATAGCTAATAAAGCAAGAAAGTTTATAAAATGGATAATAAAAACAATAGGAAGGCAGAAAAAGAGAAAAAAGTAACAAAGAATAGATGAAACACATGGAAAACCAATAGCAACCATATTAATCATCACATTAAATATAAATAATCTAAACATCTATTTTAAAAGGCAGAGATGGTCAAAATAGATAAAAAGAAAGACCCAAAATTGGTCCCTGAGAGAAACCCCCTTTAAAGACAGACAGAGAAAGACAAATATATGATATCGCTTATATACGGAATCTAAAAATAATGATACAAATGAACTTATTTACAAAACAGAAACAGACTCACAGACTTAGAGAACAAACTTAAGGTTACTGGGGGAAAGGGTGGGGGAGAGGGATAGATTGGGAGTTTGGGATTGACATGTACACACTACTATATATAAAACAGATAACCAACGAGGACCTACTGTATAGCACAGGCAACTCTGCTCAATATTCTGCAATAACTGAAATGGGAAAAGAATTTGAAAAAGAATAGATACATGTATATGTATAACTGAATCACCTTGCTGTACACCTGAAACTAACACCACATTGTTAATAAACTATGCTCCAATATAAAGAGAAAGAAAAGAAAAGAGTACATAACAATCCTAAGTATTTATGCACCTAATCATAGACATGAAGCAAAAACAAGAAACTGAAAGGAGGAAGAGATGATCTATAATTATAGTTAGAGATTTTAACACTCCTCTCTCAATAAACAATATAACAATAAACAATATAAACAATATAGACAAAAAATAAGTAAAGGTAGCAGAAAGAGGAACCATTGTCAACCAACTTGACTTAATTGTCATTTATAGAACACTCCAACAAACAGCAGCAGAATACACCTTCTTTTCAACTGAACCTACAACATTTACCAAGATAGACCATATTCTTTGTTGTAAAAATATTAAAAGAATTCACAGTATACAAAGTATGTTCTCTGGCCAAAAGGAATAAAATTAGAAATTAAAAACAGATATATCTGGAAAATCTCCAAGTACTTGTGAACTAAATAATATACTTCTAAATAAAATATAAGTCAAAGAAGAACTCAAAAGAAAAATTTTAAACCTTTTCAATTAAACAAAATTAGAAACATGGTATAAAGTAGTGCTAAATTAAAGAAAACTTATAATACTAGATAACTGTGTTAGAAAAGACTAACCTTAAATCAAGGCCCCATGCCTGGGGTTGACAGCAGCCTCAGGTCTCCTCTGCTTGCCTTTTCCAGCATGGACCACTGCCCCATGAACCAGATCAAGGACACTTGAGGGCACAGTAACCTCAGCAGTGCCATGTCCAAGTTAGAGTCTAGATTCCATGAGTGGGGGCTGGGAGGATGAAGGGATTTCTTACCTCTCAGCCAAACTTGCCCAGAATTTAGCCATAGCAATAGGTAGCTTGCTCTAGGATGAGAAATGCTGGTGTCTTGCCCCTCCCAGGAAGATAGCCCTCCAAATGGGAGCTGGGAGAAGAGAGAGCCCTATGTTCTTTCTGGGCTGCACCAGTCTGGAGTAGAGCTTCCTTCAGACTGATCTGGGAAGGGGGAGGGTGGGAACAGTTCTTGTTTTAAATATTCTGGACTCTTGATTTCCTTACTGAGTTTTAGTAGATTTTCTTTAATAAATAGTTTACTTTTCTTTTGTTTTATGCCCTTAGGACCATTTCCAGAAACTTTAAATTGTAGTTTTTAAAATACATTTTGCAAGTTTCACTGAGGAGCAAGTCTGCAGAGCTCGTCATGCTTTCATGCCAGAAATGGAATTTCTAGTAACATTTTTTTTAGATGTCATCAGATTATATACCTAGATGATTATGTCATATGAGAAGAAAGTTTTAATTCTTCCTGTGCTATATGGATGCACTGTTTTTTTTTTCTTCTTTTAGTGCACTGACTAGACCTCGCATATAATGTTGAACAGAAAAGATGAAAACAGACACCATTGTCTGTTTTTGATCTTACAGAGAAAGCTTCCAGTCTTTCACCATAAAGTATGATGTTAGGTGTAAGTTTTTCTTAGATGCATTTTATCAAGTTTAGGGAGTTCTCTTCTACTCTGGTTTTGAAAGTTTTTAACGAGAATGAATATTGCAATTTTTCAAATGCTCTTGCTGTGTCTATTGAGTTGATTCTATGACTTTTTAAAAAATTTGCTAATATGGTGAATTACATTGATTTTCAAATGTTTAAACCAACCTTCATTCTCATGATAAATGCCACTTGTATATTAATTACTTTATACTATAGATAGGTTTGAGATCTGGTAGTATAAGTCCTCTGGCTTTGTTCTTCTTAAAGATTGTCTTGGCTATTCCTGGCCCTTTGCATTTCTAGATAACTTTTAGAATCAGATTATCATTTTCTAAAAAAATCTGGGATTGACTTTGCCTTGAGTCTATAGGTTAACTTGAGGAATTTAAAAAATTCTTTATAATACTACACCTTCTAAATGATGAGCATGATATATTTCTCCATTCATTTTGTTCTCCTTTAATTTCTCTCAATTATGTTTTGGCATTTTTATTTTAGAGGTCTTGCATATTTTTGATTAATCAATGCCTTGAGACCTGATTTTTATTTTTAAATTTTGTTACTGCTGTGTAGAAATATGATTGGTTTTATTATTTTATTTAAATTAATTTATTTTATTTTATTTATTTTTGGCTGCATTGGGTCTTTGTTGCTGCGCATGGGCTTTCTCTAGTTGTGGCGAGTGGAGGCTACTCTTCGTTGTGGTGCATAGGCTTCTCATTGTGGTGGCTTCTCTTGTTGCGGAGCACGGGCTCTAGGCACCTGGGCTTCAGTAGGTGTGGCACGTGGGCTCAGTAGTTCTGGCTCTCGGGCTGTAGAGCGCAGGCTCAGTAGTTGTGGCACACGGGCTTTGTTGCTCCGCGGCATGTGGGATCTTCCCGGATGAGGGCTCGAACCCGTGTCCCCTGCATTGGCAGGCAGATTCATAACCACTGCACCACCAGGGAAGCCCATGATTGGCTTTGTATTTGCCTTTCTATCCAGAGACCTTGTTGTATTGACTTATTGGTTTTAATAGTTTTCTATTGTTTCTTTTACATTCTCTTAATACATATTTATATCATTTAGGTTCACTTAGGTTTTTAATTCAGGACTACACAAATTCCTTGATATGTTAATGATAATTATGAATATATAGGATGAAGTTTTAGTATGTAGTCTTTTGTGACCATGGGACGTTTCTCCCCCCAAAACACCTATTAAGATCTCAGTTGGAATGTAAGTAACCCATAGACCAGATTGGGAAATGCTGCTCTGGAGACCTCCCTGGTTTTTTAATATCCAACCTAAAGTGTGCTTTCTAGAAGTGAGCATAATACGCTAAATATGTTCTAGTTACCTCACGGTAAAACAGGGACTAATGTAGTGTAAAAGAGAATCAGCCTACTTGGTGATGACATTACCCCCTTGGATTACTCTGAGCTTATTATCAAGTAAAATCCACCAGATCTTTTTCTCATAAGTATTGACCAGCCAATTGCCTCAATCTGATGTACTATGGTATTTATTTTTAAACACTAATGCATGATTTTCCCTATTTATCCTTATTAAATTTCATTCTATATGTTTCACTCTAATCATGTCAACCCACATAAAACTTTTGAAATCCTAAAAGTTCAATGTATTACTATCACTTTTATTTTTTTATTTTATTTTATTTTTTAACATCTTTATTGGAGTATAATTGCTTTACAATGGTGTGTTAGTTTCTGCTTTATAACAAAATGAATCAGTTATACATATACATATATCCCCATATTTCTTCCCTCTTGCGTCTCCCTCCCTCCCACCCTGTGTATCCCACCCCTCTGGGTGGTCACAAAGAATCGACCTGACCTCCCTGTGCTATGTGGCTGCTTCCCACTAGCTATCAATTTTACATTCGGTAGTGTATATTTCTCCATGCCACTCTCTCACTTTGTCCCAGCTTACCCTTCCCCCTACCCATATCCTCAAGTCCATTCTCTAGTAGGTCTGTGTCTTTATTCCCATCTTACCCCTAGATTCTTCATGACCATTTTTTTTTTTTAGATTCCATGTATATGTGTTAGCATACGGTATTTGTTTTTCTCTTTCTGACTTACTTCACTCTGTATGACAGACTCTAGGTCCATCCACCTCACTACAAATAACTCCATTTCGTTTCCTTTTATGGCTGAGTAATATTCCATTGTACATATGTGCCACATCTTCTTTATCCATTCATCTGTTGATGGACACCTAGGTTGCTTCCATGTCCTGGCTATTGTAAATAGAGCTACAATAATCATTGTGGTACATGACTCTTTTTGAATTATGGTTTTCTCAGGGTATATGCCCAGTAGTGGGATTGCTGGGTCGTATGGTAGTTCTATTTTTAGTTTTTTAAGGAGCCTCTATACTGTTCTCCATAGTGACTGTATCAATTTACATTCCCACCAACAGTGCAAGAGGGTTCCCTTTTTTCCACACCCTCTCCAGCATTTATTGTTTGTAGATTTTTTGATGATGGCCATTCTGACCAGTGTGAGAGGATATCTCATTGTAGTTTTGATTTGCCTTTCTCTAATGATTAATGATGTTGAGCATTCTTTCATGTGTTTGTTGCAATCTGTATCTCTTCTTTGGAGAAATGTCTATTTAGGTCTTCTGCCCATTTTTGGATTGGGTTGTTTGTTTTTTTGATATTGAGCTGCATGAGCTGCTTGTAAATTTTGGAGATAAGTCCTTTGTCAGTTGCTTCATTTGCAAATATTTTCTTCCATTCTGAGGGTTGCCTTTTCATCTTGTTTATGGTTTCTTTTGCTGTGAAAAAGGTTTTAAATTTCATTAGGTCCCACTTGTTTATTTTTGTTTTTATTTCCATTTCTCTAGGGGCTGGGTCAAAAAGGATCTTGCTGTGATTTATGTCATAGAGTGTTCTGCCTATGTTTTCCTCTAAGAGTTTTATAGTGTCTGGCCTTACATTTAGGTCTTTAATCCATTTTGAGTTTATTTTTGTGTATAGTGTTAGGGAGTTTTCTGATTTCATTCTTTTACATGTAGCTGTCCAGTTTTCCCAGCACCACTTACTGAAGAGGCTGTCTTTTCTCCACTGTATATTCTTGCCTCCTTTATCAAAGATAAGGTGACCATATGTGTGTGGGTTTATCTCTGGGCTTTCTATCCTGTTCCATTGGTCTATATTTCTGTTTTTGTGCCAGTACCATACTGTCTTGATTACTGTAGCTTTGTAGTATAGTCTGAAGTCAGGCAGCCTTATTTCTCCAGCTCTGTTTTTCTTTCTCAAGATTGCTTTGGCTATTCGGGGTCTTTTGTGTTTCCATACAAATTGTGAAATTTTTTTGTTCTAGTTCTGTGAAAAGTGCCAGTGGTAGTTTGAAAGTGAAATTAAGAAAACACTCCCATTTACCATTGCAACAAAAAGAATAAAATATCTAGGAATAAACCTACCTAAGGAGACAAAAGACCTGTATGCAGAAAATTATAAGGCACTGATGAAAGAAATTAAAGATGATATAAACAGATGGAGAGATATACCATGTTCTTGGATTGGAAGACTCAACATTGTGAAAATGACTATGCCACCCAAAGCAATCTACAGATTCAATGCAACCCCTATCAAACTACCACTGGCATTTTTCACAGAACTAGTACTATCGCTTTTAGCTTCATGCTATTTCCATACTTGAATCAGCATGCCTCTTATGTTTTTAGATTTTATTGAGGTATAATTAACAAATAAAATTATAAGATTTAAGTATACACCATGATGGTTTGATATGTGTATATAGTGAGAAAGGATACCCCTCAACAAGTCAACACATCCATTACCTCACATATTGTCCTTTTTTTGGGGGGGTGAGAATATTAAATTGTACTCTCTTAATAAATGTCTTTTTTTATGTGAAGAAACTTTTAAAAAATTGAATTATTGCTAATTTACAATTTTATATTATTGTTTCAGGTTTACCAAATCATGATTCAATATTTTTATTAATTACACTCCATTTATTATAAAATATTGGCTTTATTCCCTGTGCTATACAATATATCCTTACAGGTTTTTTATTTTATACATAGTAGCTTCTACTTCTTAATCCCTTACACCATCTTGCCATTTCCCCGTTCCCTCTCCCCATTGGTAACCACTAGTTCTCTATATCTTGGAGTCTGTTTCTGTTTTGTTATATACATTTGTTTATTGTATTTTTTAGATTCCACATATAGTGATAACATAGATGATTTGTCTCTGCCTGACTTACTTCACTAAGCATAATGCCCTCCAGGTCCATCCATGTTGTTGCAAATGGAAAAATTTCATTCTGTTTTATGGTTGAATAGTAATCCAGTGTGTGCATGTGTGTGTGTGTGTGTGTGTGTGTGTGTGTGCGCATAGGTATATATATATAGTATATACATATATATATACACATACCACATCTTCTTTATCCATTTATCTGTTGATGGACACTTAGGTTATTTCCATATATTGGCTATTGTAAATAATGCTGCTGTGAACACTGGGGTACATATATCTTCTCAAATTAGTATGTTCGCTTTCTAAGGGTATATACCAAGGAGTGGAATTGCTGGATCATATGGTTGTTCTATTTTTAGTTTTATATTTTTTTTGAGGTACTTCCATACTGTTTTCTACAGTAGCTACACCAATTTATATTCCCACCAACAGTGTAGGAGAGTTCCTGTTTCTGCACATCCTTGCAAATATTTGTTAATTGTGGTCTTTTTGATGATAACCATTCTTACAGGCGTGCAATAATATCTCATTGTGGTTTTGATTTGTATTTCTCTGATGATTAGCAATGTTGAGCAACTTTTCAAGTGCCTGTTGGCCACCTGTATGTCTTCTTTGGGAAAATGTCTATTCAGGTCTTCTGCCCATTTTATAATTGAGGTTTTTATTTTGTTTGATACTGAGCTTTTAAGAACTATTTGTATATTTGTGATATTAACCCCTTGTTGGTCATATAATTTGCAAATGTTTTCTGCCATTCAGTAACCTGTCTTTCATTTTGTTAATAGTTTCCCTTGCTGTGCTAAAGCTTTAAAGTTTAATTAAGTCCAATTTATTAATTTTTGCTTTTATTCCTTTGCCTGAGGAGGCAAATCAAAAAAAAATTTCTATAATTTATGTCAAAGACTGTTCTGCCTATGTTCTCTCCTGGGAGTTTTATGGTTCAGGTCTTACATTTAGGTCTTTAACTCACTTTGGGTTTATTTTTGTATATTATTTGAGAAAAATATTCTAATGTCATTCTTTTACATGTTTCTGTCCAGTTTTCCCAGCACCACTTATTGAAGAGACTGTATTTTCCCCAATGTATATTTTTGCCTCTTTGTTCATAGGTTAATTGACCATAAGTGTGTGGGTTTGTTTCTGGGCTCTCTATTCTATTCCATTGATCTAATTGGCCGTTTTTATGCCACTACCATACTGTTTTGATTACTGTAGCTTTGTAGTATAGTTTGAAGTCAGGGAACATGATACCTCTAGCTTTGTTCTTTGTTATCAAGATTGCTTTGACTATTCAGGGTCTTTTGGTATTCTATATAAATTTTAGGATTATTTGTTCTAGTTTGTGTATTCTGATAGGGATTGCATTAAATCTATAGATTGTTTTGGGTAGTATGGATATTTTAACAATATTAATTATTCTAATCCATGATCATGGGAATCTTTCCATTTCTTTGTATCATCTTCAATTTTCTTCATCAGTGTTTTATAGTTTTCAAAGTATAGGTCTTTCACCTCCTTGGCTAAGTTTATTATTATTATTATTTGGTATTTTTGATGTGATTTTAAAGGGGATTGTTTTCTTGCTTTCTCTTTCTGATAGTTCTTTATTAGAAAAGTAACAGATTTCTGTTTATTAATCTTGTATCCTGCAAATTTACTGAATTAATTTATTGATTCTCATATTTTTTTGTGGAGACATTAGCATTTTCTATGTATAGTGTCATGTCATCTGCAAATAGTGACAGTTTCACATCTTTGCGTCCAATTTGAATGCCTTTTATTTCTTTTCTTGTCTGATTGCTGTGGCTAGGACTTCCAATACTATGTTAAATAGAAGTGGTGAGAGTGGGCATCCTTGTCATGTTTCTGAGTTTAAAGGAAAAGCTTTCAGTTGAGCATGACATTAGCTGTGGGCTTGTCATAAGTGGCCTTTATTATATTGAGATATGTTCCCTCTATACCAACTTTGATGAGAGTTTTTAGCATGAATGGATGTTGAATTTTGTCAAATGCTATTTATGCATCTATTGAGATGATCAAGTGATTTTTATCATTTGTTTTGTTAATGTGATATATCATATTGATTGATTTATGGATATTGAATCATCCTTATATCCTTGGAATAAATCACACTTGATCTTGGTGTCTGATCCTTTTCATGAATTGTTGAAATTGGTTTGCTAATATTTTGTTGAGGATGTTTGCATCTATATTCATCAGATTTATGGGCCTTTAATTTTCTTTTTTTGTGGTGTTTCATGATAATGGTGGCCTCATATAATGAGTTTTGGAGTGTTCTCTCCTCTTCAATTTTTGGGAATAATTTGAGAAGAATAGGTATTAGCTTTTCTTTACATGTTTGAAAGAATTCCCCTGTGAAGCTGTCAGTTCTTAGAATTTTGTTTTATGGAAGTTTTTGATTACTAGTTCAATTTCAATACTAGTGATCAGTCTGTTCAGATTGTCAATTTCTTCCTGATTCAGTCTTGTAAGATTTTATGTTCCTAGAAATTTGTCCTTTTCTTCTGGGTTGTCCAATTTGTTGGTACATAACTGCTCATAGTATTCTCTTATGATTTTTTGTGTCTTTGAGATATAAGGTATAATTTCTCCTCTGTCATTTCTAGTTTTGTTTATTTGAGTCCTTTCTCTATTTTTCTTAATGAGCCTGGCTAAAATGAATATCAATTTTGTTTATTTTTTCAAAATAACAGCTCTTGGTTTCATTGATCTTTTCTTGTCTTTTTTGGTCTCTCTTTTATTTATTTCCATTCTGATCTTTATTATTTCCTTCCTTCTGCTGACTTTGGGCTTTATTCTTCCTTTTCTAATTACTTTATATGGTAGGTTATATTGTTTATTTGAAATTTTTCTTCTTTCTTGAGGTAAGCCTGTACTGCTATAAATTTCCCTCTTAGAACTGCTTTTGGTGCTTTCCATAGATTTTAGAAAGATGTGTTTTTATTTTTATTTTTCTCAAAGTATTTTCTCATTTCCTCTTTGATTTCTTTGTTGACCCATTAGTTTTTTAGTAACATGTTGTTTAGTCTCTACTTGTTTATGTTTATCCCATTTTTTTCCTGTAATTTATTTCTAGTTTCATACAGTTGTGGTCAGAAAAAAATGCTTGATATAATTTCTATCCTCTTAAGTTTGTTGAGACTTGTTTTGTGGCATGTGATCTATCCTAGTAATGTTCCATGTGTACTTGAAAAGAAAGAATATTCTGCTATTTTTAGATGGAAGGTCCTGTATATATCAAAGTCCAACTGGACTAATATGTCATTTAAAGCAACTGTTTCCTTATTGGTTTTCTGTCTGGATGATCAGTCCATTGATGTAAGTGGGGTGTTACTATTATTGTATAATTGTCACTTTCTCCCTTTATGTCTGTTAGTATTTGCTTTATATATTTAGGTGCTCCTATATTAGGTGAATATATGTTAACAAATGTTACATTCTCTTTTTGTAGTGACACCTTTATCATTACATAATGCCCTCCTTTGTCTTTTGTTATAGACTTTGCTTTAAATCTACTTTGTCTGATATTAGTATTGCTACCCCAGATTTCTTTTCATCTCTATTTGCATGGAATATCATTTTACATCCCCTCACTTTCAGTCTCTGTGTGTCTTTAGCTCTGAAGTGTGTCTCTTATAGGCAGCAAATAGATGGGTCTTGTTCTTATGTCCAATTGGCCCGGCCACCCTATGTCTTTGATTGGAGCATTTAGTTCATTGACATTTAAAATGAATATTGATACGTATGTACTTATTGCCATTTTGTTACTTGTTTTCTGGTTGTGTTTGTAGTTCTTTTCTGTTCTTAAAGAGACCACTTTTTTCTTGTGGTTTGATGATTTTCTTTAGTGGTATGCTTGTGTTCCTTTCTTTCTAGTTTTTGTGAATCTATTGTAGGCTTTTAATTTGTGGTTACCATACAGTTCATATGTGTTGACTTATATCTACATGTTTTAAACTGATAATCATTTAATTTCAAACACATTCTAAAAAATCTATATATTTTTACTCCCCTCCCCACGTTTTGTGTTTTTGATGTCATATTTTACATCTTCATGTTTATCCCTTAACAGTTTTTTTTGTAGTTATACTTAATTTTACAACTTTTGGCTTTTAATCATACTAGCTTATTTAAGTGGTTGATTCATAGCCTTTACTATTTATTTGCCTTTAGTATTCGGATATTCTTTCCTGTAAATTCTTACTTCTTGTAGCTTTACCTTTCCCACTTAGAGAAGACCTTTTAACATTTCTTTTAGGGTCGGTTTAGTAGTGATGAACTCTTTTAGTTTTTGCCTGTCCGGGAAATTCTTTATCTTTCCTTCAATTCTGAATGATAACCTTGCTGGTTAGAGTATCCTAGTTTGTAGGTTTTTTTCATTTAGAAATTGAAATATATCATGCCACTCCTTTCTGGTCTGCAAAGTTTCTGCTGAAAAATCAGCTGATGGCCTTATGTGGGTTCCCTTGTATGTGACTCTTTGTTTTTCTCTTGCTGCCTTTAAAATTCTCTCCATATATTTAGCTTTTGCCCTTTTAGTTATGATATGTCTTTTGTGTGTCTCTTGGGTTCATCTTGTTTGGGATTCTGTGCATCCTTTACCTGGATTTCTGTTTCCTCTTCAGGTTAGAGAATTTTTCAGCCATGATTTCATCAAATACATTTTCTACCCCTTTATCTCTCTCTCTCCTTCTTCTGGGAACCCTATAATGTAAATGTTAGTATGCTTGATGTTGTCCCAGAGGTGCCTTAAGCTATCCTCATTTTCTTAAATTTGTTTTTCTTTTTGCTGTTCTGATTGGGTGATTTCCACTATTCTACCTTCCAGATCAATTATGCTTTCTTCTGTATCACCTAGTCTGCTGTCAATTCCTTCTAGTGTGTTTTTCCTTTCAGTTACTGTATTATTCAGCTCTGACTGGTTCTTTTTTATATTTTCTAGTTTTTGTTGAAGTTCTCACTCTGGTCATGTATTCTTTTTCAAGTTCAGTTAACATTCTTATTACTATTGGTTTGAACTGTTTATCAGGTAAATTATTTATCTCTGTTTCATTAGGGTTTTCTTTTTTTCAGGGTTTTATCTTGTTCTTTCATTTGAAACATATTCCACTATCTTCTCATTTTGTTTAACTTTCTTTGTTTGTCTCTATGAAATTAGGTGAAACAGTTACCTATCCCAGTCTTGAATGTGTATCCTTGTGAGGGAGCATCCTTATGCAGTCTGTGTATGCTCAGTGGCTTTGGTGTGAAAGATGGACATGTGGTGAGCACAGGCTGCATCTTCCCCTGGGGTGCACTATCAGCTACTGCCTTGGTGGAAGGTAGGGATGGATCTGGAGTGCCTGGAGCCAGAGCTAGGTGTGAGCTGGGGATTCTCCTAGGCTCAGTGGTAGTGGTACTATTGGGGGTGGGGCTGGGGCCCAAGGGGCTGGGTCATGAATCCTGAGGGAGTTGGGCTTCTCCCAAGTGTGATAGCAGTCTCTGTCTTTATTAGGGGTGTGGCGAGGATCTGAGGACTTGGACCTGCACTTCTGAGCTGATTCCACTTTTTCCCCAGTGTGTGTACCAAGGTTAGAGGCTGGGTTGAGGCAGGAAGGGTTGTAGCTCCACTACTGGCTGCTTCCACTCCTTTCCCAGTGTGCTCACACACGTATGTGCTAGCAGTGGTGGTCTTTGCCCAAGCCAGAGGCAGAGTCAGGAACTGCGCTGGTTCTGTTCCCTCACAAGTGTCCACGTATGCATACACACACACACATGCACACACACACACATGCTGGCGATGGCTGTCTCTACCTTGGACAGAGGCAGGGCTGAGGCCTGAGCTGGCTCTGTTCCCTCCAGGCATGCATGCTCCACCTTAGCAAGGAGCAGTGCTGGAGCAGGATGGGCTGGAGCAGGAACCTGGTGCAGTCTGGGGTGTGCGCTGGGGTAGTCCTGGCTGGCCAGCCAGATCGCAATTCAGTTTTCAATCTGATGCCTCTGTGCTAGGACTGGGAGCAAGCAAGTGGTGTGCATGTGCTCTTGAATAGTGGAGTCTTGGTTTCATACAGTCCTCCAGTAAGTCACACTGATTTCCAAACCAGCTAAGGGGGCTCTTTTTCCCAGTGTTGGTCCTCAAGGTTGGGGTTGCCTAATATGTGGCTTGAACCCCTTGCTCTCCAGGGAGAATCCCTAAACCTGTGATTTCCCCCTGTTCTTCTGGGTCACACATTGAGGGTGCAGGACCCAACCAGCTTGCTACTTTTCCCTTCCTACCAGACTGAGTGTGGTTCTTTCTTTGCAGCCTTGCTTGTAGAAGAGCCACTCTACTAGTTTTTGAGTCATTCTCAGTGAGTGTTGCTCTATATGTAGTTGTAGTTTTGATATATATCTGAGGGGAGGTGAGTTCAGGGTCTTTCTACTCCACTGTCTTGATCCTCTAGAAAATCCATTTTTAAACTCAACTTTACAATAATAGCTCTTGTAATTGCTTGCCATTTCTATAAATAAGTTATCTTCAGTTATCTTTTATAGTCTTTCTTTTAATGGATCTGAGACCTACTGGTTACTACAAATTTGCTACTAATATAGCACCTTCCTGCTATAACTCTTCTCTAGACCATTTCTTTCCTGGGATCCTATTAGTGTGGAGAAGTATAGAGCTACCAACCAGTGTTAAAGAAAGCATGGGTCTAGATAGTTGGAATATACCTAAGGCAGGACTACAGAGATTGAATTCTATCTCTGACTTTAGCACCAAGTTATCACATAACATCAAATAAGTGCCTTGTCTTATAGCACAGCTGTTTCCCCACTTACCACATTAAAAAACACATTTTTTTTCTGATAGCAAAAATACATAAGTAACTTAAAATTCACTTTTAAATAACCAGAACAATGTTTCCATGTCACGGTGGTCATTTAGGACGTCCAGGTGGTCACCACTATCTCTGAAAACATGACAGGACGGAATAACTACAGGAGGCATTAGGATAGACCCTGGGAAGAACTTTTGGAGTATCAGGATATTACCCTTTATGCCCCTCTAATGAGGCTATATAGACATAGTTAGCATTAATTTATTAGTCAAACTCTGGTGGGATTTCCCAGTGGGATTTAATCAGACCTATCTTGCTTTCTCTCACTGGAATTCTTTGGCTTTAGCTACAAATAGTCAGCAATCTGGAAGCCTTCACACTGAAAGAGGAGGCATGAGGCAAAGCAATGAGTGGACAGTCTCTCCTGTCATCCAATCCAAACTACCGTCTTTTCAAGTCAGTATAACAGATTTTGGAAATGATTTCTAAGAGAAGTAGTGCTAGCTACAGAGTGGACAAAACATGGTTCCATGCTCTGTCTCCTTTGTTCTTCCCCTTCCCCAGCAAGTTACTTGAAGGCAGAAACCGTGTCCTGTTAATTGCTCTCTTCCCCTGGAGTACTGAGCACAGAGTTTTGCCCATAGAAGAGGTATAGGGAAAACCATGAATGGGATATAATTGATGTGATCCCATAGGCCTTGATTTTTGTCTCTGCTTTCTTTTCTCCTGATTCATATCTTTCAGTTGGACACAAAGTTATTATACAAATAGTTCTCTCTTTTCTCTTTTGTGGCATCAACTTCCCATTCTGCCTCACTTACCGAGGGTTGAAAACAGATTTCTTGTACCTGACCCCTCGCTGCTTTCTGTCTTGGACGCTTCATCATTTCACTGTGTGAACTCTGGGTGGCAAGGTTCCAAATCAGCAGGAATACCTGCTTTTGACTAGTTCCTATTCACTGTGCTCAACTTTCTTCAAGAGCTCAGTATAAAGTTGTGATCTCTCACTCTTTTGTCTGATCTCCTGTTTGTGCTAGTGTCTTTCATTTGATTATCATCTTTTGATTTCATGCTTAATTCTTTTGCCTTCTTTCTCTTCTCTTAGTCATTAATCTCTCTGTTCCTCTGCTTTGAGTGCTTCAGGACTCATCATAGAGACCTCCCTATGTTTTGGTCTAGTAGAAGTACCATCAGCAGTTTAGAAGCCCAGTGATGGCTTTATTCATGTTATGTCCTTAGTTTAGCATGCACTCATAACTCTCTACCGTTCAAGGTCTTATTTTTCTTCAAAACTTAAATACCATTTCCACCATGAAGTCTTCAAGCATGGGCTAGAAGACCTGAATTTATAACTTTATTTTGGCTCATTCTAGATGAGTGACCTTAAGAAAGTCGTTTGACCTCTCTAAGCCATCATGTCCCACCTTTGGCAACAAAATGAGGGTAACCAGCACACATGATAGCTGCTCAGGATACAGCTCCTCTTCCAAATCCAATCCAGTAACAAATTCTGCCATCAAAACATCCAAAAATCTGACCAGTTCCCATTACCTCTATTGCTACCAGCTTGGTGTGAGCCACCATCATCTATCACCTGAATTATTACACAAACCTCCTCTTGCTCGGATGGCACCTGCTCAATGAGGCCTTTTTTTGCATTGTATTTAAAATTTCTCATCCAAATTCCAGCTTTATTTTCCCTATAGCAACTATTGCATTACCATAGTTTACAAATATTTTATCTACTCTCCCCCACTTGAATGTAAGTTTTAGGAGTGCAGGGATTTTTTGACTCTTTGATTCACTGCTGAATTGCCAAATACTACCTAGCCCATAGTAAGTCCTCAGTATTTGTTTAATGAATGAATACTTACCTCACAGGTTTATTGTGAGAAGCAAATGAAATAATATATACAAAAGTGTTTTCTAAAATTAAACACTGTAAATATGAGTTATCATTTTTATTGTTTCCTTTAGTAGGAATTGACCACTGCTTATCCAAACCTCATGTCTTTAGTAGGATCTGTGTAGCATTTACTTCTTTGCCTTTGGCAGGGGGGTTAGCTTTTTAGGTGTCTGTATCATGGTTTTTCTCTCTGGAAAAAGTGAGGGCTCAGTGTTTCAAACTCAGGCTGGAATTCTTGGTGTCAAAGCTAGGTGGAGAATGACTAACTTTAGGGCTGCCGAATGTGCAGAAAAGAAATCTCTAAAAGAAAATACTCAGGAGTGAAATTAGCAGTGAGAGCCCAAGCAGACAATCCAACTGGTGCAGACTATGCCAAGAGTAATAAACCAGTTACCAGGCAACACTATGGAAATCATAAGAGCAGTGCAAGAAAAGTAGATTTGCTGAGTGAGAAAAGAAGAAGGAAAGGTAGAATATAGAACCTGGAGAGCTTTCTGAGTTATTGTTGCAAAGCTACACAGATATACTATATATTACCTTTGGCCTTGCTTATGGGAGCTATTCACCGTTCTAAGCTGGTTCAGTACCACCTCTCTGTAACCCTTGCCATAGGTGGAATAAGACCATTGTTTCCCTGGGGACACTAAGTGGAAGGCTTGGACAGTCTTTGGTACATTCTGAAGGTGGGAGACATAGCACTGTGATGGCTTTTCTGGATGTATTCCACTGAACTAGGTATCAGAGCTGTTGAAGGCATTGTGTGTTTAACAACTCCTTTAAAAGATACTCCACTTTTCTGGATTATCCCAACTGATTCCTGAGAAAGAGACAGAATCTAGAAGAAAATAATGAAGAGTGGAAATGTCTGCAAGTCAGCTGTAGAGTCAGAAGGCAACTAGATTGATGATTACTGTAATCCTGAAGGGCACAAGGGAGTTAATTGTCATCCAGCTTTGAGCACTGAGCTGAAATTTGGGCTGGTAATTCGTATCTATTGAAAGGAGGACCAAGTGTCATCTTGTGCCTTCTCAAGTCCAGTATTGGTCAATATACTCCTTATCCTAACCACTAGTCCAGCAGATATAATGAAAGTTCTTCTGGGAAACCTGGCTTGCCAAGGGAATGGCCAGCTATCAGAATGCCACTTGCGGTAGTCATTGTAAGGAAAGCTACTGTTTTTATGGAAAGGTGTCTTTTGTCTGGAAGAGTGTAGGAATGTAAATTGATCAGTGACAATATCACTGGGAGGTATAAGAAGTGTTGCAGTTCTCAAAGACCCAGCTGATATGCTCAAAACTCAGAGGAGAGTGCAGACAGAAATGAGGTAGCTTGGTTGTCCGGGGAGGTAGAAGAGCACTTTCACAAACAGGATAAGAGTAAGCAGCAATGAGTGATGTCTTACCCCATTGGAATAAGAGGTCAGAGATTAAATCCAATAATGCTCAGGGAATATTGAGGGTTAGGGAAGATTGCAATAAACTCTCAGGCCACAAAGGTGCCGTAGATAGTGATATACTGTAAGGTGATGTTTCTGATTTGGGGCCACCAAAAGTCCCTGAGAGCCATACTCATTGTTATAAATCAGATTATTTGACTCAATAGAGTGGCATTGTGAAATGCCTAGATATAGGCTTCCTCTTTTAGAATATACATTGTTTGACTTTTTTTTTTTGCACTCTATGCCTCCAAGTACAGTCTCTTATGTAAACCTGAGTATTTACGTGATTCCACTGTACATTGGTATGCCTCCTATGCATGCTAGACTACTTTAAGTAGACATGCAGGGTTAATACCAAATTTTCTATGACTACATAACAATCTGTCTCATCATCTTCAAGATTCTAGGAGAGGACATCATGAAGATTGTTAGTGGAGAAAACTGAAGATTAAACCATCCATCAACAGTGGAAAGCCCTCACTGCAGAATTACTGACATCTTGTTCAACATCACACAGAATCCGTGACAGATAAGATGTGGCTCAGAAATTCCATCTCAGGACTAACAAATATGTATTTCTTCTGGTTGGCCCAGAGAAGATGCTGACATAAGTAGTTAAAAATCATTTAAATCAGGTATTCAAGGGATTTTGAGTTTGAAATGACAAACAGGAAGCTGTTCAAATATACTATTGTATCAAGAGGCATTTTTAAGAAAATATGGAGTCTATCAAGTTTAGAAAACAGCTCGGGTGTTACACAGATTGTTATTAGCATACTCCTCTTGGTGAAGATCTATCGGGAAAACTGCCTTCCAATCATCACTTTTCCTCTTATGCATAAGAGGACAAGTGCATTGAGATCAAAGTTGGTCAAGGACAGTTCACTTTGGAGTTTCTACAGGAGATGAGGTCCCAGAAGTGTTAGCAGAAGTGTAGTCACCTGCATGTTCAGCATGGAGCCACTCACCATGGAGGTGGAAGGATATTGAACCCTAGGCCATAAATTTGGATATAGATCATTGGAGAGACCCCTGGTTTCAGGAGTGAAGAAGTATATTCACCTGGCAGAAAGTTGAGCCTAAGATACCAAATCTACTGCTCAGTCTTATTTATGATGAGAATGGGGAAGTGAGAGGTAAGGAAAGTCAGGAAGCAGGTTCTCTGCTTCCAAATCTCTTAACACCTCTTTTTAATGGTATATTGGTCTAGAATCCTTTGCAGTAGGATAATAGGCAGAGCTGACCTAGCATGGGAACTTTGGCAGCAGAAGCCCAAAGTGAATTAAAGTGGTATAGGTCTTCTGGTACCTGCAGCCATAAAAGGCCAGGACCAAGAATAAATGCAGACATCAAATGACAAATAATAGCAGCCTCCCAACATTATTATTGTTTTATTTGGTCATTTCCTCACCCTTTAATGGGGATGGCTATCAGCAATATCTAGTAGGGAGGTAGCCTTAGATCAGGTGGGGAACAGAGACAAGGTTTAGTCAATGAAGCTTGTTGGTATCTCTGAGTCTATCACTGACTTTACCTGACTCAAAACTCCATACTCAAGATCTTATACTATGAGTGCCCCTTTACAATTTCCAAGTACTTTTTTTCACATCTAGCATCTGTTATCTAATTTAATTCTCACAATGGAACTGTGAGGGGAGATATTGATATCTCTATTTCATAGTGGTGGAACCTAAGACTAAAATGATTAAGGTAGTTTATTAGTCAATAAACAGTAGAGCCAGGGCTCAATCTCAGGGCTATTGGTTCCAAGTACAGGGTTCTTTGTTTCTCATCACTGCTATGTTTGAGAGAAATAGTGAAGCAGGGTAAAAATGAACAGCACACTCTCAGAGCCCCAGTCTGCCAATCTGTGAATGTCAGGGTTTGGTGGGAGACAGTATGTTTTCTAACAAAGGGTACTGAAACAAGCCATAACTATTTCAAAGCTGGATGTCAAATTAGAGGATAGCCCCTTATAAGAAAATAAAAAAGAGCAGGTTCTGGCTAATACTAATGTAAGAGGAAAAATATGAGAGTTTTCTGGTTTAACACTAAGATTAAGGAAGGACAGCTTGGCAGACAGTGTGTCTGGAAGATAAAATTCTTCTTAGTGGGGTCAAAAGGATAGGAAAACTGTAACAAAGACATGGGAGGAAAAAGTGCTCATTCTGAGCAAAGTGAAGATGTCTGATTCCAGGCAAAAAGACTGGGTTCTGCTCAGCTTAGCCAGGACCAACACATTAATTTATTCCACAACAAAGGGAATGAGACTACATCTCACTTGTAACACATTAATCTACAGTGATTGCAAAGGAGTCCCTATTGGAGATTTCTGAGGGAAATAAAGAATTTTATTCACTGAAAGATGCCTATTACAATACCATTAAGTCTAAATAGAACCACATTTCAAACACCGAATGGACAAGCTTGCACATGTCTCTTTGTGCACACGTGTAAGGATTTCTTTTGAATATAGATCTATCAGTGGAATAACTGGGTTATAAGATATACACATCTCAACTTCAGCAAATATTTCCAAATTGCTCTCCAAAATGGTTGTACCAATTTTCACTTCCTCCTAGCAGTGTATGAGAGTTCTCTTTGTTTCAGTTCTTAACCAGTACTCGGTACTGTCATGCTCTTAAATTTTTGCCGGGCTGATAGCTGTGAATGGTACCTCTTTTTTTTTTTTATAGCTTTTTTTTTTTTTTTAGAAAATCACGTTCTTTTTATTTATTTATTTATGACTGTGTTGAGTGTTCGTTTCTGTGTGAGGGCTTTCTCTAGTTGCGGCGAGTGGGGACCACTCTTCATTGCGGTGCGCGGGCCTCTCACCATCGCGGCCTCTCCTGTTGCGGAGCACAGGCTCCAGACGCGCAGACTCAGTAATTGTGGCTCACGGGCCCAGTTGCTCTGCGGCATGTGGGATCTTCCCAGACCAGGGCTCGAACCCGTGTCCCCTGCATTGGCAGGCAGATTCTCAGCCACTGCGCCACCAGGGAAGCCCCGGTACCTCTTTTTAATTTGCATTTCCCTCATTATCTAGTGATGTTGGATATCTTACATTCATTGGTTATTCAGATTCCTTCTTTCATGAATTATGTTTCCTATTTAGGTTAGTACATTTGCAATTAATATTTATATGTGGTATGAGGTAGCAATGTACTTTTTATATATGGATAACCTGTAGTCTGGCATATTTTTCAATAGTACATGTTTTTCTCACTGATATATAATACCTGTCCTGCCATACATCAAGACTTCATGTATCCATAGGACAGTTTCTGGGTGTACTGTTCTGTTTCATTAGTTTTGATGTATAGACTCATTTAATTAATTAATTAATTAATTGTTATTTTTAACATCTTTATTGGAGTATAATTGCTTTACAGTGGTATGTTAGTTTCTGCTTTATAACAAAGTGAATCAGCTATACATATACATATGTTCCCATATCTCTTCCCTCTTGCGTCTCCCTCCCTCCCACCCTCCCTATCCCACCCCTCTAGGTGGTCACAAAGCATCGAGGTGATCTCCTTGTGCTATGCGGCTGCTTCCCACTAGCTATCTATTTTACATTTGGTAGTGTATATATGTCCATGCCACTCTCTCACCACTTTGTCCCAGGTTACCCTTCCCCCTCCCCGTATCCTCAAGTCCATTCTCTAGTAGGTCTGCGCCTTTATTCCCGTCTTGCCCCTAGGTTCTTCGTGACCATTTTTTTGTTTGTTTTTTAGATTCCATATATATGTGTTAGCATACGGTATTTGTTTTTCTCTTTCTGACTTACTTCATTCTGTATGACAGACTCTATGTCCATCCACCTCACTACAAATAACTCAATTTTGTTTCTTTTTATGGCTGAGTAATATTCCATTGTATATATGTGCCACATCTTCTTTATCCATTCATCTGTTGATGGACACTTAGGACAGCTACATGTACAAGAATGAAATCAGAGCACTCCCTAACACCATACACAAAAATAAACTCAAAATGTATTAAAAACCTAAATGTAAGGTCAGACACTGTCAAACTCTTAGAGGAAAACATAGGCAGAACACTCTATGACATAAATCACAGCAAGATTCTTTTTGACCCACCTCCTAGAGAAATGGAGATAGAAACAAAAATAAACAAATGGGACCTAATGAAACTTAAAAGCTTTTGCACAGCAAAGGAAATCATAAACAAGACGAAAAGACAACCCTCAGAATGGGAGAAAATATTTGCAAATGAAGCAACCGAAAAAGGATTAATCTCCAAAGTTTACAAGCAGCTCATGCAGCTCAATATCAAAAAACAAACAACCCAATCCAAAAATGGGCAGAAGACCTAAATAGACATTTCTCCAAAGAAGAGATACAGATTGGCAACAAACACATGAAAGAATGCGCAATATCATTAATCATTAGAGAAATGCAAATCAAAACTACAATGAGATATCATCTCACACCGGTCAGAATGGCCATCACCAAAAAATCTACAAACAACAAATGCTGCAGAGGGTGTGGAGAAAAGGGAACCCTCTTGCACTGTTGGTGGGAATGTAAATTGATACAGCCACTATGGAGAACAGTATGGAGGTTCCTTAAAAAACTAAAAATAGAACTACCACACGACCCAGCAATCCCACTATTGGGCATACACCCTGAGAAAACCATAATTCAAAAAGAGTCATGTACCACAATGTTCATTGCACCTCTATTTACAATAGCCAGGACATGGAAGCAATATAGACTCATTTTAAATGGGAGTCTTTATGCTTTTTTTCACTTTGTTTAATTTTGGTCAAATTTTATATTTTTAAAAATTAATATGCAACTTACATACAGTATAATTCACTCTTTGTGGTGTACTATCATGTAACTAGCAATACAACCCAGATACAGAATACTTCTAGCAAATGGAAAAATCCCCTCATAGCTCTTCTGATAGGCTACTAATGGTATCATATTGTGGTTATAAATTGCATTTCCTGATTGCATATCTTCATGTGCTGATTTGCCACCAGTCTATTTTCTTGGGTGAAATATCTGTTTAGATCCTTTGCAAGAAATTTTTTTGGCTTGTTTTATCACTTATTACTGAATTTTGAAAGTTCTTTATATATTCTTTATACAAGTCCTTTGTTAGAAGTTTGAAAAGAAAATATTTCTTCCAGTCTTTGACTTGTGCTTTTATTCTTTTAACAGTGTCTTTGAAAAAGAGAAGTTTTAAATTTTGATGAGTCTAACTCAACAATTTGTTCTTTTATAGTTTGTGACTTTTATGTCATATCTAAAAAAGATTTTGCTTGACCCAAAGTCACAGACATTTTCTCCTATGTTTTCTTCTAGAAATTTTAGTCTTAGGTTTTACATTTAGGTCTATGATCTATTCTGAGTTAATTTTTGTATAAGGTGTGAAGTAAGGGTTGGAGTAGCATGTTTCAGCATATGTCTATCTAATTGTTCCAGCACAATTTTTTGAAAAGCCTATATTTTCTACACTGCATTATCACCATGGTTGAAAATCAATTGACCATATATGTCTGGGCATATTTTTTAACTCTCCATTCTGTTCCATTGATTGATGTATAAATATTTGCAAGTGAAGCAACTGACAAAGGATTAATCTCCAAAATGTACAAGCAGCTCATGCAGCTCAATATCAAAAAAACAAACAACCCAATCCAAAAACAGGCAGAAGACCTAAACAGACATTTCTCCAAAGAAGTTATACAGATTGCCAACAAACACATGAAAAGATGCTCAACATCACTAATCATTAGAGAAATGCAAATCAAAACTACAATGAGGTATCACCTCACACCAGTCAGAATGGCCATCATCAAAAAATCTACAAACAATAAACGCTGGAGAGGGTGTGGAGAAAGGGGAGCCCTCTTACACTGTTGGTGGGAATGTAAATTGGTACAGCCGCTATGGAGAACTGTATGGAGCTTCCTTAAAAAACTCAAATATTCTTTTACTGTTTTGATCGATGTACTTTTATAGTAAATCTTGAAACACTGAAATCCTATAATAGAGTTCTCCAAATTAAGAATGCATTAAAAATTTTGTTTTGGCTATTTTATTTAGCTCTTTTGCCTTTCCATACAAATTTCAGAATCAATTCATGAATTTCTACCAAAAAAAACCCTTAGATTTTATTTAGGACTGTGTTTAATCTGTAGAATTGTTTAGGAAGAATTAACTCTGCCTTAGCTTCCACTTCCCCTTTATAGTGAGGTCTGAAATTCAGCCAGATATGAAAGTTTAGGTTCTTCTCAGGCCTTTTCTGAGCATATGTCAAGCCCTGGGCATGTGCGTGGACTTATCAATCCCTTGGTATATGTTGGAAGTTTATAAAAATCCTTATTCACCCAAGTATCTCCTTTTCTAAACTTTTTCTTCTCAGGCTTTTCAGTCTGTCTATTGCTTGTCCCAACTGTTATCCCTAGCCCCAGGCTGCTGCTGTCAATATTTTTGTCTTTAAATGCTTTTGACAGTGCCTCTCAGGAAGCAGCCCCAGCACTAGGAATGATTCCATTTGAGTGAAACAAAGTCAAGCCATTGCATCCCTCTTTCAAAAAGGGGTTAAGGGTTTCGACCTGCCATTCAGAATAAGATATATATTGCTCTTTCTGGCAATGGGAACCTGTAACAGGAGTGTGGGCTGACATCTTTATGGCTGCTGCCGCTCTGGGGGTTGTGGGATATAGGTGGGTGAAGTACCTTTTTTCTTCATCACATATTCCCCTGGTGGATATAAGTTTTTGACTAGATTCTAGAGTTCTGTAAAGGTTGATTCTGACAGTTTTTCCAAGCTTATTAGTTGTTTTTATGGAGAGAGCCCTAGATTTCCTTACTCTGCCACTTTTGGTGACATTACTCTTCTATTTTTCCTGATATTCATAGATTTTGTCTTTTTGTTGTTTGGTCAGTCTGACTAGAGGTTTGTCAATTTTTCAGTTTTTTTCAAGGAACCAGTTTTTAATTTCACTGATTTCCTCTATCTTTTTTCTATTTTTAATTCTACTTGTTTTTTTTAATGTGTTTCTTTTTTTATATTTCTAGTTATTGAGATGGAAGCTTAGATTATGGACTTTTTGAGTCTTCTTTTTTCCTAAAGTAGATATTTAATGCTATACATTTCCCTCTATGTATTTCTTTATGAGCATCCCACAGCTTTGATGTGTTGTATTTTTATTTTTATTGAGTTCACTATATTTTGAAACATCACTTATTACTTCTTTCTTGATCCACGGGTTATTTAGAAGAGTGTTCTTTAATTTCCAAATATTAGGAAAGATATTTTTCTGTATTAATTACTATTTTTATTCTTTTATGGTTACTGATCATAGTTTATATGACTTTAGTTCTTTTAAATTTGTTAAGGTTTGTTTTATGGGCTATCTTGGTGAATGTCCCAATGTACTTGAAAACATTGGATATTCTTCTGTTGGGGGTAGAGTGTTCTATAAATGTCAATTAGGTGACACCGGTTGATAATATTGTTCAGGTCTTCCATACATTTACTAATTTTGTCTGTACACATTCTATCAATTGTTGAAAGAGGAATGTTGAAGTATCCAACAATAATTTTGGAGTTTTAAATTTCCTATTTGAATTCCATCAGTTTTTGTGTCATATATTTTGAAGTTCCATTGTTGGATATCACATTTAGCCTCGTAATATCTTACTTGTGATTTAATTATGTAAATCCCTCTTCATCTTTGGTAATTTTCCTTGTTCTATAGTATAGTTCTTTGATTTTAATATAGCCACCACATCTCTCTTTTGATTAGTGTTTACATTATATATATTTTCCATTCTTTTAATATATTTATATCTTTATATTTAAAGTGAGCATCATGTACACAGAATGTTTGGCTCTTTTTTTTCCAATCTAACAATCTCTGGCTTTGTATGTTTAGACCACCTACAATTAATATATTTATTGACATGGTTATGTTTAGATTCATCATTTTATTATTTGTTTTGTTTGTCCCCTCTGTTTTTATGTTAATCTACTTTCCTTTTACTGAATATTTTTGAAATATTTGAACATCTTTATTTTATCTATCGCCTTTTTAGAAATATTTCTTTATGAGATTCATTGGTTGCTATAGGGATTACCATTTTCACAGCTAAGGTTTCACAGTCTTCTTAGAGTTAATATTGTTCCACTTCCAGTAAAGTGTAGAAAGTAGTCTTGTAACAATATCAGTCCATTGCCCATCCAAAGTACCTTTATGTTATGGGTGTCTTAACTATTATATCAACATTCATTAAAAACCACATGAGACAATGTTTGAATTTTTTATTTCAGCAGTCATAACTATTTTAAAGAACTTAAGAAAGAACAATTTTTTTAACATATATCCAGAATTTCCATATCTGTTGTTTTTCCTTTATTCCTGACAATCTAATTTCCCCCCAGCATTATTTCCCTTAAGCCTGAAGAATTTCTGTAGAATTTCTTATAGAATAACTCTGCTGGTGACAAATTCCCTTGTCTTTTTAAATCTCAGAATGTCTCCTGAAGCTTTTTTTTTTTTACATCTTTATTGGAGTATAATTGCTTTACAATGTTCTGTTAGTTTTTGCTGTTTAACAAAGTGAATCAGTTATATGTATACATACATCCCCATATCCCCTCCCTCTTTAGCCTCCCTCCCACCCTCCCTGTCCCATCCCTCTAAGTGGTCACAAAGCACCGAGGTGATTTCCCTGTGCTATGCAGCTGCTTCCTACTAGCTAGCTATTTTACATTTGGTAGTGTATATATGTCAATGCTACTCTCTCACTTCGTCCCACCTTCCCCTCCCCCACCGTGTCCTCAAGTCCATTCTCTATGTCTGTGTCTGTATTCCTGTCCTGCCCCTAGGTTCATCAGAACCATTTTATTTTAGATTCCATATATATGTGTTAGCATACGGTATTTGTTTTTCTCTTTCTGACTGACTTCACTCTGTATGACAGACTCTAGGTCCATCCACCTCACTACAAATAACTCAATTTCATTTCTTTTTATGGCTGAGTAATATTCCATTGTATATATGTGCCACATCTTCTTTATCCATTCATCTGTTGATGGACACTTAAGTTGCTGAAGCATATTTTTATTGGGTATAGAGTTCTGAGGTTAACAGTTGTTTTCTTTAAGCATATTAAAGATTCTGTTTCACTATTGTCTGTGAATTGATGATATAGCTTCAGTCTTTCAAGTAGTTGTTCCCCTTCATAGACTGTGTGATTTTCCAATACCTTCTTTCAAGATTTTTCTTCATCTTTGGTATATAGCAATTTGATTATTATATGTCTAGGCAATCGTTTCTTCTTCTTCTTTTTTTTTTTTTCTTTTCTGTTTAGGGTCTGTAGAATGGCTTGATTCTGTAAACTTATGTGTTCTACCAAACTTGAAAAGTTTCTGAGCACTATTTCTTCAAATATATTTTTTCTTTACTAATTTCTTTCCCCTCTCCTTCTGGAATTCCAATGCTCTATGTGTTGGACATTATCATATCATTCAGCATAGCCTTGAGTTTCTGTTGATATTTTTTCAGACATTTTTGTTGCTATTCTTCACATTGGATAATTTCTGTCAATCACCAATTTCACTGACTCTTTCCTTTGTCATCTCCATTCTGCTATTGAGACCATCCAGTGATTTTTTTTATTTTTGTAATTGCATTTTTTATTGCTAAATTTTCAAATTGGTTATTTTTATATTTCCTAATTTTTCTGTGAAAACTTCATTTTTCTGTTTATTTTAAATGTATTTTCATTTACCTCATGGAGCTTAGTTATAATAACCATTTAAAAATCTTTGACTGAAATTTTCAGCATTTGAATCATGTTACAGTTGACATTTGTTGATTGTCTTTTCCCTTGAGAATTGGTAACATTTTTCTGGTTCTTTCTAAGTAAAATAATGCTGAATTGTATTCTGGACATTTTGACTATTATTTGGAGTCTTAGTCCTGTTATAATGCTTTGGAGAATGTTGAATTTTTTTTTCTTGTTTGTTTTAGCAGACAATCAACTTAGTTAAAAAACAAGGTCTGCCTTGCTTTCTGTGGGTGGTGATGCCCATCTCTTTCAGTTTTCAAAGCCTTTGCTATGATGCATTTGGTTTATGTCACACACGTATCACTGAGGGGATAGTCCTAAGGCTTGGTCCGTGGTTTACATATTAATTCATAGTTCAATTATCAAAATCTTTGCTATGTGGTTTTGAGTCTGTCCTATACTTGTGCTATTCAGGATTCATGTGAAATTTAGGTGGTGGTTTAAATCATAGTGTACTTCTCAAAGCCTTTGACATGCTGCCTTCAGTCTGTCCTAGGCATGTGCTTAAGGGTAAACCTATGATTTGTGAGGGTTCATATAAAGAATTAGTGGATCCTCTTCTTTAACCCTCTATACTCTGGGATTCCCCACACTCTCTGGTCTACAGTGGCCCTTTCCCCTAATTCTCTGGCGAGACAGATTTTTTAAATCAGAGTTTTAGCTGTTTGTGCCACTGTCCCACTATGCAGCTTTGCCTTTGAGGCAGAACTGCAAGAGAAAAGAAGAAGAAAAAAAAAACCAACAGGAAACGTATTTCCCTGTAGGGTGCTTCTCCAAGTCGTGATGCCCCTCTATAATCTACCTGTTCTTTTTTACTTTTCAGAGTCCTTGGGTAGTCGCTTTTATATTTCATCCAGAGATTTTTATTTATAATCATTGGGAGAGAAAGACTGTAATGCACTTATTCCACCATGCCAGAAACCAGTTTAGTTTTGTTTTAATTTTAGTTTTTCATCCTCTTTTTCTTACTGTCTTGTGGTTTTATAGTTTGCTTCTACTCTGATCCCTGTTCCAAACTGGACTTATAACAGTATTTTTGAAGTTTCTTCTCCATTGTGATATTGCTGATCCATTCCTGGTCCAACAAGCCACTTAGCTCAATTTCTAATCCCAAGACTATGTTTTTGTATATCATGTCATCCCCACCCACCTCCCTAGCCCATGCCTGCTGCCTCAAACAGAGTCATACCCTGGGCATCAGTTCATCTTCACTTTTTCTAGCCTCTCTACAAGGAGAGCCCCAGCTCTGACCAATGAGTACTCAGCCTGCTTCCATTCTCCTCTTTTGTACAGAGAAATATTTTAGTTTCTTTTACTTTACTTCTTATTTTCAGACCCATATCTCTGGCTTCAATATTACTTACACCTTTGATTTGTGACTGTTCCATGATATTTTGATCTTTTATTTGGAACAATTATATCTTTTTTTATTATATCATTTATATTTTATCTCTCATTATAGTGTGTTTATTACCTGTGCCATCTTATCTGGAAGTTCCAAACATTTCTTAAGAATGACAGTGTATGTGCCTCTGGTAGCCTCTTCTAATCTATTATGGCCAATATTTTTAATATTGGAATCATAACAAAATTGATTCCCTTTTTTACAGATAAAGAAATTAAGGTATAGTTAACCTGAGGTAGGACCAGGATTAACCCAAGTCTCCAGAGTCCTATACCAAAGTTTTTGCACTTATTAATTTTACGTTTAAGCTAAAAATCAGTAGGCCCTGGAAAAATACCAGAGCATCCTTGTAACATTTTAGAATATTTCAGCTGTTTTAAAGATTCTATTGCTTTTCCCCTGACTTTCAGCTTGTTCTGGCTCAAGGATGTGCCTTTAGAGTGGAGAAGACATTGTGTAGTTGGCCTCCAACTTATTTCTTGGTCATTATTTGAGCACTGCTTCAAATTCCCTCTCTAATTTTGTTATAATATTGCCCCAAGGAAATCCTACTAGCTCTTGGAAGTGATCTCTATTTTCAGTGAAGGGCTATGAACCGCTGAAGAGGCTGCTCTCTGATGGTTTTATTTCTTCCATACCTGTTACTGAAATTTCTTTCTATGTGGGTGACTAGTTCCACACATCTGCCCATCATTTTCTCTGGAGCTACAAATCCTAATATTGCCTTTGGTCCACATCACAAGGAAGGGATGTCTCTAGAAAGGTCTGAGGGCAAAGATATTCTAGGCAGGTCCTTCTATAGACCTATATTAAGGCCACTAGAAGCACTGAGCACAGAAACCT
This sequence comes from Balaenoptera acutorostrata, assembly GCF_949987535.1. NCBI lineage: Eukaryota > Metazoa > Chordata > Mammalia > Artiodactyla > Balaenopteridae > Balaenoptera > Balaenoptera acutorostrata. The sequence goes on along the minus strand of NC_080085.1, from coordinate 130,651,226 downwards.
GTTCTGAGAAAAGCCTGGATATTATTACTTTTTTCCTACCCCTTTCTTTACTACATTAGTGCTTATTTCTTGTTTTTGCCACTGTCCTATCTCTTCTTCAGTTCTAATTTAGTGCCTCTGATCTACTCTGGGCTTAGAAACCACAAGACCAAAGAAACAGAGCATATTTTTTGAAATGGATTTTAGGGATCTCTGTGCCGAAACTTCATATTCTAGTTAAGGAAACCTAGGCTCAAGGAGATAAAAATCTCATTCAGGATCATAGTAGTTTGTCAGTAGCACTACCTGACCTTGTACCAAGATCTTCTGAAATCAGGTTCAATGCTTTTTCCACTACACGCTGGGTAAGTATTGAGTTAGGTAACAAATAATAGGTGTACAGGAAAGGGAAAAGGAAAAGTTGGAGGAGGGAAACATCTAGAATGAGTGACAAACAAATGGGACCATTTGAATTGACACTTGAAATATGTGTTGGTACTTTACAAATTAAATGTTAAATGCCAGATTAAAGAATGAGATAATGATGAGGAAGATGAAATGCTGAGGATGATAGCCCAGGAATCAGTGTTTTTGTGGAACCAGTGAATGAAGTGGAGTGATCTGAATGGTGTGTACTGCCCACCAACTGTAACTGGCTTGGGACTGAAAGATGAATTTTGGGGGTGCATTAAGACTGAAATTCTTACTGGTGTTTTGTTATAAACATATGTTACATGTAGCTAGCTATTAAGATTTGCTGTACATTCCAGGTGCCAGACACTAGATGAAGTAGCATAAACACAGTGCTAGACCTCTAGCCTCCCAAATGTCAAAAGTTATGAGCTTTGCCCAGACAGCCTGCAAAAGGGGGTATGAGTCAATTGCAGAGCTTAGATTAGAACTTAGGACCTCTAATACAGAGTTTTGTCATATCAGCTTCCTTAAGCCATCTGTCTGTGATTCCTCTGAAGAGCTTATCTGTGATTAATGCTATGGGGGGGGTGTCACTGAGTACTTACAGTATCTCGGTCCCCAAGGTTTGTAAAAGACAAATGAAAAGGCCATTAACAGAACAGAGCACTCCAGCTCTCAGATCTCCGAGAGCCTCTCCATAAGTCATTGTAGCCCACTCCCTAAATCCATGTTGCTAGCAGACCCAGCTAGTCACATGGGAGCTCATTTCTAGTAGCTTAGTCTCTCTTCAAGATGAAAAGTGTACACAATAACAAACACTTATTCTCTAAAATTCCCAGTGGTATGGATGTAGGAAAACAGAAAAGTCAGGACTTTGTTCTTTTAGTCAAAGTCCCAATCCTTAAAGCCTCACTATTGTCAGGAAGACCGTTATTGGGAAGGATTGAAGAGTCCGTCACAGCCTGTAATGAGATAAAGGGGTACGGTTGGCTTTTGTTCATATCATTCATCGTATGATCCTGTCTCTAATAGAACTGTGACAAAGTTTCATCACAAAACATATTTCAGAGTGCCAGTAAAAAAATCAGAACCAATCCAGAGGAAAGTGAATGTGGGATAGTGAGGTTGCTTAAAACCATGTCAAAAGAGGGGAGACACAAAGGAAGTCAGGATATTTAATCTGGAAAGGAACAAGAAGAGAAGACTTAGGTGTACCATGATCACTTTCCTTCAATCTCTGAAGGTCTTTAACTCTCAAAAGAACAAGAAGCAGATGTTGTTGTGTGGATCCAAAGGGCAGTACTAAGACCAATGTTTATGTGTGTGCTGGAGTGGAGAAGCTAGAGTTGGGGAAACTACTCTGGTTTCTGCTCAGAGGAGAAAATTCATGGCTTCTTGGGGATCTATTTGAATTCAAACTAGAAAATACAGTTTGTATGAGCAACATAGTCAATATAAGCACAGTGATCACTTGCTGATTGGCGTATCTTTACTCTTTCAGATCAAAAGCAAGCTGGAATGACATTAGGAACTGGTTGATAAGTTCCCCACCAATGGGAGTCCCACTGAGGGCTAAGGGCATGTTTGTTTAGCTTCCAATACCACAGTAAATTTGCAAAAGGAAAAGATAATTCTATTCACCTTTGGTTTCAGAAGGTAATATTGGAAGGAAATTGAATCTCCAAAGTAAATAAAAAAGAACCAAGGAGCATTGGAAAATATTTGTTAAAAAAAAAAGAAAAGAAAAAAACTCATTTCCCAATTAAATCATTTTTCACATTTGAAAAATGAGAAGGCTGTGAACAGGGGCTAGACTATGAACTGTAGCCCTCATCAGTTTTAGTCTAATTCACTGGTCTTTTCATTTAATTAAATGAAATAGCGAACTTCTAATCATTCCTTCACACAGAGGAGCTGAAGTGGTGGGTGGATACTTTCTTCTTTGTCTGGGACTGAGGACCTTAGACTTCTGGGTGAGTTCTGTCCACTTGGCCTTATAGGTGTCTCATATGGTCTTGCTTCTGGAACAGTATTAAGCAGCAGCAGCAGCTAACATATATTAAACACTGGATTTATTCTAACTACTTGTCTCAATACTGTCTCCTTAAATCCTCAGAGCAATTCTGAGGTACATGCTATCATTATCCCAATTTTCCAGATGAAGAAACAGGCATAGAGAAGTTAAGTGACAAAAGGCGCACAAAGAGTAAATGGCAGAACCTAAATTCAAACCCAGTTAGTCATGCTTTCAATCACTGTACAATACTTCTGCAGGGTACTTCTGTGTGTTGTCACATACCCTGCTCCAAGGCAGCTGGATTTCCTAGTCAAAAAATGGGATTTAGTCATTGGGGCTTTGTGGTCTCTGTGTGCAACACTGGGGGAATGTCAATATACACTACCAAATGTAAAGAGATAGCTAATGGGAAGCAGCCACACAGCACAGGGAGATGAGCTTGGTGCTTTGTGTCCACCTAGAGGGGTGGGATAGGGAGGGTGGGAGGGAGATGCAAGAGGGAGGAGATATGGGGATATATGCTTATGTATAGCTGATTTACTTTATTATACAGTAGAAACTAACACACCATTGTAAAGCAGTTATACTCCAATAAAGATGTTAAAAAAATGTTTTTTGATGTGGACCGTTTTCTTAAAGTCTTTATTGAATTTGTTACAATATTGCTTCTGTTTTATGTTTTGGGTTTTTGGCTGCGAGGCATGCGGGATTTTAGCTCCCCAACCAGGGAACGAACCCACACCCCCTGCATTGGAAGGTGAAGTCTTAACCACTGGATCGCCAGGGAAGTCCCAATGGGTGTCTTTTAAATGACAGTGAACAGTTGAGAGAGAGGAGGAATACCTTATTTGCATTAAACCTTGTTGGGTTGCAACCCCCAGACCTGCAAGCCCTGTACTTTCCCAGCCTCGAGACCAAAGAAAGAGCCTGGAGTCAGCGACAGAGACATCAATGATTTCATGGATAAGGGGAATCTTCCTTGTCTGAACCAAGGTCCTGGAGTGGCACCCCACCATGTGCAGCAGAGGTGGGCAGGACTTGGTGGCAGTCTTCACTCCCAGGTGGGATGGGGAGGGAGGTTACCAGTTACAGGAGGAATTGACTTTACGTTGGTGCTTATTGGTTGCCAGGGAAACCAGTAGAGGGGTTCACCCCTCACCGCCCCTTTGATAAATCATCATAGTGGAGATAGTTCTGATCTAAAGATTAGATCATTAGCTGGGGCCAGAGGCAAGTACGTAGGCATTTACTGATTAGGCCCTATGATTGAGGGAAGGTCAGTCATGTGAGTGGGTGTAGGTGAAGCAGGGACTGGTCGAGGAGGGGATGTACAGAGAGCAAGAGAACAGCCACGTTGGGTGGCCTGATCATACAAACCTCCTACCTTCCTCAGGCAGCAGAGAAAACTTGCCTTTTGCTACGATTGGGCACCTTTAGTCAGATGCTTTTTGCTTGGCCCTACTTTCAGAGTTCCTAGTTAGAGCAGAGAGAAAATTCAAATTTGTTTGATACCAAACCCTCATTGTACAAGAGAAAAGCCAAAAGGAGAAAAGTCTTAAGGCATTCAGCAAGTCGGGCAGAGATCCAGAACGCAAGCCTTCCCATCCCAGCCAAAGACTCTTCCTTTTCTACCTACAGTGACTCCATTCTCCTCTTAGAGCTAGAGCAGTCTCCTGACTTTATCACCACTATCTCTCTTCTCCTTTTTCTCCTATAGTCTGGGTCCCCTGTTTTGTTTTTGGTTTTGTTTTGGCTGTGCCAAGTGGCATGTGGGATCTTAGTTCTCCAACCAGGGATCGAACCTGCATCCCCTGCAGTGGAAGAACAGAGTCTTAACCACTGGACTGCCAGGGAAGTCCCTGGGTCCCCTGTTTTGAATCTGCATAGCTATCTTACAGTTTTACAGTTAAATTGGTTTAGAAAGTTGTTCTGTGTCTAACTATGTCCTGCCTGGACTATTGGATTCAAATGTAATTGTGGTCTCTCCCATTAATTAATTAATTTTGTTTTATGTACTTTGGGGTATGGCAATGTTTCCCCAGCCAATGAATCTGGCAGTGTATCTGAAGAGACAAGTTTAGGGGGCATGTTCTGCATTCTGAATTGTTGTCTCTTGTCCTTGAAGCACAGAAATATCTCTGAGGAAAGACTGTGCTCTAGATGAGAGCCCAAATATTTAAAACACAACTCTAGCTTCAGAGACATGTTATTTGCTGATTAAGCTTGGAAGTAGATTGTGTGTTTTGGTGTATTGACTACAGTGTTGATTATTATTAAATGATACTCATAGTCTCTTTTGAAAATGGAATGTTTGTGGATGTGTACAGTGGCCTTGAGTATACTTTGTGCCTGTGTAGGGGAATAGTGTATTAAGAGCCTAAGGGATGGCTCTGGAAAATGTGAAGTCAATAAGATATAAAGTACATCTGGGCTAGGACCCAGGACTGGATGAATATAGTGAATATGCTATAAATGGAGTACGTGTGTCCATTACCTCTCCATGGGAAAAAAGAAATAGTGTAATGTATAGCACAGGGAATATAACCAATATTTTACAATAACTTTAAATGGAGCATAATCTATAAAAATGTCAAATCACAATATTGTACACTTAAAACTAATATAATGTTTTAAATCAACTATACTTCAATTAAAAAGGAAATATAAATTTTAAAAATTAAAAAAATACTGCCATAGACTGCAATAACCAGCCTCATTATAGTATACATATATCAAGTCCTATGTGGGCTTTATTGGTATTAGCTGCACTACTGGTGTGCTCTACTGGGGTCAGGTATGCTGGGCTGGAGTGGATCTTGTTTGAATTTAGTGTAATGATGAGGTGTTTGGTAGGCTGGAATTGACTTTGCTAAGCTGAGGTAGGCTACCCTATACTCTGAGGTATGCTTGAGTGGGTGAGCTAGTCTGAGCTGCAATGGGGTAAACAGGGCTGATAGAAGGAGGAAAAGAGAAACTTAGCAGTGCAATAACTTCACTTCTCTGAGTATCATTTTCCAACTTGGCAAATATATATGTGATGAGATTCATCCATTAATACTGAAAATGTTCAGTGAGCACCATCTCAGTAACAGGCTCCTTTTCTATCTACTGAGGATACAGAGATAACAAAACAGGGACACTGCCCTTCAGGAGCTCTTGGGTTATGTGGCAAGACAGACGAGTAAATACACAGTTGCAATAGAAAAAAAATGCAAAGAGAGTGTATCAGGTGATATCAATCATCTCCAAATCTCAGTCACTTAACCCAACAAAAGTACTTCTCATTGATGCAAAGTCTATTGTGGATCCAGGCAACTCTCCAGTGCTGTTGTCCTCCAAGTGTTGGGTCATCATTCCAGGCTGTTTCAGTCTAATAGTAGCTCCATATTAACATATGCTTCCATAGTGACCATGGCAGGTAGGGTCTTGCATTGGACATTAATTGTTGCAGCCAGGGAGGGACACATATTACTTCCTCCTACAACCAAAACCAGTCACACATCCCTTCCGTACTTTAAGTAGGAGTACAATCATCCTACGTCCCTGAAAGTGGAAAAGCGTTGGCTCTTGGAACATTTGTAACCTACCACAGGTAGGGATAATACCAGTGTGAGAGCCCAGCATGTGTGAATGTTAGAGATCTCGAAGGGCTCTCACTAAGCTTTGGAGTTTGGAGGTTCTGCCGCCATTCTCAATGTTACCTAAAGGGATGGACTTTGTTCCTGTGCCTAGCATATTCTCTGTGAAGAAATAGTACAAGTGAGAGTTTTTTAAGGGGTTTTCCTACGATTGAACCAAGTATCCTTTCTTAGAAGTAACAAGTTCGCTATCATTTGGAGTACTGCACTGGACTCTCTCTGAGCTAAGGCAACAGGCTTTCATAACACTCTGCTTTTCTACTTTCTTTCAACCAGATGCAGTGACTGAAGTTAAGACTGACATCTACGTGACCAGTTTTGGCCCTGTGTCAGACACTGACATGGTAAGTATAGTTTCTGCAAAGGTAAAAGTGAAAGATGATGCAACAGATCAAAGAAAATAAATTGAGGTTTTCCTATGGCAGGGCCTTGGAGCTATATTCTAAGGAGAAGTCTTATCTCATGAATGTCCTACCCTCATCATCCTACATTTAACTAAATCCATCTTTTGCCCTGCTCTTCCCACCTATTCTCATATCAAGCGTATATCCCCCACCAGGAGTACCTTTCCCTTCTACAACATATCTTTCAAAATTCAGCTTTTCTCCCTATCCTCAATTAAACTTTGTCTGACCTCACACTTCACATTTCAGCACCACACACATATCAGCACAAATAGGTCATGTGAGGAGTGCACATGGTGGGGACTCTCAGTCTAGCAACTGGTAGTGTCATTCAAGAAGTCCAACCCCCCCTCCCCCCAAAAAAAGAAGAAGTCCATTCCTTGCAAACAAGCCCTATTCAACGGGGAAGTGGATGGACCATGGTGATGTAAAGTGTTTGGAGGAAGAGTCAAACCTACTAGAAACGGGTCCTTCTACAGATGTGAGGATGAAGAGAGCATCAGAGCAGATTCAAGGAATAGGGTAGTGCACAGCAGAACTAGCAAGGGGATGACTCATGAGCCATATACAAGGACTTCCCCTTCTCCTACCATTCTCCCTTTCTGCCAAAGCAAGGCATGCAGTGGAGAGTTGAGGCAGGAGACCCTGTCCTAATGGAGCATCTGATCAATACCTACTTCAGATACCAAATATCGTTATTTGAAAAATTATCATGAAGGGACACAAAGAAGCTATTATTTGCTCAGTATGTCGGACAGTTATTAGATGCTCCAAAAAGGTTTGTTGAATGAGTGACTTTGTGTTTAAAACTAAAATCTTAAAATCAGAAAAAATATGTTCAAAAATATGAAATATCCATGCTCACTACATAGATTTTTTTCTTTATCTTCAGTGGGACTACTACTTAGCAGGGGACAAAGCTTATTTAGATCTGTTGGGTAACTACAAGCAGTTGTGTAGTGTCATGATAGAGTTTTTTCCTATAGGTAATACAGAGCCATTGAGTGGATTAGACTAGGGCAGTAAAAATATACATGTGTTGTTTTAGAATGATTGATCTGGCAGTCTGTACAGCATGAACTACAAGGGGGAACAGACTAGAGGCTGAGAGTTGGTTTAGGCATGTTGATTTTACATGGCTTTTATTTCAATCAGGCAAGGTGTAGGAGTCAGTTGGAGAAACAAGCTAATTCTCAGGAGAGGAAGTCATGAGTGGTTGTGATGCCAGGCAAGGGGAAGGTAGAGTACTGAACTTTGTCTTTTAAGTGTGGAGTAAAGAAAGGGATACAGAGATATAATAAATTCCCTGTGAACTCCTTAAAGACAAGTACCAAGTACTCCATGGCTTCCCTGGCACTTCATAGAGTACTTGACACATAGCGAGAGCTCAGTGAGGGACATGTTTGACATAAGACAGATGGAGGAGGTGAGTCTCTCTTAGTGGCAGCAGGAAAGCCTGTATGTCTAGATTGTCCCCTCTCAACCTGTTGACCATTAATGCCCACTGCTTCAGATCCAGGCATGCATTAAAACTGTTGACATTTGCTCATTCAACAAGTACTCCTTAGAGGCCCAACTCTGCATTAAGGGGCTCTAGGGAATCCTATATTCAGAGAGCTCATAGTCCATTGGGGATAACCAAATTCACCAGGGAGGCGAAGCTCTCTTTTTGCATTGCTGGGAATTAGTGATTGTTAAGATTTTCAGAAGAAAGCAACTGAAGCTACTCTTTGGACACTCACACACCCACACACACACACACATAGTCATTCACTCTCACTTATGAATGAACACCCATAAATACATTCAGACAAAATAAGAAAGTATATACAGAATAAAACAAAAAAGCCTACACACCATCCCAGGCACTCCATAGACACACATGTGCAAACAGATACCCAAATTCAGGGATACTATGGAAACATACACATAGCCCCTGCCCAAACCAGCTCATCTCCCTTCTCTTTTCTCACCCAAGCTGGCACACGTGGGTGTGCAGAGGCTCTGGAGACATTTCAAACAATCCAGATGTTTTATCTCTTCTGAAGTTTCATCTTCCAGTTGCTTGTTTGTTCTTCTCCCTCATGATTAAGCAGAAGCAACAGAATGTCTCTTTCCTGATAGGGTAGCCTTTGGTCAAATAAATTTCAGGGTATTTTTAGCTGAACTTCCATTGTGTCACAAGGCAGAATAGTTATGATCACTCTGGCTGGGAAACAAATTTCTGGTGTTTAATCAATGAATTTGGTAAAGTTGCAGGTTACAAAATTAATGCACAGAAATCTCTTGCATTCCTATACACTAATGATGAAAAATCTGAAAGAGAAATTAAGGAAACACTCCCATTTACCATTGCAACAAAAAGAATAAAATACCTAGGAATAAACCTACCTAGAGAGACAAAAGACCTGTATGCAGAAAACTGTAAGACAGTGATGAAAGAAATTAAAGATGATACAAACAGATGGAGAGATATACCATGTTCTTGGATTGGAAGAATCAAGATTGTGAAAATGACTATACTACCCAAAACAATCTACAGATTCACGGCAATCCCTATCAAATTACCAATGGCATTTTTTACGGAACTAGAACAAAAAATCTTAAAATTTGTATGGAGACACAAAAGACCCCGAATAGCCAAAGCAGTCTTGAGGGAAAAAAACGGAGCTGGAGGAATCAGGCTCCCTGACTTCAGACTATACTACAAAGCAACAGTAATCAAGACAGTATGGTACTGGCACAAAAACAGAAACATAGATCAATGGAACAAGATAGAAAGCCCAGAGATAAACCCACGCACCTATGGTCAACTAATCTATGACAAAGGAGGCAGGGATATACAATGGAGAAAAGACAGTCTTTTCAATAAGTGGTGCTGGGAAAACTGGACAGCTACATGTAAAAGAATGAAATTAGAACACTCCCTAACACCATACACAAAAATAAACTCAAAATGGATTACAGACTTAAATGTAAGACCAGACACTATAAAACTCTTAGAGGAAAACATAGGAAGAACACTCTTTGACATAAATCACAGCAAGATCTTTTTTGATCCACTTCCTAGAGTAATGGAAATAAAAACAAAAATAAACAAATGGGACCTAATGAAACTTAAAAGTTTTTGCACAGCAAAGGAAACCATAAACAAGATGAAAAGACAACCCTCAGAATGGGAGAAAATATTTGCAAACGAAGCAACTGACAAATGATTAATCTCCAAAATATATAAACAGCTCATGCAGCTCAATATTAAATAAACAAACAATCCAATCCAAAAATGGGCAGAAGACCTAAATAGACATTTCTCCAAAGAAGACATACAGATGGCCAAGAAGCACATGAAAAGCTGCTCAACATCACTAATTATTAGAGAAATGCAAATCAAAACTACAATGAGGTATCACCTCACACCAGTTAGAATGGGCATCATCAGAAAATCTACAAACAACAAATGCTGGAGAGGGTGTGGAGAAAAGGGAACCCTCTTGCACTGTTGGTGGGAATGTAAACTGATACAGCCACTATGGAGAACAGTATGGAGGTTCCTTAAAAAACTAAAAATAGAATTACCATATGCCCCAGCAATCCCACTACTGGGCATATACCCAGAGAAAACCATAATTCAAAAAGACACATGCACCCCAATGTTCATTGCAGCACTGTTTACAATAGCCAGGTCATGGAAGCAACCTAAATACCCATCAACAGACGAATGGATAAAGAAGATGTGGTACATATATACAGTGGAATGTTACTCAGCCATCAAAAGGAACAAAATTGGGTCATTTGTTGAGACGTGGATGGATATAGAGACTGTCATACAGCATGAACTATGTCAGAAAGAGAAAAACAAATATCGTATATTAACGCATATATGTGGAACCTAGAAAAATGGTACAGATGAACCGGTTTGCAGGGCAGAAATTGAGACACAGATGTAGAGAACAAACGTATGGACACCAAGGGGGGAAAGCCGTGGGGGGTGGAGGTGGAGGTGTGATGAATTGGGTGATTCGGATTGACATGTATACACTGATGTGTATAAAATTGATGACTAATAAGGACCCGCTGTATAAAAAATAAATAAAATGAAATTCAAAAAAAATCTATTATTCATGGTTCTTGTATCTATGTTCATAGGTGTTCTCATATTAAACCACTTCTCATCACCTGAACTGCTACTATTCTGGCTCAGGCCACCATTGTCTCTGGCATATCAAACTGTAATAAGCCCCTGATTTCCCTCTCTCTACTCTCATTTCCCTACAATCTATTATCTACAGGCTGGCAGTGATTATATATATGATAGACACACACACACACAGACACACACACACACAGACACACACACACACACAACCCACAAAGTAGAGAAAATGGTTTAATGGAACCTCATGTATCCATCACCCAGCTTCAAAAATTATCAACTTGTTTTGCTCAATTTTATTTAATCTATATTTCTACCCCTCGTCCCAACTGTTCCCCCATTTTCTTGCTTTTTCTTGATTAAACTTATTGTCAGTTTTCTATATTGTTTGTGTGTCAAAGCAACCCATTTTGGATTTTGTGCATCATCTGTATTATTTTTTTGTTGTTGTTTTCTGTTTCACTGATTTTTGCTTTTGTGTAGATGATTTTTTTCTTTACTTTTCTTGGGATATTCTGTGTTCCTGGTTTCTTGAGGTAGATTAGCTTATGGTTTTCCCTTTTTTAAAGACCATATTTAAGGCTTCTTTATGGCTATCAATTTCCTTCTAAGCAGCACTTGAGGAGTTGAATACAAAATTTCATTTATAAGCATTTTCACTGTTGTTCAGTTCTAAGTATTTTCTAATATCCTTTATGGTTTCTTCTTTGTTTTCTTAAAAAAATTTAGCGGGCTTTCTAATTTTCAAATGTAAAACTTTATTATTAATTTCTAATTTAGTGCCTCATATTGAAACAAGATGGTCTATAGGATATGAAATCTTTTTTGTGTTTCTTGAGATTTGCTTTATGGCTTAACATATGATCATCTTTTTTTTTAAATTTATTTATTATTTATTTATTATTTGTTTTTGGCTGTGTTGGGTCTTTGTTTCTGTGCGAGGGCTTTCTCTAGTTGTGGCAAGCGGGGGCCACTCTTCATCGCGGTGCGCGGGCCTCTCACTATCGCGGCCTCTCTTGTTGCGGAGCACAGGCTCCAGACGCGCAGGCTCAGTAGTTGTGGCTCACGGGCTTAGTTGCTCCGCGGCATGTGGGATCTTCCCAGACCAGGGCTCGAACCCGTGTCCCCTGCATTGGCAGGCAGATTTTCAACCACTGCACCACCAGGGAAGCCCTGATCATCTATTTTTGGTAAAAAAAAAACCACTGTTTATTTACTAAGTGTTAAGTCTATGTGTATTCCTTACTTTATGCTTGTCAAAAGGATTCTTCACTTATTTTATCATACAAATTATTGGTTTGATTTGTCTTTCATTTACTGAGAATCTATGGGTTTGTCATTTTCTCCTTGTAATTCAATTTTGCCTTACATATTTTGAGTCCATGTTATCCAAACATAAAAATTAAGAATTTTTTTCAGTTGGTATACTCCATTTTTTAGTGTAATATTTCATCCTGAACAAAAGTGTTAGTCTTACAGTCCCTGCTGTCCGTATTTTAGAGTTCTATGACTTTATTTTGATTAGGATTTACCCATACATATGTTTCCATCACTTCATTTTCAACTTGTGTTTTTATGTGCCCTTAAGGTGTGACTCTTGTATATATATAACATACAGCTACATTGTTTATTTATCATTAGATTATATTGTTTGTTTCTACTATCTTATTTTATATATTCTTTTCCCCCATGTTTTTATATGCTTTATTTTTTCTTGCCTTCTATGGTATTGAAGCATTTTCTATATTCCCCTTTGTTTTTTCTCTACTCTTTTGTAAGTGTTGCATTTTATTTCTAGTATATTCTTAATGGTTACCTTAAATGTTGATACATATACTTGGCCTTAAATTTAATATCTCCACTCTCCTCCCAAATAGTACAAGAATATATTAATCCATGTATCCCTACTCCCTCCTTCCATTTGGCTTACTGTAGTTATTTATTCCACTTTGTTTTTGTAGCCCTTAACATCATTTGTAGAGAGCCATTATTTGTTTAGTTTACCCATAAGTTTATCAACACTTGTGCTCACCAATCCTTCTTGAATCTTCCTGCTGGTTTCATTTTCAACTATATGAAAAACTTCTTTTAGTAGTTCCTTTCCTGAGGATTCATTCAATCATTTTTTAATTCAAAAATATTTATAAACCAGCTACTATTGGTCAGGTAGGATTTTAGGTGCTAGGAATATAGCAGTGAACTGAAAAAAATCTCTGCTCTCATGAAGCATCCAGGCTAGTGGAATGAAAGGAAGAGTAAGCAAATAAAAATACATTTTGTCAGATCTATCTGACAAAATAATGCATGAAGAAAAATAACACATGGTAAGGGGAAGAGGGATTACTATTTATGATAGGATGGTCAAAGAATGCTTTTCTGATATGGAGAATTCTGAATGAGGCCTGAATACTGTGAGTGACCCAGCCATGGGAAAATATTATCTTATTTATCTAAACTCATCTTTATTTTGAAACCACTCTCAAATGATAATCTAGTTGGCTATAGAATTCTTTTGGCTTCTATTGTTTTTTTCAAGAAGTCTGCTATCAAACTGCTATTTCTTTGTAGATAATATGTCTTTTCTATTTTGTTGTTTTTAATATCTCCTCTTTGGTATTTTTCAAATCCACTATGGTTGGCTTGGATATATTTTTTTATACTGAGCTTGCAAGTGATTAATGTTCTTGAAGCTAAGGATGCTTATATTTCAACAATTCTGAGAAATTGTCATCCATTAGTACTTTATTGTTTTCCCCCCATTTTCTCTATTCAGTGACTATTTTTCTTTCACAGAATATCTACTTCAAATAGACCTTTTTAAAATCTGTTTTTTCTTGTTTTTACCCCATAATGTTTGGATCTTTTCTCATGTTTTCAATCTCCTTTGATACTTTTATCATTTTAATTATAGTTCCTTTATAATATCTATTTGATTATTCTGTTATGTGAGGTTTTTGGAAGGGGTATAATTCAGCTACATGTTGTATCAGCTGACTCTTGCTTATTACCATTTCCTTAGGTGTTTCGTTGTTGTGGATTGTGAACTTCTTTTCAGCAAGCATTTATTTATGGCCACGGCTCTTTAGAGTGTTTGCTTTTGTAAGTCAATCTAGAGGTATCCCCATCCTGAGACCTATGTTTATGTTAATTTCTTAGCTTTTAAGCCCCAAACCAGGAGTACATTTAAATATTGATCTCATATAAGATTAGGCTTGAAGTTGCTAAATCTCAGTGGAAATGTTTCCCCTAAACTCCTCTCCATTTCAGAATTTATGCTTGGATAGACAAGTTTCCTTTCTGAATTTTCATGTTGTGGACTGGTTTTATCTAGTGTCTTTTATGTAATTCACCCTTCTCCTGAGGTTGGAGCCCTTCAGGGTCTTGCCTTTATGTGGGAGTCTAATTCCAGCTTTAAACCTGGCATAGTCCGGGCTTACACCTGTTGTCCTGATATAACTATTGGTAAAGCCTCCTCTCTCAAAAGTGTTCCAGTTTAGACAATAAATTATATAATCTCCTAATCCTTAGGCAGGGATATTCTTGGTGTGCTGGAGGAGAAGAAAAGCCAGAGTGGCTAATTTGTAGAGCTACAGGTGGTTGGAGAAGAGCTTAGAGAAGAAGACAAGGGTCAGTTTATGAAGTACTTTCTAAGTAAGAGAAAGGTATTAGAATTTATTCCAGGTATAACTGGAAACCATTAAGGAATTTTAAGCCAAAGGATTTTAAGTAGTTTCTGGCTGCTTCTTTGTTTTGCCTGACTACGTAGATGTGTCCCCTATGCCTTGTGTAGTTTAGTCATCAGTCAAAGCAGAGTTTCTACTCAGATTTTGGGACTTACCCTCTCAGTGGTTTTGTTTTTCTCCAAGGCTTCCCCCTGCATTTTCAGCTCTTTGGCCAGCTTTGAGCTCTGTCTTCTGAGGTGTTAAGCCAATAATTTTTCTGATTTCTGCCTAACTCACAAACATCACCCACCACAGTTTTGTCATCTGTCATTTAGTGGAAGACTCCCCTATTGTTTCTGCCTGCATTTTTTTCCATAGCCCCAGAGTTTTCACTATGTATGTAGTGGTCAGCCAGGTTTGGGGGCAAAGTATATACTCAGATTTGGGGTCCTATCCTCTCTGTGACTCTCTTGCTTCCAGGACTCCCACCCCTAAATTTCCATATTATTGGCCACTTTGAGCCATTAAGGCTGTGGTATCTGCCACAGAAATTCTAGGTTTGGGAGAGGACCTTTAGAAAAGAAAAGCCACAAACACAATTTTAACCTGTTGCTGCTGCCATTTTTTTTTAACCATCTCTCTTTTATTGAAAACACAGCAAGATGAAAGAATAAAATGGATTTGAATGCATCCCTTCCACACAGATTTGTTGAGGGCATGGTACTAAGGATACAGTAGTGAGTAAGATGCAGTCCCTGCCCTCAAACGTGCTAAAGTTTAGACATGAAACATGTCAGTTCTTTCCCCTCTTCTCTACGCTCCTACCCTCTCCTGAAGGAAACCTAGGGCTGTCATCAAATCTCTGGTTGGCTTTTTCCGAAAGCTCCAATATCCCAAGGTTGCAGATGGGTGGGGCTGAGACTCTTTAGGAGCTAAAGTGAATTCAAGAGATTGCCTAAAAGTGAAAGTTCCTCTAGTCTCAGCATTCTCAGGTTTTGTACTATAAATCATTATCCAACCTATTTATTATCTAGTTCCCAAGCTGTTAGCATATATAGTGCCTTTTTGCAGATAAGGAAATGTATCCCCTCTAGACAAATTGCATAAATGTGGCTCCTCTGTGGACCAGTTAGGGAAAGGCTCCCTTCCTACAGGCTTCAGCCCCTCATCAGGGTATGCGGTGCCTTCAGCACATGTGCTGCCATCTTTCAAGACTAAACTTTGTTCAAGTTTTTGTCTGCTTTCAATCATTCCCCATTGGTTTCAAATAGTCTGTATATCTATCTATCTATATATCCATAATTTTTAGTTCAAATTTTATAATTAATAGTTATAGGAAGGTATATCCAAATGATTTAGTCTGCTGTTACCAAAACCTGGAACATTTATTGTAACTTTAATTTATGTTTAGATGAACAGCAATTTTGAAAATGTTCTCCATGTTTATTAGCAATTTTTATCCATTTCATGAATTTTCTGTTCATGTCATTTACCCATTTTTCTATTTGTGTGTTTGTTTTTATCTTATCTGTAAGAGTTCCTTATTTATTGAAGATAATAAGATATTAACTCATTAGACATATTGTTAGAGAATCAAATGAAATGTGTTTTAAAATTTAAGATTTTAGTTTTATGGTAATTGTTATATAGGCCTTTGATGTTCATATGGGATCATTTAGTAGAAGAGATAACGTGAGGAGTTTGCTCTTATTAGAGATGCCACTGCATAGAGAAGGGAGCTCTTTCCTTTTCATAAGGCAAAGTCTTGTGTTCAGCTTGCATGATGTGCAGGGCAGTGTTGGCCGTGATCTTCCTAAGCAAAATCTTGTCAAACATATTATCTATGTACTTACTGATCACCATGACATTTTTTTCTCAATCATAATCATTTGCCCTACTTACTAGTAACTACTGTTAATAGACTGTTGCTTCTCTGCATCAGAGGAAATACTGCAAAGTAATTAATATTTGCTAAGGGCACTGTGGGTCCCTACCAGAACTCAACTGAAACATTGTTCTCTCTCTTTTTGTCCTTAGGAGTACACCATTGATGTATTTTTTCGACAGACATGGCATGATGAAAGACTGAAATTTGATGGACCCATGAAGATCCTTCCACTGAATAATCTCTTGGCTAGTAAGATCTGGACCCCTGACACCTTCTTCCACAATGGCAAGAAATCAGTGGCCCATAACATGACCACACCTAACAAGCTGCTCAGACTGGTGGACAATGGAACCCTCCTCTACACCATGAGGTCAGAGAGTGGCGCAGCTCATCTAAAGTATACTGGGGTAGGACCAGGATTGAAATCAGCATGTTTTAAGCTATCCATTGAAAATTCTGTCAAGGTTACAGATTAGAAATGCACATATAGGCATATACTTCCTAACACATTTTCAGATATGCACACTTGCAGACGTATATATTATAGACACAAGTATAGAGAGTTGGCCAACAGGCACATGAAAAAATGCTCATCATCACTAATTATTAGAGAAATGCAAATCAAAACCACAATGAGGTATTACCTCACACCGATAAGAATGGCTATCATTAAGAAGTCTACAAATAATAAGTTCTGGAGAGGGTGTGGAGAAAAGGGAACCCTCCTACACTGTTAGTGGGAATGTAAATTGGTACAGCCACTATGGAGAACAGTATGGAGGTTCCTTAAAAAACTGAAAATAGAGCTAACATATAATGCATCAATCCCACTCCTGGGCATATATCCAGAAAAAAAAAACTCTAATTTGAAAAGATAATGTGCACCCCAATGTTCATAGCAGCACTCTTTATAATAGCCAAGACATGGAAACAATACAAGTACCCATCAATAGATGATTGCTTTAAGAAGATGTGATACACACACACACACACACACACACACACACACACAATGGAATATTACTCAGCCATAAAACAGAATGAAATATTGCCATTTGCAGCAGCATGGATGGACCTAGAAAATATCATACTAAGTGAAGTAAGTCAGGCAGAGAAAGACAAATATTATATGCTATCACTTATACATGGAATCTCAAAAATAATACAAATGAATCTCTATACAAAACAGAAATAGACTCACAGACTTAGAAAACAAACTTATGTTTACCAAAAGGGGAAGGGGAAAGAGAAAGGGAGGCGGGAGGGATAAATTAGAAGTGTGGGGTTAACATATACACACTACTATATATAAAATAGATAAACAACAAGGATGTACTCTTATAGCACAAGAAACTATATTCAATATCTTATAATAACCTATAATAGAAAATAATCTGAAATATTTATATGTATATAGGTGTATGTATATAAATTTAAATATATATATATATATATATATATATATATATAAACGGAATCACTTTGCTGTATACCTGAAACTAACACAATATTGCAAATCAACTATATTTCAATAAAAAATAGAGTTGGCCATATGAACATTTTCAGACACACAGAGATATACATTCACAATGTATAAATGTTTATGCATACTCAGAGACATGTGTAGACTAATACACAGGCATATACATAGTCAAGGGCATTTAAATACACAGACTTACAGCCATATACACAGGCATGAACACTGTGACAGTCAGAATAGCCTAGGTTTAACTGAAGCAACAAACTATCCGTATGATGCAGAATTGTGAGAATCAAGTGAGATAATGTTAGCTATTTTCTGAAACGTACAATGTTACATATATAAGTACAAAATTATAGCAACATATATTTTATGCCACATTGTGTGGAAATGCTGAGGAGTTTCATATAAGTGAATTTCCACACAACTTAAGAATATAACTTTTAATATATATATGAATATATATTATATATATAATGTATTTCATACATTCTGCTCCCAAAGCATAAAACCATCACAGTTTTATGTTTTTCGTGACTCATTATCATTAGAGTTTTTAGGTATGTAAATTTTGCTTTTAAAAGAATAATTTTGAACACATTTCCAGTTCAGTAAGATTCTTTGCCCCAACACTAAAAACCTTCTTGGTTCTTGCTGTCAGTTGTGACTTCCTGAAGCTGCCTCCCACATTAATGAGTGATCTTTCGGTGCAGGTTCTGTGCATTTGTTATTATACACAATGAAACTCAAATAATGTATACCTGGTAAATATGTGATGAATACATGAAGTGTGCTTGCCTGTATGCTAGTCCTTCATTACTTTAAATTTACTATTTATTGATGTGCTTCTGAAAGAATTTGGGAGACAAGAAGATGGCCAAGGAAAAATGGATAGCAAGTCAATTGTTAGAAGTTGAATTAAAGAGGAGGAGCTGAGAGAGTAGAGGAAAGAATGATGGAGAAAAGGGAAGTGGATAGAACTGGGAAGAATAATGTGGAGAAGAGATCAATAAAATTAACATATATATTTATTTTATTGGTCTATTCCCAGAACTTTTATACACACACACACACACACACAGATGATTCGATCAAGGAGAAGTGGGTAGAGGAAAGAGAGACTATGAGAGGAGAGAAAAAGAGTAGAAAATTTGAGAAGATAAGGCAGAAGATGAAATAAAATAAAAAGGCTAGATATTAGAATATCCTAAAAGAAAAAGGAGAAATTGGAGTAAAGTATACAGTAAATGGGAAGAAAGAAAAGAAGACATACAGAAGTAGGGAAAGGGACACTGGAGGGAGAGAAATTGTAGATGGAAGAAAGATTAGTATTCTTCATCCATTCATTTATTCATTCACCAAACATGTTTTGACTTCTTAATACATACATGGCCCTGGACTAGGTTCTGGCTATGCAAACATTAAGAAGATATGGTCTTTGTCCTTAAGACAGTCACAGTATAATACGGGGAAAAGGCTAATAGATAACCACAAAAAATTAACTGAGATGATAAAGTTATGAGTAATTATGAAAGAATAGAAAAGGGTCATCTAACTCATTCTTCTGGATCAAGTTGAGCAAAGAGTCCCTGGATGAGGCAACACCTAAGTTCCTGATTATTAGTATTGGCATTCATTTTTGCTTTATTATATAAGTAGAATGTAGTCAAGGAAATTGTATGTGGAAAGTGGAGGGAAGAGAGGAAGGACATTCTGGGTAGAGAAAACCAACTGAGCAGTTGCAGGAAATTGAATGGTATATTATAAGCAAGACAATGAGGTGGTCAATTTTTTTTAAATGTTATATATGGCATCCTAGTTACTGTGTAAAGAATGCATTTGTAGGGAACAAGACTGGAAATAGGAAAGCTGGTTAGGAGACAGATTAAATAGTCTAGATGAGGAGTGGTGAAATTCTAATTCAGAGCAGTGGATTAAGATGGAGACGGGGAGATACACTGAGGAAATAGACAGTAAAAACAGCCAATGTCAGAATGAGAGCAAAGAGGAGGAATTAAGGTAGAAGGCACCCAAGTAAAATGGGTGGCTGATGGTATTACGAACTGGGGTAGATCATATGAGATTTAGGAAAAATTTAGATAGAATAAACCTGTGAGGTTAATTTTGGACAAGATAAGCTTAAGAAGATTATAGATTATCCAGTGACAGAAGTCTAACAATAGTTGGATATTCAAGTCATAAGATCAGGAGAGAGACACAAGGGAGAGATGTAAAGTTTGGTATTGTCAGTATGGTGGGACAACCATGTGAATGCATATGATCACTTCAGGAAAGTATGTAGAGTGAGAGGAAAATCATGCCAAGCATCCAGTCATGTAGCATCACTATCATTAAAGCAGAAGGGAAGAAAGAGGAACCTATGATGGAGACCGAAAAGGAAAAGAAAAGAAGGTGTTAATAGAACCACTAGTGTGCAGTATCTTGAAAGCTAAGTGTGGTAGTCAATACTGCTACTTCCAATATTTCCAGTTCACTTCCCTCTGGGTATATGTTAGTATTTCACTTCCATAGATCCTTAGACAAATGAATTGCTTTGGCTAACCAAATGTGAGTGGAAATAACATGTGTGATTTCTGAGGGAGGATTGGAAACTTTTATTAATTTTTTGTTTTTTTAACATGTACATTTCTTTATTTTCATCTCTATGCAAAAGTTTTGCAATTAGTGGAATCTATTATAACTGTTTCCATATCAGTACCTTCTGGAAACACAGTGATCACTCAGGAACTAGAATATTGTTCTTTTTAATTCATAAAATTAAGTATCATTTTACTCAGGATGAATTTGCAGCACTGGTCATAAAGTTCATTTATCTTTTTTAAAAAAGTATAGTTGATTTACAATGTTGTGTTAGTTTCAGGTGTACAGCAAAGTGATTCAGTTATATATATATTTTCAGATTCTTTGACATTATAGGTTATTACAGGATATTGAATATAGTCTCCTGTGCTCTACAGTGGGTCTTGTTGTTTATCTATTTTGTATATAGTAATATGTATCTGTTAAGGATTGGAAACTTTTAAAAGCCAGTACATGATTTTCCATGTTCCTCTCCCCTGGCCACAGTGAGTAGTATTATGCCAAGTGGCCTTGGCTCTATCATTCTGTGTCCCTTATTAAAGATAACATAGAAGAGAACATCCCTCCCCACAACCTGAGATAGACAAATAGTGTGAATGAGAAAGAAACCTTTGTGGTTTTAGGACACTGATATTTTAGGATTGTTACTGAATATTGATTGAACACATTTTGGCTAATATATTGAAAGGGTAAAGGGTTTCAAAAAGATGAGAGTGATCAATAATAATAATACAATAATAGCATAATAAGTACAATAGTTGCCATCAATATAGTACTTACAATGTGCCAGGCATTTTTATAATCATTCTAATTTTATGATCTTCATAACAAGTCTATGAGATAGATACAATTATTCCAACTTTACAGATAAGGAATCTGAGACACAGAGTGAGTAACATTTTCTAAGATCACCTAGGTAGTAAATGGTCGAGCATTCATACTCTGGCAGTATGGCTGCAATTTTATGCTATTTACTATTACTTATACATCTTTACAATATTGTTGGCTATTACAAAGATATCTACTAATATAGAGAATTGAAAGTATGTATTAGGTTTGGTAACATGGAAAACACTGGTGTTCTTCACATACACTCTTTCAGTGGAGTGATTAGTGCAATGAGGAGTTTTTATGAGTTGGCATAGAGGTAGTGGAGATAGTGAACATAGAAAATACTTTCTGGGAACTTGCATGAAAATGAAAGGGATGGGTATATAATAGATATATTCAGGGGTAAAGGAAATAGTTATTTTTTTTTGAATGGAGAGACTGGCACATATTTGTGAGATAGCTGGAAGGGGCTAGTAGAAAGGCAAAGATTGAAGATACAGTAGAAATAGGGTTTTTCTGACAT
Organism: Balaenoptera acutorostrata; assembly: GCF_949987535.1. Classification (NCBI taxonomy): domain Eukaryota; kingdom Metazoa; phylum Chordata; class Mammalia; order Artiodactyla; family Balaenopteridae; genus Balaenoptera; species Balaenoptera acutorostrata. The sequence goes on along the minus strand of NC_080085.1, from coordinate 130,629,636 downwards.
CAGGTTCCCAGAGAAAACTGTCAGGAGATGGTATCCAAACTACAGGGAAAGTTGTACTTGTAAAGGAAGGGGGATACCTGTTCTGACACTGCATGAAAGGACATGAAATTAGACATAAATGTTGAAAAAGAGGTGGAGAGGATAGGACAGAGTAGAAGTCTGAATGGTTATAATGTATGAAGGAGAATTTGAAGAGACTAGAGCATAAGTGGAGGAATAGATAGAAGAGAGATATACTTGTAATAAAGTGCATAAAAGAGAAGAGTTTGAAGAGGAGATGACAGTGTACACAACTGTGGAAAGAATGGAGTGGAGTAGATATAAACAGAAGAGAGGATGTATGGAATGAGGTGGTTGGAGGGAAGAGTGATGGGCAGAAAAGGAACACATAGAGACTGAGAATAATAGAGGGAAAGAAACAGAATGAATGAGGAGAACAGGATAGTGGAGAAACTGAATAATAAAAGGAAAAGAGAATAGAGGATAGGTTTAAGTTTTGGAGGAGGAAGAGAAAAGAGAGAAGAAAGGAGATGGGAGGATAGGAATGTTGAAATATGAAGAAGAGAGGATGCAGACCGAGTAGGGCAGAAGATTAGTCACCTGAAAATAGAGTTGGATGAATGGGAAGATGACCATTAGGTCCTTCATTCTAGTCTGAATTGGACAAGAAAGTGGAGTTCGATAAGATAGAAGTCTATGCAGAATACCCTTGTGCTTATTCTGAAGGACAGAACAGAGGAGGTACAGAAGTTCAGAAGCATGATGAAGCTATTGGTTCCCTTACACAGTAAATGCTTCACTGTTGACCCAGGAAGGTGGATCCAGAGGGAAACCTAGGTTCAAAACTTAAAATAAGAGCTTGACTCTATTTATCACCCCATAATTTATTTGTCTAGTGACCTTTTGCAAGACACAAATTATCTGCTTTCTCATTTTGATAGTAATGTAGCTGCTGCCTGTCTTGTAGACACATGAAAAGCACAAATTGGATAAGGTCTGAAGAATACTTAGAATTTTTCAGGAAATGTCATTCTACGGCATTCCTATCATTATTTTGACCCTTAGAAATAGTATCTGGATTCCATAGGAAAATTAAAAAAGGACAACTTTTTAGAAAAATCTGACCAAGCATTGCATGGCTACATAACTAGGACAGTTTAGAATCAAGCCTTCCCTTGCTTCATCTTGGGACCTCAAGACAACCATAAAAATGCAGGCCAAAGCTCATTACCTGCTGTTTGCTTCAGCAGCACACATAGTAAAATTGAAACAATATAGAAAAGATGGACAGAGTCCAGGTCAAGATAATATACACATTTATGAGGTATTTTCCATTTTTTCGGACATGGATATAGGGAACTTTATTTCTATTAATGCCATCTTATTTATTAATGAAGATATGGGGAAATACGTTCATTGTTGTGTTCTTTATACTTATTATATATAAATGTTGCATAATATATAATATAATAAAAAAGTTCCAGTGATTATTTGAATAGGAGGGAAAAGTACTTATTGAATTTAGCTAGATTTTATCTCATTCACTTGAATCATTCATTCAACATATTTATGAGTGCTATTATGTTTAAGGCTTTGGGATATATGCTGAACTACAGAGATACATAAGACACAGCTCATGCTCTTAGTGACTTTACTGTCTAGTAGTTAAAGAAAACATATGCACAGATAGCTGCACAATAATATAAAAGTCCTTAAATAGAGGTAGGGGCAAAATGTGATGGAATTACAGGGTAAAAAGCATCTAAAATCATGTGGAGACACCAAGGAAAGTTGTGAAAAGGAGATAATACTTATCTTGTATCTTGAATTTTTAAGGAAATATAGGTAACTATTAAACAAATGAGGGACAGGGTGAGGTATAGGAGGGTATTCCAGGCAGGGAAAATAGCATACACAAATGCAGGTATTTATGAATTGACATCATGCATCAGAAAATTCATGTCTCTTGTTAGAACTTTTATTTGTTAATTCTTCCAAAAATATTTCTTGAGGGCTTAATCAGACCCAAAGAGTATTCTGGGCACTAGAGATAAAGTGGTAGGCAAAAATAGATGTGGTTTCTGCTCTCATATAACTACATTCTATTGGGGAAAACAATTAAACCATGATGAAAATGTAGAATATGTGCTATGATCAGGGAAGCACAGAGTGAAATATGCTATATGAGCATATATGAGCAACTAGCAGGGACAATGAAGTGAGTCTATGGGGACTATCTACAATGAATTCCAGAGGAAATAACTTCTAAACTGTGACTTAAAAGATGTGTAGAAGTAAATTATAATAAAAGATAGGGAAGAAATGTTCCAGAGAGAGAGAGTACAGCAGATACAAAGGCCAGAAGAATGAACAGGGGAGGTAGTGATGATACAATAAAGAAACTAAAAAAAATGTTCATTGTGACTGAACTGTCACCTAATGCAAGTTTGTGTGCCCAACACACAGTGAGGCCAAACAAACCAAACCATTGGAATTTTGTGCAGAGAAAGGTTTACTTCAGGACCAAGCAAGAACGGGTGGCTCATGCTCAAAAAACCCAAGTCCCCCCACTCCAATGGTTTTGTGGGAGAAGTTTTTATAGGCAAAATTTGGGGTGATGGTTGTGGGATGTGTGACTTTTTTCTAATTAGTTGGTGGTGAGGTAACAGGGCAGTGCTCTAAGAATCTTGTGCTTAGCCTGAAGTTGACATCCTCCACCTGGGTGGGGGCCTTAGTTCCTGCAGAACTCAAAGATACTGTTATGTATATGCCTTGAGGAGGAACCAGGGCCCTGCCCCATGGCTGCACTATTGTTTCTTGACTGCTCATCCTTCGTTTCTGCATTCCCTTACTTTCCTAAATAGAAACTGTTTGAATCTGCCCTTTGGAAATCAGGGAAGGTCTGGGAGGCTGAAGCCTTTTTCCTGCAAACAAGAAACAGGGGACAGGGAGGGGCTTTTGTACCCAGGAGGATCCCCCAGGGTCCTGCTTGGTTTCAGGACCACAAAGTAAAGTGCAGGTAAGTGGCCTGGGGTAAAGAAGGGTGTTTATGAGCAATGCTAGCATAAAAATGATAGGGGCCCATTGAAGAGTTTCCAAAAGAATGATACAAACAGTTTTGCATTTTAGATAGATCACTCTGGGGACAGTATGGAAGGTAGATTGGAGGAAGGCAAGATGAAGGTAAGGTGCCCAGTTACATGAGCTATAAATTCTAATAATAATATTAATAACAACTACTATGTATTGAACACCTACCATGTGACAGACACTTTATGTAAAACATCTCTAATCTTAACAAAACTATTTAATATAGGTATTATCCCTATTTAGCTGATCCAGAAAGTAAAGCTTAAAAACTAAAAATGATTTGCCCAAGATGACACAGTTATTAAGCAATTGCAGATCTCTCTGAGTTCAAGCTACTCCTTTTTCCACTAAATAAGGTTTTTAGTATATGGTTATACTATATTTTCAAAAAGTAGCATTGATGGTATTCTGTGCCTGATTGGAAATTGGTGGGCATAAGGATGATGATTGGTGGGGGGTTGTATGAGTACTTCCTGTAAGTAAAGAAGGCCCCTGGGGTAATGGAAGTACTAAAGGTTGGGAAAAATGATAATCTAAATGTTAACATCCCCATTGAATGCAGAGGAGTAAATAAGCATTTGGAAAATGGCAGTGATAAAGAAAGAGGGGTAGTGGAAAAATTTCTGTGTGACCGATGAGCGATAATAGTCTGGAAGTGATAGAGAATGTATTTATCCAGTAGTTACAGGGAAGCATTATTGATTTTTTTTTTAAAGTGAGCAACATGATCAGATCATTTGTGTTAACACAAGTTGCTGAATCCAAAAATGTATGATAGTTCAAACATGACAGATTAAGAAGGTAGATTCTGCGGTAAGATTACTCCTGGTCCTTCCTCTGTAAAATGGGGTGAATCATAACACTACCTGCCTCATAATGTTGACTAAAAAACGCATAACTGAAAAGTTGTGAGTTATGTTTTATTTGAAGACATCACTGAGGACTATAGCCCGGAAATAACTTCTCAAATTATTCTGAGGGACTATTCCAAAGAGGTAAGTGAGGAGCCAGGATATATAGCAGTTTTTGCTTTCAAAAAATCATGCAGTTGAACATCAAGAAGATTACTGCTAATCACAAAAACCAGACATCTCAAGTTAATGATTTTAGTGCTTTTCTGTATATGAGAAGGTGCAAAAGACTGGGCTTATTGAAATTATTCCTTTGATATGCATCTTAAGTATCTAGGGCCAGTATCCTGTTTTTCTCCATCCTGAATTCCCCTCAGGACCCACCGACAGGGGGTGGCTGCAGTGGCTGATGGCTTGGTGTCTGGCAACATTCCTTATTTATTGGAATGACAGGCAACATTCTTTGTCCACACTTGGAGTAAATGTGATAAGCCATGTGAATTGCTTGACATATGTCCTGCCACATGTCCACTCTGTGGAGGTTTTTGTGTTAATATCCCCATTTTTATAATTACTAAACTGAAGTTTCCATGGAACGACAGTCACACCATTAATAACTGGCAGAGCTGGTACAGAATCTCAAGTCACTCTTATGTTAAAGCAAACTGTTTTTCCCTACTACATCCCACTACTTCCTCTAAGAAGGGAATGTAGGGGATATCAGTTTTAAGCATAATGAGTTTGAGGTGGACATGACAAGCTGCAGCTGGAAATGCAGGTCTGTCACCCAGAACTTTGACACAATGGGATTTTATAAAATTAAATACATTGCACAAAGTGTCCTCTATATATTAGGCCACACACTAATAGTGTCCTATGTTTAGGTAAAAATTAAAGTAAGCACTCATTTCTCCATGTTGGCATCATCAAGAAGAAAGTGGTATTTTTTGACCAATTAAGAGAGACTTATTGTCATATTCAGACCTGCATGCCTTCCTTTATCCTTTGTCTGATTGGGTCAGTTTTGCTCATGTACTTGGGATGTTCCAAAGACAAATTATTTGAAAGATAAATTGTGCATGATACCTGAACTTTCCCCACCAACACACACGGAAATGTTAATAATAAATCTCCTCTCCTCTTGCTTTAGATACAAATAGCTTGCATTTGAGTCTTCATTACAGAGACTGCCTCTGAAATGGCCAGGAACCAGGGAAGGCATTTAGGTCACATGGTTAGTTGTATAGGACTTAATGTAATCAAATCAACCAAGCATTGATAGCTTTGTTTCACACAGTCCTTTTTTGTAATGGCTTTTGCTCTAGGGGATTCCACCTGTAGTTCCTTATTCATTAAGCTAGCGACTGACTCACGGAACCACACTTAGTGTGTTTCACTCTGATGAACAGAAGAGCATAGAAGAGATAGAGTGGCTCACTTTGGACTCTGAGAAAGCTTAGAATGAGGTGAGAAGCAAGTAATATTACAAGTCTCAGTTAATCACAAATTATGCTGTGGACTCTGTGTGGTGATATCAACCCCTACCCTCCAAGAATTCACATCTTAGCAGGAAAGATAGGACACATAATTTACTGTACTATAAGGCATAATGGAAGTTTCACAAAAAGCCAGCAATGAAGTGCTATAAGCTAAAAATTATAGGTTTCATTACAGCTTGGAGACATGGGCTGAGATGTGGGAAAGCATCACATGGGAACTAGCATTTAAGGGAGGGAAGGAAAAATGTATTCCCAAGAGGTCTTCTCACATTTGTTTCATTTTTGCCAGCTGCAAGAGGAAATTAGGGCCTTGAAATAACAAGAATTGCCTTTATTCTCAAAGGCAAGAAGCTGAACCTCAGGCAGATTGAGTCTGTTAAAAAGATCATTCTAACACAAGGGGGATTTACAGATCATCAGAAGGGTCCCTCTGGTTCCAAAGAACCCAACTATTTTAGATGCTACTGTTTTCGAATGCAAGTTAGTGTGTCCAATGCCCAGTGAGGCCAAACAAATGGAAACATTGGGGTTTGGAGCAGAGAAAGCTTTATTGCAGGGCTGTGCAAGGAGAACAGGTAGATCATGCTCAAATTCCCCAATGGAGAAACAGGGGATTTGTACCTGGGAGGGCCCCACAGGGTCCTGCTCAGTTTCACTACCCTTAGACAGAGTATGTATGTTATAGTGAAATGAACTTTAGGAATTAGGAGCTGTAAGTGTGAGTCCTAACTTTGGCCCAGATCAGCAGTGTAACCATGGACAAGGCATTTCTGTTTTCTGGACCTCAGTTTCTTCTTCTGGGAAATGGGACTGAAAATACCTGCTCTGCCTATCTTGCAGAAATATTTATTAAATCAAGAAGCATTTACTGACTATATGCTATGTGCCAATCACCATACTATGCATCAGATTAGAATAATATGTAGAGACCCTTCTCTCAAGTTTCTCACACTTATGTGCAGAAGACAGACACATAAACAGACTGGATATACTGTGTTTCCGTCAAGTAGAGCATTTATAGGGACATGAAAGTCATCTAACTTTTTGTTTTTTGATGTGGCACCCCAGGCAGGAGTGGCTCCATCTTGAGCCTAGAAAGTACGAAGTGCTCTGGGATTTCTGTGAGCTGGAGAACTCACTATGCCTATAGGGCACATACAAAGTTACCACGGAAGAGGTAATATTTCAGCATGGACTTGAATGGAATTTGTTCCACATATAAAGAGGAAAGGGCATTCCTGGCAGGACAAAAAAGAACCCAACAATTTGTAGAAAGGCACAAAAGCATGAGAGCTTTGTTTTGCAAAATCACAAGTATTGGCAGATGGCTGGAGAGTGGGGGAAAAGTGTGAATATCAGAAAATGAGGATGGAGCAACACATCTGAGGTAATTGTTAAAACCTAGATGTGTTCCATATAAGGGCTAAATGCAGTAGTGAAGCTCTGGTATTCCAATTAGGAAGCCCAAGGGCTTCCAGTATACTGAAGCCTTTTGCCTATAGCTTCAGGATTTAATGGGAAACTTGCAGAAAACTGGGATTCTTTTTTTTTAGGTTTTATTGGAGTATACTTGATTTACAATGTTTTGTTAGTTTCAGGTGTACAACAAAGTGAATCAGTTATACGTATACATATATCCACTCTTTCTTTTATGATTCTTTTCCCATATAGTCCATTACAGAGTATTGAGTAGAGTTCCCCGAGCTATACAGCAGGTTCTTATTAGTTATCTATTTTATATATAGTAGTGTGTATATGTCAATCCCAATCTCCCCATTTATCCCCCAGCCTTATCCCTTGGTGACCATAAGTTTGTTTTCTACATTCGTGATTCTACTTTTGTTTTGTAAATAAGTTCATTTGTACCCTTTTTTTTTTAGATTCCACATATAAGCAGTATCATATGATATTTGTCTCTCTCATTATGACTTCACTCAGTATGACAATCTCTAGGTCCATCCATGTTGCTGTGAAGGGAACCCTCCTACACTGTTCGTGGGAATGTAAATTGGTGCAGCCACTGTGGAGAACAGTCTGGAGGTTCCTTAAAAACCTAAAAATAGAACTACCATATGACCCAGCAATCCCACTCCTGGGCATATACCCAGAAGAAACCATAATTCAAAAAGACACATGCACCCCAATGTTCATTGCAGCACTATTTACAATAGCTAGGACATGGAAGCAACCTAAATGTCCATCAACAGAGGAATGGATAAAGAAAATGTGGTACATATATACAATGGAATATTACTCAGCCATAAAAAGGAACGAAGTTGTGCCATTAGCAGACACGTGGATGGACCTAGAGACTGTTGTACAGAGTGAAGTAACTCAGAAAGAGAAAAACAAATATTGTATAATATCGCTATATGTGTAATCTAGAAAAATCACACAGATGAACTTATTTGCAAAGCAAAAATAGAGACACAGACGTAGAGAACAAACATACAGACACCATGGTGGGGAGGTGGGGTGGGATGAATTGGGAGACTGGGATTGATGTATATACACTACCATGTGTAAAATAGATAACTAATGAGAACCTACTGTATAGCACAGGAAACTCTACTCAATGCTCTGTGGTGACCTAAATGGGAAGGAAATCCAAAAGAAGAGTGGATATATGTATACGTATAGTGGATTCACTTTGCTGTACAGCAGAAACTAACACAACATAGTAAAGCAAGTATACCCCAATAAAAATTAATAAAAAAAGAAGATGTGGTACATATATACAATGGAATACTCAGCCATAAAAAAGAACAAAGTAATGCCATTTGCAGAAAACTGGGATTCTTATGACTAATATACTGCTTGGTTTGGGTGTTTGATGGTGATATATTTCAAGTGACTCATCCTCTACTAATAATGGCTATTAATGATTTTACTATCTTTTCTATTTCAACATTAATGTCAGATCCTGCCCTTTACTCCATGATAATAGAAATAGCCTGCCTGACACCTCAACCATTCCTGAAGAGTGTTTTTTTTTAAATTGAGGTATAATTGATGTACAATATTATATAGGTTTCAGGTGTACAAGTGATTCACAATTTTTAAAGGTTATACTCCACTTATAGTTATTATAAAATATTGGCTATATTCCCTGTGTTCTACAATATATTCTTGTAGCTTATTTATTTTAACATAGTGCATTGTACCTCTTAATCTGCAACCCCTGTCTTTTCCCTTCCCCTTCCCCTTCTCTCTCCCCACTGGTAACCACTAGTTTCCTCTTTGAACTCATCTTCTATTAATCTTCCCCCTTGGTCTCTCCACTACAGACACAGTGGCATAGTTGCTATTTTTGGAACACATTGGTCACATTTCTACCTCAGGGCCTTTGCATTTTCTGCTCCCTCTACTTTGAATGTTCTTTCTTCAGGTGTCCATAAGGCTCACTCTCATTACCTTCAGGTTCATTGCTTAAATGTCACCTACTCAGTGAGGTATTCCCTGAACACGCTATTGAAAATTGCAATGCCTCGTCAATAGTTTCTACTCACATCTTATTTTTTTTTCCTGAGACATATTGCCTTTTAACACATTATATAGTTTACTTATTTTACTTGTTTCTTTTTTGTCTTCCCTCTACTCAAATGTAAGCTTCAAGATGGTAACAATCTTGGTATGTTTGCTGATGTACTTATATTGCTTAGAATAATACCTGGCATATAGTACATGATCAAAAATTATTTGTTGAGTGAAACAATTAGCAAACTTTTAGTCAGCTCTATCCCAGACTTGCTGGGTGATTTGAGAAATGTTCTTCCTTTCTGCTTTATCATATGTCAAATATATGATGGGATAAAACTGGATGCTTTCTATAAGGGTCTTTCAGTTCTGAAATTCTAGGAAAGAGGCTAGATGACCACTAAGTATAGGTTGAGATATTGTGCTCTTAAGGAATCATATTAAGATGCTATTTGCCTGTTGGTGCTTTACGATGACCTAGAGGGGTGGGATAGGGAGGATGGGAGGGCGGCTCAAGAGGGAGGGGATATGGGGACATGTGTATGCATATGGCTGATCACTTTATTGTGCAACAGAAACTAACATGGTATTGTGAAGCAATTATACTCCAATAAAGTTCTATTAAAAAATTAAAAAAAAGAAAGATGCTATTTGCCTGGAACCCTCGGAATACCTGAACCCTATATTGCCCGATCTATACGTCGCCTCTGCAAGGTCCCCACAGAAATACATGCTTTTAGGAAAGAAAAATCATTCGTTAGTTAATTGATTCAGTAGATATGTATTGAACACCTACAATGTGCTAGGTACTGTGCTATGCTCCTGGCACACATCAAAGAAGATCCAAGACAAAAATCCATAGCTTTACAGTAAGGAGAAAAAAATGATGATAAATAGAAAAAATTAATTACATGGCATGTTATAAGTTAGGTACTATGGGAAAAGAAAGAGCATGGTAAAGTTTACTAACCATAGTATGGATAGTAAACTGAATGGAGGTCGGGGTAGGCCTCATTTACAAGATAATAAGAAAAAAAAAACAAGATAGTTAAGCAAAGACTTGAAAGAGGTATGAAAGCATACCAAGTGCAAAGGCTATGATGTAAGAGACTGGCATGTTGAAAGAGCAGCAAGGAAGCCAGAGTGGCTGGAACAGAGTGAGCAAGGGAGGGCATAGTAGAAGATAAGCCAGAGAGGAACAGAAGATAAGATCATGTAAGACCCTGTAAGCCATAGCAAGGACTTTGGCTTTTACTCTGTATAAGATGAGGAAATACTAGACGGCTATTGTGTAGAGAATATATTGGGTTGGCCAAAAAGTTTGTTCAGGTTTTTTGGTAAGATGTTATGGAAAAACCCGAACGAACTTTTTGGCCAACCCAATACTATAAGGAGAAAGGGTAAAAGTAGAGATACCAGTTAGGGTGCTATGGAAGTAATAAAACTTTAACTTATTACTGTGGTGGAATAAAAACCAGCTGTTGAGAAGCAAAGGGTGGGGTGACAAGGGAGCCAGGGTGCTACAAAACATAGTGAACAGTGAAATGAGGGCAATACCTGAGGAGGGTGTGGGTATGTGTGTGCATGCATGAAGGGCTAAAAAGTACCTCCTTCCCATCTGTATTCCCATCTGTTTCTTTCATCCCCAAAAAAGGGGATTTCCTATATTGCCTTTTACTTCTGGTCTTTGCATAGGAATCAAAACAGGTTAAAACCTGGCTGGGACTGAGGTCCTATGATCTGATTATCACATTTTGAGGGGTCTTGGACCTTCTTTGAAAAGCCAACTGAAGATTACTTGCTGTACAGTAGATCTCTAAGACTCATTCATCTTGTATAACTGAAACTTATTACCCTTTCACTAATACCTCCACTTTCACTCCAGTTCCTTGCAACCACCATTCTATTCTCTGCTTTATGGGTTTGACTATTTTAGATTCCACATATAAGTGAAATCCTACAGTATTTGTCTTTGTCTGGCTTATTTCACTTAGCATAATGTCCTCCAAGTTCATCAATGTTGTTGAAAATGGTAGGATTTCCTTCTTTTTTAAGGCTGGATAATATTACATTGTATGTATATACATGTTCTTATCCATTCATCTGTTGATGGACACTTAGTTTGCTTACATGTCTTTGCTATTGTGAATAATTTTGCAATAAACATGGGAGTGCAGACATCTCTTTGAGATCCTGATTTCAATTCCTTTGGATATATATACCCAGAAGTAGGATTGCTGGATCCTATGGTAGTTCTATTTTTAATTTTTGAGGAGCCTCCATGCTATTTTCCATAGGAGCTGCACCAATTTATATTCTCACCAAGAGTGCACTAGGGTTCCCTTTTCTCCATATCCTCGCCAACACTTGTTATCTCTTATCTTTTTTGATAATAGCCATTCTAACAGATGTGAGGTGATATCTCATTATGGTTTTGATCTGCATTTCCCTGATAAGTAGTGATGTTGAGCACCTTTTCATACCTATGGCCATTTGTATGTCTTCTTTGGAGTAATGTCTATTCCAGCCAATTAAAAATACTGTGTTGAATACTTAAAACTTACTAAGTGGGCAGATTTTATGTTAAGTGTTTTTGTCACAAAAATCATAATAATTTAATAACAATAAAATAAAAGAGGGTGGAAGGAAAGTTTTGAAGGGGATGGATCTGTTTATGGCATAGATTGTGGTGATGAGTCTATTAGCCTGAGTGTAGTCAGGATGCTTTCTGCTGCAGCAAAAGCTTGAAGGGTCTTGAAAGTTGTAACAAGGAGGAGGGAAGGCAAGAAGGGAAGACAGTATGATGCAGTTGTTCAGAGAGCATTAGGATGCATTTAAGAACCAAGGAAACGAGCATAGCATAATTTGGCTTGTGAAGTACCCCACCCCAACCAACATCTGCTTTCTCATCACTGCTCTATGCTTAGGTGGGATGGGCAAGAAGTGGATGGGAAGGAAGATAGGAAAGTTATTATAAATCAGTTCTGCTCCTAAGCAGAAATCAATACCTTTTGCATCTTGCTTTGATTATCTATTTGTTGTGGTTTTATTTGCCATGTCCCTAGGACAGCTGGGTAGACATAAAGTAATTTCCCCTTGGCATTACTCATAAGATGCAGTATCTTGGAAATACTAATATAAGTGGAGAGAAGGAACACAATTTTCTTTATTAAACCCTCATGAAATCTTTTAATTATCCAACAGGAGCAAGCTTCTCAGTGAAAGACATTTCTCTTATATCAGATTCTTTGAGTCATGAAACCCCCTATTTATGCCTTAAGAATAAAGGGTAGATTGGTAAGGTATTGCAGGCTGACTTGGGAATGGAGCTTTTGTCCAAGACACATGGGAATTTTTATAAATATCCAAGGGATTAGTTAGAGCTGCAAGGACACTTGCCATCTACTTCTAACCTGTTACTATTTAGATAAGGAAATGGAAAATAAGATATGGGTAAATATTTGCTGAAGGGCACACACTTGGTTTCTGCCTTCCAGCCTAGGGTTCTTGCTAATAAACACCTGAGCATGTTTGCTTTAGTCAGCCTGCTTTAAGCAATATCTACTACTGCTACTCTGATCATTTATGAGGTGTCACACATTTATCATGTTTAAGAATTAGCCAGGATTGGAGATTCTTGCCAGTTGGCCACCTAAAGCTCCAAGAGGATAGCAGAGATTGAATCCAATATAACCAGGAGGTATACAGGTTAGCTAGAAATAGCTCATCAGAGTTAGGTGTCAAATAATTCTGAAATTTTGCTGTGTGAGTCCCATTTACACATAGCAGGCTACTTTCTAGGCCAAAGAAAGTTGAGTCTCAAAAATATCTGCAGGAAAACAGAAGGGAAACTTTGGAATCGATTATTTAGACGGACTAATGCAGAAGAATGAGTATGTGGGCATGGCAAGTCGTACCCTATCCAGATTTCCACTGAGGGATCCATGAACAGTCTCTCCAACATGTTGTCCCTATTAAGAGATCATGAGCTCTTCAGACTTGACCTCTGAGGTTTTTGATGTCCTCCATAAACTTTGTAATTTTTTTCTGGCCAGCTACTGTGTGTGTGTGTGTACATGTACAAGTGTGTGTATGTATTCTCAAAGAGCCATCTTCTTAAACAAAGCTATAGCAGTTGCTGTAAGCAGCAGAGCCATCTTTTGTGCTTGTTTATTATCAGGTTAAAGATATTCTTTCTAGGGACTTCCCTGGTGGTGCAGTGGTTAAGACTCCACGCTCCCAATGCAGGGGGCCCGGGTTCGATCCCTGGTCAGGGAACTAGATCCCACATGCATACTGCAACTAAGAGTTCACATGCCACAACTAAGGAGCCCGCCTACTGCAACTAAGATCCGGTGCAACCAAATAAATAAATATAAAAAGAAAGATATTCTTTCTATACATCTCTCCTCTCCAGTGCAGTCTCTAAATTGTTTAACTCACATGATAGCCTGCTGAGGAGTATTATTTCAGAAATAATTAAACTGCTATCAGGAGTGAATGAGTCAGTACCTGGTGTTTCCAGACTTCTTTGGTGGTGAATTAGCTAAGGGAGCTCAGTTAGGGTAGACAAATGATATTTGTTTTCCTAAAGGTGGTAAGGTGGGATTTATATCTGATCTAAAAATCTAATATTGAATGCTACTTTGAGAGGCTATCTAGTTCATTTAATCCATCCCTTTTGTTCATAAAGTCTTGGATCTCAGTGAACCTAAACAAATAAAATCCCATTATTCTTAGCAGCACTCCATTGCTGGTGAACGAGAACTCAGCTCCATGTTTAATACCATTCATTTTAGCTTAATATCATGTTCTGTTATTCTTCCTTTTAGGTTAACAATTCATGCCGAGTGTCCCATGCATTTGGAAGATTTTCCTATGGATGTGCATGCCTGCCCACTGAAGTTTGGCAGCTGTATGTATTTTCTCACTTTCTGTTTGCCTGATCTTCTTCCAAAAGAAACAGAATATTTCCTATTCTGTCCCTTAGTAGTTTCAAAAGCTGAGACCTTTAATTCAGGCTGGTATGTGAGTGAGGAAGGGGAGTGGGGTGGAGTAGTACTAACTGATCAGGAGGAGATTTAACCTTTAACAGTTTTCCTTCTAGACAGGAAACCTTATTTCACCATTTTAAACTAATTTGTCTTTCATTAGATTGAAACATTAACATCTGTTTCCTAAATTATCCAGAAGACAAACCAAGATAGAACTAATATAAAGTACAATAGTAGCTTCCTAAAGGCAAGATCCCTCAAACAGAATGTGTTTGTATTTTTGAAATGCCTATTCTACCTGCATCCTCATATACTATAGTTCTATTTAATTCCCTACAGTAAATGGTAGACGGGAAGAGACTCTAGAAATTTCCTCATTTTTAGAGAGTACTGCCTTTGCCAGTAGCTGTAAATCTGGCAGAGAAATGAATAGATACATAGCCTATTTTCAAATGAATTAGAAAAATCAAAATTGAATAGAATTTGAGTGAGTTTCTGACTAAGAATTTCAGAGTAAGTTTCATTTGGGAGTCATCAGAGCAATATATCAAGGTCTGTGTTGATCATCTCTAAATTAGATTTATCTCTGTATTTTGAAGTAGAAAGTGCGTTTGAAAAGACCCAAATAATTGTGTGTTACATATTTTTTCAATCATTGTCAAATATTTACAGATTGTCTCCCATGGGCCAGGCTCTGTTCTAGGAGCTTGGAATGTATCCATGAATAAGACAAAGACCTGCCCATATGGAGCTTACACTGTAGCGGACAGAGTGATGGCAAAAGAGAAAACAAACACTAGATGAAAAAGTAAAGTATAAAGTATGTTGTAAAATGAGATGCACCATGAGAAGACATAAAAGTACTACAGAATAAGGTGGGGTCAGTCATGTCTAGGTGGAAGATGAGCATTGCCATTGAAATTTAAAATAGAGTAATCAGCGTAGGTCTCTTTGAAAAAGTGAAATTTGGGCAGAAATTTTGAGGAGGTAAAAGGTTTAACAAGGCAGATATTTGAGGAAATAATACTCTAGTTAGAGGGAACAGCCAGGGAGTCAGAAAAGTATCTCAGATATGAGATCAAATAGGGGATCAGGTCATCTAAGTCTTGAAGAACATTAAAAGGCTTTGAATTTTATTCTGGGGGACAATAGGGAGTGATTGGAATATTTTGAACAAAATAATTATGTTATCTGATTTATGGTTTTTAAAGAATCATTATGGATACTCTGTTAAAAATATAAGTATGAGAAAGATAGAAGCAGGGAGTCCAGTTAAGAGGTTATTGCAGTATTTCAGATGAGAGATGATAATGGCTCAGGTAAGAGTGATAGTGGCATAAGTGGTAAGAAGTAATTTGATTCTGGATGTATTATGAAGGACAATCCCAGAGGATCCTCCAATGAATTAGGTGTGGAATATTAGAAAAAGAGAGAACTCAAGGGTGACTTGTAGATTTCTGTCCTAATGAATTTACTATCAAGTTAGATGAGTATTACTTCCACTCTGGGTAGGATAGAGTTGTTTGTGGATAAACAATGCTCCCCTCATGAACAGTTAGGAGACCCAGAACTGTTGAGCAATAAGGATTGAAGATACTAAAATTCTGGAGAAAGGGTAGAACCTCTCACAGATGAATCTGTGACCTGTAGCTTCTTCATTCTTGGTGGTACTTGCCAATTCTGGCCATGGATTGCAACTTGGAATTCAAGTTTGGCCCTGGGCATAGGGCTGCTGCTGGATGATATTTTTTAAAAAAAAGTAATAATTCTGATGGTCACACAATGCTAAAGTGATAAAAGTAGAGATCTAAGAGATCTCAGCCTCTTGACTGATACCCCTCTCAATACAATTGCTGAATTTTGAACTTGCACAAAGTATAATAACTAATATGAAAACCTTTGAAAAGTAGAGCTGGCTTTCCTACAGTCTCCCAATGCTATAAAAAAGATGACATGCTAGGCTATCCATTTAAAACCCTGGAGAAGCTATGTCCTAAATATAAGAGGATATCAGAGATGGACTAGGTTTAACCAAAACCATAACACAGCTCAGTGCCTTATGGGATTAAGGTGATAATTATCCCACACTATCTGCCTAACAAAGGAAAGAATGAAGTCTCTCTGGTGGAAGTCAACATCATCTGAAAACTCTATATTTTTATTACACAATGTCTGGAATTCAATAAAAAATCATTAGGCATATCAATAGGCAGGATCATGTGATCTAAAACCAAGATCCAAAACCAAAACCAGAATATGAAAACAGACCTACAGGTGATTCAGATATCAGATTGTGGATAAGGACTTTTAAAAACTATGGTTAATATGTTCAAGAAAAAAGGGAAAAGATGAATAAAATAGATAAAAGATAGGGAATTTCAACAGAAAATTGGAATCTATAAAGGAGAATAAATTAGAAATTAGTTATGGAAAAGTACAATATCAAAAATTCAGAATTCAAAGGGTGGATTTAATAAGTAGAAGACAGGATTAGAGATCTTAAAAATAGTTAAATAGAAAATGGCAAAACTGAAGTAGAGAGAGACAAAAATACAGAAAAGAATAAATAAATACGTGGGACACAGTAAAATATATTGTCATGTGTAATTTTGTAGAAGAAAAACAGGAAGAGAAATGAGCAAAAGCAATCATTAAGTGGCTAAAGGCCAGCCATTCTTAAAACTGATGAAAGTTATCAATCCAAAGATTCAAGAAATTGGTAAACACCAAGCAGGATAAATACAAAGAAAACAACACTGATTCTAAAGTTTAAATAGAAATATAAAAGTGCCAAAAATAGCTAAGACAATCTTGAAAAAGACAAAGCTGGAGAGTTTACAATCAGAGTTTACAATCAAATCAAATCCAATGCCAGATAAGAAGACCTATTTTAAAGTGTTAAAGCTTTGGTATACTTTAAAGCAATATGTATTATTGTTGCAAAGATAGAAAAATAGACTAATGGGGCATAGCAGAAAGTACACACACACACACACACACACACACACACACACACACACACAGGTGGGGGGGGCTTTATCTCTCTCATACACAAAAATAAATTCCAGATGGATTACAACTCTAAATGTGAAAAGGTGAAAGGTAAAACAATAAAGCTTTTAGAAGAAAACATAAGAGAATATCTTTATGATATTAGAAGAGATATAAATTACTTAAACAGGACATAGAATAGCACTAACCAGAAAGGTAAAAGAGGATGACTTGGAATATGTTAAAAATTAAGAAATTCTCTTTATCAAAAGATAATGGTGAAAAGGCAAGCCATAGAGTGCGAGAAAATATTTGCATTGCATGTACATGACAAATTACTCAAATCCATAATTATTGATATCCCCTACAAGTCTATAAGTAGTAGTCAGAAACCTCAATAGGAAAAAAAAGGCCAAAGTGTTGAACAGTCACCTTATAAAACAGGGTTTTCCGATCACCCACATAAAGTGATCAATTACATTAGTCAGCAGGGAAATGCAAATTACAGTCCAGAGAATATTACTCCACACCCACTAGAATAACTAAAGTGCATTGCTGATAGGAATGTAAATTTGTACAAAGGTTTTAAGAAGTTGTTTGGTGGTATCTACTAGTGCTGGACATACACGTATCATATAGCCTAGCATCTCTAGCCCTGAGTATATTTCCAAACATAAATCAGTACTTATGTCTACCAAAGGCATATAATGAATGTTCATAGCATAGCTAATTTTAGTAGACTTGATACTACTCTAATGTCCATCAAAATGGATTAAAAATCTGTGACAAAGAAATTAACACAACATTGTACATCAACTATACTTCAATAAAAATATCTGTGACATATTCATACAATGGAATACTATAAAAGAATGACAAGTATATTATACTCAACAACTCAATCTGGATGAGGTCACAGGTTTAATGCTGAGTGAAAGCCAGACACTTCCATGTATATAGTGCATGATTCCATTTATGTCATATATAAAAGTAGGCAAAACTAATCTGTGGTGTTAGAAATCTTTAATATTTCATCCATCATTGCTATTGGTAGTATTTCCAAATTTCTATCATATTAAACTATGGAAATCAGGAATAAGAGTTGGAATTCCCAAGAATTTCATAAATTAAATGTTATTCATAAAACACTTCAGACTTTCATGCCCTTTGCTCATTATTATGGATATACAACTTTTTAAAATATGAAATAACAAGTTTAGAAATATTAGCAAATGCCAGTAACATTACTATAGAAGATACTCAAACACTGGAAAACACCCGCAAATCTTATTGGGTAGTATTTGAATTAAAACATTTGGATCTCTTAGCAAGGTAACAGAACTATACAAAATCAAATGTCAAACTTGCCAGTTTAAGGGTTTATTTTGCTTCTCAAACTTGTTATATCTTGAAAGGACACTCACAGTGTTTGTATACTGTATACTATGCATATAGACAATATATAATTTGCAAGAATGACTTGCTATTAGCAGCATACAGGGCTACAAAGATACACTTATAATAAGCAAAATCAACTGATCCGATCAACATGTACTCCTGTGCTGATATTTAGAATTTCAATACTTTTGACTCAGTGTGCCAGCATTTCCTGTTCTTGCTTTTCACTTGACATTAGTAGATTTCTTTAAGGCAGTAATGTTTCTGTGTCTATTGTTAAGCTTTAATACTTATAGTAGAATTATAATACTTTTTCCATTTTGCTGATTTCTCAACTATTTTTCTCAGTATTTGAAATTCAGAAAAAATATATAAATTTCCCAACAAATGCCAGGAAGGAATTTACACATAGAAACAATAGTCAGGATAATGGTTATACCTGATGGGGGTCATGCTTGATAAGGGACACAACTAGTGCTTCTGGGTGCTGATTATATGGAATGTAAGTCTGGTGTTCAGAAAAGATATCTGGACTGGAGATTTAATTCAGGTTTCATCCATATAGGTGATATTTAAAGCCATAAGGCTGGAGAAGTCATCTATAGCATTTAGAGGCTAAAGAGAAGAGAATAACTCAGTAAATGAGAAGGATAGGATAGCTGAAGTATGAGGAAACTTAAGGGAACATATTGTCCAGGAAACCAAATAAAGTACATTAAGAAGGAGAGAGTGGTTTAAATTCTTAAGTGGGCAGTTAAAGTTAACCTTAAAATCTCTAATAAGGAAGCAATTCTGGAATGGTGAAGTGAGAACTTCTGAAAATCCACTCTTCCATAAAAGCAACAAGAACATTTTCAAAAATTGGCAAAATAAACTTTCAATCCAAACTCTAACCAAAGGCTCACAACAATCTGAGGAGTGTTAGTCAAGAAAAATGGCTGATTCTCAGTAAGGCCAGAGAACTCTGTTCCCATCCTCTTTACCCCCACTCTGTAGAAGCCTGGAAGATTTTTTAATGATAAAATGGTCAATCCATCAGGAAGATATAAAAATTATAAAGATATATGCACCTAATCATAGAACCCCAAAATACATGGAGCAAAACTGATAAGAATTGAAAGGAGAAATAGACAATTCAACAATAAAAACTGAATATTTTAATATTCCACTTCCAATAGAACAACTAGACAGAACATCAACATAGAAATAGAAGACTTGAACAGACTACAAACCAACTAGATCTAGTAAACATTTATATTGCGCTCTACCAAACAATATCAGAACACACATTATTCTCAAGTGCACATGGAACATTTTCTGTGGTAGACTATATGTTAGGCCATAAAACAAGATGCAATCAGTTTAAAAGTATTGGAACCATACAAAGTGTGTTATCTAACCTCAATTGAATGAAATTAGAAATCGATAACAGAAGGGAATTTGGGAAATTCACAAATATGTTGAAATTAAATAACACACCTAAATAAACAATGGCTCAAAGAAGAAATCACAAGGGAAATTAGAAAATATTTTGAAATTAGTGAAAATTATGCACAATGTATAAACAGCCTAAAGCAGTGTTCAGAGGGAAATTTATAACTGTAAAGCCTGTATTAAAAAGAAGAACCTGACCTTCCACCTTAAGAAACTAGAAAGAGAAGAGCAAACTAAACCCAAAAGAAGCAGAAGGAAGAAAATAATAAATATTAGAGTGAAATTAAATAAAACAGAAAATAGAAAAACATTAAAGAAAATCAAATAATCTAAAAGTTGGTTCTTTGAAAAGATCAGTAAAACTGATGAACCTTTAGCTAGACTGACCAAGGGGTGTGGGGAACACAAAACACACACACACACACAAAACAAGAGAATAATCATATTACTAAAATCATGAAAGAGGGGACATCACTACTGACCTTACAGAAATAAATAGGATTATACAGGAAAACTATGAGCTGCAAATTATAGGTCAACAAATTATATAGCCTAGATGAAATGGAAAAATTACTAGTAACACACAAACTACTGAAACTGACTGAGGAAAAAAAAATAGAAATTTTTATTGGACCTATAAAAAGAGACTTAATTAGTAATTTTATAACTTCCCACAAGGCAAAGCCCAGGTCCAGATGGTTTCACCATTGAATTTTACCAGACAGTTAAAGAAGAATGAATGCTAAGTCTTCACAAAGTCTTGTAAAATACAGAAGAGGAGGTGACATTCAGTCAGGTCAGTATCACTATGCTACCAAAACCAAAGATCACAAGAAAAGCAAAGCAAAGACAAATATTCTTTATGAATATAAACACAAAGATCTTCAACAAAATACTAGCAAACCAAATAAAAAAAACTTATAAATGGATTATCCACTATCTTTAAGTGGGATATATCCCAGGAATATAAAGTTGGCTTAACATCCAAAAATCAATCAATGTAATACACCATATCAATAGAATAAAGGACAAAAACCACTTGATCATTTTGACAAATGCATAAACACATATACTTCATGCCAGAAATCCAAATTTGTCCTGATTTGCCGATAACTAGTGCCTATAACTTACCCTGTAACTTTGGATAATTTAAAATCCTGACTAAGTATTTGAATTAGTTATAAACATATACAGTGTTTGTTTCCATTTGGTTTTATATGTATGCCAACCTTAGGCTGTAGTTGTTATGTTCATCAGAACTCTTGTACTTTTACTGAATATGCCCAAACCAAACTGATTATTTTTTTTTCTCTAAAACCTTCTTTTGTGTTCCCTGCCTTGGTTTAGATCCTGTATTCGGGTTGTTGTTTATCTCTTCAAGCTCATCTCATATCGCTTTCCCCTTTACATCAGCCTTCTGCCAGTTCCTAGAACACTGCAACACTGCAAGATGTTTCCCACTTAGAAGACTTTGCACTTTCTGTTTTTTATGGTTGTTTGTTTGTTTGTGGCCTGAAATATTCTCCAGCAAGCTCTGGCTTTTGCTTATTTTCCATTTTCCTGCTTAAAAGCCACCCCCTCAAAGGGGTTTTCTGTGATCACTGTATCTAATGAAACCCCTCCCCACCTCATAAACTCTGTTTTATTTTTTTATAGCACTTATCACTGTATGATATTATCTTTATTTATTTACTTATATATTTTTTGTCTTTTTCCACTAAACTATAAGCTCAATGAAAGGATGGGACCTCAAATGTCTTATGATCTCTGTACATTAACTATCTAATACAATGTCTTAGTATTTGTTGAATGAGTGACTGACTTAATCAATCAAGCAAGCAAGCAATCATTCTCTGACAGTATGAATTCAAAGGGAATGCCTTCTCATTGGTGTTATCATGGCAAGATTGATTTTTACCTCCCATATTCCTGGGGCTGGCACATACCAAGGCTCGAGTAACAGAAAGAGGCATTTGGCAAAGCAACTAAAGGCAAAGAGATGCTAGTGCCATCATAGCCAATACAATATATGTTGAGGGGGCCATTCTGGGAATGCTGTAGTTCTGATTGTCTGATAGATATCCTTTCTGCAGTATCCATTTCCCAAGCCACTCTACCCCTGCTCCTCCATGAAAAAAATGAAACTGAGGAGAAGGGGTAGGACTCTATGTGAGGGAATTTGAGGGCTTACAGGAACCCAAAGGTCAGGGAGGAAGGAGAGAAGAAAGAGAAGGCCTAAAGGGGAAGAGTTCTGTTCCCCAGTGGGTGAATGAATTCCATCATTAGCCAAGTACTTGCAAAAGTTACAAACTCTGTGTCATCTAGAATCCTTCCTTAGACTTCCTCCTTTTCCTTCTTAACCATCATGAAAAGCCACCAGTTATATTCTGCCACTGAGATCTCCTCCCTATTCCACTTAATTCATCCCACTATCTAATACTCTATATTGTGTCCTAAATGTCATTCACACCAAACATTGTGATGGCCTTTTAACTACTGTCTTGGCTTTAGTTTCACTCTTTCTAACCAGGCATCCATATTGCAGGTTGAGCAATCTTTCCAAATTATACATCTGGCCATATCATCTCTCTATTTCAGGCATGTCCACAAGAACTTATAGCCTATGGACTAAAACCCTTATTTCATTTTTAAAAATTTAAGTATAGTTAATTTAAAATATTATATTAGTTTCAGGTGTACAACATAGTGATTCAATATTTTAATACATTATACTTCATTTAAAGTTATTATAAATTATTGGCTATATTCCCTGTGCTGTACAGTATATCCCTGTATTTTACTTATTTTATACATAGTATAGTTTGTGTCTCTTAATCCCCTACCCCTATCTTGCCCTCCCCCAAGTCCTCTTCCCACTGGTAAGAACTAGTTTGTTCTCTATATCTGGGAGTCTGTTTCTGTTTTCTTATATTCATTAGTTTGTTGTAATTTTTAGATTCTGTATATAAGTGATAACATACAGTATGTGTCTTTCCTTGTCTGACTTATTTCACTGAGCATAATACCCTTCAAGTCCATCCATGTTGCTGTTGCAAATGTCAAAATTTCATTCTTTTTTATGGTTGAGTAACATCCCATTTTACCCCCCCCCCCGCCACACACACACACAAACACACACAATATATTGTCTTTATCCATTCATCTGTTGATGGACACTTAGCTTGCTTCCATATCTTGGCTATTGAAAATAATGCTGCTTTGAACCTTGGGGTGCAGATAATCTTTGCAAATTAATATTTTCATTTTCTGCATATATACACCCAGGAGTAGAATTTCTGGATCATATGGTAGTTCTATTTTTTGTTTTTTGAGGAACTTCCATACTGTTTTCCATAGTGGCTGCACCAACTTGCATTCCCACTAACATTGTACTAGTGTACTAGGTTTCCCTTTTCTGCATATCCTTGCCAAGTTTGTTATTTGTGGTCTTTTTGATGACAGCCATTATAATACATGTGAGGCGATATCTCATTGTGGTTTTGATTTGCATTTCCATGATGGTTAGGAATATTGAGCATCTTTTCATATGACTGTTGACAATCTGTATGTCTTTGGGAAAATGTCTATTCAGGTCTTCTCTCTCTTTTTTAATCAAGTTTTTGGGGTTGTTTTTGATATTGAGTTATATGAACTGTTTATATATTTTGGATATTAACCCCTTATTGGACATATCATTTGCAAATATTGTCTCCCATTCAGTAGGTTGTCTTTTTGTTTTGTTGATGGTTTCCTTTGCTGCACAAAAGCTTTTAAGTTTAGTTAGGTCCCATTTGTTTACTTATCCTTTTGTTTCCTTTGCTTAAAGGGACAATCCAAAAATATACTGTTAACACTTATGTCAAAGAGTGCTCTGCCTATGTTTTCTTCTAGGAATTTTATGGTTTCTGGTCTTACATTTAAGTCTTTAATCCATTTTGAGTTTATTTTTGTATATGGTATGAGGGAGTGTTCGAATTTCATTCTTTGACATGTAAGTAGCTGTTTTCCCAGCAACATTTATTGAAGAGGCTGTCTTTTCTCCATTGTATATTCTTGCCTCCTTTGTCATAGTTTAATTGGTCATAAGTACGTGGGTTTATTTCTGGGCTTTCTATCCTGTTCCATTGATCTATATTTCTGTTTTTGTGCCAGTATCATACTGTTTTGATTACTGTAGCTTTGTAATACAGCCTGAAGTCAGGGATCATGACTTCCAACTTTGTTCTTTTTTCTCAAGATTGCTTTGGCTCTTTGGGGTCTTTTGTGCTCCCATACAAATTTTAGGATTATTTGTGCTAGTTCTGTGAAAACTGTCATGGATATTTTGATAGGGATTGTATTAAATCTGTGGATTGCTTTGAGTAGTAGGACATTTTAATATTAAACAATTTAACTATTTTAATTCTTCCAATCTGTAAACATGGGATACCTTTCCATTTGTTTGTATCATCTTCCATTTCCTTCATCAATGACTTACAGTTTTCAGAATATAGGTCCTTCGCTTCCTTAGTTAAATTTATTCCTTCTTATTTTATTCTTTCTAATATAATTGTAAATGGGATCGTTTTCTTGTTTTCTTTTTCTGATAGTTTATTATTAGTGTATAGAACAGCAACAGATTTCTGTATATTAATATTGAATCCTACAACTTTACTGAGTTAATTTATTAGTTCTAATAGTTTTTTGGTGCAGACTTTAGCATTTTCTATGTATAGTGTCATGTCATCTGCAAAGAGTGACTGTTTTACCTCTTTCCTTCTAATATGGATGTCTTTTTTTTTTTCTTGTTTGATTGCTGTGGCTAGGACTTCCAATACTATGTTAAACAGAAATGGCAAGAGTGGGCATCCTTGTTTTGTTCCTGATTTTAGAGGAAAAGCTTTCAGCTTTTCACCATTGAAAACACAGTGTTAGCTGTGGGTTTGTCATAGATGGCCTTTATTATTTTGAGATATGTTCCCTCTCTGCCCACTTTCTGGAGAGTTTTTATTATAAATGGATGTTGAATTTTGTAAAATGCTTTTTCTGCATCTATTGAGATGATCATGTGGTTTTTGTCTTTCCTTTTGTTAATGTGGTATACCATGCTGATTGATTTGTGGATATTGAACAATTATTGCATCCTAGAATAATTTCCACTTGATCATGGTATATAATTCTTTTTATATATTGTTGGATTTGGTTTGCTAGTATTTTGTTGAGGATTTGTGCATCTATATTCATCAGAGATATTGGCCTGTAATTTTCTTTTCTTGTATTGTCTTTGGTTGGGTATCATGGTAATAGTGGCCTCATAGAATGAATTTGGGGATGTTCCCTCCTCTTCAATGTTCTGGAATAGTTTGAGAAGGATAGGTATTAATTCTTCTTTGTATACTTAGAATTCCTCTGTGAAGCTGTCTAGTCCTGGACTTTTGCTTTTTGGGAGTTTTTTGATTACTAATTCAATTTCACTACTAGTGATCAGTCTGTTCAGATCATCTAGTTCTTTCTGACTCCGTTGTGGAAGAGTGTATGTTTCTAGGAATTTATCCATTTCTTCTAGGTTGTCCAATTTGTTGGCATATATTCATAGTATTCTCTTATGATTTTTTGTATCTCTGTAATATTCATTGTAATTTCTCCTCTTTCATTTCTTATTTTATTTGCATCTTCTCTCTCTTTTTTTTCTTAATGAGCATGGCTTAAAGTCTTGTCAATTTTATTTATCTTTTCAAAAACCCAGCTCTTGGTTTCATTTATCTTTTCTATTGTTGTGGGTTTTGGTTTTTTTTTTTTTTTGATCTCTACTTCATTTTTTTCCCCTCTGATCTTTATAATTTCCTTCCTTCTGCTGACTCTGGACTTTGTTTGTTCTTCTTTTTCTAATTCCTTTAGATGGTAGGTTAGGTTGTTTATTTGAGATTTTTCTTGTTTCCTGACATAGGCTTGTATTGCCATAAACTTCCCTCTTACAACTGCATTTGCTGCATCCCATAGCTTTTTGAATGTTGTGATTTCATTTCATTTGTTTCCAGGTATTTTATGATTTCCTCTCTGATTTTTTTCGTTAGCCCATTGGTTTTTTAGTAGCATGATGTTTAGCGTCTACGTGTTTGTGTTTTCTCCATTTTTCTTCCTATAATTGATTTCTAGTTTCATATTTTGTGGTCAGAAAAGATGCTTGATATAATATCTATCTTCTTAAATTTATTGAGACTTGCTTTGTGGCCAGAATGTGATCTATCCTGGAGAACTTCCATGTGCACAGAAAAGAATGTATATTCAGATGTTTTTGGACAGAATGTCCTTTAAATATCTATTAAGCCCGACTGGTCTAATGTGTCATTTAAGGCCATAAAACCCTTATTTCTTGGTGTGGGCAAATAAGATATTTTATAGTATAACCTCAGCTTCCTTTTAGCCTGTAAGTCCAGGGATACCATTAATTCCCTTAACACTCCATGCTCTCTTATGGATTTTTGCCTTTGCTGTGTTGTTCTTTGGCTAGGGAAGTCCTTCTATCACCTACTGAATATGACCTCATCTTCTGAGTATCACCCAGTTTATGAATCCTTCTCTAACACTACACTCTAAGCAGAATCAATAGAGCCTCCCTCTGGTTTCACTTAACACTTGTTTTTGTTTCATTAGTGTTCATACTTCTCATGTTTAGGCTGGTGCTATAACTGTTGTGCAATGTCTGTCTCCATCAATAGATTGTGGGCATCCTGGTGGTGCTCACTGTGCCTTCTTAACCTCTTTTACAAATATGGGGTCAGGCTGTGAGCAGACAATCAAGTAGTTTTCAATTTGTTTTTTGAATATATTTCTCCCTCTTCCTTCTCTTCCTTTAGTAGTTTTTGCCATTCCTGATTTGACCTCCAACAAATGAGAAGAAAATACTTTTTCCTCCTTTTGATTATTGTCAAAGAAATGAAACCATTGCATTTTGCATAAAACAAGTTGCCACTCTGGGCCCAGTGAAGTTTCTACGGTACTGGTAGCTGCACAATTTATTGTCACATCTGTACTAGAACATGCTAGGATTTTTAGGGCTAATATTCAGGATTGTATGGTCAAGGTACTCAGTTTAAGTTAAGAGATTCAGCAAGAAATCCCTTTTCTTTCTTGGGGGTGGATAATATCTTCCATCACCTACCCCTTCCCAGAACAGAGCTGTTCTAATTTCCATTGTCAAACTCTTGGGTATATTGGGCAGAACACTGCTTTGTCCTTTAACCATAGGGAGTTACAAACACTTGAATGGCAAAGATAAGAAGACATATACAGAAACAAGAACTACAATCCTGCAGCCTGTGGAACAAAAACCACATTCACAGAAAGATAGACAAGATGAAAAGGCAGAGGGCTATGTACCAGTTGAAGGAACAAGATAAAACCCCAGAAAAACAACTAAATGAAGTGGAGATAGGCAACCTTCCAGAAAAAGAATTCAGAATAATGATAGTGAAGATGATCCAGGACCTCGGAAAAAGAATGGAGGCACAGGTCGAGAAGATGCAAGAAATGTTTAACAAAGACCTAGAAGAATTAAAGAAAAAGCAAATAGAGATGAACAATACAATAACTGAAATGAAAACTACACTAGAAGGAATCAATAGCAGAATAACTGAGGCAGAAGAACGGATAAGTGACCTGGAAGACAGAATGGTGGAATTCACTGCTGCAGAACAGAATAAAGAAAAAAGAATGAAAAGAAATGAAGACAGCCTAAGAGACCTCTGGGACAACATTAAACACAACAACATTCGCATTATAGGGGTCCCAGAAGGAGAAGAGAGAGAGGAAGGACCAGAGAAAATATTTGAAGAGATTATAGTCAAAAACTTCCCTAACATGGGAAAGGAAATAGCCACCCAAGTCCAGGAAGCGCAGCGAGTCCCATACAGGATAAACCCAAGGAGAAACACGCCGAGACACATAGTAAGCAAACTGGCAAAAATAAAAATTATTGAAAGCAGCCAGGGAAAAATGACAAATAACATACAAGGGAACTCCCATAAGGTTAACAGCTGATTTCACAGCAGAAACTCTACAAGCCAGAAGGGAGTAGCATGATATACTTAAAGTGATGAAAGGGAAGAACCTACAACCAAGATTACTCTAACCAGCAAGGATCTCATTCAGATTCGATGGAGAAATCAAAAGCTTTACAGACAAGCAAAAGCTAAGAGAATTCAGCACCACCAAAGCAGCTCTACAACAAATGCTAAAGGAACTTCTCTAAGTGGGAAACATAAGAGAAAAAAAGGACCTACAAAAACAAACCCAAAACAATTAAGAAAATGGTCATAGGAATATACATATAGATAATTACCTTAAATGTGAATGGATTAAATGCTCCAATGAAAAGACAGAGGCTTGCTGAATGGATTAAAAAACAAGACCCATATACATGCTGTGTACGAGAGACCCACTTCACACCTAGGGACACATACAGACTGAAAGTGAGGGGATGGAAAAAGATATTCTATGCAAATGGAAATCAAAAGAAAGCTGGAGTAGCAATACTCATATCAGATAAAATAGACTTTAAAATAAAGAATGTTACAAGAGACAAAGAAGGACACTACATAATGATCAAGAGATTAATCCAAGAAGAAGATATAACAATTATAAATATATATGCACCCAACATAGGAGCACCTCAATATATAAAGCAACTGCTAACAGCTGTAAAAGAGGAAATCAACAGTAACACAGTAATAGTGGGGGACTTTAACACCTCACATACACCAATGGACAGATCATCCAAAATGAAAATAAATAAGGTAACAGAAGCTTTAAATGACACAATAGACCAGATAGATTTAATTGATATTTATAGGACATTCCATCCAAAAACAGCAGATTACACTTTCTTCTCAAGTGCGCACAGAACATTCTCCAGGATAGATCACATTTTGGGTCACAAATCAAGCCTTAGTAAATTTAAGAAAATTGAAATCATATCAAGCATCTTTTCTGACCACAACGCTATGAGACTAGAAATGAATTACAGGGAAAAAAACGTAAAAAACACAAACACCTGGAAGCTAAACAATACGTTACTAAATAACCTAGAGATCACTGAAGAACTCAAAGAGGAAATCAAAAAATACCTAGAGACAAATGCCAATGAAAACACGACGATCCAAAAGGGAAGTTTATAGCTATACAAGCCTACCTCAAGAAACAAGAAAAATCTCAAATAAACAATCTAACCTTACACCTAAAGGAACTAGAGAAAGAAGAACAAACAAAACCCAAAGTTAGCAGAGGGAAAGAAATCATAAAGATCAGAGCAAAAATAAATGAAATAGAAACAAAGAAAACAATAGCAAAGACCAATAAAACTAAAAGCTGGTTCTTTGAGAAGGTAAACAACATTGATAAACCATTAGCCAGACTCATCAAGAAAAAGAGGGAGAGGACTCAAATCAATAAAATTAGAAATGAAAAAGGAGAAGTTACAACAGACACTGCAGAAATACAAAGCATCCTAACGGACTACTACAAGTAACTCTATGCCAATAAAATGGACAACCTGGAAGAAATGGACAAATTCTTAGAAAGGCATAACCTTCCAAGACTGAACCAGGAAGAAATAGAAAATATGAACAGACCAATCACATGTAATGATATTGAAACTGTGATTAAAAATCTTCCAACAAACAAAAGTCCAGGACCAGATGGCTTCACAGGTGAATTCTATCAAACATTTAGAGAAGAGCTAACACCCATCCTTCTCAAACTCTTCCAAAAATTACAGAGGAAGGAACACTCCCGAACTCATTCTATGAGGCCACCATCACCCTGATACCAATACCAGACAAAGATACCACAAAAAAAGAAAATTACAGACCAATATCACTGATGGATATAGATGCAAAAATCCTCAAAAAAAATACTAGCAAACAGAATCCAACAACACATTAAAAGGATCATACACCACGATCAAGTGGGATTTATCCCAGGGATGCAAGGATTCTTCAATATATGCAAATCAATCAATGTGATACACCATATTAACAAACTGAAGAATAAAAACCATATGATCATCTCAATAGATGCAGAAAAAGCTTTTGACAAAACTCAACACCCATTTATGATAAAAACCCTCCAGAAAGTGGGCATAGAGGGAACCTACCTCAACATAATAAAGGCCATATATGACAAACCCACAGCAAACATCATTCTCAATGGTGAAAAACTGAAAGCGTTTCCCCTAAGATCAGGAACAAGACAAGGATGTCCACTCTCCCCACTATTATTCAACATGGTTTTGGAAGTCCTAGCCACGGCAATCAAAGAAGAAAAAGAAATAAAAGGAATCCAAATTGGAAAAGAAGAAGTAAAACTGTCACTGTTTGCAGATGACATGATACTATACATAGAGAATCCTAAAGATGTTACCAGAAAACTACTAGAGCTAATCAATGAATTTGGTAAAGTAGCAGGATACAAAATTAATGCACAGAAGTCTCTTGCATTCCTATACACTAATGATGAAAAATCTGAAAGAGAAATTAAGGAAACACTCCCATTTACCATTGCAACAAAAAGAGTGAAATACCTAGGAATATACCTACCTAGGGAGACAAAAGACCTGTATGCAGAAAACTATAAGACACTGATGAAAGGAATTAAAGATGATACCAACAGATGGAGAGATATACCATGTTCTTGAATTGGAAGAATCAATATTGTGAAAATGACTATACTACTCAAAGCAATCTACAGATTCAATGCAATCCCTATCAAATTGCCAATGGCATATTTTACAGAACTAAAACAAAAAATCTTAAAATTTATAGGGAGACAAAAAAGACCCCAAATAGCCAAAGCAGTCTTGAGGGAAAAAAACGGAGCTGGAGGAATCAGACTCCCTGACTTCAGACTGTACTACAAAGCTACAGTAATCAAGACAATATGCTACTGGCACAAAAACAGAAACATAGATCATTGGAACAAGATAGAAAGCCCTGAGGTAAAGCCACGCACCTATGGTCAACTAATCTATGACAAAAGAGGCAAGGATATACAATGGAGAAAAGACAGTCTTTTCAATAAGTGGTGCTGGGAAAACTGGACAGCTACATGTAAAAGAATGAAATTAGAACACTCCCTAACACCATACACAAAAGTGAACTCAAAATGGATTAGAGACTTTAATGTAAGACTGGACACTGTAAAACTCTTAGAGGAAAACATAGGAAGAACACTCTTTGACATAAATCACAGCAAGATCTTTTTTGATCCACCTCCTAGAGAAATGGAAATAAAACCAAAAATAAACAAATGGGTCCTAATGAAACTTAAAAGTTTTTGCACAGCAAAGGAAACCATAAATAAGACCAAAAGACAACCCTCAGAATGGGAGAAAATATTTGCAAACGAAGCAACTGACAAAGGATTAATCTCCAAAATATATAAACAGCCCATGCAGCTCAATATTAAAGAAACAAACAGCCCAATCCAAAAATGGGCAGAAGACCTAAATAGACATTTCTCCAAAGAAGACATACAGATGGCCAAGAAGCACATGAAAAGTTGCTCAACATCGCTAATTATTAGAGAAATGCAAATCAAAACTACAATGAGGTATCACCTCACACCAGTTAGAATGGGCATCATCAGAAAATCTACAAAAAACAAATGCTGGAGAGGGTGTGGAGAAAAGGGAACCCTCTTGCACTGTTGGTGGGAATGTAAATTGATACAGCCACTATGGAGGACAGTATGGAGGTTCCTTAAAAATCCAAAAATAGAATTGCCATATGATCCAGCAATCCCACTACTGGGCATATACCCAGAGAAAACCATAATTCAAAAAGACACATGCACCGCAATGTTCATTGCAGCACTATTTACAATAGCCAGGTCATGGAAGTAACCTAAATGCCCATCGACAGATGAATGGATAAAGAAGTGTGGTACATATATACAATGGAATATTACTCAGCCATCAAAAGGAACAAAATTGGGTCATTTGTTGAGATGTGGATGGATCTAGAGACTGTCATACAGAGTGAAGTAAGTCAGAAAAGAAAAACAAATATCGTATATTAACGCATGTATGTGGAACCTAGAACTATGGTACAGATGAACCGGTTTGCAGGGCAGAAGTTGAGACACAGATATAGAGAACAAACATATGGACAGCATGGGGGGAAAGCTGCGTGGGGGTGGGGATGGTGGTGTGATGAATTGGGCGATTGGGATTGACATGTATACACTGATGCGTGTAAAATTGATGACTAACAAGAACCTGCTGTATAAAAAAAGTAAAAAAATAATAATAAAAAAATAAAAATAAAAGAAGACACATACGGGTAATTATATGTTTCGGAATAGTAGAACCCAAACATGTATATTAAGGATGGAAGGCATCGGGGAAGATGAGAGGACAAGGGCCTTCTGAAATCACATTTTATTAATAGTCTTGTGATAGTCCTCACTTAATAGTCTTAGTATAAGTTTTAGGTAAGTGTGTGAGAAGAGTCCTGAGGAGAGGATATCCCTTTCTTCTTGGTGATAGTAGTTTAAAGATCTCAATTCTAGTTGGGAGCCCTAGATACCCCATAGGCAGCAGAGGATGCTTTGTTTCCAAAACTGAATCACAAAAGACCACAGCCATCCATAGGGGAAAATCTCTAGACAGGAGGTTACAAGTTGGTGGTTTGCAGATGTCATTTATTTGATCTATACAGTGTTAATAACCTTCAAAATTATCCTCCAAGATTTGAAATTTGGGCGATGTCATACAAAATTCCAGATTTGTTTATTATTTTATGAAATCAGAAGATTGGACAACATTGGACTCAAATCCGCACATGGTCACAAACAGCTGGGGCTGAGTAGTGGCCGTCCCTTGTATATGGGCACTTTCTGCTCTCTCCCTGAAAACAGGGTCCAATGTCAGTTGCCATTAATCAACTCACTTAGTTGATAGATTTAAGAGCTCCTAGTTGAATTAAGAGGAAAGTGACATAGTTCTTGTACCCACAGCTATAAAAATTTAAAATAAATAAATAAAAGATAGACTGAAAGGACTATTTCAAAAAAGATGGTAAGTTTGCATTTCCTAATAAAAATGAAGAATATTTATACACTGTTTCTATGCATACACAGTATGCTTTTGTTGAAAAATAAAACGTCAGATATCAACATTATGCAATCCATTATAAGAACCATAATTGATATATTAAAAAAGATGTACAATGAAAATCTTAATTTTATTAAACAGACTGAAAGTTCAACAGGTTTTGTATTTGAATATATACATTAAGTGTTGCTGCTGGGAAAAGCAGTTATGCATTAATTAAGCAATAAACCTTCACAGGCATCAAAATATTTTATAGACACAAGATTTATAAAAATGTCTTTAATTGCAGTAGAAATTATACATTGAACCAGAAGTATTTTTGTCAGTGAGTTGAAGAAATGACTGAGACCATATACAGGGCATATTATGTTTAAAAGTTAGATTTCTTGTGGCATTTTCTTTTGTCACTTATGAGAGTTATGTGTATTTTCTCACAATTTCAATGAGAATTTTGATGTGAATGAACAACTTTTGGGCATGTCCATTAAAAGCAAATCAGAAAATGGTTTACTTGAATATATTGAAAAAAGCCCTAAAAAATGTAACATAAGCAGATCACAATTAATACATGTAAGTGTTAATGTCAGACTTTTATGAAATACATATCCAACATTGCAAAGTTTTGTAGGGATACAGAATTTATGTTCGTTCATTGGTAGATTGACTAGCAATTATTTGCTTTGTGGTAAAAGGTTTAAGTAGAGCATATTATGGACATAATAGCTGCCACCATGAGCTGGAGACCTCCCAATGACTTGAACAATAAACAGCTCAAAAATGAATGAAGAGGGTGAGCAGTATGGTTGTCAGCTTCCCTTTATTATGAGACTAGATATCTGAGTTAGGGCAAAGTGCTCACCCCAAATATAAAACCCACTGTGCAAAGAGTTAATCTGTGTCTGGAAAGAAAGCAACTCTATTCTTTTAAGATACTGACTAAAACTAAATAACCTCACTCCTCATTCCCTCACCATTTCCTTACCCACACCCCTGTTAAAATTAATCTGTACTAAATTCTGTACTCGACATTGGAATTCCAAATACAAGACCTGGCATTAACACCCTGATGCAGAAGGAATGGTGGCAGGTTTCTGGTTTGCAAAATTAAAGTGGTAATAAATTTCAAAATAAAATTATAATCATTAATTATTGCTTTTTTTAATTTGTAATTTTTCATTTTGAATTTAAAATATCCCCAGTATGATTTTTTACATTATTTCATATGTTCACACCATAATTAATTAAAGAAAATTTTATTACATTTCTAGCAGTTTATTTTTCCTACAACTAGCCTGATTTGGTCATTTAAGATACCTCTCTAGCTCCTGTGGGCATTTGAATTTGTGACATCTGCATTAGGTAATATTTTAACCATTCCTCCCCTTGCCCCTACTCTCTATCCTCCAAGAGAAGGAAAAGTTTAACAATTTATTGGCAGTCCAGAAGACTGTGAGTCATTGAAGCAAGAGACCACTTTGGGTTTATTTCTGTGTGTTCAGCATAAACTGTTAGTAATTGTTCAACAAGTACTTAATACATGCATGGATAAATGTACTTCAGTTGAAGATATACCACATATCTAAAACTCTTTTGGGATGGAAGTTGTATTTCAATCTCATGCAAGTTTAGTATCAGAGATAATCATTTTCCTTTCCCCTCACTTCTCCTTCTTGACTTTTTTCTGCCTTAGATGCCTATACAACAGCCGAAGTAGTTTACTCTTGGACTCTTGGGAAGAACAAATCTGTGGAAGTGGCACAGGATGGCTCTCGACTGAATCAATATGACCTGCTGGGCCATGTTGTTGGCACAGAAATAATCCGGTCTAGTACAGGTATTTATTTATTTTATTTAGCAAGCATTTTTGTAACCTGTACCACATACCAGTCACTGTTTTAAGTGCTTATAATAACTTATGTTAACAAAACAGTCTTGTGAGGTAGGTACTATTATCTTAAGGAAACTGAGGCATACAGATGTTTAATAATTTGTTCCATGTCACAGTTATGTAATGTCAGAGCCAAGATCTGAACCCAGGCAGATTGGCTTCCAAGATCATGCTTTTAACCATGATGCCCTGCTGTTTCATCGTGAGTTAGGTCAAGGTCATTAGGGCTGGACTGTGGTAGAATAGAAAGCAGAGGGAAGTCATGATAGTGGGAGAGCTAAACTTTGATCCTAAAGTTTTCATGAAAATATTTGCTTAACTCCACCAATACAGAGGTGGCAAGGTAATAACCCCAGGAGAGGCCAGAACACAGCCAGGAGGTCCAGGAATGAGCCATGGAATTATTTTCTTAAGTGAATCACCCATTTCAGAAACAAGTGTGTCTGTCAAACATTGCCAGGTCCTCTCAATGGCTCTTCCTTGGACATTGATAAATGGAACTTAGAGGCTTGTTCTGTAGCCTTAAGTCCTATCTATTTGGAAACTGACCAGTTGTAGGGGCCTGAGGAAGGAGGCACCCTGAATCCCAACTAACTTTAGGGTATTTGACAAAATGGAGTATATCTTAGGGGCCCACATATCTTACAATATTTTTTGCCATGAAAGGGTGGGAACTTTCAACACTTGTCTCCATGGAAGATCTCTGAATCCACAATTATAAACGAAGTAGGGTACTCTTGTCCTTTTTTTCATTAGCTGGACACTGCTGTTCCCTCTCATAGTGTTACAGTATGTCTGTGGTCTGTTCTCCCT
This sequence comes from Balaenoptera acutorostrata, assembly GCF_949987535.1. Classification (NCBI taxonomy): domain Eukaryota; kingdom Metazoa; phylum Chordata; class Mammalia; order Artiodactyla; family Balaenopteridae; genus Balaenoptera; species Balaenoptera acutorostrata. Next base: position 130,594,111 of record NC_080085.1, on the reverse strand, counting down.
CCATCCTAAGACCAGGGGCGGGAACCTAAAAAAAAGCAGCATTTGAAATGGATTTAAAGGACAACAGGATTTAGAGATTTGGAACTTGGTGTGGGGAAAGGCTATTCTTGAGAATGGCAATACGGAGGTTCAAAAGGCCAGAGGTTTGTGAGAACATGATCTCTTGGAGAAGGTCAGCTGATCTGTGGGGGTGAGGGGAAAGTACCCACCTGGCCAGTTCTGCTCTCCCCAAGTAGGTAGAGGGAGGAGGACCTTTAGTGCCTGCATGTACAAAGTGTATTTTTACTGTCCTACTGTGACCCTTGCATTTTTGAGCGGAAGCCACCTCCTGCTGTGGGGTGCCACTGCTGCTGCAAACGACCTCCCATCTGAGATCAGACCCTCCCCTCCCTCCCACCCCAGCCTGTGGGCAAAGAGTACCCAGGCTCCTGATGAAGGCTCCGTGCATCCCAGCACAGCAAGGCGGACCCCTAGAGACCAAGGGTAACCCAGGAGCCCTGGAGGTCCACTGTGCAGAAGGGAGAGAATTCCTGGGGCTATAGCATCTGTTCACTCTCCTGACTTCCCCATCCCTCCTTGGCACTGCTCACCTGGTATCAACTTTTGAGACCCATCATTAGCCATCCAAGCAGCCCCATTTCATTTGGTTAAACCACTGTTTAGTCTTTATCACACGTTCATGATAGAAAAATTAGAAATATCAGAGGAGCAAAAAATGTAAATTAAAATATTCTTTAATTCCACCATCTAGAAAAAAACTTTTTCAAAGAATTTAGTGCATTAACTGATTATTATACATTTTGGTGTGAAACCTTTAAGAAGGTTCTCTTTGCACTTTTAATATAAATATGGTTTTATATAAATGGGACCAAAATATTGATACTGTTTTATAAGCTGTTTTTTGTGTAATTTTATATTGTAAGCATGTTTTCTTGTCACTAAGTGTACAGGATCCAAATAAAATATACACACAAGCTAGTGATATATTTTTATTCAGATATAATTGGCATTAGTTTCAAGTGTACAACATTATGATTCAATATTTGTATGTATTGTGAAATGATCACCACAGGAAGTCTAGTTAACATCCATCACCATACATAGTTATAGAATTTTTTTCTTGTGATGAGAACTTTTAAGATCTACTCTCAACAGCTTTCAAATGTGCAGTATAGTATTCTAACTATAGTCACCATGCTGTACATAACATCCCAAGGACTTATTTACTTTATAACTGGAAGTTTGTACCTTCTGATTCCCTTCACCCATTTCACCTAACACCTACCCTTGGCTTCTGGCAACCACTAATCTATTCTTTGTATCTATGAGCTTGGTTTTTTGTTCGTTTTGTTTTGTTTTTTGGATTCCACATATAAGTGAGATACAATATTTGTCTTGCTCTGTCGGACTTATTTCACTTAGCATAATGTCCCCAAGGTCCATCCATGTTATTGCAAATGGCAAAAATTTTCCTTCTTTTTATGGTTGAATAATATTCCATTGTATCTATATATACCACATCTTCTTTATCCATTCATCCGTGGAGAGACACTTTGGTTGTTTCCATGTCTTGGCTCTTGTAAATAATGCTGCAGTGAAGATGGAGGTGTATATATCTTAAGCTAGTGTTCTCATTTTCTTCAGATAAATACCCATAAGTGGAATTGCTGGATCATATAGTAGTTCCATTTTTAATTTTTAAAAAATATTTATTTATTTATTTATCTATTTATTTATTTATTTATTTATTTGGCTGCACCAGGTCTTAGTTGTGGCATGCAGGATCTTTTAGTTGTGGCACGTGAACTCTTAGTTGTGACACGTGGGATCTAGTTCCCTGACCAGGGATTGAACCCGGGCCCCCTGAATTGGGAGCGTGGAGTCTTAGCCACTGGACCACCAGGAAAGTCCCCCATTTTTAATTTTTTGAGGAAACTCCATACTGTTTTCCATAGTAGTTGCACCAGTATACATTCCCACCAAGAGTACATGAGGGTTTCCATTTCCACACATCCTCACCAACATTTTTTTGTTGTTAGTTCTAAGTAGTTAGTAATAATATTTTAACAATTAGAATGGGCATATATTAATTATTACCTGTTTTAGTTTTACTCTAAATTTAAAAAGAAAATTAAAAGGCCAGCATCTGAGGCCACAGCCAGCCTTCTTGACAATGATAAGTGTTGCTATCAGTGGGAAGCATAGCATTTCATTGTGAAATTCAATAATATCTTCATCTTACTGGATCATAATCCATTTAACCAATTACCTATGATTATTTTCTGTTTTAATGATATAAAGAACACTGCAAAGACCTTCTTTTTCCATATAGCATTTTGTTCCTATGTAATTACCTGCCTAGGATAAAAACAAAATATTGAGATTGCTATTTCAGAAAGTAGACACATTTAAAAAGTTTTCAATACATATTGACAATTTGCCATTCTAAAAGGTGAAACAATTCACACTCTCATTATCAGTGTATGAGCATGCCAGTTTCCCTTCACTCTTGGCAATGCAGATGTTATGGATTGAATTATGTCTCCCCAAAAGGTATGTTGAAATCCTGTTCCCCAGTGCCTCAGAATGTGACCTTATTTGAAAATAGGGTTATTGCAGATATTAGATTATAATAGCAAATTAGTTTTGAAAACATGATACAGTGTACATCAGTAAACGAAGCAGGTGTAAGAAGGAATGAGGAAGTTAAATGGGAATATCTGCAGGATATACTGTTGAGTGAAAATAGCAAATACAAAACCACCAAAGACTATAGGATATAGATTAGTATAGGAATAGTATTTCTAGAATATACACAAGAAGCTGTTAATTGTAGTTAAAGGAAGGAGAAATGAAATGGTGTGAAGGAGGTAGACTTTTTGCCGTATACTATTTGACACCCTTTGGTTTAGAAACCATATAAATATTACCTCACATAAATGTATATTGTTTTCATGTGACTATAAATTATGGGCATTCCTTTCTGAATTCTGATATGCTCCTCTATGTGGTGTCCAACATACTAATGGGAAGCTGGGCCAGAGGAAAACCCACAATCTGTGGGTGTTCTGTTTTGTATGAGTGGTTTTCTCTCTGAAAGCTGTCAGTCCTCAGCTTGAAGTAGTTCTAGGCAGAGGGCTCCTGCTCTTTGCTCCAGATTCAAACATGTGTTAAATAAATGAACGAAATTTCTCTAAATTGATGGCTAGTTCTTCACACTGTTCCCTACTTCAGCACTGACTCCATTTTCCCTTATTTGCAATATTTACATTAATTTTCTAAGAGGAGCCTGATCTTATTTTTGCATCTTTCCTAGAAATTTGACCATTTGTTAGAAAAACTCTCATTACTGTCACTGTGTATATTATTTGTTTAGACATGGAACATAGGTAAGTGAAGACAAATCAGAAAATAAGAGCAGCGTGGCGGGTGTGTTTTGACCCACCTGCAGATGCCATTCTGTGGGCGGGGGGGCGCCAAAACCCCATGACTGCTTAGCCAGAGCAGCAGTTGACCCCTGAGGTCACCATTTTGGTGCAGTGAGGCAACAGCCACCAAGGGACGTGGCCCTATTACGTGGCTCACTGCCACTGGAAGAGGGCTCTGCTGGAGTTCTGCAGTTGGCTTGAGCTCCGCTGTTGGGCGGGGCTTTTGTATCTACTACTCTGTATGCCAGAGCTGCGGGCTGCTCTCAGAGGTTGGGTTCCCTTGCAGTTGAATTTAGACTGCTGACTGTACTTTTGATCAGGCGATGATGCTGGCAGGGGACCTGATACCACCTCCAAGATTCACACAATGTTGGCTGTAAGTTATGCCATATTCCTTTGTGCTAGCTGACCCCAAATTATCTGGCCCTGCCAATTCCCAGAGCGTTCCCCATGAGGCAAAGCAGAAGTGGGCCTCCAGGGGGATGCCCAGGAAAGCTGGATATCTGCCTTGGGTTCTCATTTCCCCACTGGAGAAACCATAGACTCAGAGGTACCCTCTAGGTGCTGCACTGAGCTGGCCTGGGGGAGGGAAGAAGGCGACAAATTGATACCACTTCTGTTATCCTTCTAATGTCACTTTTCTTGGTTTTCATGCCCCGGATGGGTGCTGCTTCAGCTTTACTTCTTATATCTGGGATTTTCACAAAGTGTTCTCTTCCGTGGGTAGCTGCTAAACCATATTTTTGTGACAGGGTACTAGAGCCAGGGCTGTCCTATTCCACCATCTTGCTGATCTTAAATCACTCTCTTTGCTTCTTTGGAAGAGAAACAACAAGATAGAAATTGAAGGAAAGAAGGATAGAAAAGGAGAGGCTTAAGAAAATATATTCAGTTATTTAAAACAATGGCTAATTTGATAAGCTTTTGAAAAGTCCACTTGCTTTCCTTTCAGATCTACAGAATATAACTTATATAAAATATATAATAAATATTATTCATAAATATTAAATATTTTACATGATCAGATATAGGATTAATAGACAGGAAGGAATTCAGGGGTGTGAGACTAATATGTGGAAGGGGAGGAAATTCCCCAAGCTAATCAAAGTCCAACTATTGTTAAAAATAAATCTTCAGTGCCTCCTCAGCTGAGAAAAAGAGTGAACAGAAGGACAGGGAAAGAAAGCAGTTGAAATGTACACAGATAGGAGAGAGGGGGAGAAGGAGGAGAGAGGGGGAGGGAGTGGGGAACAAATAAATAAAAGGATTGAAAAAGTGGCAGAGAGAAAAAAAAAGCAACCCCAATGTTATAATGAAGAAATTCTACAATTTTGTATGACAATTCTTTGCTAAATTAAAACTAAGCCTACTTGTATTTTTCATGTTCACATAAACAAGCTAGAATGTGAATACACACACAATATGGATTGTATGTTGAGCTTTGGCTAACCAGATGGTGCTTCCTAGGCTTAGGTACAAGGGAGTGGGTGAGGTAGGAAAGTGGGAAATTGCCTCATTTGGGAGACATACTGAAACCAAATGAGGGCAGAGAGAGAGAGAGAGAGAGAGAGGTGAAAAATAAGAAGCTCTAACAAGAAAGGTAGTAGAGCAATCAGATTGCATGGACCTTTGGAGACTCTTTGGGGAAATTTGCCTTTTACTCTTTGAGAGATGGGAAACTATTGGGGAGCCTTAAGCAAAAGAAAGACTGAATCTGACTTTTATTATAATAGACTCATTTTGGCTGGTACGCTAAGAATGCATTGAAGGGGACAAGTATAGAGGCAAGGCACGTTAGAAAGCTATTACAGTACTCTAAGTAAGAGATGATGGTAGCTTAGTCCAAAGTGGTAACAGCGGAAGTGGTGAGAAATGCTCAAATTATAAATATATTTTGAAGAACTGTCAACGTATCTGTGTCCGTGTCTGCATTTGTGTATGTACACATGGAAACATGCACGAGGGAGGGAGAGGGAGCGGTCGATGATGTTAAAGATTTTGAAGAATTTTGATTCGTGCTCCTGAGAGCTACCATTTACTGAGATAGGAAAATCTGTTGGAAGGGATAGTTTGGAGGGGGTAGGAAATGGAGACAGTAAGAGCTAAGATTTGGACATGTTAGGTCAAGATACCTATTAGATCCCCAAGTGGTGATATCTAATGGATAATGAAATATATAGGTGTAGAGCATTATAGGGAACCCTAGGTTTGCCATATCAAAGTACCATAAACTGAATGGCTTCAAACAACAGAGATTTATGTCTCCTAGTTCTGGAGGCTAGAAGTCTGAAGCCAAGGTGCTGGCTGGGTTGGTTCCTTCTGGAGGCTCCTTTTATACAGAAGAGGGGAAGGGGGAGGGGTCCACTGTAGTGCTGACCAATGACTGAGTGGGACCACTGACGGTCGCTCATTGACAGTTGCTCGCCTGGGGGAGGGGCCCACTGCAACACTGACCAATGGCTGAGCGGGGCTGCTATAGCTCACGCCTGCCCCACCACTATTACAATTCCCCACTGTCAATGTCCATTCCACAATCTTGTGGGAAAAGGGGTGACGATTTTTCTGGCTACTTCCCACTGAACAGGGGAGATGAGGGGATGATTGTGAAATGGAATTGATCAGCTTTGGGTCGAGAATATTCCTTAAAAATGTTAGTAAGCAATACAATTCTTTTTATCTACAACTATTTGAACCTGATGAAATTCCTTCTACAAAGAAATTTTAATCTCAAAACTTATTCTTTTTGAAGAGCAACCTTAAGTCTTCTAAGGCTTCATAAACCCATTGCTCTCTAGGCCTCTCAGGAGTTGGGTCATTTTCTGATGACAGTGGTGCTGCTTTAACCCGAGTGTGATGAATCCATGGCTTTACTCCAGCTAACTTGACAGATGACTGTGTGGTAAGTAATACCACATGTGGTCCTGTCCACCTTGCGGTCAGCTGGTTCTCAGTCCCTTGTTCCCTCCAGGTTTTAAGGAGGACTCAGTTTCTGGGCCGGAAAGGATGTAACGTTACCTCAGTTGGATAGGCACACCTGCTGACAACAAACTCATGAACAGAGGTTAGTATAGTGCCCAGAGCTTTAACATAATTGGCAACTGCTAGATCTTTCAGAGCATTTATAGATCCTCCCACCTGGGCAGACACCTGGAATGGCCTACCATACAATATTTCAAAGGGGCCTAATTTAAGCCTGCTTCTGGGAGCCACTCTGATCCATAGCAGGGCAACTGGCAAGGCCTTATCACAAGTTAAATTAGTCTCTTGACGTATTTTAGCAATGCTCCTTTTTAGTGTATAATTCATTTTCTCGGTTTTTTCCTGTTGATTGTAGTCTCCAGGATGAATGTAGCTTCCAATTCATTTGCAGTGCTTTAGACACTTGTTGGGTTATGCTAGAGACAAAAGCAGACCCATTATCACTTTGAAGGGAGTTAGGCACCAAATCAGGGGATAATGTCCTTAAGGAGGACTTTAACCACTTTGGAGGCTTTTTCTGTCCTGGCGGGATATGCCTCCACCCATCCTGAAAAAGTGTCCATAAATACTAGCAGGTACCTGAAATTTCCTGTGGCTCGAGGCATTTGAGTAAAGTCTATTTGCCAGTCCTCGGTGGGGTAGGTTCCTCTGTGCTAAGTCCCCATCTGGGGAAGTCTGACAGCAGTTTTTGTGTTATTTTTAGCATAAATCATGCAATTTTGAGTGACTTGCTGGATGGCCCTTTGTAGGTTAGGCCCCATTATATATCTTTGAATCTGTTGTAAGGTGGCATCTCTCCCGTAATGGGTACTATTATGAATGTGCTGCAGCACAGTGTCCAAGAGGGCCTCAGGAATCAAAACAATTCCTTGTACTTTACATTTCTAGCCAAGTGAGGTGTGATCAAGAGTGAATCCCCATTCTTTGGCTCTCTGCTTCTCCTTTCCTGAATACACTGGCTGGTATTTTGACAAGTCGATCTGTGGGAGAAGTGACCATATCATGGATTGTTAACCCTATTCCTTTGCTGCTTTCTTTGCAGCTTGGTCAGCTAACTGACTGCCCTTTATTATATGAGTCTCACCCTTCTGGTGGCCTGGGCAGTGCATTACAGCCACTTGTGAGGGCTTATGGACTGCTTCTAATAGTGACAGGATTTCAGAAGCATGTTTTATGTCTTTATTGTTTGAAGTGAGAAGCCCCCTTTCCTTCCAGATCGCCCCGTGAGCATGCACCACAGAGAATGCATAGTGAGAGTCTGTATATATTTACTTGCTTCCCTTTAGCGAGGAGCAGGGCTCTTGTCAGAGCAATGATTTCTGCCTTCCGAGCTGAGCTCCCTGGGGGCAGGGCTTTTGCTTCAACAATCCTTTCAAGGGTTGCCATCACATACCTAGTGCATCACCTACCTTGGTCCATGAAGCTGCTTCCATCGGTGAACAATTCCATATCTGGCTCAGCCAAGGTCTGCTAGAATACACTAGCTTGATGACGTGTAGGCAGTCGTGCTCTGGGGACTGTGCAACATCAATCGGGAGCAATGTGGCTGGATTTAGGGCTGAAGTGACCTGAAGTCTTATGTTGGGATTGTCCAGGAGAATGGCTTGGACTTTCCCATTCTTCCAGAAGTCAGCCAATAGCCCCCTTTCTGCTCCAGTAAAGAAAGGACATGGTGAGGGACATACACAGTGGTGGGTTGCCCCAGGGTAAACTTCTCAGCTTCCTGAAATATGTCACAAGTAGCTGCTACAGCTCGAAGGCAGAGGAGTCATCCCTTAACAGTCTGTTCTAGTCCGTCTTGAGAAGCAGGCAACAAGTTGAGGGTTATTCCCCGGAGTTTGAATTAACACCCCAAGGCTTATGCCTTATCTCTCATGGACATACAGTTTGAAAGGTTTCTTTAAGTCTGGTTGTCCCAAAACCAGGGCTGAGACTGACTTTGTTTTTATTGTTTCAAAGGCTGTTTGACATTCTGTAGTCCAAGTAAGGGGCTCAAAATCATGTCCCTTTAAAGCCTCACGGAGGGGCTTTATTATGAGCCCATAGTTCGGGATCCAAACCTGACAGAACCCTGCCATTCCCAGAAACACCCTCAGTTGTCTGCAAGTTTTGAGTGTTCCCAAGCCTGCAATTTCCCGTTTTCTATTAGTCAAAAGACCCCACTGTCCTTGGGAAAGGACAAAGCCCAGATACGTGACTTGTTGCTTACATATTTGGGCTTTTTTTCTGGGAGACCTTATATCCACAATTGGCCAAATAGTTTAGGGTTCTAATGGTATTTTGTAGACACTTATCATATGTAGGGCCTGCTATAAACAAATTGTCCACATATTGGAGTAAAAGTCCTTCATCCAATATTAAGTTTCTAAGGTCCCTAGCCAACATTTCCCCAAACAAGGTAGGGGAATTCTTAAATCCTTGAGACAGGACTGTCCAATAATATTGTTAGACTACCTGTGTTTCTGGGTCCTGCCATTCAAAAGCAAACAGTTGCTGTGATTCTTCTGCAATAGGAATGCAGAAAAAAGCATCCTTCAAGTCCAAAACTGAGAACAAGCTGTATTCTCCCAGAATAGTTGTAAGCAGAGTGTATGGATTAGGTACCACAGGGTGCAAATCTTGGACTATATCATTAATAGCCCTCAAGTCTTGGACAAAGCAATACTCTGCTGAGTTTGGCTTTTTGACCAGGAAAATAAGGCTGTTATATGGGGACCTGCAAGGTTTATTCAGTCCTATTTTCAAAAACTTTTTGAGAATTGGCTGAATTCCCTTTTGGGCCTCTTGCCTCAGAGGGTATTGTTTTAGATTATGTGTCCCAGCATCCCTTTTCAATGGGATTTGTATTGGCCATGCATTTTGGGCCTTCCCTGTGGTGCCATCAGTCCACACTTCTGGCCTCACCTTTTCATAGACCTCAGGGGGAAAGAGCTCTGTCTCCTTTTCTGGGGCATCCATAAGTGCCATCTGTAGGCTTATAACATACTGCGGTGGGACCCTGATGTCAAGCTGTCCTGGCGAAAAGTTAAGTTACTAGAGCATTTAATTTACAAAGGAGATCTCAGCCCAGAAGAGTGATTGGACATACTGGCATATATAAGAAACTGTGTTTCAGGGTGAGGTCCCCTAATTGGCATTCTAGAGGTTGTAAGAAAACGATTTTGTACTTCTCCAGAAACTCCTGTGACCAGGATGGATTGAGATGTTTTCTGTGCCACCTTGATGTTTACCACAGAGTATGTTGCACCTGTATCTATCAGAAAGTCAATCAACTTGGCCTCCACTGTCAAAGTTACCTGGGGCTCCTGTGGGGAAATTGGAATTGGACGCCTCAAGTCCAAGGGAACCCCGGGCCTCTTCATTCATTATCAGAGTGCTCCTCCCTTTCTACCATATGAGAGGCTCCTATCTTTCTTTTATTGTTTTCTTTCTTATTCTTCAGCCTAGGGCAATCTTTTTTCCAATGCCCTTCCTCCTTGCAGTAAGCGCATTGTTCTCTCCCCAGTGGTGACTTACCTCTCTCTGGGTTAGTAGCCTTCCGGAAATCCAATGTTGCTGCCAGCAAAGTGGCATTCTGTCTTGCATCCTCTTGCTTCTGTCGTTGTGCCCTGTTGTTGAACACGTTAAAAGCAACATCTACCAACTGAGAAGGGTTCATTCCAAGTGCACCATCAAACTTGTAATTTTCTTCTTATACCTGGGGCACTTTGCCCAGTGAATGTCACATTTACCATTCTCATATTTTGGGGGGCCTCAGGGTCTGCATCAGTGTAGCACCTACAAGCTTGATAAATTCTTTCTAGAAATTCTGATGGATCCTCATTTGGTTTTTAGTGTATCTCCTGAATTTTGTCTAAGCTCTTTTGCCTAGGTACTCCCTTTCTAAGACTCACTAAGACACATCTCCTATAATATTCTAGAAGTGGCATGCCCCCATTATTAGGATCCCAGTCAGGCTCAGCAATAGGAACTGCCAGATTTGCTTCTGGAGCTTCATCTGGATCTGGTAGATGGAGCTGGTGTGATTCCTCTCTAGCCTTGTCAACAACCATCCTTCTTTCCTCCCCAGTAAGCATCATATTCATAGGAGTGTGAATGTCTGCCCAAGAGGGATGGTGAATGGCAAAGATAGAAGTGAGAAGTTCAGTCATATGGAGGGGGTCCTCTTGGTATGTAGGGTTATGGTTTTTCCAATTAAACAAATCTGAAGTTGAGAATGGCTTGTGCATCCATAGAAACACAGTTGGTTGGCCATCTGTGTTAAGGCTTCCTATGGGATATTGGCACAAGGGAAATTGCCTTGCTCCGAAAGTAGCTCCCAGTCCAAATTGGGTGCCCTGTTGGGTCTTAGATGGTGACACCAAACCAGGCCCCTGTGCCCCGAGGGTTAACATAGAAACTTCTAATTGATCCCCATAAGTAGGGGAAACAGGGGGCCGTGAATACGTTGGTGGCATGGGGGCTGTCGGAACAACTGCTGTTGCAGTCTGGTCGGCCAGTGGAGGAGCCAGATTGGCCAGAGGGGGTTTTAAGTTTTGAAATAACATGTCCTCACTCTCACTTTCTCCCTCTCCCTTTTGTAGAACAGGTTTTCCCTTAGTTTTCCTTTCAGACAGCTGTACCATAAGGTGGCAGCTATCTGACTTCTTTTCCTCCTGATGCAATAGCATAAATGCTTCTACATATGGAATCTCATCATTTTTACATGCTCTTTCACAAAGAAATTGTAATTGCAAGATTGTATAATAATTAAGTGAGCCATTCAAGGGCCATCACTCTCCTGATCCTAACGTATATTGGGACCACACACTATTACAATAGAATATCATCTCTTCCTTAGTCATAGGCCCATAGCTATATTTTGCCCATTTATTTAAGATACACCCCAAAGGGCTTTCCTTAGGGACAGATGGAGTTTTTCCCATATTTATAAGTTCAAGAACAACAAAACACAAAAAGCACAGGCAAATTCCAATACCAAAGGCACAAACAGATTCCATCATGAATGAATGCAAAACAAAAGCGAATGAATGCAAAACAAAAGCAAATGAACACAAAATAAAAGCAAATGAATCAGCTCACAAATCAGGTACAGTCCAACAGCGATTCCCCTCTCCAACAGGGTACCCCAATCAAATGAACAAATTGGCTTGTCCCTTAGAGCAAAAGCCCAAATTGAGAGGGGAAAATGTTCCCGGTTGTACACACCAGAGTGACTTACCCTACTATATGGAGCCCATCGGCTCCCAAATGTTGGTTCCTTGCTCCAACTGCCAAGCGCTGGGGCAGCCAGTGCCACTTCAGGGAATTTTGAAGGGAAGGTCCTCAGGACAAGTGGACCCAGCAGCTGCTAGGGCCTTACCTGAAAATTCCCCAACCTGGGCTGGCTGGCCACAAGCAGCAAGGCTCCTGGCTAGCTTTGCCAAAAATTTGTTACCAAGCCCAATCTCATTCTGCTTGCCACACGACAGGCCAATAAATCAGGAGATCAGTTGTTGGAGCAAGGAATAACAACCAATGGTTGAGCAGGAGCACTAACAGTAGCTTGTTGACAGTTGATTGCTAACGGTTGCTTGCTTGGGGGAGGGGCCCACTGTGACACCAACCAATGGCTGAGCGGGGCTGCTATAGCTCGTACCTGCCCCACCCCTATTACAGTCTCTGCCTCTGTCATCACACATCTCCTTGTGTCTCTCTCTTCTTTTGAAAAGAGTGCATCAGTCATAGTGTATTAGGTCCCATCCTACTCCAGTATGACCTCATCCTAACTAGTTATATCTGCAACAAGCCTCTTTCTAAAGAAGGTCACATTTTGAGGTATTCAGGGTTACGAATTCACCATATCTTTCCAGGAGACATAGTTCAACCCATAACAAGCAGGAAGCCCAGGCAGAAAATATACATTGGGGCATTATCAAAGTTGAAGATATTATTTAAAGATACAGGCCTGGATAAGAATGCCAGGGGAGTGAGACAGAAAAGAGTACTGAGTCATGACAATCTCAAATGTTGAGAATTTAAAGGAACCAGCAAAGGAGATTGGACAGGTCATGATGTAGGAGGGAAACCAGAAGAGCAACATAGCCTAGAAGTTTGGTGAAGAGATTCATTCCAGGAGAATGGAGTGCTCAATGTGTAAAATGCTGCTGACAAATCCAGCATAATTTGATAATTATAATTAACTGATAATTAACTATTGGATTACAGAGTTGATGGGAGGGTATAAAGTTAATACTTCAAAAACACTCAAAGTTGTTTGGTATATAGTAAGAGCTTAACACGTGTTCACTCTTATTTTGAAGAGGGGTGATGTAGGCCAGCCCATATTCTGCTATGTGAACTTTAGGTTTTAACCCAATAAATCCATTCAAACAGCAGAGCGTAGTGGTTAGAAAGTATAAGCTGTGGAGCCAACCCATCTGGAGTTGAATTCAGGCTCTACTACTTACTAGCTGGGTAACCTTCTGCAAATTGCTCAGTCTCTCTTTGCCTCAGTTTATTGACCCATAAATGAGTATAACAATAGTACCGACCTCATAGGGTTGTTGTGAAGATTAAATACTTTAAGAATGTTACATAGCAAATGCTATAGAAGAGATTATTTTTCATTATTATTTACATGAGGACATTAATATATTTGAATGAACTCGTGTCAAAATTGCTCTGAGCAAGCTGTGTTGGTACACTGTTAAGCATATATTTTTGTAATAGGGACAGTGCAGGCACACTAATGGTCCCATTCCACCAACAGTCAGTGTCACAGTCGTCCCCACAGTGGCAGTTTCCCTGGGTCATTGTCCTCAGGACCGGCCTCATTTATGCGCTCTCCCCCTTTGCCCCAGCAGTTGCCGCCCAAGGCCTGGAGGAGCAGTGTGCTGCAGCAGCCTCAGGCACACACATACATTGCAGCTTGTCGCCTTGGGTGAGTCTGAGTCTGGGGTGTTTCAGGTCTCCAGGCAGGCACACTGGCAGGTAGACCAGCAGACCGGTGGAGATGGCAATATTGTGACTGTGAATTTGGGAGAACCTCTGCTGGCGTGAAATGCCAGTTGAAGGTGCTACGGCTGGAACATTGTGACCTTGTAATAGGGGTGGTTGCTCATCGCATCTGATGTGCAAGGCCCCAGCACAGGTGTTGTGGGGGCGCCTCTGGCAGCAAGGGGAGGCCAGGAAGCTGGGGTGTTTGCCCTCCCCAAGGTCAGGGAGGACAGGAAATGGCCCCGGAGGAAATAATGCAGCTGCCTGGCCTGCCTGCTCCTACCAAGCCCTCCCCGAGGTGGGGCAGTGGAAGCCTGGACAGACGGGCCGGCCGGGGCTACCGCACTAGGATACAGGATTTGACACTCTCCCTAAATGGTCCCTCCATGCCAGTACAGGGGACATTTGGTGCCCGGGCCTGGGGCCCAAGATGCCAGCCTCTGCCCACCCACATGCCAGGCATCTGCTACTGGATGGTGTGAACCCCTCAGCTCGGCTGCTGTCCACGCCCCTGCAGTGCCCTCCTAGGATGTAGCAAGGGCAGGGCAGGTGCGCAGTGGTTAGCATGAGACCCTTGCCACAGGGGTCAGAGGGCCCACTCATCCAACAGTCAGCTTGCAGGGGTCCTCGAGTCAGAGACTGTGGTGAGAGTGTGGATGGCGGCCTTCTCCCCAGGCCCTCCAGGCTTTCTGGCCTCGGGGCGGTGGGTGAGCTGGGGGGCCTGGCAGGTAAGCTGGGGGGCCTGGGGACAGGCTGAGGGCTGTGTCCCACAGAGCCCCAGAGCCCCCTCTACCGCTGCCCACTGGCCAGGCTCAGGCCTTGAAGCAGCAGTGAACCTCTCCCCCATCCCCACCTCAGCAACGTAATAGTGGTGGCAGTCTCCATTCGTTGCAGTCCATGGAAGCGTCGGATTCTCTCCAGGTTAAATAAAAGCCTGAGGGCCAGCTGGGTCCTGGGCGCCTGGCTCTGTCAGTGATGATGGCTGGGTGGGGTTTGGGGACCTGGCCCTGAGGGCAGCACCAGCTGAGATCTGCCTTTTCAGCTGGGCCTGGGCACTGGTGGGAGGACCCAGACTTGGTGCTGGATGAACATTCCCAGACAGGGTGACCGGCCTGCACAGTACACCCTCCTCTTAGCTAGGACCTGACCTCGGAGCCTTGGAACCTTGAACAAGTAAATTGAGCGGTAATGACATTGCTTTACTTATGGGATTTGTTAAAAGCTGCAAGGAGGCATGGAGACTGAAATAAATGCCTCCCCTTCCTTTTCTTGTCAGAACAGAGAATAACATTTATTTTGGTGGAGGTTTACAGGAACATCATGACCTGACCATGACCTGACCTCAAGAACAAAGGATCTGACACCAAGAAGTTTGCAACAACTAACCACATCCCTCCCTCACCTTTCCTATAAAAGGGCTTTGTGGAAAGCTTTTGGGGAGTTCGGGGTTTTTAAGGTGTGAGCCACCCATCTCCTTGCATGGCCCTGCAATAATCCTTTCTCTGCTCCAGACTCTGATGTGTTTCAGTATTGTTTGGCCTCACTATGCATTGGGCACACGGACTTGCGTTTGGTAACATTTTGGTAACATGACCATCTCACCCATGGCCCTGCAGTAATCCTTTCTCTGCTCCAAACTCCAATGTTTTTGTATTGTTTGGCCTCACTGTGCACTGGGCACACAGACTTGCATTCGGTAACAACGTGACCTAGGTGGACAGCTACAAGAACAAAGGATCCAACACTAAGAAGTTTGTAACAACTAACCACGCCCCTCCCTCACCTGGCCTTTAAAAGAGCTTTGCTGAAAGCCTTTGGGGAGTTTGCGGTTTTTTAAGGCATGAGCTACCCATCTCCTTGCATGGCCCTGCAATAATCCTTTCTCTGCTCCAGACTCCGATGTGTTTCAGTATTGTTTGGCCTCACTGTGCATTGGGCACACGGACTTGCGTTTGGTAACATTTTCACCAAAAAAAACCCCCCAAAAAACAAAAAAACCCACCTCTGTACTACTTCATGATTATTAAAGAGATCTGGTTATGTGGACCTGAGAGGTGCTGCAATGTCTTCTTTTGAGTATAAGGTTAAGGAGCTTTGTGAACTGAATTGGGGCCCGCCTTGATCCAACAATGTTTATTTGGCTGCATAATGTCTAATTTTCCTCTCCAGGAGAATATGTCGTCATGACAACCCACTTCCATCTCAAGCGAAAAATTGGCTACTTTGTGATCCAGACCTACTTGCCATGTATCATGACTGTCATTCTGTCACAAGTGTCTTTCTGGCTCAACAGAGAGTCTGTCCCTGCCCGCACGGTCTTTGGTGAGTGTTGTTTTATGGAGAATGGGGCAGGGGCAGGGGTGAGGAAGGTGGAAGAACCATTACTGGAGTGAATGTGAGGAACACCTGAGCCCAGCATTAATAACTAAGTCACTGGATCTTGGTGTTTCTAGCAACTGAATTCTTAAAAGGCAGTGGAAATAAGAGTGTTGGAGTATTAAGATTTACTGAAATGCTTCCTGTCTCAGTCAGGTTTGCTTCAGGAGCTGCAGAGGGATGGAGCCGTCAGTGAAAAGGAGAGGAAATTAGTGGGCAGAGCTGGAGAAAGTGAAGGGTGGGAAACTAAGCTGACAACAGAGAAGTAGATTGGGGTTTTCTTATGACCCATTTTTTTATAGGACCATCTGACTTTGCTGCTTCTCCTCTAGCCTTTTTGAAAGTATGAATTATCTGACATTCAGTAAGAGCTACACAGAGTTTGAAGGTTTTTACAATAGTACCTACAATTAGAGAAATTTTCTTCAATATGAATTTACTGTTGTCTAGGAAGAGATTTGCATGTCATTAGCACTTTTCCCTAGGAGACTTAAAGCACATAAAACATTTTCTGCCTGTTTTTCCCACTGTAAGATTTTTTTTAGGAGATAAACATTAATTAACTCTTTTAATCTACTAAACTGTCTCCATATACTTGGATACACTGAGTACTCACAAAGAAGACTTTTCTACCCATATTTCCTACTGATATCCTGAAGCTTTACTGTGTAGTTAGAGAGTAAATGATGTTGTTTCAGAAAGAAGAAGCATTTTAGGTCAGGTAGAAGAGGAGACAGTAGTGGAGGAAGAGAAATAATAACCTGTAAAGTAAGAAAAAAGAAAAAAAAATTAGAAGGGTGTGATATCATGGAAGTCAAGAGAGGTGAGTGTTTCAAGAAGAAGGGAATAGTCCTCTGGGGTGAATTCTGTGTGTTTAGGTAAAATGCAGATAAAAACTGTTGGGTATCATGATATGCTTGGTTGCTAGTGATTTGAAAAGAACAGTTCTAGTGGAGTTGGGGGAGCAGAATCTATATAGGAGTAGATTAAAGATGCCCAATTTTTGGAAATATTACAAACTAGATACCCTGAAAAATCTTCCTCTATGAAATCCTAAAAAAAGCAGATAAAATATAGAAAACACTCTTTTTTAATATCTGAACTCATAAGAAATGAAAGAAAATACTCAGTGGCCCAAATGGAAGAAGGAAGTGAAAACTGGAATGTTAATCACATGAGCTTATACTGTTGTAGCAGGAAAATGGATGGATGGATGGACTACTAGTCTTGGTAGGTAAGAATTTGAGTTTTAAGGTTACACAAGAAAGACTTTTAGCCTGAGTGAAATTAAGGGTTAGAACTAGGACGGTGGTAGGCTTAATAATGGCCCCCAATGATACCCATGTCCTAATCTCTGGAACTTGTGAATGTTAGCTTATATGGCAAGAAGGACTTTACAGATTTGAACTAAGTTAAGGATTTTGAGATGGGGAGATTATCTTGCATTATCTCAAGCAACTTTAGTTGAGTGGGACAGACATTCATTATCAAAGAAGCATATTAGACTTTTAGAAGTGCTCAAAGGAAGTGAGGAGGGCAGTCACAAAAAGACTTTGTAGAAGAGTCTTGAAAGAGAAGCACTGGGTGGCAGGCCTGGATCTCTTTTAAAATGCCAAACCTCTTTGTCCATCCATGAAGTGCACCAAATGCTTGATTGAGGGTCCTACCAGCTCTGACTAGCTAAGAGCTCTTCACAAGATGACAGTTTTAATTAAGCCTTAGAGACTAGAGTTCTAAACATCTCTACTGAGATATGGCACATAAATACTTGTGTTGCAATATAGTTCCCTCCATCCATGCTTTGGCGCTGCTATGAATGTGCCAGTGTGGACAATTGCATTTGCTGATAACCATAAATGAGATAACTTGTTTCTTCTGTGAATCACTTCTTGCTCAGTGTGATCAGAATGTTACTGAGCCTTAGGTCCATTCTCAGAATTTACCAGGCTACAAATTCAGATACTTTGTTATGAGGTGCTAGCTGTATGGCTAATTCCTGACAGGGCTTGAAATGTGTTTTTTCTAACTCTCTGCCTAGTTTGTGCAAAGGTGCTCCTTTAGGATCTGTCTACTGAAACTGTATTAAGTCTTTTTTTTTTTTAATTATTTTTATTTATTTATTTATGGCTGTGTTGGGTCTTCGTTTCTGTACGAGGGCTTTCTCTAGTTGTGGCAAGTGGGGGCCACTCTTCATCGCGGTGCGCGGGCCTCTCACTATCGCGGCCTCTCTTGTTGCGGAGCACAGGCTCCAGACGCGCAGGCTCAGTAATTGTGGCTCACAGGCCCAGTTGCTCTGCGGCATGTGGGATCTTCCCAGACCAGGGCTCGAACCCGTGTGCCCTGCATTAGCAGGCAGATTCTCAACCACTGCGCCACCAGGGAAGCCCTGTATTAAGTCTTTTCCAGTCTGGATTTTCATTTATATAGTAAATATGTAAGTAAGGTACTCAAGGAATCAAGATATGAAAGGAGGGTCCAGAGGCTGCAGCACACATGGCTGTCTCTCTGGGTAGAGTTAATAGTTAATAGGCCATATCTGCTTGCTTCTCTGTGCAACATCTCTCACTCCATTAGGACTACCTTCCATGCCCTACTTGACCCAGGCTCATGAAGGTCACATTCTCCATCTTCTTGAAGAATCAGAAAGAGGTTCTGGCCATTCCTTCTTCCTCAATTCTGGATGATTTTGGGTACACAACTGCACCATCAAAATTCTGGGGGAGACAGTAGGGAATATTCATAGATGGGGAGAAAAAGGCAAGGAGAGATTAAGGAAATTGCCCAAGATACAAAGCAAGTAAGTGGCAGAACTGAGGACTTCCTACTTCTAGTGTAGATATTCAAGACTAGAATAATAACTGCTAACAGTTATTATTGTTAAAATGTGATTATAATTAGACTACTATAATTATTTATATAATTATGGCAATATTATTGTTAATAACAACAGTAAAAATAAGAATAATGTTAATTATAGAAGCTGCTATTTATTGAGTGAGTACTCTGTGCCAGATATTGTGCTGTGGGCTTTATGAACATCATCTATCTCATTTGATTCCCCAACAAATCTCTGAGTCTGGTATCATCACACACATTTTACACATGACAAAACTTAGAGGGGTAAAACACCTTGTTCAAGGTCATATTACAAGTAAGTGGGATTGCCAGAATTTGAGTCTATTTCAGTTTGACTCTAAAGCTCATATTGTTAACCACAACACTATATAGCTCACATGTATATCTAATATATGAACAGATTAGAAATACATTTTTTAATAGAATTTAAAAGTGAATAAAAGAAAGCCTTAAATTTAGGTTAATAAACGCCACCAAGAAAAAGAATCAATCCATTTAAAAGCAAGCTGTGGTTTGGCAAAAACTCATAAGAAACAGATGTTAGA
Organism: Balaenoptera acutorostrata; assembly: GCF_949987535.1. Lineage (NCBI taxonomy): Eukaryota > Metazoa > Chordata > Mammalia > Artiodactyla > Balaenopteridae > Balaenoptera > Balaenoptera acutorostrata. The sequence goes on along the minus strand of NC_080085.1, from coordinate 130,574,949 downwards.
ATAGTTTTGGTTGTTCACAAATTCAATAGGACCTAGACTGTGATGCAGCTGAAGAACAATTTTCCACAATAGTTTTTTGTGTTATTAGGAGAATAGTGTCCACAATAAGGGAAATGAAACTCCTACTAAGCTCAGACCATGTCCTGAGTCTTGGGCTCAGTTCTGGTCTGTTCAGAAGATAACTACCAGAATGGGGAAGGAGGAGAAATGAAAGAAGGAACTGGCCATGTTCTGGAGATGAACAGACACACAAGGAACTATGGCCACCCTCTCCAACTCTCTGAAGTCCTGTCCCAGAAATGAAGAAGCAGACTTTTCTTTCTTGTGTCGCCAGAGAGAGCTCTGAGATCAGTCAGTGGGTCAGGAGTTAGAGAAAGGCAGGTTTCAGTTCATAAGGTAGATTTTTCTAATTAGAAAGCTCTCTTACAATGAAATAGGTTACCTACTTTTCAAAGGAAATGTTTAAGCAGAGGTTAGAGGACAACTTTTAAGTGCTATACTGGAGATTCCTATTCCTGTGGTAATTGGGATGGGGTGGTTACTAGGTAGAACCATTCTGTTTTGACATTCTCTGTTTTTTACTTTAAAGGGGCCATTTTGGGTGGGGTGTAGCTCCTCCTTTCAAGTAGGAAGTTGGTGATATCATCAGATATGCTCTAAATGTCTTTCACTGGCAACTGGTTCTCATTTTCTCTCTCCCCAGGTGTCACCACTGTTCTCACCATGACCACCTTGAGTATCAGTGCCAGAAACTCCTTACCTAAAGTGGCATATGCGACGGCCATGGATTGGTTCATAGCCGTCTGTTATGCCTTTGTATTTTCTGCGCTGATTGAATTCGCCACTGTCAACTACTTCACAAAGCGGAGTTGGGCTTGGGAAGGCAAGAAGGTGCCAGAGGCCCTGGAAATGAAGGTAAGATACAGGAAGGGTGGGGGCTGGGAAGCACTCCCTGAGAGAACTGTATTGGAACCAGGAGTGGGCAGCCTGCAGCCTGTGGGAACTGGCCAGGGCTGTGTGCTATTCACTGGGGTCATCAATCCAATTCTCAACTGGAGTGCTTCTTGGCAGTGTGGAGTGTTTGCTGGGGGCAAAGAAAAGAGGGTAGGTATCATGGAGGGCTGATGTCTTGTGGTGAGGGATCAAACCTAAGTGTGATACTGCTGAACCCAAGGGGAACCTGTTGTACCCAGAAGAGTGGACTTTATCTTCAACCCAGAAAACAGTCTCTAGGGCCACTTCTGCCCCTCATTTTTCCAGTATGTTCCCATTACCATCAAACAAAAGTGATCATCATTCCTTCTATGTCTTTGCTTATTTTTTACTCTCTACCTGGAATGTTCTTTTCTTATTTTCCTGCCTGATAAAGACCTGCTTAGTCTTTAAGACCCAGATGAAGTGCTATTTTCTCCATAGAATATTTCCAGAATCATGCAGATAGCTTTAGCTTCTCTTGGGGTGGGGGGAGGGTGCTCATGATATTAAGAGCATTTATTTGTATTAGAGTTATTTGTCTGCTTCCTCACTAGACTGAACTTCTTGAGGGCAGGAGCTTGTCTGCATTCTTTCTAACTAGCTAGTATCCTTGCACAGCATCTGACTCATAGTAAAAGCTGAATAAATGTTAATTGGATTAGTGGATGGGAAGGAAGAAAAAAGAGAGAAAAAATGCCAGTAAACCACCTGGAATTGGTAAAAATAAAAACATGAATACAGTGAAATCAAGATTGTTGTCCTTGGCTGCTTTAAAAGAGTTCAGATCTCTAGCTCTAGATGAAGACTAACCCAAGATGCTAAAAAGAACTGGCAGATATGGTCCCAGAACCATTCTAGTACTCTTTGAAGAATCATGGAGAAGAGAAAACATAATGAAGACTTTTCAAACCGGAGGAATAGATTCCATAGAATATAGACTGGTGAGTTGGAAAATTTTTAGAATAGATTTTAACTATTTATTTAGATAGAATTTATTAACTCCTTGCTATAAATTATGAAGAAATAACCAGTCCCTGTCATCTCCCAACTTTTATTTGTTATACTACTTTTTCTGCATTGTCAAGTTTTATAGCATTTACATGCTTTTATGCAGCCATAATTTCTATAGTTGATTAGTCATAGTTCTACATTTACATAGGCTCTCTTCTCAAAATAGTCCTTTTATCCATTTTTCTGTTCATTACTTAGTTATCTCAAGGCTGTCCTCTGGAAGTTTCTTTAAGAAGAGTTCATGGGAACCATATTTCTTACCATCTTACATGTGTAAAATTATCTATCAATTGTGTTTGTTTATACTTAAATTATATTTAGGCTGTTGTACAATTTGTGGGTCACATTCTCTTTCTCTGATGTCCACATAGACATTGGTTGCTATATTCAGTTCTAGCACTGAATGTTGGTATGAAGAAATTTAAAACCTGCCTAAGAATCTCTCACATAATGGGGGAGGGGTGATTTTATGGCCTAGAAACCCATATGAATGTGTCTTTTATTTACAAATACCAGTTACTTTACAAGGATATATCTTGATCTATCTTTTTGAATTTTTCCTAGGGCAGCATGTTGCCCTTTAAGCCTATGGAGTCACAAGTGTCTTTGTTTCAGGAAAGCTTTCCTGAAACATTTCTTTGCTCTGTTATCGTCCTAGAAGCACAGATTATACATATAATAGAACTTTGTCCTCCATATCTACCATTTTTCTCTAGTAATTTGTAACTGTTATTTTCCATTTCATTTTTCTCAAGTGTGCCTTCCATGTCTCTGAACATTTTCACCCATGCTTATTCTCCTTCATTTCTATAGCAGTATTATTTTTCCTTATATTCATTTTATGATTTCTGCTGACTTAGCTTTTCATGTATTTTATGTTTGTTTTGTGTGTTGTTACACAGTCCTTTATTGGTTATTTCTTCTCCTTGTAACATTTTGCATCAATACCATATTATTTTTTTTCAATTGTTACTTGAAGTTGTATTAGAGGAGTTCTTTACTAGCACTGCTATGTGTGAAAGTATCATTTTGGGGAGAGACTGAGAGAATGAGTAGGATGGTAGTGAGTAGTTGAGAGTAAGTAGTTGAAAGTGAGTAGTTTGACCATGATCTGTTATCTATATAAATTCTTATAAATAACTCACAAGAAAGTCCTCTATGTATGGTGTAGTGTGTGTGTATGTGTGAGTGTGTGCACGCACACATGTGTAGTATTGTATCCTCTAATTTTTCCAGTCTCTACCTCCTCTCTACCCTGTGGTGGTCAAACAGTATTCCAGGATGTTCTCACTACCAGCCTTAAAACCATTTTGTTTCAAAACAGCGGTCATTTGTTTTCTCACTCAGGTCCTGCCACCCACCTTTTAGGACTCTATTCTTGGCCTGAAATCCAGAAGAGTAGGCATCCTCAGTGTCTTCTTCACCCTGATACAATTTTTACTGCATTTGGAAGCCCTTACTTTTTGGGATGAGAAAATGCTTTCAATTTTCATCAAAGGTGGAGTTTTGGTTTCTATATCTCATTTTCCTTATAATTTTGATTGGTTACAGAGAAGAAAAGGGAGCAAAGATGTCCTTACTCTGACATATTAAACTGAAAAGTCCCTAGAATATATTATTAAACAGATGTTTTAAGAGCAGTTAGCACTAACTATTGATAGCCAGCCTGAGTTCACTAAGAAGAAATTATGCCAAACTCATCCTTAAGAAAATTCATGAAAAGTTTACTAGACTGGTGGAACAGGAAATATATACATTTTATCAAGACATCTGACTAACTTTTTAAAATTATGTCTTCATGAAGAAGAAACAGCAGTTGAAAAAGTAGTACAATTATGCTCATGTAGTTGGTTGGCCAACTGAAGTCAAATATAATTCATTGATGGAGGGTCATCAACCTGAATGGACATTCCTGTGATAAGCCACAGGGCTTTGTCCTTGACCCTTCCATCTTAAATGCTGTCATCTGTGACTTAAATGAAGATATATAATGTAGGAGATTCAAATTTGTAAGCTGGCATTAATGAAGAGGAGTATCTTCTGAATTAGAATCAAAGAGAATTTCTGAAGTTTGAAAGAACAGGCTGAAATCAACAGATTAACATTTTCTTTTCTTTTTAAATTTTTTTATGGGAGCATAATTGCTTTACAATGTTGTGTTAGCTTCTGCTGTACAATGAAGTGAATCAGCTACATGTATACATATATGCCCTCCCTCTTGGACCTCCCTCCCACCCAACACCCCATCCCACCCATCTTGGTCATCGCAGAGCACAAAGCTGAGCTTCCTGTGCTTTATAGCAGGTTCCAATTAGCTATCTATTTTATACGTGGTAGTGTATATATTCTTACACATAGATTCTTAAAAAGTTAGTTCTGGGATAAAAAAACTTAACAAAAATTGTATGTTACAAACAAGATGCTGGGATATAGGAAAAGGGCAAATTTAATATAAGCCATCCATGTGGTGTAACTCCTGAGAAACCAAATTTTGTTTGAGTCTGAGTTAGGAGTTACCTAGACCAAGTGAGATGATAGGCCCCTTTTATTCTCTACAGGTTGGGCCATGTTTAAAATATGCTGTTCCAATTTGGTTACTACAGTGGAGAAGGGACAAATGCATTAAGGGAATGATGATTGCTAATTTCAGATATCTGAAAGGCAGTCATGGATACCTTGTGAAAAATGTGGTAGACTTTTTGTTGTGACTGGGAAGAGATGCAGTGGTGGTTTGAAGGTAGAGAGAGCACTAGAATAGATTAAGAAACTGTAAATGTAGATGTCAAAAATGATAACTGTTTCTCCAATTCCAAGGAGTACTGAAAATGAAAAAAGAGAACAAAAAGAATCATCTAAAAGTCTTCTGCAAAGATGGTGATCTCAGTCTTCCTCCTTAGTCCCTCTCCATGGTCAATCTATTTAAGTTATTGAAAGGATGTTGATTATGAGATTTGAAAAAAAACTATGGAATGTGTAAAAATGGATCTCTAATGTGAGGGTGCTGTGCTTTGTCTACACTGCTACAATATGAATGAACTAACAGTGAGAACCACTGACCCACAGGACAAAAAAATGAAGTGCGTTAAAAGTAAAAATAGTGAAATTTAATCATAACTTATTCTGCTTTTTTCCTTCTTTAAAGAGACATATTAAACCTTATTTGCCTCACAAAGCTAGAATGGGTGAGCACAAAACTGTTTGAAACTAATAAAAATGATTCAAAAATCTATTTCTGATCTGTACTATGATCAAGGATTAGATAAAATGTGAGGGGAAAGATAAAGGAAAGGAAAAGAAGGGGTAGGTGGGAACAAAAACTCATTTTCAAATGAAGACAAATGACTAATGACTACCTTATAATAGCACTCTGCAAAATAGATGAACTCTGGGCTTCTGAGGAACAACTACATGTTTTATCACTGCTTCCTTTAAAAATCCCATTAAAATGAGGGTAAAGAAATAAAATAGGTTTAAACCCACAAGTACCAGGAGAACTGGAGAAGGATTTCAGTCAGACAAGAGATTGTAATGCATTTTTCAAGAAAAATGAATGGGGAAAGAGAGAATAAGAACTGATTTATCAAGCTGGAGTAAGATAGAACCCCAGAGAAACTCAGTATTCAAGGTGCTTGGTACAGCAGACAGTAAATCATGGGGCTGCAATTAGGGGGATTGGCTAAAAGTCTGTGTGCAGAGTAGTCAAGACCCCAGAGCCTACCCAACATGTAAAATGTCTACAGCCAGATGTATACTTTCCTGAAGAGCAGCAGAAGCTTCTCTTCTAAAGAAGCTGAATGTCTCCAGAGAAAAGACCTTTACATAGTGACATTTTGGAGTACCCCATAAAATGACCTCCTTCCAAATAATCTTCTTAAATCATAGTTTGCAAATCAACAAGCCCAGCTCAGGTACACTGAGCATACAGACATCTTTTATGTTGCCAAATAATACTGGGATACCAAGGATTACCAAAGTGAAATTTTCAATGTGAAAAAGAAAAGATTAAAAAAAAAAACTCATCTTGGCAGGAACAGAGATAATTCAGGGAATTAAAGAGAATTTAAGAAAAACAAAAGTAAATTTTCTCTTATATTTGTAAATATATACATAAAATAAGAATAGGATGCTAATATAAAAGGAAATCAGAGAATAAAGAAGAGCTTTTGAAATGAAAAATAACTGCCAAAATAAAAATTTCAATAGAGAGGTGGGAAAATAAACTGAAGAGAATCTCCCTACAAGTAGGGTAAAAAGGAAATAAATGGAGAATGTGAAACAAAAGGTTAAGGGGCTTAGAGATGAATCCAGAAAATTCATCCAACTCAGAAGCTGCAGAATGAGTGAACAGAGAAACGGGAGCAAAGGAAATTAACAAAGAACAAGACATCTTTACAAATGGAAAGATATAAGCATCCAGATTGAAACTGTCCACATAGGCCCACGTAAAGTCACATCATCTTGCAATTTTAGAAGACCAGGGATAAATGATAGTCTACAGAGATTCTAGAAAGACAGTAAATGTTATCTACAAAGAAATGATTAGCAGAATGGCATCAGACTTCTCAGCTACATTGGACGCCGGAAGACAGTGGAGCTGTAAACCCTAAATCTGAGGATTTGAGTCCTATGCCTAGCCAAAGTATCACTTAAGTGGAAAGGTAGAGTAGTTATTTTCAGACCTGCAGGAACTCAGAAATGTCACTTCCCATGCATTCCACCTTAGGAAAATACTGGAGGATATGTTCTACTAAAACAAGAGAATAGAACAAAAAAGGGAAAGACATTGGATCCAGAGAAGAGGGTACCCTACAGAGGAGATAGATGAAGGGAATACGTAAGATGAAATCTATGCAGCAAGCACATCTGGAGAGGAACCAGTGAAGTTTGTAGCAAGAGGCTAGAGGTATTTATATAGTCATTTATAATGATGTTATTGATTATTGATTGAACTAAAAATATTGTTACAATTGTATTGGAAGATGGAGGAAGGGTTGCATAAGTGAGGTAAATCATTATCATGAAAAGATGAATGGTTATGTGCAAAACAGATAGCAGTATAAGCATATTATTTAGAAATATATAAATAACTGTTAGAAGTATCAGCTAAGAGAATTAAAAATAATTACGAATTGCTGGACAAGGTTGGGATACATGGGGATAAGGGTTTCCTGGTTTTCATTATAAGTCTTTACATTTATTTCTTTTTAACTATGTGCATTATTACCTTGATTACATTTTTTGAAAATTAAAAATAATAAAAGCAAATTAAGATGAAGAAATAAACCTCTACTTTTAAAAAGAAGACAGATATTATTCTTAGAACTGTTTTAAAGTATTTATAAATTCTTACCTAAATTTTGGACACACAGTAATTCTTATGCTCCTTTTCTTATTTTCAGGTAAGTATATTTGAATGCTCTAGAATAATATTTTATCTTATTTTACATTAGAGAAAATGCTCAACTTCCATCCATAGTTTGGAAAAGTTTAGTTTCTTATCATTAATGGCTTTTAAAAATTTGTCTGATATGAGAATTGCTACTCCAGCTTTCTTTTGATTTCCATTTGCATGGAGTATCTTTTTCCATCCCCTCACTCTCAGTCTGTATGTATCCCTAGGTCCGAAGTGGGTCTCTTGTAGACAGCATATATATGGGTCTTGCTTTTGTATCCATTCAGCCAGTCCATGTCGTTTGGTGGGAGCATTTAATCCATTTACATTAAGGTAATTATTGATATGTATGTTCCTATTACCATTTTCTTAATTGTTTTGGGTTTGTGATTGTAGGTCTTTTCCTTCTCTTATGTTTCCTGCCTAGAGAAGTTCCTTTAGCATATGTTGTAAAGCTAGTTTGGTGGTGCTGAATTTGGTGTTAGCTACTGCTTGTCTGTAAAGGTTTTAATTTCTCTGTTGAGTCTGAATGAGATCCTTGCTGGGTAGAGTAATCTTTGTTGTAGGTTTTTCCCTTTCATCACTTTAAATATGTCCTGCCACTCCCTTCTGGCTTGCAGAGTTTCTGTTGAAAGATCAGCTATTAACCTTATGGGGATTCCCTTGTACGTTATTTGTTGTTTTTCCCTTGCTACTTTTAATATTTTTTCTTGTATTTAATTTTTGATAGTTTGATTAATATGTGTCTTGGCGTGTTTCTCCTTGGATTTATCCTGTATGGGACTCTCTGCACTTTCTGGACTTGATTGACTATTTCCTTTCCCATATTAGGGAAGCTTTCAACTATAATCTCTTCAAATATTTTCCCAGTCCCTTTCTTTTTCTCTTCCTCTTCTGGGACCCCTATAATTCGAATGTTGGTGTATTTAATGTTGTCCCAGTAAGTGAGAAAGAGAAAAACAAATACCGCATGCTAACACATATATATGGAATCTAAAAAAAAAAAAGGTTCTGAAGAACCTAGGGGCAGGACAGGAATAAAGATGCAGACGTAGAGAATGGGCTTGAGGACACGGGAAGGGGGAAGGGTAAGCTGGGACGAAGTGAGAGAGTGGCATGGACATATATACACTACCAAATGTAAAATAGATAGCTAGTGGGAAGCAGCCACATAGCACAGGGAGATCAGCTCCGTGCTTTGTGACCACCTAGAGGGGTGGGATAGGGAGGGTGGGAGGGAGACACAAGAGGGAGGAGATATGGGGATATATGTATATGTATAGCTGATTCACTTTGTCATAAAGCAGAAACTAACACACCATTGTAAAGCAATTATACTCCAATAAAGATGTTAAAAAAAAATTGGGGGCATTCCTGTAAAAATAGCCACAAATTGAGTCACCACTTGATATTTTCTCTCTGGGGTGAATGATATTCACTGTGGGTTAACTTGTATTCATAAACTGGTGGCCTTCCCACCCTTTTCTAAAGTAGGTATAAATGCCCTGACAACAGTCATACTCTATCCCTGGTGAATCGATTGAAACAGAAACAAACAGGTGGATCAGCCAAGATGGCATAGTAGAAAGACCCTGAGCTCACCTCCTCTCATGGACACACCAAAATCACAAATATTTGCAGAAAAACCATTGATGAAAAAGACTGGAATGTACCAGAAAAGATCTTCTACAACTAATGTATGAAGAAGGAACCAAACAAGATGGATAGGACGGGTGGAGGCGCAATATAGGCAAGTCCCATAAACCCAGGTGGACAATCCACAAACAGGAGGATAATTACAATTGCAGAGGTTCTCCCCAACGAGAGAGGGGTCTGACTCCATGTTGGGCTCCATAGCCTGTGGGTCATATACTGGGAAAACGAGCCCCCAGAGCATTTGGCTTTGAAGACCAGCAGGGCTTACTCTCCAGAGTCCCAGAGAGCTGTGGGAAGTAGAAACTGTACTCTTAAAGGGCGCACACAAACTCTCACATGCTCCAGGATCCAGGGCAGAAGCAGTAATAGGAGCCTGGATCAGAGCTACCTGCTGATCTGGAGAGTCTCCCAGAGAGGTAGGAGGCAACTGCAGCTCACCTTGGGGACACAGACACTGGTGGCAGCCATTTGGGGAGCTGATTCTACCGTGAGAACACTGGTGCTGGTAAGCACCATTGTGAAATCCTCCCTCTAGCTTATAAGCCTCAGGACCCATCCCTGCCTGTAGGCAAAAGTGCTGAGACACCTCATGCCAAGCAACTAACTGGGCATGGGCACAGCCCCACCCACCAACAGACAGGCTGCCTTAAGACCCCCTGAGCCCACAGCTGCCCCTGGACATGGCCCTGCCCACCAGAAGGCACGGGATCTGCCCCACAAACCAGTGTGCAGGCACCAGACCCGGGACCCCCAGGGACCTCCAGCCAGAGACTCTGGGACCCAGCTTCACCCACCAGTGGGCAGACACCAGCCTCAGAACCCCCCGGGTTCTGGCCCCACCCTCCAGTGAGCCTGCTCTAGCCCTGGGACCAGCCTCACCCACCAGCAGACAAAAACAATTAACAAAATGGCAATAAGAACATATATATCAATAATTACTTTAAATGTAAATGGACTAAATGATACAATCAAAAGACATAGAGTAGCTGAATGGATAAAAAAACAAGACCCATATATATGTTGCCTACAAGAGACACACTTCAGATCTAAAGACACACACACAGACTGAGGGGATGGAAAGAAAGTATTCCATGCAAATGGAAATGAAAAGAAAGCCAGTGTAGCAATACTTATATCAGACAAAATAGACTTTAATAAAGACAGATAGAGGAGACGAGGAAGGATATTACATAATGATCAAGGGATCAATCCAAAAAGAAGATATAATAATTGTAAATATATATATGCACCCAACATAGGAGCACCTAAATACATAAAGCAAATATTAACAGACATAGAGGGAGAAATTGACAGTAACACAATAAGAGTAGGGGACTTTAACACCCCACTTACATCAACAGGCAGATCATCCAGACAGAAAATTAATAGGGAAACACTGGCCTTAAATGACACATTAGACCAGATGGACTTAATTGATGTTTATAGGACATTTCATCTGAAAGCAACAGAATATACATTCTTTTCAAGTGCACATGGGACATTTTCCAGGAGGGATAACATGCTAGGCCACAAAACAGGCCTCTGTAAATTTAGGAAAATTGAAATCATATCAAGCATCTTTTCTGACTGTAACACCATGAGAGCAGGAACCAACCACAAGAAAAAAACTGCAAAAAACACAGACATATGGAGGCTAAAAAATATGCTACTAAACAACCAATGAATCACTGAAGAAATCAAAGAGGAAATTTAAAAATACCTGGAGACAAATGAAAATGAAATCACAGTGATCCAAAATCTTTGGGATACAGCGAAAGCAGTTCTAAGAGGGATGTTTATAGTAATACAAGCTTACCTCAGGAAACAAGAAAAATGTCAAATAAAGAACCTAACCTTACATCTAAAGGAGCTAGAAAAAGAAGAACAAACAAAACCCTAAGTTAGTAGCAGGAAGGAAATCATAAATATCCGAGCAAAAGTAAATGAAATAGAGACTAAAAAAACAATAGAAAAGATCAATGAAACTAAAAGTTGGTTCTTCAAAGAGATAAACAAAATTGATAAACCATAGATAGTATTTGAGTCTCATCCACTCTTTCCTTAGCTGTGATCTGGCCCCAGGTACCTCCCCACATATGCTCTGGATATCCCACCCTCTCAGTAAACTGGTGCAAGTGATTACTTCTCTTCCACCTGCATTTTCTCCCCTTTCTATTGGCTTACTGACCTCCTCCTGATCCAGCATGCTCCCTTCCTCTTTTGAATTCACTTGACTCAGCATTTGTGCCTTTCTGTGTACTTTTATGTTCTCCCTTATATTTTAGTTCTCTCTTATTTTAATTACTCTTCCTCATTAGACAGCCTAAAATTTACTATCTTAACCATTTTTAATAAGTATGTTCACAATGTTGTACAACCAACTTCCAGAACTTTTTCATCTTGCAAAACTGGAACTCTGTCCCCATGAAACCAGAAATTCCCATTCTCCCCTCCAGTCTCCCCCTGGCAACCACCATTCTACTTTCTGTCTCTATGAATCTGACTTCTCTCAGTACCTCATATAAGTGGAATCACAGTATTTGTCTTTTTGTGACTGGCGTATTTCATGTAGCATAACATCCTTAAGGTTCATTCATGTAACCTGCGTCAGAATTTCCTTCCTTTTTAAGGCTGAATAATATCCCACTGTATGGATGGACTTTCATTGCATTCATCTTTTGGCTATTGAGAATTATGCTGCTATGAACATGAGTGTACAAGTATCTCTTTAAGACCTTGCTTTCAATTTGCAGGGTATATACCCCAAAGTGGAATTGCTGGGTCATATTTTAATTCTATTTTTAATTTTTTGAGGATCTGACATACCATTTTTCATAGCAGCTGTACCATTTTACATTCCCAACAGTAAACAAGGGTTCAAATTTCTCCATATCCTTGTCTACACTTGTTATTTTCTTTTTTTATTTTATTGCTCTTATTGTTGATAGTAGGCACCCTAATGGGTGTAAGGTGGTATCTCACTGTGGTTTTGATTTGCATTTCCCTTATGACCAGTGATATTAAGGATCTTTTCACATGCTTATTAGCCAATTCTATATCTTCTTTGGAGAAGAAGATATTCAAAGTCTATTCAAGTCCTTTGCCATTTAAAAAACTGGGTTGTTTGCATTTAAAAATTGGGTCTTTGTCTGATTTGTCTTTGAATCCAACATAGCATATACTCCATTACTTTGCCCCACTTCTGAAAACTGGGGTTCAGGAAAGCTGGATGAATGTTACGGGGTTAACACAGAGTCACAGGACCATATCTGCATATACTCTGAGGTCCTGGTGGTCTCGGGTACATTCAGGGCTTCAACTAACTCTCTAATTAGCACTTCTGGAAAGAATAAACGTGAGTGCCATCTGAGAAAAACTCTTGAGTTGGACATGCATTGATCCATAAAAGTTTTCATTACCTCATTCCAAAATGCATATGAGGTGGCCTTCTAGAAAGAAAAGTATCCTTGTCCTCAGGTCAAAATGCTTGGAGGAATTTGGAAGAGTCAATTTCATTTTGGTGGTATGGGAATTACTCCAGGATGAACTATAGAGGTATGCTGTCTGTATAGGAGAGGTCAAGACTCAGGAGGAAAAAACTAGAAATCACATCAATAATCTTCATTTGGGGGGTCATTTTTCATTCTGTAAACATCTATCATGTAGCTAAGAGCCTGGCATTGGCTAAGGAGGTAGGAACAGAATTGCATATTGGTCAAAGTTAAGTCACTCTAGTTTGTATCTATCAAATTCCAGGGCATAGAAAATTATTAGAAAACTAGATGCAGAAATGGGAATTATTAACTATTAATCTCTGCCTCCTGCTTCTGTCTTCTCAGCACTATAACTTTTGCTTTGATTTCCCTTCTTTGACAATTTAGGTAAAAATTATAGTGGCTGATTAAAATGTGCCATGATGGAAAGGGCGAGGGAAATTAAAAGGTAATTTTCTTTTATTACTTAAAAAAATCTGCGATTAAATCAACTGCTGCTTTTCCACCTATAGAACACAAAGTGCCTACAGAGCTAAATAAAGTGTTTGCTGTTCAGAATGATTATTTCAGAGACTTGGTCGTAACCAGCTAATAAGATGACTAAATGAAATAATATATGTGAGTATGAAAGCTTCTAGCAAAGTCAGGGTAGTGGTTTTTTCTTTCCTTTTTTTCTTGTGTACCCATGAAAAAAAAGAGATTACTAAGCAAATTAATAAGTAAGCAGGCAAACAAGTGAAGTTCTCCTTTATTTAACAGCCGAGGCATTTAGCAGCAGGACTGTATTCACAATGAATTTGCTAATTATAAATGAGTCCCATGTAGTCTTTAAAACATTTACGCAGTTCTTAGAAGCCTTAGAGTTCTGTCCCCCTCCACTTGTAGCAATGTGACTACAATCCTCAAGGAGAAAGAACAGTATTGCTTTTTAAATGTCCATTAGTCAGACTGCTCATTTACTTAAACCAGCACCCCCTTTTTTGTCCCCCTTCCCCTCCCTGATGAAAACCCTGAAGCCAGCATAGGCAGGCCTTTACCATGCACACTGTCATCCAACTACAGCAAACTACTTGTCATCCCTCAAATAAGCAGTGCCCTTGGCCTGTGCACTGGCCTTTGCTACATCTTCATCTGGTGAGCTCCTGCTCATCTTTTGCGACCCAGCTCACCATCCTCATTGCCTTCTCTGAGCCACCTTTTCCAGCACCTGTAGGTACTTTGCCCCTCCCTCTACTGAATTCCCATCACACTTTGTTCATATCTCTTAGAACTCTTATCACATTATATGGCAATGATGTGTTCACAAGGCTCTCTCCCTTGCTGGACTGTAAACTCCTAGAAAACAGGGACTGAAACTGACTGAACTTTTAACCTTCCTACATATTCCTAAACACCTAGCATAGTTCTTGGCCCAGTAAATATTCAGTAAATATTGGGCAAAAGTTATTATTAGGATCAGGAAGATAAATGGCAGTGCGGTCTAAAGAAGGAAAAAAAACGATCAAAATGGTGGGAACTCTGAAGTAAAGAAGTAAAGAAATAGAAATAGATTAGGAGAAAGGGGGTCAGTAAGAGAGGGTGGGAGTAGAGAAATCTAGGAAGGAAACAAGTAGGAAGTAAAGAAGTAAAACATGCTGGGAAGCAAAGTAACATTAAGAAAGGGAACAATGTGGGGCTTCCCTGGTGGCGCAGTGGCTGAGAATCTGCCTGCTAATGCAGGGGACACAGGTTCGAGCCCTGGTCTGGGAAGATCCCACATGCCGTGGAGCAACTAGGCCCGTGAGCCACAAACACTGAGCCTGCGCGTCTGGAGCCTGTGCTCCTCAACAGGAGAGGCCGCGATGGTGAGAGGCCCGCGCACCGCAATGAAGAGGGGCCCCCGCTCGCCGCAACTGGAGAAAGCCCTCGCACAGAAACGAAGACCCAACACAGCCAAAAATAAAATAAAATCAATTAATTAAAAAAAAAAAAGAAAGGGAACAATGTGAGGTGTGTGAAATTAGGGCAACATAATTAGTTGTCACTTTTTGTCAAATACTCCTGGGTATTTTTGAAGCTCATCTAGCTCCACTTTTCCCTAGAAACAAAGAGAGATGGAAGGAAGAAAAGGCCAGAGTGGGAAGTGAGGCAACAAACACTATGAGCTCAGCACTCAGACTATGACCTCAGCCACTGTCTTTGGCCTCCCCTGTTCCTCAGCCTCTCAGCCTCTCTCTTCTGATCCAGGCCTGAGCTTTGTCTTCTTTTCTCTTTTCTACATGGAAGGTCCATGTATACACAAGTCATATATATGAGAACAAATGGGCACATGTGTCTATGCTTGTTTACCACTGAGTTTTTTTATAATCTGGAAAAAGAAAACAAAGTGTAGTGTCATAGCAAGCCCCCAGCATCCCTGCCTTTGTTGTGTCAGAGGGAAGCATTTGCATAACTCCCTGGGGAGGCTGTGGCTCCTGCCTGCAGCCTTGCAAGAATGGACATTTACAGTGCATGAAGGGTGAGATACTGTTATAATGATGCATGGAAACATGCCGAAGCATTTATGTGTCTTTAAGGCGAAATGACTTTCAGACTCACCAAGCTCTCTTCCTCACAGGAGATATGCCACTTGATGGTTGAAGCCTTTTGGAGTTATGTCTCGGGTAACCAAAAAGTGTCTCATACTTACAGAAAGCAGTACAGTGCAGCCCTGGATAAAAGTTGAGAGCCCAGGTGGCTAGTGTGGGCTCTGCCACTCAGTCTGAGGCTGAGTTTTCTCATCTGTCAAATGGGAGTAATCTCACACACTTACCTCCTATGATTACTGTGAGGATCAAATCACATTATTTTACAGGACCCTACATGTGACCAAGATTTCACAGTTTTCTAGTTATTTCTACCACCATTTTTTCATCTGACCCTCTCAACAACCCTGACAAATACTTTGATCCTCATTTTACAGATGAAGAAAGTAAAGCTCTAAGAGAAGTGACTTGGCCAAAGCCACATAGCTAGTAAACCAGGATGTTGCAAATTTTCTGTTTTCAAACTCATCTTCAATTATCCCCAGACACAAACCTGGCTACTCTGTGCTATTGGCTTCATAGCCCCTCTTTCCTAACTTCCCTCATGGCTCCTCCTCCCCACAGCCTCTGAAGGTGTTCTGTATAATGGATTAATTAGCTTTTGTTTTGTTCCCCCCTTCTCCCCTACTTTTTCTGGCCCCTAGAAGAAAACACCAGCAGTCCCAACAAAGAAAACCAGCACCACCTTCAACATCGTGGGGACCACCTATCCCATCAACCTGGCCAAGGACACTGAGTTCTCCACCATCTCCAAGGGCGCTGCTCCTAGTGCCTCCTCAACCCCGACAATCATTGCTTCACCCAAGACCACCTACGTGCAGGATATCCCAACTGAGACCAAGACCTACAACAGTGTCAGCAAGGTTGACAAAATTTCCCGCATCATTTTTCCTGTGCTCTTTGCCATTTTCAATCTGGTCTATTGGGCCACATATGTCAACCGGGAGTCAGCTATCAAGGGCATGATCCGCAAACAGTAGATGTTGGCGGTGCCGCAACCAGAGCACTGTATACCCTAAGGAAGTGTCCATGCACCCAAACCCCAGGGCTCCCCTTCATGTGTTTCAGGATTCTTCTTTTTTAACCTTCTTACCAAGCCATGACTCTCAATTAATATTTATGAATCTCAATGAAGAAACAATAACAACAGAAAAAATTACTTGTCCCCATTGCTGAGTATATCCTCATTGGAGCCAAACACTGCCATTTGTCCAGCTGCTCATCTTAATCTGCCAATCTCCCTCAGCTGAGGGCACAGCATGTATTTTATTGCACTCTGCCCACTAAAGAAAGAACAGGAGACTCTATGCCCTGTAGTGAGAGCCTTGGCTATTTGAAAGGTCCAGACTAAGGATGATTGTTGACTGGTCCAGATCAGATGATTCTGACTCACTAGGGAGCCAGGCTGGGTCCCATGTGGTCCTACCTGCCACCTCCCCTGCCCACAGCAGGGCCCACTAGGCATAAGTACTGATAACAAAGGCAGGAGCCAGTGCTAATCTCTGAACATGGCCCACAACCCCTTTATTGGCTTGGAGGTGAGTGTGGACAGTTGAGGCTTACCACTGTCTACCATGTATGGCCAAAACAGATAGAACCAACTGGGCCAGCCTGGCACCAAGATGGCTGATGACCTGCCATGTCTAGCCCCTCAGGAAAATAGTACCCTCTTTGGTATATCTCTCCTCCAGAAAGCCCTTTTCTCTCAAGCCCTTTGAACCCGTTGCAGCCAGCTGGACATTGCTTAGCTTGGACTCATTACTGCCTGCAAACTCTTTAGGAAGAGGATCAAGTAATTTTTAAAATTTATACTAAAAAGGGACATATAGAACAAATTCTAGATCAAATGCCTAAATTTTTAAAAACATTAGAGAGACAGGAAAGTCACCTCCCTGCCAAGGCAGCTAGTCAAATACTGGATGGAGTAAGTGATTTGGGCTGGATGGTAGTTGAGGCTTGAAATCTGGCTCAAAAAAGAGGGCTACTGGCAGGTGAAAGTCAAATTCTTCCTTCCATACCCTTCACACTCCAAACCCTAGGCCAAGCCCAAGAACTTTGTTCCTACTGTGTCAGGGACCTCTGGTCCTCTGTTGATGCCAATTTTAAGAGGGATGAATTGGAGTTTAGTTGACTTTTGAGTCAACTAAATTATTAACCTTATTATCAGTTTGATAATATATTATTTAGGGGATTCGATCTCATTTTTTCTTAATATGAGTAAAAGGGACAGTCATAATTGTAAAATATTTATAAGGTAGATAAACTCAGTTTCATATGTTTGAATGACTTGCATAGGCTCCTTACAAGTGTCTGTAATAGAGAACTATCACGTGCCCCTTTCCAAAGGCCAAAATGAAGATAGGACTGAGAATCCAGGTCCACCTTGATCTCAGAATCAGCACAATCTCAACAGGCATGCTGCGTCCTGAATGCAGTTTAGTTGGACACCAAAAAGATTTTTAGAAAGTAACAGTGTGTCACCCAAGGAGACCACTTCTAATAGTCATGGCTCAAGGAAATGAGATTAAGATGGCAGCCCCAGCCACTAGTCCAAAGTATTCTAGAACCCCTAAGTAATGCCACAGAGAGCACCAAAAGGAGATTCTCCCTGCCTACTCCCTGATCAATGCTCCTAAGGGGTCTATCATTAGCTGCTGGTTGCCTTTTCACTCATCCTTCCCCCATCCCCTGCTTCCTTGCCATTGCTGGGATAATGCATGCCAGTCCCATTATTCCTAAGACTGTGTCTGTATGTAAATTCATGACTAGAAGAGTGTAGTGTTGTGGATATGTGGGGATGGGGGGGTGGGATGGGGGGGTGGGGTGTGTGGGACTGTTAATGATTGTCCTGTTAATGATCATCTTAAGGAATTTAGAATGGAAGCCTGACCTTTGCCTCTCTGTAGAAATTGTGTTTCCAAATGCTTTGGTGCAATGTTTAGTGGCTGTTTATTAAACTCTTTCTGAATTGTACTCACTTGGGCTAGAGAACTTTTTTTGGTCACTCTTTGCCTAACACAGGCAGTACTCTGTTTTTGGCTTTCACTCCTATTCTCATGCCACCCTTACTTCTTAACACCATCGGAATATGCTGGAAAAAAGGTATCCCAAGAGCAAGAGACCTATTACAGTAATCCAAAATGGAACTCATGTGAAAACAGCTTTGATTGACTCAGGGGTCTCATTACCCAATATGACAGAGAAGGAAACACTCGTATTGCTTCCTCCACTAAATTAACCCACTCCCAGGAAATGAGAAAGTTATTTTCTTTGCAATTCTAAAGGCTTTTGTTCTTTTCCATTGATTATTATTTCCCTTAGGCAATAGTTCCCTTAGGTAATAGTTACTAGGCAGAGGGAGAGTGTCTAGTTGGTTAGTCCATGTGTTGGAAATGGATGATGACCCTTATTTGTTACAGAGTTTAAGAAAAATCTGGGAAGTAATCTTATGTGCTTGAGGAAATCACTGGGCTTCTAAGGGATGAGGAAGATCTCCTTGGGAGAGCATTTTGAATTATATAAAAGGTTTTCTTGTCTGAAATAAGATCAGGGACTTGAACAATTTGACCCTCGGTGCATGTTCCAGCCACGTGATCATCTGATGGATGCCCTGATGCTGCAGCAATTTCATAATCCCTGACCAATCATACCACCAAAACAACCATGAGAGGCAGCCTCTGTAGCAAAATTGCCCGATACTCATATTTAAGTGTTGTTTCCTTGAGAAACTTCTAAAACCACTTTGCCTCTGAAAACTATTCCCCTAGTTTTAGGGGAAAGCTGAAGCTGTTCCCATCAGTACTTCTGTTGCTGAGCTCCCCTAGAGTTTGAAACTCTACCCCAAACTGGGACCAATATTGCAGACTTATTTTATGGTATTTAGAGCTTCAGAGACATATCCCTAGCAGTTCTAGAGGCTGCTGGAAGAATGTCTAACAAACACAGTGTAGGCACTCAATAAATATTTGTGAATAAATGAATGCTAACCTAGATCAGAGCTACATGGGGGGGGGAGGGTTTCATCAGGGTGGTGTTGGAAAGGAGACTAGCTAAACCATGCTCAATGGAGACTAATGGAAGAAAATACATGCAATATGCAACATTCTAAAGCAGCTCTAAGAGTATCCAAGTGCTAATAAATGTGCTCTAAGTCATTTAAAATAGCTTTTTTCCTACTTAATAATTGTTTGCTCCTATGAACTTTTAAATCTGAGGTGTTCATGTAATAAGCTATTAGTTCCTCATGCTAAAGTATAAAGTACTGCAAGCAGGAGGGCCAGGCATGACTGAGCACCAGGATGCATCTGCGTTATGACACTCTTCAGAGGGCTTCTCAGACTGAACTTGGGAAGGAGGCCCTCTGGAACTCTGACTCCTTCCAAGCGGTCTAGCAGGAGATGGAATGAATGAGAAGGGAAATGGAAGCAGAAGAAAGCATTGGGGAAAATTCTGTCAAAGGGGCCTAGAATTAGAAGCAGGGATCTCTAGTCTCGATAGCATCTAATTACACAAGCTCCCTTTCACCTGGAAATAATCACGTGACCACCCACTGGGGTGAGGCTAAAGGCACCTGCCCTTGTTGACTAAGCAAGCTACCCTCTAGAGCCCCTGGCCTTTTCCATCAGAGAGCACCTGGGCCTTTTCTACCTTTCTTTTGCCTCAGCTCCAACAATTCGATATTATGAGGAAAACATTGAGAAGAATGAACACCTGAATTTTAGTCAGGGCTCAATTCCATATCAGTTGCTATGTGATATCAGGCAGGTACCTCCCCTGAGATGAGACTTTCCCTATTAGTAAAATGGGGTTCCGATGAGAGCCAAGTCAACAAAAGAGTACCCTGTCCAGCAGCTGTCCCGGTGGTCCACTTTGTCCCAAGTGTCACCACATCCTAGGTCCCCCCACACCAGCCCACCCAGGAAACACAAACCCCATCCTTTGGTTGCCTGTCACGCAATTCAGATGGATTGGCAGCTTCAAAAGAATTTGATTAAACACCAAATAAGGAAGCTAAGAGGCTAAACCTTGGAATGCAGGGGCCAAACTCTCAGGCCTAGTACCTTACCACTACCACCCCCACCACTTATCCTTGGCCTGGGCTTCATGTGGTAGGGTCTTGTGTGATGATGAACAGGACCATTAGTGGCCCAGCACCAGTCCCAGCATGGGCAAAGTTGGGTCCTAAACTGAGAAGATTAAGCAGGTGCTGGTACCAGGCAGGGGGTCCCTAGGTAAACTAAGAGTACAGATTGGGAACAAAATACACCTTCTCCTTTGTTTTTTCCCTCCAAATGTTCCACTTAGTGGAGGACAGAAACTCTCAGAAGGGAACTCCTTAAACTTCAACAGAGCTCATAGGATCTGCACACACCATCTCTCCCTTCCCTTCTGTGGCAGGCAAAAGGTGGCCTTCCTTCCATCTGAGGCCATCTCCTGTCTTCTAAAAGAATTCTACATTTGTTATCTGCTCTCAGTGAAGCCGCTCTTGCTGAGTCACCACTGCTCTGGTTACTAAAACCTAAAGGCATTTTTTAGTTATGTTACTTGACCCGTCAGCAGCATTTGACACTGTTGACAATGACTTGATTCTTTGGTTTCCATGACACCAGTCTCCTGATAGCCTTGATTTTTCTCCCTGCTACCTTTCTGTTTCTTTTCACTCTATACACTCTCCCTGAATGATCTCATCTGTCCTGATAGCCTCAGTAACCACATATTTCAAGTATCTTTTGTTATGTAACAAACCAGCCCCAACTATAATAGCATAAACAACGACCATTTATTATTCCCATGGGCCAGGAATGTGGACAGGGCAAATAAAGGATGGCTTGTCTCTACTCCATGATGCCTGGGACCTCAGATAGAATACTCAAATAAGTGGGGGTGACTCAATTGACTGGAACATATGAGGATGGAGGATCTACTTTCAAGCTCCATGTAGCAGGGGATTCTGTGGTGAGATGAAGGCATATTAGTTACCCAGCTCTAGTCCTATTCAAGAGGGAAAATGTTGGGTCCTAAACTGAGAAGACGAGGGCGTTTTGCATGCCAGTCTAGGGGGTTTGGTCCTTCACTCACATGTCTGGAAGCTGGGCTGTGATGGTGAAAGGACAGGTTCAACTGGGACTGTTGACTAGAGCATCTATATATGGCCTTTCCTTATGGCTTCTCACAGCATGGCAGCTGGGTCCTGAAAGGGAGCATCTCCAGAAGGGACCTCTGGAGAACAAGTGTTCTAAGAGAACCAGGTGGAAGCTGCATGGCTTTTACTGACCTAACATGGGAAGTAGCTGCATTCTGTTGGTTACATCAGAGACACTAAGGCCAGGCCTGATTCAAGAAGTTGGGCACAGACCTCATCTCTTAATGGGAGGAGTGTCAAAAATTTTGCAGACATGCTTGCAAACCACCACATCTACTTTATGCTGATGACTGCCAAATCAATATCTCTAGCCTAGTTCTTTCAGGTCAAATTTAACCTGTTAAAAGCAGCACTCTTAACTCTTCAACCCACACAATTTTTCCCTCGGGCATTCCTTTATCAATAAATAAAAGCATCATTCACCCAGATGCTCAAGTCAAAAATTTAGGAGGAATTACTGACACCTCTCTCTCATCCCCATATCCAGCACATCTGACAATCTTGTGCACTCAGCCTCTAATTTAAATCCCATATTGTACCTCCTCCTCTTCACTTCCACCACTAGAACTCCAGTCTAACCCTCCATCATGATCTCTCACCTGGATCACTATATAGCGAGCATTTTAAGCTGTAAACCAGATCATGTCACTTGCTTGTTTAATACATTTCAATGGCACCGTGCTGCACCTAAAATAAAATCCAAACTCTAACCCAGGCCTTAAAAGTCCCGCTCAGCCTCCTGTTACCATAATGCCTACCTCATTCACAATGCATCAGCCATATCAACTGCACATCAAGTACTAATATGTTTTAGGGCCTTTATGCAGGGTGTTTCCTCAATCTAGAATGTTTCTTCCCTTCCTGCCTTGACCTGGCTGACTCCTACTCATCCTTCAGTTCTCACCTGAAAGGTCATGTCTCTCATGCCTTATCCTCCATGATAAAAAAACTGTGCGCTTGCTTCCACTCTACTCTGTAGTGCTCTCACTATCCCAACGTTCACCACACTTCATTGCAATCTATCTCCCACTACACTAAGCTCTGTGAGGAAGAGCTGCCCATTTACACCACTGTATAGGGTCAACACCATAGTCTAAACTCAGAAAATACTGAATAAAATAACTTCTGAGCTGGATTTTAAAGGATGATTCAAAATTTGTCAGGCAAAGGGGAGAAGGGCATTCAACATGAATGTACAAAGACCCAGAAGTGAAAGAGACCATAATAGGGTATATGGCCAAATTTATTTGTCCTAACTTTCCAGGCATTTTACTCATTAGGATGGATGGTGAGTATAGTCGTTCTGGACCCAAGAGCTGGTTGTGGGGGGCCATAACCTATCATCTACCTGAGGACATGTTTGCATGCCATCATCTTGCTGACTTGTGATCCCAGAAAGTTGGCTTTTATAGACAAAGAAAGATAATAACAACACATGTGAGCTGCTTTGGGAATAGCTACTTGTTGGCCCCTAGGCTTGATGGCTCTGTTCTAGGCCAACTTCCTAAAGACTCAGAGTCTTAGAGGTTCCCATCCTTGTAGCCACACTCCAGCCTTGCTGCACAGCAAGGACATTCATTCACACTATTTCAAAACCTACAGACCCTTTCTCAGATCATTAAAGGGTCACATGACATGAACATAAGTCCATGAAGGATAGCATTAACACTGCTAGGTCCTGTTGTAGGCCACTCAGATTTATCATAGTCTCAGGACAACTGTGGTGCAGCCTTCATGGGGGGTTAGGACTCTGCATTCTAGCTGATGGAGTTTTATGCCCGCAGGTGTCATGTTTGGTAAGGGCTCTATGATCTTTATACACTTTAAGCTGGCCCCTTCCTGAAATACATATCTAGCCTGGAATCATACCAGTCCTTTCCTTGCCTCTTAATGGGAGGAGAACAATGAAAGTTTAATGAACCCTTATTGACAGAGAGCTAGTGAGCTCCTAGTAGAAATAGTATTAGCCAGAGAAATCCAAGGTCTTATTACTCACCACATTCTCTCCGTACTGATGTGAGGAACAGATGCTACTGACCCTGAAACTGTCTAATCTCCTCGAGCCACATCCATGCTGAGTCAGTCTCCTATGATGATCTACAACCAACTTTTCCAGGTTTCTGTGGCACTAGCAGGCCTCCTCCAGTTTAAAGTCAATAGGAAATGGTGCCCAAGACTGGTGCTCTAGTCGGTGGTACTTCAGTTGGGAATCTGTTCTCGGCACTTTGGTTTTTGGTCGTGTCCACACTACAATCCCCTTGAAGGAGCTATGATGATAGATGCAGCATGGCCTGAACCTTGGGAAGATGGTCATCTCCTCTTACAAGTATTAATATGTGGCCATGTGAGCGGCTTTGATTGGGACTGGTCCCCATCCAAATGCATGAAAAGAATGAGATACCAACATGGTTGTGGGGAAAGCTGCTAGTGGTTAGAACAAATGTGAATGGTAAAAAGACATAGGAACTGGGAGGCAAGAATACTGAGTTTTAATCTGGGTTATACCACTGTCTTACCTGCATGACCTTGGGCAAGTCACTTAACCTCTATATAACATAAATATAATAAGAAAACTATTCCAGGGAACACTGGGATTAAATGAGCTACTGCCCATGGAAGATTGTTGGAATCCTTAATTGCCACTCATATGTAGGGAATAAATCTTCTAATCCAAACACTGTTACTGAGAGTGAAGTCACCAAGATGGCAACATAGATGTCATTCTTGTCTTTGCCCCCCTCCCTGCAAGAAAAGCAACTAAAAACTATTTATGGAGAAGACACTACTGAGAGAATCCTAGAACATAGCAGTGAGGGTGACCCCAATCTCTGCATCACAGAGGCCAAGACAGACTGCATTAGAAAGGTAAAAGGAGTGACTACATGCTGACTGCATCCCCCTCCCCCAGTGTAGCACCATGCAGAGAGATCCCCCATGAGCCTATAGTTTCTTCACTGAGAAGAGAGAGCCCAGAGGTGACCTCCAGCATGCCCCAACATTGTGGGTTGCTTTGTGGGAGCCCCTACTCTGGTTTTTTCCCACAGAGATTGCAGTGGAATCTGTGGGTCTCAACCACTTGAAATATAATTGTGACAGAGAAGTGGGGAGGGACTTCCAAAAACCAGTACACAGATCTTGGCAAACAATATTCCTACCTGCAGAGACCAAGTAGTCCCAACCAGTGACTTTGCTCATCTGCAGAACCAAGCTGGTGGGGTAGTCTGAACAGGGAACACAGTGGGGTGCAGGTCTGCTAGATTTGGGTTCTAAAATGAGGAGTTTTGTCAGCCCTGGAGCTGGGTCTGCCCACACTCAGGCAGGAGAGCAGCCCCCATCCCCATCTGATAGGAAAGGATGGTGAGAATACCTGAAGGCTGTGTAACAGTGTAACACAGCAATGCTCTAGCTGAGAGGAGGGTGGGCAAAGCTGATTGATCCAGAGCAAAGCCAGTGTTCCTGTTCAGTCAAGAAACTTAGGGCATGAGACAACTTAAGACCACAGAGAGCCTTGGTGGCCTTGGAGATGCTTCTCCCACTGCACCCACGAAGGGAAACTAATTTTTAGTCCCACTTATTGCTGAATACAGCCTTCAGCCTGACTGACCAAGGAAACTAATCAGAGCAGATGGGAAGTTCTGATGCATAGCCCATCCAGCAACCCTGTGTATAGTGGCACTTGCACTGAGAGCACAGTCTGTGGCTTTCCCTGTCTGAAGAGAAAAATCAGTGTCCTTGCCTGACCAGGATATTCAGTCCCCATTCTTGCCTGATTTGGGTCCCCAAATGATGACCTGAAAAGGCCCTGGGTCCTATCCTGCTGACCTGCTGGAGCAGGGAAGCTAATTCACAGCCTCACCTACTACTGAGTATAGTACTGTGTCCCAACTGTCTAGAAAGCCTGACCAGAGAATCCAGGCAACAACAGAACCCATTCTACAGACTCACTTGGGCAGGGAACCAAGCCAGCAGTCCTATTCAGGTGTTCTCATCTAGTGGCACAACCCTCTATCCCTAATCTCCGAGCTCAAACAGTTGCCTCATCCAAAAACAGACAGGCCCCACCTGCCCAAGGATGTTACCAGCAGATGCATTCAGAAACCCAAAGTGAGCTGACTCATGAAGAACTATCTCTTCCAAAGTGAACCTGCAAAGTCTGGAAGATGAGACCACTTACTCAAATGCACAAATACCAACATAAGGAATCAAGAATCACAAAAAATCAGGTAACTATGACAGCATCAAAGTAAACTAATAAGCTCTAATAACTGGCCCTAAAGAAATGGAGGTCTGTGAAGTGTCAGACAAAGAATTCAGAATAATCCCTTTAAAGAAGTTTAATGAACTACAAGAACACAAGTTTAATGAACTAAAAGAACAGACAGGCAACAAAATGAAATTAGAAAAACAATTCATGAACAAAACAATAAGTTTGATGAAGAAGTAGAAACCATCAAAAATAAACAGAAATCCTAGAGCTGAAAAATACAATAACTAAACTGAAGAATTCTAGAGTTTTGAAAACAGACTCAACCATGCAGAAGAAAGAATCAGTGGCCTGGAAGTTAGGACACTTCAAATTGTCCTGTCAGAGGAGAAAGAACAAAAAGAATGAGAAAGAGTGAAGAAACACTGTGACACTTATAGAACACAATGAAAAGAAACAATATAGTATTATGGGAATTCCAGAAGGAGAAGAGAAAGAGAAAGGGACATAAAATATATTTAAAGCAATAACAGCTGAAACTTCCTGAACCTGAGGAGAGAAATAGACATCCAGATACAAGAGCCCCAAGGGACCCCCAAATATGTTGAACCCAAATAGGGCCATACTGAGACACATTATAATTAAATTGTCAAAAGACAAAGACAAAGAAATAATTTTTAAAGTAGCAAGAGAAAAGAGAGAAGTTACATACAAGGGAAGCTCCATAATAATATCAGCAGATTTCTCAACAGAAACTTTTCAGGCCAGAAAAGAATGGGATGACATATTCAAAATATTGAGAGGAAAAAAAACAAACTGTCAACCAGAATACTATAGCTGGTGAAACTTTCCTTCAGAAATGAAGGAGAGATAAAGACTTTCCTGAACAAAGAAAAGTTGAGTGAATTCATCACCATTAGACTTGCTTTACGAAAAAATGCTAAGAGGAGTTCTTTGAGTGGAAATTAATGGATGCTAATCAACATCATAAAAACACAAGAAGGCAGTGTAAAACTCACTGGCAATGGTATAGTCAAAGTTAGATTCTATAATATGGTAATGGTGGTGCATAGTTTACTTACAACTCTAGTTTAAAAGTTAAAAAACAAATGTAGTAAAAAAAACCATGACTATAACAATCTGTTATTGTTTACACAGTATAAGAAATATGTAAGTCGTAACAGCAATAACCTAGATGAGAGGGGGAGGAGAAGTAAAAGTATAAAGCTTAAGAATTCTATTGAAGTTAATTTGTTATTAGTTTAAAATAGGGTGTTATAATTTTAAGATATTTTATGTAAGCCTCATGATAACCACAAAGAAAAAACCTGTAGTAATTACACAAAAGAACATGATAAAGAAGTCAAGACATCAAAACACAAAAAAAGATAGAGGGATAAGGAACAAGAAACAGTGCGTCTACAAATAAACCAGTTAACCAATTGTTAACTAATTATTAACAACTATTAAGATGGCAATAGTACATCCTTACTTATCAATAATTACTTTTAATGTAAATGGATTAAATTCTCCAAACAAAAAATATAGAATGGCCGAATGTATAAAAAAACAATATCCAACAATATGTTGCCTACAAGTGACTCATTTTAGCCTTAAAAACACACATAGACTGAGGGTGAAGGAATGGAAAAAGACATTTCAAGTAAGTGGTAACCAAAAAAAAAAAAATGAGGGGTAGGTATATTTATGTCAAACAAAAATAGACTTTAAACTAAAAATGGTTAAAAGAGACAAAAAGTCATTGTATAATAGTAAAGGGGTCAACCCATCAAAAAGATATAACATCTGCAAATATCTATGTACTCAACATAGGAGTACCTAAATATATAAAGCAAATACAAACAGAGAAAGAAGGAGAAGTAAACAGTAATATAATAATAGTCAGGGACTCTAATATCACACTCTCAACAATGGAGAGATCATCCAGAGAGGGAATCCATAAGGAAACAGTGGATTTGAACAACACTGTATACCAAATAGACCTAAAAGATATCTATCTATCTATCTATCTAACCATCTAAAGAGAGAGAGAACATTCTATCTGACAACAGCAGAATACATATTCTTCTCAGGGGTGCATGGAACATTTTCTAGGATAGACCATATTTTAGGCCACAAAACAAGTCTTAGCAAATTCAAGAACATTGAAATCATAGCAAGCATCTTCTCTGACCACAATGGTATGAAACTATAGTCAATAACAGAGAAAAACTGAAAAATTCATGAATCCATAGGAATTAAACACTAATCTCCTGAACAACCAAGATCAAAGAAGAAATTAAAGGTAAATTTAAAAGTATTTTGAGACAAACAAAAAGGTGACACAACATACTGAAACCTATGAGATCCAGCAAAAGTAATTCAAAGAGGGAAGTTCACAGCAATAAACACCTACATTAAGAAGCAAGAAATATCCCAGGTAAACAACCTAACTCCATGCCTTAAGGAATTAGAAAAAAGAACAAACTGAATCAAAGTTAGCAGAAGAAAGGAAATAATAAATATTAGAGCAAAATAAATGAAATAGAGAACAGAAAAATAATAGGAAAGGTTATACAAAATAAGAATTGGTTCTTTGAAAAGTTAAACAAAATTGACAAACCTTTAGCTAGACTAAGAAAAAGAGAAGATCCTAATCAAGAAAATTATAAATGAAAAAGGAGACACACAATCGATGCCACCAAAATATGAAGGATCATAGGAGGCTACTGTGAACAACTATACACCAAGAAACTGGACAACCGAGAAGAAATGGAAAAATTCTTAGTAACATAGCAAAACCAAAACTGAATCAGGAAGAAATAGAAAGTCTGAGCAGATCAATTACTAGAAAGGAGATTGAATCAATAATAAAAAATTTTCCAATGAAGAAAAGCCCAGGACCAGAGGACTCCACTGGTGAATTTTACCAAACATTTCAAAATTAAACCCAATCCTTCTTAAACTCTTACAAAAAATCAAAGAGGAAGGAAAACTTCCAAACTCATTTCACAAGGCAACTATTACTCTGATATCGAAGCCAGAAAAGGACATGGGGAGGGGGAAGGGTAAGCTGGGACAAAGTGAGAGAGTGGCATGGACATATATACACTACCAAATGTAAAATAGATAGCTAGTGGGAAGCAGCCACATAGCACAGGGAGATCAGCTGGGTGCTTTGTGACCACCTAGAGGGGTGGGATAGGGAAGGTGGGAGGGAGGGAGACACAAGAGGGAAGAGATATGGGGATATATGTATATGTATAGCTGATTCACTTTGTTATAAAGCAGAAACTAACACACCATTGTGAAGCAATTATACTCCAATAAAGATGTTAAAAAAAAACAAAAAAACAAGAAACTTTTGCCGGAAAAAAAAAAAGAAAAGAAAAAGACATTATCAGAAAAGAAAACTGTAGACCAATATCCCTGATAAATATACATGCAAAAATTCTCGATAAAATACTAGCAAACCAAATTCAGCAGTGCATTAAAAGGATCATTCACCATGATCAAGTGTCATTTACACCTGGGATACAAGGATGTTTTAACATACATGAATCAATCAATGTGATATATTTCATTAATAGAATGAAAGAAAAAATCATATGATCATCTCAATAGAGGCAGAAAAAGCATTTAACAAAATACAACATTGGAACATGGTAAAAACTCTTGACAAATTAGGTATAAAAGGAATATACCTCAACAAAATAAAGGCCATATATGATAAGCCCACAGCTAATACCATACTCAATGGTGAAAAGTTGAAAGCTATTCCTCTAAGATCAGGAAAAATGCAAGGGTGTCCACTCTCACCACTCCTATTTAACATAGTACTGGAAGCCTTTGCTAGAGAAATCAGGCAAGAAAAAGAAATAAAAGGCATCAGAATTGGAACAGAAGAAGTAAAATTGTCTCTATTTGTAGATGACATGATATTATAAATAGAAAATCCTAAGGCTCTACCAAAAAACTATTAGATATAATCAATGAATTCAGTAAAGGTGCAGGAAACAAAATTAACATACAAAAATCAGTAGCATTTCTATACACTAACAACAAATTATCTGAAAAAGAAATTTTTTAAATGACCCCATTTACAACAGCATCAAAAACAATAAAATACTTAATAGTAAACTTAACCAAAAAGGTAGAAAGATCATTATTTTGAAAACTACAAGATATTGATGAGAGAAATCAAAGAAGATACAAATAAATGAAAAGGTTCATGTTCATGGATTGGATTCATGTTCATGTTCATGGATTGTCAATACTACTAAGAGCCATCTATAGATTCAGTGCAATCCCTGTCAAAATTCCAATGGGATTTTTCACATAAGTAGAAAAAACAATCCTAAAATTATATGGAACCACAAAATACCCCCAAAGAGCCAAAGCAATCTTGATAAAGAAGAACAAAGCAGGAGGCATCATACTTCCTGATTTCAAGCTATACTATAAAGTTATAGTCATCAGAACAGTATGGTAGTGGCATAAAAACAGACACATAGATCTTTAGAACTGAATCAAGAGCCCAGAAATAAACTCAAGTATATACGGTCAGCTAATATTTGAGAAAGGAGCCAAGAATACTCAATGGAGAAAATATAGTCTCTTCAATAAAGAGTGCTGGGAAAATTGGATATTCACATGTAAAAGAATGAAACTAGACCCCTTTCTGACACCACTCACAGAAATTGACTTGAACTGGATTAGAGACTTAAATGCAAACCTGAAACCATGAACACCCATAAGAATACATAGGAATAAAGCTCCTCAACACAGGTGTTGGCAATGATTTTTTGGATACTACAGCTAAAGCACAAGCAACAAAACCAAAAATAAACAAGTGGAACTACAACAAACTAAAAAGCTCTGTACAGCAAAAGAAACAATCAACAAAGTAAAAAGACAACCTACAGAATGGGAAAAAATATTTTCAAACTACATATCTGATAAGTGGTTAATATCTAAAATATATAAAGAACACATACAACATAGCAAAAAAAAAAAAAACAAACCACCTAATAATCCAATTAAAAACTGGGCAAAAGACCTGAGTAGATCATATTTTCAAAGAAGATATATGAATAGTCAAGAGATACATGAAAAGATGCTCAACATCACTAGTTACTAAGAAAATGCAAATCAAAACCCCAATGAGATTGTTAGAATGACCATCATCAAAAAGACAAGGGATAACAAATGCTGATGAGGATATGGAGAAAAGGTAACCCTTTGTACCTCTGATGGGATTGTAAACTGGTACAGCCACTATAAAACAGTATGGAGGCTCCTCAAAAAATTAAAAATAGAACTATTATATGATCCAACAATTCCACTTCTTGTAATATAGCCCCCCCAACATGAAAACACTAACTCAAAAAGATATATGCACCACCACGTTCACAGCAGCATTATTTACAATAGCCAAGACATGGAAACAACCTAAGTGTTCATTGATGGATGAATGGATAAAGAAGATGTGACACACACACACACACACACACAAACAGTGGAATATTATTCAGACATTTAAAAAAAAAATAAGGAAATCCTACCATTTGCAACAACATAGATAGACCCTGAGGGCATTATGCTAAATGAAATAAGTCAGACAGAGAGAGACAAATACTGTATAATCTCATTTATATGAGGAAAAACAAACAAATTCACAAAAGGAGAGATCAGAGTTGTGGTTACCAGAGGCGGAACATGAAGGGAGGTGGAATTGGAGGAAAGTAGTCAAAAGTTACAAACTTCCAGTTATAAGATAAATAACTACTACATGACAACTATATTTAACACTGCTATATGATATACATGAAAGTTATTAAGAGAGTAAATCCTGAATTCTCATTAGAAGGGAATAATTATTTCTTTGCTTCTTCCTTTTATTGTAGCTATATGAGATGATAGATTCTAACTAAACATATTGTAGTGATCACTTCATAATATATGTATGTCAAAACATTATGCTGTACACCTTAAACTTATACAGTGATGTATGTCGATTATATCTCAATAAAAAACCCACTGTTACTGACTTAGGATAAGCCCTCCACATTTCTGGGTCTCAAATATTCCCCTATATAATGAGGATCTTGAACTATGTGATATTTAAGGGCCCTTCTGGGCCTGATAATCCAGGATACTAGCCAAACTGATTGGAGTTGAAGTCAATTGTGTCTGTGTACAAAGAGAATCTGGAATAGTTTTTTAATGTTTACATGAAGAAATGTGCCTTGCACATTTTGGGTGCAAATGACAGCAAAGTAGGCATTGTGGGGAGGGAAATCCAATGCTCCTGAAGTCCTAGAGTCCTGGTGCCTGGCAGGGTAAATTCTGACTGCCATGGTCATGTTTGTCCCTTGAGCTATAATCAGATCAGAGCAAAATGTAAGGTATTATCACATTTCTCAATCCAATTATATGCTTTCCAAGCTGGGTTGGTAATTTGTGGCTTTTTTAATTTTGATTTTTAAAAATTTCATCTTGGTTGTTCTCTGGGAAGAAAATGTCTTCCTTGGGAAAAAGTCTGCTTTTAAGGGAGGAAGGATACTGGTGCTATGACAGAGAAAATATGTATTCAATATCTGTCATGTCATAGGCATTTGAGTTTCCTTCTTTTCACCTCCGTCTCATCTCTCCACATTCACAGACACTAGCTCAGTGCATGGAACATAGTAAAAGGCTCAAGAAATGACTGTGGAATAAATGAATGAATATGATGGGAACCCTTTTCCCAAAATCCTGACCCAGAATAATTTGGGAGCAGATGAAAGATTTACAGAGAATTATGGGACCAAATTAAATAAGTGAATGGGCTGTAAATGATAGTGATAATAACAATAAGACTAACACTGAGAGCTATCATTCACTGAGAGCTTCCCAGGCACCGGTCCCTGTACCAAGGGCTGACAACAACTCTTTGGAGTAGATGCCATTATTATCTCCATTTTACAGATTATGAAACTGAGGCTCAGGGAGGTCACATGATCCACTTAAGGCCCCACAGACTGTACAAAGTTCCAACCCATTTATCTAGCATTTGTAGTTAGGAAAATCTTTGATGCTACAACTCTGTGAGGCAGGTGGAGCTAGACTGGTTGACTTGGGGGATATGGAGGCACTAGTGTTTCAGGGCCTGGCTGTTGGTGTGTGTCTGAGTGTGTATCTCCTGGCATCCAGATATTCTGGAGATCATGGAGAAGGCCCAAGGAGTAAGTTAGAAGATTTGTTTATACATAGTCCATGGGCTGTGTCCTCTGCACAGTTCTCTTATGGTGACTAGTTAGTTAGTTGTTTGCAAGATGTCAGCCAGTTCTGTTCCGTCAGGTGCAACAAATGAGGGTTTCATTCACTCAGCAGATATTTATTTAAAGCCTCCTCGGCATAAGTGCCAAGTCCTATGCAAAGTGTTAGTGGTTCTGCAGTGAAGACAGGCATGGGGTGTACACTAAGGAGGGCACAATCTAATGGCAGAGAAACAGGAAAAGAGCCAACATTGAGTGTTGGGGACTCGGGGAGCATGGATGCAAGGCCCTTAACTAGCCTGAGGTGCTCAGGAAAGGGCTTCCTCAAAAAAGTGTCACTTAACCTGTGATTTGGACTGAATAGATATCCTGTCTTGTCCAAACTGGGGTGAGGATGAGGGGGGAAGGCAAAGAGAGGGGAGCAGAAGTGATGAAGCAGAAGAAATAGTGTGTATAAAGATTAAAGATATAGACTCTGAAAGTACAAAGATTTCAAGGAACTTAAAGTGGTTAATTATGGCTGGAGAGGGAGGCAGAGGCAAGGTCGGGGCTCTGTAAGGGCAAGGTAAGGCTGTTTGACCTTATCCTCAAAGCCAGAAACACACTAAAGGATGTTAAGCAGGAGGGTATAGGGGTGATGGTGATGGGGGAGTGGCAAGCGAATTACTAGGTCTGAGTGGTGTGTTAGACAAGACTCTGACTGCAGTGAGAGTGGAAGGAGAAGGGAAGTTCAGGCAGAGCAACTTCAGTGCAATCATCTGCTTATGAGATGGCAGGTCCTGAATTATAGTAGTGGAAGTAGGAGTAGAGAAGAAGGGATGAACTAAGAGAGATTTAGAAGCTGAAATCATTAATACATGAAAACTGACTGGATATTGGGTCTGAAGAAGAGGAGGCATCAAAGATGACAACCATAAAATGGACAACCTGGAAGAAATGGACAAATTCGTAGAAAATCACAACCTTCTGAGGCTGAACCAGGAAGAAATAGAAAATATAAACAGACCAATCACAAGCACTGAAATTGAAACTGTGATTAAAAATCTTCCAACAAACAAAAGCACCAACCAGATGGCTTCACAGGCGAATTCTATCAAACATTGGAGAAGAGCTAACATCTATCCTTCTCAAACTCTTCCAAATACAGCAGAGAGGAATACTCCCAAACTCATTCTACGAGGCCACCATCACCCTGATAACAAAACCAGAAAGTGATGTCACAAAGAAAGAAAACTATAGGCCAATATCACTGATGAACATAGATGTAAAAATCCTCAACAAGGGGGCTTCCCTGGTGGCGCAGTGGTTGAGAATCCACCTGCCAATGCAGGGGACACGGGTTCGAGCCCTGGTCCCAGAAGATCCCACATGCCACGGAGCAACTAAGCCCATGTGCCACAACTACTGAGCCTGCGCTCTAGAGCCCGCGAGCCACAACTACTGAGCCCACGTGCCACAACTACTGAGGCTCGTGCACCTAGAGCCTGTGCTCCACAACAAGAGAAGCCACTGCAGTGAGAAGCCCACGCACCACACCAAAGAGTAGCCCCCACTCACTGCAACTAGAGAAAGCCCGCGCGCAGCAACGAAGACCCAACACAGCCAAAATAAATAAAATAAAATAAAATAAATAAATGAATAAATTGGTGGGTGGGGGGGTAGGAGTTCCCGGTTGTGGACCTCGGGGAGGTGGTCTCATAAGGGATCATCTAAAACATCAGGCTCCTGTGGGGGAAGAAGGCACTTTGAAGGGATGTGAGCCAGGCACACCTGGCAGGAGTTCTTTAGACGTGGATCTTAGAATAGCGTCATGAACATTTGAACATATGGGATTCCCACCCCATCTACCTTTCCTTTTACAAAATAGATCCAGCTGCAAGATGATATTGTAATTCAGTGACCCATTTTCCAGACAGATCTCTTGGTCCCCTAGTTTGTACTGGGGCCATGCAGTATTGCAAAAGAAAATTAATTTCTTTTTTCTTAAACCATCCTGTCTAAATTTTCCCCAATTAGCTAATATGCATCCTAGCAGGGAGTCCTTCAGGATGCTTGTAGTTGCCCCTATTTTTTTTATTAGGATGTCTTGACAAGATGGGGGTCTGATGGATCCTGGCCAAGATGGTAGTTATTTGTCCCAGTGTCAACAGTGGGGTCCCTGTGGACACCTGAAATCTGCCTGGTCAGTGAACCTGAGAAGGCCCCTTGGATTAGTCAAGGAAAGTAACAAGAGCCAGTGGGAGAAAAAGCAACCAGAATCCCAGGGCGTAAGTCCTTCAGAGAGGGAGGGAGGAGACCTAGGTCCTGAGATAACTAAATGGGTTACCATTATCACTGAAACAAAAGAAAGAGAAACAAATAAAGCCGAAGGGTAGGGCTGGAAGCAGTGATAGCAACACAAGGCCAAAACTCCCCTCAGGATATGGTCCTTGTGATGTTGAGGAGGGCTACCTCTCCAGAGCAGTAAAAGAGGCAACACCCAACCTGCTGGCAAAGCCAGCAAGGAGGCTCCAGGATCAACAGACAGTCTAAGAAGTCATGAGAGAAGGAAGATAGAAGAGAAATCCAGGACAGTAGGGAAGGTACACAGCCACGACGCTTCCCAAGAGGGATTTGTAAGCCCTCTGAGAAAGGTGCTCGCCCACTACCTTCGCTCAGGACTTGATAAAGTCTGAAAAAAGGTAAGAAGGCTGAGTGGGACTAGGAAGGTGCACAGATGCAATGCTTCCTAGGGGGGAAGTGCTCGCCCACAACATCCACTCTGGGGTGCAGTGAGGCCATAAGCCCCAAGAGCACTCGGGGAGGGCCGGGTAGCAAATCTAGAGGAGGACTCACAGAGTCCCCCAGTTTGGGCCCTCTCGCAGTTCCGGTGTCCTGGAACCAGACTGGGACAAAGAACGAGTGGCGGGGGAATTGGGCTGGAGGAGCCACAGAGGGGAAACTCACCCAACTAAGTTGTCAATTACTTGCTGCGCAGTCTTAATTTGGATGTCTAGTGGCTGTCTAGGTGGATCTTCTCGAATCCAAAGAAATAGACCGATAGGAGAGTGAGAAAGACTGAGGGGAGAAAATGCTTGGCCTCCGTAGGCTCCTTCACAGCCAGAGAACTGGTCTCTGCCAGATCCTGCAGGCGGTGTCAGCCATGACCTAAGGGACTACTTGAATGTACATGGCTCAGGACAAGTTCCAGCCGCCCTCCAGAGGGGAGCCATAGCCCAGTAGGCAGATCGAGATTATGCCCTTTGAGGTCCTGCATTGGGCACCAGACAAGATGCTACAGGAAAGAAAGTGGGGTCGCAGAGGATGGTCACATCCCGGGTCTCAGGCAAGCCCTTGGGACAGTGCTGAGTGTTGATTCTTGGCTTCATGCAGGAAAGAATTGAAGAGTGAGCCATAGTACAGTGAAAGAAGGTTTATTCAGGGAGATACATACTCCACAGAGTGGGCCATCTCTGAAGGCGGGAAGCCCCAGGATACAGGGTTGTCAGTTTTTATAGGGGTGGGTAATTTCATAGGCTGAGTGGGAGGATTATTCCAACTGTTTTCAGGAAGGGGGCAGGTTTCCAGGAATTGGATCACTGCCCACTTTTTGACCTTTATGGTCCACCTTGGAACTGTCATGGCACCTGTGGGTGTGTCATTTAGCATGCTAATGTACAACAGTGAGTGTATACTGATGCTGAAGGTCTAGTGGAAGTCAACTCATCTGCCGTCTTGGACCTAGTTGGTTCTAACCAGTTTATGTCGTGTCCTCAATGACTATATTATTCTTTTAAAGGTTGTGCCCTGTCCCCTTCCTGTGTCAGTAACTGAAGCCTTAGGATCTCCTGCAGTCCCCCACCCCTGCCCCACACCCCCAGCCATGGGAGGGCATACAGAGTAAGAAGGGAATGTGGTCCAGACAGAGCCCAAAGAGGAGCAGTAACACATAAGGGGAAGGAGCCCCTAAGACCAGCAGCCAGCAAAGGGGACTGAGAGTGGGCAGCTAGACAAGTACAAGAGAGGCCAGGAAGAAGTGGTGCTATGGACAGAAGCAGAGGGAGGGAAAAGAGTGTTTCCAGAAGGATGGAGGTGTGGGAATGTTCAGGGCTGTCATTTGCTGTTGCTGATTTCAGAAAGGACAGGACTGAAAAATTTCCTTTGGATTTATGGACAAAGAAGTCTTTGTTGAAGTTTGTAAAAGCACTTTCTGTGGGGTGATAGGAGCAGTGGCCAAATTGCAATGGATTGATAAGTAAGGGAGGAGGGAAGAAAGATAATAAATGTGAAGGTCTCCTTCAAGACCTTTTGGTTACAAGAAAAGGAGAAAGATACAATTGTAGCTGGAGGGGATGTAGAATTGATAAAGGTTGTGATAAGTTAGTTATTTTTTTATGTGGGAGAATCTTAAATATACTTTTAGGTGGAGGAGAAGGAAACAATGGACAAAGAAAGGAGGAGGAGAAGAGAGAGAGGGAGGGAAAGAATGAGGCCCAAGGATTGGGGGTGGGGTGTGGCACTGGGCACAGAGGAAAAGAGACAAGTATGGCTGTCATTCAGGAACATGAGAGTTTGGGGCTCCAGAATCCCTCCTGTGTCAGGCATAATAATGGGCCCCCACAGATGTCTACACCCTCTTCAACCAGAACCTGTAGACGTATTATCTTACATGGTAAAAGGGAATTAAGGTTTCTAGTTTGCTGACCTTCAAATAGGAAGATGATCCTGGATTATCTGGGTGAGCCCAATGTAATCACAAGGGCTCTTATAAGTGGAAAAGGGAGGCCAAAGAGAAAACCAGAGATATGGCAGCCTGAGAAGGACTTAGCTCAATATTGCTGGCTTTGAAGATGGAGGAAGTGGGTCAGGAGCCAAGGAATACAGGAAGACTATAGGAGTTGAAAAAGACAAAGAAACAGATTCTCCCCTAGAGCCTCCAGAAGGAACACAGCCTGGTAAGACTCATTTTGAACTACTGACCTCCAGAACTGTAAGATGATATATGTGTGTTAAGTCCCTAAGTTAATGATAATTTATTATAGTAGCCATAGGGAACCAATACATCTCCCCCCCACATTTATTTCCTTCCAGGGTTCTAGACACTGGGAAATAATCAAGGCTCACCAGTTGAATGTGAGTATGGATTTATTAATTTGGGCAAACAGTTTAAACTCCCAGAGTACAGGCTCCTGTTCAAATTCTGTTGGAAAAATCTGGCTTGGGCTAGCAAGAAATCCATTCTGCAAATATTTATTACACACAAAGTACTATACTAGGTGCTAGGAATACAACAGACAACAAAATAGACAAGGCTGAACAGTACCAGCATAGAGGGAGGTTTCTAGTAACATGGATCAAGAATGGGGTAACTGTAGCACAAGTGTTCAATCTTTAGCTTTGCATCTTTAGAAAAGTCCTGTCCTAGTTCACTGATTTTGTCAGCTATGTTGATGTCCCCATAGGTGAGCAAAGAACACCTTTAAGTCAGAATAGGAAAGGATTGGATTGCCTGGGCTTTTCTCCAAGTGCTTAGTGAAGGACATGTGTGGGTAGGGAGAAGCTGTACAAGTTGGAGTTCTGACAGGTGTCAGGGCAAAAGAACAAGGGG
Organism: Balaenoptera acutorostrata; assembly: GCF_949987535.1. Classification (NCBI taxonomy): domain Eukaryota; kingdom Metazoa; phylum Chordata; class Mammalia; order Artiodactyla; family Balaenopteridae; genus Balaenoptera; species Balaenoptera acutorostrata. The sequence goes on along the minus strand of NC_080085.1, from coordinate 130,536,665 downwards.
CCAAAAGCATTTGGAATATACGTAAAAGCCATAGAGGTGGCAATGGAGCTAGAGGGCAGTGATGCCAGGAAGGCAATGCCACACTGGGAGAAAGTATAGGTACTGATGATCTGAATATCTGAGGATGTGCCTGATCCCCGTGGATGCTGTAGCCCTGTCCTAGCTCTCCTGCCCACCATGCAATGACTGCTATAGCACTGATAATAGTGTGTTGTCAGTGTTGGTTATCTGGCTGTCTCCCACAGGATTGTGAACTCTTTGAGGGGAGGGACTGTTTATGTCTTTACTTCCCAGGTGCATGCAAGTGCAAAGCATAGAACAGTCACTGTTTCTCTGCCTCTGGGAGGAGTGGAGCAGAGAGACAGAGACTACAAGCCACAGTGTAAGAGATAGATATCCCTGAAAGGGAGTCAAGGAGGGAAAAAGGGAAGGAGGAAAGAGTCATCCTTTTTACCTTTTTCTCTGTTGCTGCCAGCCTGCCAAACCTCCTCCTCCATTATTGACCTTTTCATTCTCCCCACCCACCTCCTTGAGGGATTGATTGACAACTATTAATAAATGAAACTCCCTTGAAAGATGTCTTCAGCAAGCAGCCAGGGAGAGAAATCCCAGCAACTAAGGGATGCAAGAGCATGGACATCTGCATTTAAGGTCCTGTCTGTGAGCCTTTGGGGCAGCCCCTGAACTCTGGCTTCTGGAAAGGATGCTCACTTCTAAGGGACTTACTTAGGGCCTCAGATTCCCACTTTACAGGAGACCCAGAGACCAAGTAGAGACAGGCCTGCACAGCAGTGTCTCAGCAGGGACTCCCTGAAATCTTGGTATAGGAAGAACCCTGAGTTTGGCACATCGTATCAAGCAGAAAAGTGAAGCACATCTTTCCACATCAGAGAAAGGGATTCCCAGGGAAGAGAGAACTGGAACTGGTTCTGGTTCTTTCCCACCTCTTCATCCACAGCCTCATCACCCTAGTTCCCAGGAAAACATTAAATTGAAGCCAATAACTGTTTCATTTAGTGACATCTGCTCAATTTGTTACAGTTATTCAGATCTGAACATTTTTAATAGTATAGCCTTCCTCTGATATAAACACAATTTTTACGCAGAATGAATATTTAAATTGTTTCTTTTAGGGTGTGTAAACGAGCAAATCAGAGCAAGCCTACTATATTAATGATTCTTTTCTCATCAGCCACTGTGGATCTCACACTTCACCGCTAGAAGTTTCACCTTTTCCCCAGGGTTTCAAGTTAGGAAGAGTGTATTCAGAACCAGGGGTAAAGGATGTAATGTGAAATCAAGAAAGAAGAGTGGTGCAGTCTCCTCCGGGAGCTATGTGGAAACATCTTCATCTTGTAATGATGCCCCCAGGCATTGGTATGTCAGGAATTTAGTGCTCCCTCCCAGGCTGCCCCCTGAAGCCATCTTTCAAGCGGATTTCATTTAGTTGTCAATCATCCGAGGAAATGGAGGAAATCAAAATGGAGGAGGAGGCTTGGGGGCTGGCAGCAGAAAAGAAAAAGATAAAGGAGGATAGGATGATCCTTTCTTCCCTTTCCCCTTTCAAGGCTGTCTAGATTTATCTCTTTTCTTCTTTTCACAATGATGGAAGCTCAAGATAAAACTTCAGCTGCATTTCTCAAATTGTGGTTGATTGTCTCTTGTGCCCCTCCTCCCTGACTCTGTGAGATCAACAGGGGGAAAGAATATTCTACATATAAGAAACAACATGTGCAATGTCCCAGAGGTTCGAGAGAGCAAGTAGCTGTTGAGGAACCGTTAATAGTTAAGTGTAGCTCAAAAGGAGAGTACTGGTGGGTGGAGAGGGCAGAGAACAGAGTGTAGAGGCATATGATGAAGATGTAGGTATAGAGATAAGTAGAAGTCAGTTGTGCAGAGTTGTATAGGCCAGCATGAGGAATTTGAACTTTATCTGAAGATCAATGGGGACCCATTGAATGATGTTAAATAATAGAATAGCATGGTCAGGTGAGATTTAGTAAAATCTTTTTGACTTTTGCTGGTAGACGTGAATGGTGAGGAATAAGATTGGTAGCAGGGAGACTATTTAGAAGGTCATTAAAACAATTTAAGCAATATATCATGTTCTGGACAAAGGTAATGTAAAGGGGAAGTCCAGCTTCTCTAACACCCCAGCCAAAGACAAATAGAATAAAATTTTAAGAAATAGAATTGAGGGCTTCCCTGGTGGCACAGTGGTTAAGAATCCGCCTGCCAATGCAGGGGACACGGGTTCGAGCCCTGGTCTGGGAAGATCCCACATGCCGCGGAGCAGCTGGGCCCATGAGCCACAACTACTGAGCCTGCGCTCTAGAGCCCAAGAGCCACAACTACTGAGCCCGTGTGCCACAACTACTGAAACCCACGCGCCTAGAGCCCGTGCTCCACAACAAGAGAAGCCACCGCAGTAAGAAGCCCGTGCACCACAACAAAGAGTAGCCCCCGCTCGCCACAACTAGAGAAAACCTGCGCATAGCAACGAAGACCCAACGCAGCCAAAAATAAATAAATAAAATAAATAAATTTATAAAAAAAAAAAAAGAAATAGAATTGATAGGATTTGGTCTGTGATTAAATATGGGAGTGTGGAAGAGGAAGGGGTATAGCTCCATAGTCAGGTTTGTAGCTTGGATGTCTAAATTGATGGCCATGCCATTTGTTAATTATCGTTATGGCTTGGTGTTGAGAGTGAGGGATCTGATGAATTTAGTTTGAGGAAATCCAATTAGAGATGTTCACGAAGAAGTTGGATATTATAGATCTGAGATTAGAAGAAAGACCTGAACCAGAGATGTGTATTTGTGATCCACCACATAGAGATTATAATTGAATTTAGCAACAAAGAAATCCTTGGTAATTGTAGAAATATCACCTTTAATGAAGTTGCAGGTAAGTTTTAGATGGGGTGGAGGAAAGTACAGGGGATCCTATCAGATGAATTTTTTGGAAACCATGAATTTTCATTGAAGCCAATCTACCTACTGGTGAGATTTTTCTCTAGCAGTCAGTGTTGATCAGGCTAGATGAATGAGGACAATGGAAGAATGGCTTGTGTAGATAGGATGTGAGAATAATAGGGAAAAGGAGTTGGAAATGTTGAAAAGAGAGCAGGAAGTAGAAGGAATTGTTCCTTTTTTTTTTTTTTTTTTAGGAATTGTTCTTAAAGAGTTTGAAAACCAAATATTTTAGGAATAGATGAGTAAGTGAGCTATAACTATAGCAATTACGGTTAGAGAATTGAATGTTTGAATTTAAGACATCACAGTGGATTAATTTTAAGTATAATCAATGGAGTGGACAGCTAAAGTCTAGTGAAGGAGGAAGCCATTTTTCATGAGGAGGACAAGGGTGTTGGATGGATCTTCCACAGGGATATTGTAGTTACCCAAAAGGATAGCAGATCTTGGAGTAGAGAGGAAGACTGTGAGCCTGGAGACATAATCTTCAGTGAAGATTAAAGACATCAATGTTGATGTGAGGAGAATATAACCAAATAATTCAAGCCATTATTATTGATACATTTTCTGTTCCCAGCCCTGGCCCAACACAGAGTAATATCATGAATGAATGAATGAATGAACTAATAATCTAAGGGATTCTCTGAGTCCTAGAAAAATGTGGTACCCAATCAAGGTGATTTTTGTTGCAGACCCATGTTTAGGCTCAATAGGGTGAAGAGAGAGGCTTTCCTAAATCCCCAAAGTCATCGTAAAGGAAGTAGGTGGAGTCCCCAGGGATTCATCCCACATTAGCCTTGGAACTGGTCACTACTGCTCTGAATCCTACTCCAAGAGATCTTTCTCAAAGCCTGCCATGGGAACATTGATGAGCCTAAGTCCATGGAGGCTGGACTCTGGAAAAAGATGGTGACAACTACTGTACCACCCTGGACACTCCTGCTCCCTACCTGCACACACCATTTGTCCTGGCTAGAGCTCAGGGCTTTGGAGTGTTTGCTCTTTGGAGACACCTTAGAGAAGACTATGAGGATGGAGCTGTCTCTCCATAGATCTCTTTACACAGCATTGTGGGGCCCCCTGCTCTGAGCAGGCCTTTGACACACCCTAAATCTTTGCTGCAGCATACCTGGGCACTCCATATTTGGAACATAAAGATCACATTTCATAGTAGGAAAGCCTTCTGTTTATTGACTTCCTATTATTCTGATGTCACTTTGTGTAAGGATTATAGACATAAATAATTGCAACAGAACTTTCAAGAGTAAATGTTATTGCTGTGGATTGAAAACAAAACAAAAATAATTCCATTACTGGGTGGAAATGATAATATTAGGCTATGTAATTTTTCTGCTATGGTAACTGCAGAATGAAAAGATAATAAATACAATATTAAAGGTGGACATGAGGATTGGGCAGAGCAAAAACTTAGTCATCATCATGAAAACCTCACTTCCCACTCAAACTGCCTTTGCCTACACACAGACTGAAAGCAAATGTCTGAAGTCAGTGCACCTTTTACTGTAATGTGCTTGCAAATCCCCCAGGGATATTAGTAAAATGCAGATTTTGACTCAGAGGGTCTGGGGCAGGCCTGAGATGTTACATTTCCAACAGTTTCCCAACAGATGCTGCTGATGCTGCTCCCTGGCCACAGCTGGAATAGCAGAGACTGAGCAAGTCTCAAGCCAAGTCTTAAATGGGCCAGGCCAGGGCAGCTGCCTAGTTCCTGACAGGAAATGCCCAGGTGGGAGTGCCATCCTTGGGTGCCAGGTAAAAAATGGTCATGATAATGATCACAGTTCTAGGCTCAGTGTTGGGATTCTAGCGGCCTGATCTATAGTACCTAGATCTCTTCCCTTATGGAGTTCTGGACTGGAGAGCTAGATGCCTGAGTCAGGCAGGAGGAGAAGGAAATTAACAGCTCCATTATTGGTAAAGTCTGAATGAGAGACTTTGGCTTAGTGAGCAGTCACCATGGGCTTGCCAGCCCCTCATCCCAATTCTGCAGATGAGACCACCCAGGCATTAGCACAGCTTGTCAATCCCCTGCCTTCTCCTGAGGGTCAGGCCCCTTTCTGCTTGGCAGAGAGCAGATCATAAAAGCTTCACTGTGTCCTGAATGTGGGCTGGCTCCTAAAACAGAGTGCGAGGAGGGGGCTGCTCAGGAGGAAGGAAACAATATTTTAAAGTTCTTTTCCATGTTTATCTTCTTCCCCCACTGCACACACTCACATACCCACACACTAACTAAACAGCAAGCTTTCTCAGGGCAGGGATTTAATCTGCATTGTTCACCATAGTAGTTACTGCTAGAATATTGCCCAATGCCTAGTAAACGCTGAAAAATATTTGGCGAATGAATGAACTTTCAGACAACTCTATAAGGTAGATATTATTTTATCCTCATCTTTCCAATGAGGAAACAGAGGCACAGAGTGGTGAAACAATATGCACAAACAACCTGCCTTCTTTCAGCCAATGAAACATTAAATTACATTGCCCTTTTCTCATAGCTTTCCAACTGCCACTGCCTGGAAATGTCCATTCAATCAATAATACACAGCATGCATTTTTCCCTTCCTCCTTTCTAACAGAACCCTAGATTTTGTTTATGAGTCTGTTCCTTCCACATTGATCATACTATGCATTGGGTTAACCTGACCCTTTTAGCACCTGAAACACATTTGATTGGTTCAAGATAATCCATCCCCCTTTGCCCTTAACTAGTTCAGAAATGGGAATGAGAAATGAAAAATTGGCTAAGGGATTCTGGGAGAGTTTTAGTTCATTCTTTTGACAGAATTTCCACCAGTGATGCTCTCCCTCCTTCTGAAAGCAAGAGAAAAAGCAAGTAATGTCATTTCTGTCCCATAACCCAAGAGGGATAGCAATAGGATGGAGTCTATGGACAGCAGAGTGGAAAGAACTTGAGTCCCTGATGATATTAATAAGCCACTGGATCATCCTGCCCTAAAGCCCACCCTACCTCTGCATTATATGATGCAATCAACTTCCTTTTGGTTTGAACTAGCTTGATTTGATTTTTTTTCTTTTATTTGAATCCAAATGTATAGTAAATGATACATAACAACCTTATCTCTGCTGCCACCTAAAGGAAGAGGGTGAAAGAGAGACAGAATATTAAATACATTCATCAGACTCTGACTCATTCATGTCCCTCCACCCCTTGGCTTCCTCTCCTGCCTTTCGGTCATCCAGAGTTATAGGGTGATGAAAACTTTCCCCCTTAGACTTCTTGAAGAACACTGTAGTCATTGAAAGTATATCTGTATGGAGGAAAGGATGGTCAAAATATCTCGAGCATTACATGTTCATCAGCCACCTATTAAACTAAATGTTTAGGGAACTTCACTTTCAAGATATCTTACTGATAACTTATGTTTACCTCTCCTCCCTCCCAAAATCCCATTGAAGGTGTGAGAGAAGTGTAAATATAAGAATAATCCCATACTGGCATTAGAAGGCCTTGAAGAATGCCATCAATAGTCTACAACATGGAGCAAATTTTGGAAGCTAGAATTCAAATGGGATAAAATTAATGGTGGGTCTTAACAGAACTGAGTAAACTAAAGCTCTGTGTAGGTGTGAAAGAGACCTCTGAACTCAGGAAGACCTAATGATTAGAGGCAACTATAGGTGAGAGTGGAAAAAAGCCATAGAGGGAATCTTCAAAGTAGTTAAGAGTAGGGGAGCAGCTTCAGTGATAATTTCTTAAAGCAACTGATTGTGTTATTTTCTTCAAAGTATGAGTCTGTTCTGGGAGAGTTCCACAGGTATCTTCAAGGTGTACAAGGGATATAGAGCTCCTGAAATGCTTGTCCCCAACCCCAACATAGTCAGGATTCTGTAATCAGAATCTTGAGTCAGTGCATAGGGAACAGGAAATTTTACTTATTCTGTGGTAATACACACATCTATTAGTATTGATCAATCAGTGATTCTCTACCTTGGCTGTATATTGTAATCACTTGGATAGCTTTAAATACTGACACTGAACAGTGGTTACCTTTGGAAGAGTATTAAGTGGGAGGGGTAAGAAGGAGTTTTTCTGGAGTGCTAGAAATGGCCTATATCAGGGGTCAGAAATGCTCATTCCTTTATATATTGTCCGTCACTGCTTTTGTACTACAAGAGTTCAGTAGCTGTGACAGACAGTGGCTGGACCATAAAACCAAAAACATTTGGCCCTTTACAGAAAAAGTTTGCCAACCTTTGGTCTATGTCTTTTTTTAAAAAAATATTTATTTATTTATTTATTTAGGCTGTGCCAGGTCTTAGTTGCAGCACGCGGGATCTTTAGTTGTGGCATGCGGACTTCTTAGTTGTGGCATGCATGCGGGATCTAGCTCCCCAACCAGGTATCGAACTCAGGCCCCCTGCACTGGGAGCACGGAGTCTTACCCACTGGACCACCAGGGAAGTCCTGGTCTATGTCTTTATCTGAGTCACAATGTGTTGTATATATATATGTGTATAAGACTCAGATAAAGATCTATTGAGCAGTACACTTACAATTTTTGTACTATACTGTGGGTAAATTAAAGCCCTAAAAAGAAGTAAATAAAAAGAGAAAAATTCAATGCTGGGGTACCACCTCTAGATAGTCTTATTTATTTGGTCTATGTTATGGTATCAGGGCTTTTAAAAACTCCTAAGGCAATTGTAATAAGCAAACAAGATTGAGAACAACAGAGTTAGATCCTCATTTATATGAACAGACAAACAAGGATCACCAAATACTTAAGGAAAACCAACCACATGAATGAAAGACACCAAGTACACATACAAAAAAAAAAAAACCCTGAAGAAACAGTTAATAAAGAAAACATAGAAAACTTAAAAATAGATGTCATTATTATTCTATAAAATATAAGAGGGTAGAAATCCACTAACTAAGAGCAGTCAGCTCTGCAAAGGAATTAATCAGATAAACTACTTATTTTGAACAATCATTATTGTAAAATCTCTCAGTCAAATGATTAAACAGCAGAAAGATAATACATGTGTTGCAAATTAGTGAACTGGAAGATTAATTGGTGGCATTCTCCCCAGATATGGTGCCAAAGAAAAGGATAGGAAAATTATGAGAGAGAAGTTAGGAGACTTAGAGGACAGATCTAAAAGAGTAAATGTCTAGACAATAGGAGTACCAGAAATAAGTAACAAAGAGAATGAAATAATAGTGAACCAAATAATAGTGAACTAAAATGTCCCTGTATTAGTGAAAAACTTGAGTCTTAAGATTGAAAGTGTTCACCTAATTAGTGCTGATCTGAGGGAAATATATCTATTTGAGGAGGGAAATGGGAAAGGTTTAGTTAACAAAATTAGAATGTGTTGGGACTTCCTTGGTGGTGCAGTGGTTAAGAATCCGCCTGCCAATGCAGGGGACACGGGTTCGAGCACTGGTCCGGGAAGATCCCACACGCCACAGAACAACTAAGCCGGTGCGCCACAACTACTGAGCCTGTGCTCTAGTGCCTGTGAGCCACAACTACTGAGCCCGTGTGCCACAACTACTGAGCCCGCGTGCCTGGAGCCCGTGCTCTGCAACAAGAGAAGCCACTGCAATGAGAAGCCCGTGCACCGCAACGAAGAATAGCTCCCGCTCGCCACAACTAGAGAAAGCCCCCATGCACCAATGAAGATCCAATGCAGCCAAAAATAAATAAATAAATAAATAAATTTATTTTAAAAATGCTATAGAATGTGTTATATTGGTAGATCAAGAGAGAAACAGAGGAGGGAGAAGATGGCGGAAGAGTAAGACGCGGAGATCACCTTCCTTCCCACAGATACAGTAGAAATACATCTACACGTGGAACTGCTCCTACAGAACACCCACTGAACGCTGGCAGAAAACGTCCGACCTCCAAAAAGGCAAGAAACTCCCCCCGTACTTGGGTAGAGCAAAAGAAAAAAGAAATAACAGAGACAAAAGAATAGGGACGGCACCTGCACCAGTGGGAGGGAGCTGTGAAGGAGGAAAGGTTTCCACGCACTAGGAAGCCCCTTCGCGGGCGGAGACTGCGGGTGGTGGAGGGGGGAAGCTTTGGAGCCACGGAGGAGAGCGCAGCCACAGGGGTGCGGAGGGCAAAGCGGAGAGGTTCCCGCACAGAGGCTCGGCGCCGAGCAGCACTCACCAGCCCGAGAGGCTTGTCTGCTTCCCCGCCGGGGCGGGCGGGGCTGGGAGCTGAGGCTCGGGCTTCGGTCGGATCGCAGGGAGAGGACTGGGGCTGGCGGCGTGAACACAGCCTGAAGGGGTTAGCGCACCACAGCTAGCCGGGAGGGAGTCCGGGGAAAAAGTCTGCAGCTGCCAAAGAGGCAAGAGACTTTTTCTTCCCTCTGTGTTTCCTGGTGCGCGAGGAGAGGGGATTCAGAGCACCGCCTAAACGAACTTCAGAGACTGGCGCGAGCCGCAGCTATCAGCACAGATCCCACAGCAACAGGGGCACAGAGGAAAAAACGGAGAGATTCCCGCACACAGGCTCGGCGCCGAGTAGCACTCAGCAGCCCGAGAGGCTTGTCTGCTCCCCCGCCGGGGCGGGTGGGGCTGGGAGCTGAGGCTCGGCTTCAGTCGGATCGCAGGGAGAGGACTGGGGCTGGCATCGTGAACACAGCCTGAAGGGTTTAGTGCACCACAGGTAGCCGGAAGTGAGTCCGGGAAAAAGTCTGCAGCTGCCGAAGAGGCAAGAGACTTTTTCTTGCCTCTTTGTTTCGCGGTGGGCAAGGAGAGGGGATTCAGAGCGCCGTCTAAACGAACTCCAGAGAAGGGCGCGAGCCGCGGCTATCAGCGCGGATCCCACAGCAACAGGGGCACAGAGGGAAAAACGGAGAGACTCCCGCACAGAGGCTCGGCGCCGAGCAGCGCTCACCAGCCCGAGAGGCTTGTCTGCTCACCCGCCGGGGCGGGCAGGGCTGGGAGCTGAGGCTCGGGCTGCGGTCGGATCGCAGGGAGAGGACTGGGGCTGGCGGCGTGAACACAGCCTGAAGGGGTTGGCGCACCACAGCTAGCCGGGAGGGAGACCGGGAAAAGGTCTGCAGCTGCCGAAGAGGCAAGAGACTTTTTCTTGCCTCTTAGTTTCGCTGCGCGCAAGGAGAGGGGATTCAGAGCGCCGCCTAAATGAACTCCAGAGAAGGGCGCGAGCCACGGCGATCAGCGCGGACCCCAGAGACGGGCGTGAGACGCTGGGGCTGCTGCTGCCGCCTCCAAAAAGCCTGTGTGTGAGCACAAGTCACTCTCCACACCGCCCCTCCCGGTAGCCTGTGCAGCCCGCCACTGCCAGGGTCCCGGGATCCGGGGACAACATCCCCGGGAGAACGCACTGCGCGCCTCAGGCTGGTGCAACGTCACGCCGGCCTCTGACGCTGCAGGCTCGCCCCGCCTCCTCTGTACCCCTCCCTCCCCGCGGCCTGAGTGAGCCAGAGCCCCCGAAGCAGCTGCTCCTTTAACCCCGTCCTGTCTGGGCGGGGAACAGACGCCCTCAGGCGACCTACACGCAGAGGAGGGTCCAAATCCAAAGCTGAACCCCAGGAGCGGTGCGAACAGGGAAGAGAAGGGGAAATATCTCCCAGCAGCCTCAGAAGCAGCGGATTAAAGCTCCACAAACAACTTGATGTGCCTGCATCTGCTGAATACCTGAACAGACAACGAATCAGCCCAAATTCAGGAGGTGGACTCTGGGAGCAGGAGATATTAATTTTTCCCCTTTTCCTTTTTTTTGTGAGTGTATATGTATATGCTTCTGGGTGAGATTTTGTCTGTATAGCTTTGCTTTACAATAGCTTTATTTTACTTCACTATATTATAGCCTCTTTCTTTCTTTCTTTCTATTTTTTCTCCCTTTTACTCTGAGCTGTGTGGACGAAAGGCTCTTGGTGCTCCAGCCAGGCATCAGGGCCATGCCTCTGAGGTGGGAGAGCCAACTTCAGAACACTGGTCCACAAGAGACCTCCCAGCTCCACGTAATACCAAACGGCAAAAATCCCCCAGAGATCTCCATCTCAACATCAAGACCCAGCTTCACCCAACGACCAGCAAGCTACAGTGCTGGACACCCTATGCCAAACAACTAGCTAGACAGGAACACAACCCCATCCATTAGCAGAGAGGCTGCCTAAAATCATAATAAGGCCACAGACACACCAAAATACACCACCAGACGTGGACGTGCCCACCAGAAAGACAAGATCTAGCCTCATCCACCAGAACTCAGGCACTAATTCCCTCCACCAGGAAGCCTACACAACCCACTGAACCAACCTTAGCCACTGGGGACAGATACCAAAAACAACGGGAACTACGAACCTGCAGCCTGTGAAAAGGAGACCCCAAACACAGTAAGATAGGCAAAATGAGACGACAGAAAAACACACAGCAGATGAAGGAGCAGGCTCAAAACACACTGGACTTAACAAATGAAGAGGAAATAGGTAGTCTACCTGAAAAAGAATTCAGAATAATGATAGTAAGGATGATCCAAAATCTTGGAAATAGAATAGACAAAATGCAAGAAACATTTAACAAGGATGTAGAAGAACTAAAGAGGAACCAAGCAATGATGAAGAACACAATAAATGAAATTAAAAATACTCTAGATGGGATCAATAGTAGAATAACTGAGGCAGAAGAAAGGATAAGTGACCTGGAAGATAAAATGGTGGAAATAACTACTACAGAGCAGGATAAAGAAAAAAGAATGAAAAGAACTGAGGACAGTCTCAGGGACCTCTGGGACAACATTAAACGCTCCAACATTCGAATTATAGGGGTACCAGAAGAAGAAGAGAAAAAGAAAGGGACTGAGAAAATTTTTGAAGAGATTATAGTTGAAAACTTCCCTAATATGGGAAAGGAAATAGTTAATCAAGTCCTGGAAGCACAGAGAGTCCCATACAGGATAAACCCAAGGAGGAACACGCCAAGACACATATTAATCAAACTGTCAAAAATTAAATATAAGGAAAACATATTAAAGGCAGCAAGGGAAAAAAAACAAATAACACACAAGGGAATCCCCATAAGGTTAACATCTGATCTATCAGCAGAAACTCTGCAAGCCAGAAGGGAGTGGCAGGATATACTTAAAGTGATGAAGGAGAAAAACCTACAACCAAGATTACTCTACCCAGCAAGGATCTCATTCAGATTTGATGGAGAAATTAAAACCTTTACAGACAAGCAAAAGCTGAGAGAGTTCAGCACCACCAAACCAGCTTTACAACAAATGCTAAAGGAACTTCTCTAGGCAAGAAACACAAGAGAAGGAAAACACCTACAATAACAAACCCAATACATTTAAGAAAATGGGAATAGGAACATACATATCGATAATTACCTTGAATGTAAATGGATTAAATGCTCCCACCAAAAGACACAGGCTGGCTGAATGGATACAAAAACAAGACCCATATATATGCTGTCTACAAGAGACCCACTTCAGACCTAGAGACACATACAGATTGAAAGTGAGGGGATGGAAAAAGATATTCCATGCAAATGGAAATCTAAAGAAAGCTGGAGTAGCAATTCTCATATCAGACAAAATAGACTTTAAAATAAAGACTATTACAAGAGACAAAGAAGGACACTATATAATGATCAAGGGATCGATCCAAGAGGAAGGTATAACAATTGTAAATATTTATGCACCCAACATAGGAGCACCTCAATACATAAGGCAAATACTAACAGCCATAAAAGGGGAAATTGACAGCAACACAATCATAGTAGGGGACTTTAACACCCCACTTTCACCAATGGACAGATCATCCAAAATGAAAATAAATAAGGAAACACAAGCTTTAAATGATACATTAAACAAGATGGACTTAATTGATATTTATAGGACATTCCACCCAAAAACAACAGAATACACATTTTTCTCAAGTGCTCATGGAACATTCTCCAGGATAGATCATATCTTGGGTCACAAATCAAGCCTTGGTAAATTTAAGAAAATTGAAATCGTATCAAGTATCTTTTCCGACCACAACGCTATGAGACTAGATATCAATTACAGGAAAAGATCTGTAAAAAATACAAACACATGGAGGCTACACAATACATTACTTAATAACGAAGTGATTACTGAAGAAATCAAAGGGGAAATCAAAAAATACCTAGAAACAAATGACAACGGAGACACGACGACCCAAAACCTATGGGACGCAGCAAAAGCAGTGCTAAGAGGGAAGTTTATAGCAATACAAGCCTACCTCAAGAAACAGGAAACATCTCGAATAAACAACCTAACCTTGCACCTAAAGCAATTAGAGAAAGAAGAACAAAAAAACCCCAAAGCCAGCAGAAGGAAAGAAATTATAAAGATCAGGTCAGAAATAAATGAAAAAGAAATGAAGGAAACAATAGCAAAAATCAATGAAACTAAAAGCTGGTTCTTTGAAAAGATAAACAAAATTGATAAACCATTAGCCAGACTCATCAAGAGAAAAAGGGAGAAGACCCAGATCAATAGAATTAGAAATGAAAAAGGAGAAGTAACCACTGACACTGCAGAAATACAAAAGATCATGAGAGATTACTACAAGCAACTCTATGCCAATAAAATGGACAACCTGGAAGAAATGGACAGATTCTTAGAAATGCACAAACTGCCAAGACTGAACCAGGAAGAAATAGAAAATATGAACAGACCAATCACAAGCACTGAAATTGAAACTGTGATTAAAAACCTTCCAACAAACAAAAGCCCAGGACCAGATGGCTTCACAGGTGAATTCTATCAAACATTTAGAGAAGAGCTAACACCTATCCTTCTCAAACTCTTCCAAAATATTGCAGAGGGAGGAACACTCCCAAACTCATTCTACGAGGCCACCATCACCCTGATACCAAAACCAGACAAAGATGTCACAAAGAAAGAAAACTACAGGCCAATATCACTGATGAACATAGATGCAAAAATCCTCAACAAAATACTAGCAAACAGAATCCAACAGCACATTAAAAAGATCATACACCATGATCAAGTGGGGTTTATTCCAGGAATGCAAGGATTCTTCAATATACGCAAATCAATCAATGTGATACACCATATTAACAAATTGAAGGAGAAAAACCATATGATCATCTCAATAGATGCAGAGAAAGCTTTCGACAAAATTCAACACCCATTTATGATAAAAGCCCTGCAGAAAGTAGGCATAGAGGGAACTTTCCTCAACATAATAAAGGCCATATATGACAAACCCACAGCCAACATTGTCCTCAATGGTGAAAAACTGAAACCATTTCCACTAAGATCAGGAACAAGACAAGGTTGCCCACTCTCACCACTATTATTCAACATAGTTCTGGAAGTCCTAGCCACAGCAATCAGAGAAGACAAAGAAATAAAAGGAATACAAATCGGAAAAGAAGAAATAAAGCTGTCACTATTTGCAGATGACATGATACTATACATAGAGAATCCTAAAGATGCTACCAGAAAACTCCTAGAGCTAATCAATGAATTTGGTAAAGTAGCAGGATACAAAATTAATGCACAGAAATCTCTTGCATTTCTATACACTAATGACGAAAAATCTGAAAGTGAAATTAAGAAAACACTCCCATTTACCATTGCAACAAAAAGAATAAAATATCTAGGAATAAACCTACCTAAGGAGACAAAAGACCTGTATGCAGAAAATTATAAGACACTGATGAAAGAAATTAAAGATGATACAAATAGATGGAGAGATATACCATGTTCCTGGATTGGAAGAATCAACATTGTGAAAATGACTCTACTACCCAAAGCAATCTACAGATTCAATGCAATCCCTATCAAACTACCACTGGCATTTTTCACAGAACTAGAACAAAAAATTTCACAATTTGTATGGAAACACAAAAGTACCCGAATAGCCAAAGCCATCTTGAGAACGAAAAATGGAACTGGGGGAATCAGGCTCCCTGACTTCAGACTATATTACAAAGCTTCAGTAATCAAGACAGTTTGGTACTGGCACAAAAACAGAAATATAGATCAATGGAACAGGATAGAAAGCCCAGAGATAAACCCACACACATATGGTCAACTTATCTTTGATAAAGGAGGCAAGCATATACAGTGGAGAAAAGACAGCCTCTTCAATAAGTGGTGCTGGGAAAATTGGACAGGAACATGTAAAAGTATGAAATTAGAACACTCCCTGACACCATGCTCAAAAATAAACTCAAAATGGATTAAAGACCTAAGTGTAAGGGCAGACACTATCAAACTCTTAGAGGAAAACATAGGCAGAACACTCTATGACATACATCACAGCAAGATTCTTTTTGACCCAGCTCCCAGAGAAATGGAAATAAGAACACAAATAAACAAATGGGACCTAATGAAACTTAAAAGCTTTTGCACAGCAAAGGAAACCATAAACAAGACGAAAAGACAACCCTCAGAATGGGAGAAAATATTTGCAAATGAAGCAACTGACAAAGGATTAATCTCCAAGATTTACAAGCAGCTCATGCAGCTCAATATCAAAAAAACGAACAACCCAATCCAAAAATGGGCAGAAGATCTAAATAGACATTTCTCCAAAGAAGATATACAGATGGCCTACAGACACATGAAAGAATGCTCAACATCATTAATCATTAGAGAAATGCAAATCAAAACTACAATGAGATATCATCTCACACCGGTCAGAATGGCCATCATCAAAAAATCTAGAAACAATAAATGCTGGAGAGGGTGTGGAGGAAAGGGAACACTCTTGCACTGTTGGTGGGAATGTAAATTGATACAGCCACTATGGAGAACAGTATGGAGGTTCCTTAAAAAACTACAAATAGAACTACCATATGACCCAGCAATCCCACTACTGGGCATATACCCTGAGAAAACCATAGGTCAAAAAGAGTCATGTACCAAAATGTTCATTGCAGCTCTATTTACAATAGCCAGGACATGGAAGCAACCTAAATGTCCATCGACAGATGAATGGATAAAGAAGATGTGGCACATATATACAATGGAATATTACTCAGCCATAAAAAGAAATGAAATGGAGGTATTTGTAATGAGGTGGATGGAGTTAGAGTCTGTCATACAGAGTGAAGTAAGTCAGAAAAAGAAAAACAAATACAGTATGCTAACACATATATACGGAATCTAAGGGAAAAAAAAAAAAAAAGGCCATGAAGAACCTAGTGGCAAGACGGGAATAAAGACACAGACCTACTAGAGAATGGACTTGAGGATATGGGGAGGGGGTGGGGTGAGATGTGACAGGGTAAGAGAGTGTCATGGACATATATACACTACCAAATGTAAAATAGATAACTAGTGGGAAGCAGCCGCACAGCACAGGGAGATCAGCTCGGTGCTTTGTGACCACCTAGAGGGGTGGGATGGGGAGGGTGGGAGGGAGGGAGATGCAAGAGGGAAGAGAAATGGGAACATATTGTATATGTATAACTGATTCACTTTGTTATAAAGCAGAAGCTAACACACTATTGTAAGGCAATTATACTTCAATAAAGATGTTTAAAAAAAAAAAAAAAAAAGAGAGAAACAGATAAGTTACTAAGCAGGCTATAATGTGTCCTTATTCCAGTGACCAAGACAAGCCAAGAACATAATTGGAGTTCAACTTGAGTGTCCAAGCAAAATTTAACTATACAAGTATGACTACCAGGTGTTCCAATTTTAGGCTCCTTTATGTAAATTATATAGCACTGGGCTTCCCTGTTGGCACAGTGGTTGAGAATCTGCCTGCCAATGCAGGGGACACGGGTTCGAGCCCTGGTCTGGGAAGATCCCACATACCGCAGAGCGACTGGGCCCGTGAGCCACAATTACTGAGCCTGCGCGTCTGGAGCCTGTGCTCCGCAACAAGAGAGGCCGCGATAGTGAGAGGCCCGCGCACTGAGATGAAGAATGGCCCCCACTTGCCGCAACTGGAGAAAGCCCTCACACAGAAACCAAGACCCAACACAGCCATAAAAAAAAAAAAAATTATATAGCACTGAGAAGAGCCATATATAAGTAAAATAACCAGTAATTAGGGGGGAAAAACACATGATCTATCTAGCTTCCACTTAAAGGAAGGCCAAGGCAAGAGGTTTGGAGGGAATTGTGCAGTGGAGAGAGGTAAGATCACATGGATATATTCTTGGGCTAAATAAAAAGGATTTACTGGGCCTGTCTGGGCCTGTAGAGAAAATAGCTCATGTTTCTGCACAGTTAGGGCTTGCTGAGCAAATCTTACTGAAACCTGGGACCTCGGATAAAAGGGCAAGCCTTGGAAGGTAATTTACAATTGTGTAGTAAGAGAACTCCAGACAGATTTATCACTCAAAGTATGTGTTACATTTCATTCCTAGATTGTAAAGCTGGAGACAATGGTCTGACCTTTCCCCTAGAAAGATTTATTTACATTCCAAAAGGTTAGAGTAAGGCTACCAGATCCTTCCCAAGGAGCAAAGATTTTTTTCTCTCCTTTCAACAGGGACAGCCCCTCGCCCCCCCACCCCCCCACCCCTGCCTTCTATATAAATGCCCAGAATCATTTCTTCTGCATTCCTTGTCTGCAATATAAATTGTTTGTGTAGGGTGACATCTAACTCTCATCTTGTCATCCAAAGTATAAGAAATTAGGGCACAGGAGAACTACAAAATTGTTATTATCTTGAAAGTAAATAATGATCAATCTATTCTGTTCCAGAAATCTCATGTGCATTCAGGATAATATTAATAAATAGGAATATTAAAAACAGCCTGTAAACTCTGGACCTTTTTTTTTTTTACCTCTCATTAACATGGTTACAGTAGATACAAGTAGATCAGATGTTTGTGCATCCATATTATGTCATGTTTTCTACCAGTTGCTTTGCTACACATGAGGAAATCCCAGAGATAGAAGATGGGATATATCATTTTCCTCATAGCTTTTGTGGATTGCCTTAGATAAAAAAACAACTGTGGCACCTTGCTGCCTTGATTGCTTAACATGTTCCTAACTGCCATTAAGGAGAATCATGCTTACCCAAAGAGTCAGAATGGGTAGAATAGCCACCCAAAGGGCAAAGGACAGCTGAAAAGGTGAAGAGTATTAAAGAGAAGACAAAAGACCAAATTGCATTAGCCAGACTAGGCTCTATTATGCTGTGGGAGTAAACTACCTTAAACCACGGAGCTTAACTCAACAAAGGTTTATTTCCTTCTCAACTGTGTCCACTGCAGGTCAACACAGGGATCCTGTTTATTATAATCGGAAACTCTGGCTGACTTCATCACAATACCTACTTCCATGAGCACACAGCAGGGTAAAAGAATGTGGGAAATTGCACATGGACATTTTAAACTTGTCTTTGAGTAAAACATATAACTTTGGTTCACATTTTTCGGGTAAAGCAAATCACAGTGGCCTCATCTAACTTCAAGGGGTGGGGAAGAGCGATCCTACCATGTGCTTGAGAAGAGAACAGAAACACTCAGTAGATACCACTAGTCACTACCTCAAGAAAGGTCTTTCTTTCTTGTCACCAAATATTTTGTCTACTCTTTTTTCTTCATGCAGAACACATTTACCACTCCCCATGGGAGGAATCGAGAAGTCTCATTCAATCACTTTTATACTCTCAAAATCTAGGATCTCTGAATAGTGTTTGGAAGTTTCTTTATCTGTTCTGGAAGACTATGAACTAAAAAGAAAAGTTATCTGCCCCTTCATATCCAATATTCAGGCAAAAACAACCACAATAACAATCCCTTCTGGAGAGAAGATTAGGAATCACAACATAGTCACTGGCTAACAGCAACTCTTAAATTCTACTAAACATACTCAGAAAGAGTTCCCTGCCTAAGGAGGGAGAATATTCCTTGGTAAGCCCTGATTCTGCTCCCTGGGAAGGGGGATCCCTGGTCAGTTTTTCCCTATGGACCTTGTCTCTGCCCTCAGAGGGTGTCTTTCTTTTCTGTCACCCTCCTTAACCACATCTGGATTGAGCATCAGAAAATATTTACTCCTTGTGGGCTGAAAAACTCACAACCTGCTTCCTCTTTATAGTAAATATGGAGCCCAAGGGTCATTTTAAGTTTCAAACAGTCACAGTAATTTTGTCCAGGCTTCTTACCTATTTAGTTTGGCTCAGATCCAAATATCAATAACCATACCCACAATTCATTACTAAACACACTTTGCATATTTACTATATTTATTTGCTTTCTCAGACTCATGTTTCTCACAACTTAACTATGAGTACCTTGAGCCTATCAGGCTTTTATGGGAGAGCTGGACCCTAAGTTTATTTTCCCTCAACCATTCTTTCCAATACAAAATATTTACTTGTGGTAACAGCCCTAATTTGTCTTTCCTTTGAGACAATGCAGTCCATTCAGAGATCTTTACACTGGTCAAATAAGCATGCCCTTGATTTAATCCTGCTCTAAGGCTGTTTTAAGAAGCTATTGCCAACAAAAAAACTTCTTTGTTTTATCTTTTACTCATTGAGGCTAACTTGCAATTGTCTCTTCCAATTTTACAAGTCCTCACATTTGTGGACTCTTACCTTTTGTCACTGCTTGCAAACCAGCCAATTCTTTTCTGACCTTGGCACTTTCTTTTAATAACTTGTCAAATGTGGTCAACAGTGACTAACACACAGTGCCAACGTTCTCTATTCCAATCTCTTCTCCTAGAGCTAAACATTCATTAGGTAAATTAACTGCCTTACAAATTAATACAGGCAAAAGTTTCAGTAAATATTTCACCATTACAAAACATGGATCACCATTCTTCCAACCCCTGATAACAGTTTATTTGGTATCCCTCATCTGGTACCTCAGCCAATGCTATTATAATTATTAATTTTATTGGTTTTTTGTTATGGTAATACCCTCCTGTTTCAGTCTGGATAGGCTAGATTATGCTGTTATAATAAACAACCAAAAAATATCAGTGGCTTGAAACATTAAAATATTTCTTTTTCATACTGTCTGTTCAATGTTGAGCAGCAGGAGGGCTTTGCTCACTGTAGTTACTCAGAGTCTAGACTTACAGAGGCTTTAGATAAATGTGGGTTTTCACAATCACTACTGCAGAGGAAGGAAAATGTTGCAAATTGTGTACTGCTATTAAAACTTTCATGGAAGGGATATGTCATGTCTTCTCTAATCTTATTAGCTAATATTGGGCTGGCCCAGAAGTTCGTTCGGGTTTTTCTGTAAGATGTTCTGGAAAAACCCGAACGAACTTTTTGGCCAACCCAATCCATGTCACAAAGCCACACGTAACTTCAAGGGGTGTGGGAGGTACAATGTGCCCAGAAGAAGAAACAGAAACATTTGAAAAACAACACTAATGACTTATCACAAGAAACCTAGACACATCCCAGATCATGTTTCGAATTCTGTAGATAAAGGGAAACACTGAAATTTTCTACAGAGAAAGAGGTTACCTACAAAAAAAGGTGAATCTGACTTGTATCAGACCTCTCATCTGCAATGCAGGATGTTAGAAACAGTGGAATAATGTATATACAATGCTGAAGGAAAAGGATTTTAAACTAGAATTCCCTAGCCAGGAAAATTATCAATTAAGTATGATGGCAAAATAAAGGCCTTCTGAGCCACACACAGACTCAGAAAACTAACAAAACATGCCATATAGCTGAAGTAATTATTCTGAGACATACCTGGGCAAAAGGAAAACAGAATCCAAGCAAAAATAAGGCAAAATATAGGAAACAGTGGTGAATAAAAAATAAAACTTGCAGTTTACAATATATAGCTATTGATAATAAGGCTACAAAATTAACACAATTTTTAATGTAATGGCTTATAAAATAGCAGTGATGTACTATTGAAAATAATGATTTGAAATAAAAATTCAGGTGATATCAACAAAACCTGGATACTGTGGTAGGGGCAGAAAATAAAAGCTTACTGAAAGTCTTGTTTGGGAGAGAAACTAAATTTTGATTACTATTCTTTGTTGACAGGAGGTTGTAAGTTTAAATATATTTGCTAGAAATTTGAAGGCAACAACTTGCAGAATGGAAAGAAAATATTAGAGCTTACAAAAGAGTAGATGATGGTAGAGAGGAGAAATAAAATGCTATCCATCTAGCAAAAATGAGAGGACAAGAAAATGGAGAAAGAAATTACGAGGAAACCAAGATAAACATAAAAATTAAAACCAACTAACAAAAACTACATCATGCGTGTTCCATTTCTTGTATTGGCAACATGAAGAGTTCCATGGATCCACTCCCAGTGAAATTCATAGCCATTATTTTTTAAACAACCGTATAAAATATCTGGAAATAGTCCTAAGGGAATATGCAAATTAAGAAACACTTATTCAAAAAAGTTTACTGACACTTGGTAAGAACAGTGAGAGTCTATGGTATTTGAACCATGACCCACTTCCTTCCTCCACCCTCCCAGCACAGTGTTAAGGAAACTCCACTCCAGGTGCATGCAGCCAAAAACAGAGAGTTCCCTTTCCTTCCAGTTCCCAGTCAAGGGCTTTGGGTATCTTCCTGGGAAGGATGGGAATCAGCATTTCTCATCCCATCCCAAGGTACCTGTTTCAGAGGCTAAGTTTCAGGAGAGTAAAGCTGAGAAGTGGAGAATCCCTTCTTTCACCCAGCTCCCAGTTGTGGGACAGAGTCTTTCCCTTAGGAACAGTGCACTGAGAACACTGGAACCCTTATGTTCCTCACCCTGGCAGAGTTACCATGCCAAGAGAGGCAAGCCAAAAAGACCTGAGGCAACTGACCACTTCCCCTCCATGCCAAGCAACCCACTACTAAAGCAGGGGTATTATTTAGAAAAAAAAAGTTCCACTCTCCCTGCTTCCAGCTCCAGAACAATGGGCTCAGAGATTTTGACCAGGAAGATTCAATCCATAGGAACAGAGATCTCTGAAGACTACCTAAAGGAACTGACTTCATTTGATACAGAGTATGGGGAAGTCCAAGCCTAAAAGCACTCTTAAAAACAATGGAGGTTGTTATGACAAGCAGTTAAGTGGATACTGGTACATCTATTAGAGACATAAGCTAAACCACAGGCTAGATAGTTTGCCAGAAAGAACCAGAGAAAGAGATAGCTAAGGCCCTACTGGATCAGAACAAGTCTCAAAAATTGAACTCAAAAACTGTATCTGTAAAGGAGTCCAAATTTAATGGGATCAGTCTGTGGAACAATTTATGTCCCAGAGCATAGTTTAGTTGAAAACAATCAAGAACTGGTCAGTAATCACTGGAGTTTAAAGATGGTGTGGTCAGGTAAAGAGACAAAGGCAGGTATGCTAAAACCACTGTCATTCTAGGATGACTGTGCATATGCCTGAAGTTTGCCTTCTGAAGAGTGACACCAGAGGTTGCACTCTGTGGGGGAAATACACTTCACTAAGATAATATAGCTAGTCATCAAATAACTAAGTAAAGAAATAACAAAACAAGCCTCAGAATGGGCAGCAATTCCAAGAGTTGCTACAGTGAATTACCCAAAATGTTGTTTCCAACAAAATATCATGAGACATGCTAAGAAACATGAATGCCTAACCCATACGTGGGGAAAGAGCAGGCAACAGAAACTGCCCACAAGAGCAGCCACATGTCAGATTTAAAAAAGACTTCAAAGTAGTCCTTATGAATATGTTCACAGAACTAAAATAAACCATGTTTAAAGGAGTAAATAGAGATATGAAGACAATATCTCATCAAATAGAGAATATTAACAAAGAGAAATTATTTTTAAAGAGAACTAAATGAAAATTCTTGATTTGAAACATTTAAAAACTCAAAATTGACTAGAGGGACTCAACAGTAAATAATAAATGGTAGAAGAAAGTATCAGCAAATTTAGTGAAACAGGAATAAAGTTTATGCAATCTGAAAACAGAACAAAAAGAATGAAGGAAACTGAATATAGTCTCAGAGAAATGTGGGATACCAATAAGCACACCATAATACACATGATGGGAAATAGCAGAGGTAGAGAAGAGAGAGAAAGGAGAAGAAAAATATTTAAGTAAACAATGGCAAAAAACATCCAAATTTGATGACAAAAATTAATCTAGACACTCAAGAAGCCCAAAGAACTCAAGTAGGATAAAGACAATGAGGTTCACAAACAGATACATCATCATAAAAATGCTGAAAGCCAAAGAAAAAGAAAATCTTGAAGGCAACAATAGTAAAATGACTTCTCACTCACAAGAGAACATCAATAAGAATAATAGTTTATTTTATATCAGAAACAATGGAGGACAGAAGACAGGGAGACAATATACTGTAAATGCTCAAAGAACAAATTATCAACCAAGAATGCTGTATTCAGCAGAGGTATTAGTCAAAAAAGGTGAAATAGACATTCCCAAAATTTAAAAAAATTGACAGTTTTTAAAATTGAACTCAATTTATAAATTATATTACTTTCCAGTGTACAACATAGTGATTCAATATTTTTTTAGATTATACTCCATCTGAAGTTATTATAAAATATTGCCTGTGCTGTACATTACATCCTTGTATCATTTATTTTATACCTAGTACTTTGTACCTCTTAATCTCCTTCCCCTATTTTGCCCCTCCCCCCACCATGCACCCCACTGATAACCTCTAGTTTGATCTCTGTATCTGTGAGTCTGTTTCTATTTTGTTATATTCATTTATTCATTCATTCATTTATTTACCTACTTAAATACTTAATACTTAAGTATAGTTGATTTATAATATTGTGTTAGTTTCAGGTATACAGATTCAGATTCTTTTCCATTATAGATTATTGCAAGATATTAAATATAGTTCCCTGTGCTTTACAGTAAATCCTTGTGGTTTATCTATTTTATATAAAGTGGTTTGCGTCTGTTAATCCTATACTCCTAATTTATCCCTCCCCCTTCCCTTTCCCCTTTGGTAACCATAAGTTTCTTTTCTATGTCTGTGAGTCTGTTTCTGTTTTGTAAATAAGATGATTTGTATTATTTTTTTAGATTCCACATATAAGTGATATCATGTGATATTTGTCTTTCTCTGTCTGACTTACTTCACTTAGTATGATAATCTCTGTGTCCATCCATGTTGCTGCAAATGGCATTATTTCATTTTTTTTTATGACTGAGTAATATTCCATTGTAGATATATACCACATCTTCTTTATCCAATTATCTGTTGATGGACATTTAGGGTGTTTCCATGTCTCAGCTATTGTAAATAGTGCTGCTATGAACATTGGGGTGCATGTATCTTTTTGAATTAAGAGTTTTCTCTGGATATATGCCCTGGAGTGGGATTGCAGTATCATATGGTAGCTCTATTTTTAGTTTTCTAAGGAACCTCCATACTGTTCTCCATAGTGGTTGCACCAATTTATATTCCCACCAACAATGTAGGAGAGTTCCCTTTTCTCCACACCCTCTCCAGCATTTATTATTTGTAGACTTTTTGATGATGGCCATTCTGACTGATGTGGGGTGATACCTCATTTGCATTTCTCTAATAATTAGCGATATGGAGCATCTTTTCATTGCCTGTTGGTCATCTGTATGTCTTCTTTGGAGAAATGTCTATTTAAGTCTTCTGCCCATTTTTTGATTGGGTTGTTTGTTTTGTTTTGTTTTGATATTGGTTGTATGAGCTGTCTGTATATTTTGGAAATTAAGCCCTTGTCAGTTGCATCATATACAAATAATTTCTCCCAGTTAGTAGGCTGTATTTTCATTTTCTTCATGGTTTCCTTTGATGTGCAAAAGCTTTTAAGTTTGATTAGGTCCCTTTTTTTTGCTTTTTACTAGAGCTCTATTTTCTTCCTTTTTTTTTTGAGGTCCCATTTATTTATTTTCACTTTTTTTTTTTTTTTTTTTTGCTTTTTACTAGAGCTCTATTTTCTTCCTTGTTTTTTTTGAGGTCCCATTTATTTATTTTCACTTTTTTTTTTTTTTGCCTTGGGAGATTGATGTAAAAAAGCATTACTTCAATTTATGTCTGAGAATGTTTTGCCTATGTTTTCTTCTAGCAGTTTTATGGTGTCATATCTTATATTTAAGACTTTAAGCCATTTTGAGTTTACTTTTGTGTATGGTGTGAGGATGTGTTCTAACTTCATTGATTTACATGGGGCTGTCCAGCTTTCCCAAAACCACTTGCTGAAGAGACTGTCTTTTCTCCATTGTATAATCCTGCCTCCTTTGTAGAAGATTAATTGACCGTAGGTGTGTGGGTTTATTTCTGGGCTCTCTATTCTGTTTCATTGATCTATTTGTCTGTTTTTGCACCAATACCATGCTATTTTGATTACTGTAGCTTTGTAGTATTCTCTAAAGTCTGGGAGGGTTAAGCCTCCCACTTTGTTCTTTTTCCTCAGAATTGCTTTGGCAATTCTGGGTCTTTTGTGTTTCCATATAAATTTTATGATTATTTGTTCTAGCTCTGTGAAAAATGTCATGGATAATATGATAGAGATTGCATTAAATCTGTACATTGCTTTGAGTTGTATGGCCATTTTAACAATATTAATTCTTCCAATCCAAGAGCATGGGATAACTTTCCATTTCTTTGTATCATTTTCAATTTCCTTTATCAATGCTTTATTGTTCTCAGTGTATAGCTCTTTCACATCCTTGGTTAGGTTTATCCCTAGTTATTTTTTTAACACCATTTTAAATGGGATTTTTAAAAAACAATATTCAGAGAAAATTTATACCCTTAAATGCATTCATTAGAAATTATTCAGTAAACAAGAAACACTGAAATTAAATAAATTCCATATTCAATTCAATAAGCTAGAAAAAGAACATCAATGTTAACCAAAGAAATATAAGATGAAAGAAATAATCAAAATAATATCAGATACTAATAAAACAGAAAATACACAAACAAGAAAAACTTAATAAACTCAAACATTAAGGTAGTTATTAAAAATAATTTAACACATCTCTGGCAAGTCTTGAGAAATAAAATTCGAATGGACATGAAAAAGAAGAAAAGGTGACATTTAAAAATATATTAGAGAATTTAAATCTTAAAATAGTACAATAAACAACTTTTAGCCAGAAGACTTGACAATTCATATTAAATGGACAATATTTTAGGAAATAAATCACTAATATATTACCAAGGTTGACTGAAGAATAGAAAATGCACATAGTCTTTGACCTAGAAACATTCTACTACTATGAAATCAT
This sequence comes from Balaenoptera acutorostrata, assembly GCF_949987535.1. Classification (NCBI taxonomy): domain Eukaryota; kingdom Metazoa; phylum Chordata; class Mammalia; order Artiodactyla; family Balaenopteridae; genus Balaenoptera; species Balaenoptera acutorostrata. Next base: position 130,510,515 of record NC_080085.1, on the reverse strand, counting down.
TCTAAAGATGTATTCTCATATATGCAAAATAACATGCATTCAAGGTTACTGGCAGTGTCAGGGCTTACAACAGCAAAAAATAGAAATAACCTAGTGACCTATTGAAGCCAAACCTTTTCTCTTGGATAACACTGGATCACCCTTGTGCAGACTCAAAAAGATTCCAATAGACTGACTGGCCTGAGGTCTCAGTCCTTCAAATTAAGCCTTAAGCTGTGGTTATAATGGTCTGTTCAAAATAAAAATCTGGTAGTGGGTACATGGGTATCTGTATCATTATTTTCTAACTATGTAATTTTTTTAATTTGTCAAAATAAAGTTTAAAATTTTCATTAAAAATGTAGTACACTTTCATTTTCAGCTGTCACATGTAAAGTACTTAGAAGTTTTCACTCCCATCATTACAGTAAGGAAAATGCTGAATAAACTGAAAATCAATCATTTTTCTTAGACTCATCAGATAATTGAGGTTACACATAAAACTGCCACTCCAAAATTGGGAAAGAAAGTGAATAAAGACAAACACAGCTGAGAGCAGCTTACCAGTAATAGAAGTCATGGAGCTATAAATTGGTAGGAACACTTAAATGGCATTACATTAATTAAACAAGGAAGCCTTTAGACTGAGGTGGCTCCAACACCATGGCAGCCTATGTAACCAAACCAAAATCTAAACCTATAAATGCCTCAAGGTTACAAAATTGAAATCTAAAAGCAACCAATCACAAATAGCCAACTAGGCCTTAAGCTATAGCCAATCAACAATTTCCTTACTTTGCTTCTACCTTTTCTCTATAAAAGGCTTTTCCTGAGCTCCTGTCAATGAAGTGCTCCTAACCACTTCCAGTTTGGTGCTGCCCAGTTCAAATTTATTTTTGATCAAATAAAGTGTTACAATTTTAAATATACCTCAGTTTATCTTTCAACAATGGAAACATTGACAGTTTTCTGGAGGCTGAATATAAACTAGCATGAGACGAAGAAACTCCAGAATCTGTAGTCTTATGGGAGCACTTTTTAAAAAGTGCTTTATAAAAAGCTTTATAAAAAGCTATACTTTTTATAGCTTTTACCTCCAAGAATCCCATCAGATTTTCATAGTGAGTAGCCAAGAAAAATCACCTCATGTCTTTGGCATTGGGAGGGGGAAAGCTACAATTTTTTAAATACACATAGTACATTCTCCATAACAAAGATGGACTCTCTAGTAAAAAAGAGTTTACCAAAGTCTTATCTCATGTAGGCAGAAGGGCAATTAACTTACTCCAGCTACCTCTAGCATTCTTGTCTCACCTAAGCTGGGAGGGGCAGTAAGAAAAATTTCTGAAGGACACAGCCCAGAAAAATAGATATACTAAAAGACTGAGATTCAATCATAATATTATAGAAGTCTTCTTTCTCCTGTCCCCTCTATATCAATGTCTCCATTATAATGACAACAGTAGATTATAGCTGAAAGAACTGCAAGACAAGAATCTATTTAAGATGTAGTTCCTAGGGAAACCCAAAAACAACAGAAGAGGGAAAAAAAGGATGCAGATGAATTTTAAGCCTCTGGCATCTACAGGTGCAATACTAGCCAAACTGACATAAAACCTCACACTATAAAGGCCAATTTACTTCAGTTCCTACTGTCCAATATAATGTGTCTGGCATTTCAAAAAAAGATTACATGGCATGCTAAAAGGCAAGAAAAAATACAGTCTGAAGAGACAAAGCAAGCATCAGAAACAGACTCAGATATGACAAAGATGTGGAAATTATCAGACAGGGAATTTAAAATAATTGACTTACATGTCAAGGGCTGTAATTGAAAAAGGAGACAATATGCAAGACAGATAGTAAGCAGATGTAAGCTGTGATATGGGAAGTCTAAGAAAGATTTGAAAGGAAATGCTAGAAAAAAACCACTGATAACATAAACTAAGAATGCTTTTGGTGAGCTCAACAGACTGGACATAGCTGAGGAAAGAATCAGTAAGCTTAAAAATATGTCAGTAGAAATCCCCTAAACTGAAATAAAAAAATGAAAAAAAAGGGAAAAAACAAAACAAAACAGAATATCCAAGAATGGTGGGACAATTTCAGAAGGTGTACTATTTAAGTAACTGGAATATCAGAGGAAGGAGAAGAAAGAGAATTTAATTCATAAATTAAACAATACACATCCAAATACCTCTGGGTCAGTGAAGAAGCCCCAATATAAATGTTTTGATATTTTGAATTCTTACCAAAAAATGCAAATAATAAAAAACTGGAATATAGCAAAAATAGTGCTTAGGGATAAATTAATAGCACTTAATGTATTAGAGGAAAAAAAAAAGATCTAAAATCAAAACCTAAGATTACACCTTAGGAGTCTAGAGAAAGAAGAGCAAATTAAGCCAAAGGCAAGCAGAAGAAAAGAAATAAGAATTTCTGCAGAAATCAATGAAATTAAAAACAGGAAAACAATATAGAAAATCAGTGAAACCAAAACTAGTTATCTGAAAAGATCAACAAAATTGATAATCGTCTAACAAGGCTAATAAAAAAATTAGATGACATAGATGACCAATATAAGGAAATGAAGGAATATTATGACAACTCTATGTCCACAAATTTAATACATTAGATAAGCTTATCTCCAATGACACAAACCATAAGAACTCACACAAAGATAAAAATGTAACCTGAATAAACCTATATCTACTAAATAAACTAAGTCAATAATTAATATCCTTCAAAAGAGAAATCACTAGGCCAAAATGGTTTCACTGGTGAATTCTACCAAACTTTTAAAGAAGAATTAACAGCAATCCTCCACAGGATCTTCCAAAAAATAAAGCAGAGGGAACACTCTTAACTCATTCTGTGAGACCATTACCCTAACACCAAAACCAGTTAAAGGTATTACAAGAAAGGAAAACTACAGACCAATATCTCTCATGAACATAGATCCAATTACCTTCAATAAAATATAAGCAAATCAAGTCCAACATGGATAAAAATAATTATACACCATGACCAAGTGAGATTTATTCCAGGTATCCAAAGCTGCTTTGACATTAAAAGATCAATTAATGAAATTTATGACATCAACAAGCTAAAGAAAAAATATCATATTATCATATCAACTGATGCAGAAAAAGCATTTGTTAAAATCCAACACATATTCATGATAAAAATAGTCTCAGTAAACTAGGAATAGAAGGAAATTTCCTCAATGCTTGCCACCTATGATCAGGAAAAAGGCAAGGATGTCTCCTCTGAGATCTCCTATTTGATGTTGCACTGGAAGTTCTAGCTAGCACAATAAGAAAAGTAAAGTAGAGAAAAGAAGGATAAGATGTATAATTGGGGAAGGAAAAATTACATCTCCTTTGTTCACTGAAGAAATGTTTGTTTATGTAGAAAATCCCATAGAATTGATAACAACAACAAAAAACTCTTGGAACTAAAAAGTGACTGTAGCAACGCCACAGGAAACAGGATTAATATTTAAAAAGTCAATTGCTTTTCTACATACTGGCAATGAATAAAAGGACTTTTAAATTAAAAATAACATTTACACAAAAAAATAACATTTACAATACTCTCCCCCAAATAAAGTAACTAGGTATAAATCTAACAAAATCTAGGTATAAATCTAGACAAAATTTTATACCTTTCACAAAAATTAACACCAAATAACCTGTAGACCTACATGTAAACTGAAGAAACTATAAAATCTCCATAAGAAAACATAGGAGAAAACTTACATGACCTTAGAATCAGTGATGAGTTTTTAAAATACAACACCAAAAGCATGATGACTGAAAGGAAAAATTGATAAGTTAGATTTAAAAAATGTTTTTTTAAATGTGAACTCTGTGAAAGACTATTAAGAGAATGAAAAGACGAGCCATACACTGGGAGAAAATAGTTGCAAAATATCTATCTGATAAAAGGCTTGCATACAAAATGCAGAGAACTCTTAAAATTCAACAATAGAAAACAAACAACTCATTTAAAAACTAGGCAAAATATCTAAGCAGATATCTCACCAAAGAAAATATACAGGTGGCAAACAAGCATAGGAAAAGATGCTGAATATAATTCGTTATTAGGGAATTGCAAATTAAACAATGAGATACCTTTACCTACTGGAATGTCTAAAATTGAAAAAAACTTACACGCCCAATAGCTGATGAGAACGCAGAGTAAAAGGGAACTATCATTCACTTCTGGTAGGAATGCAAAATGGTACATCCAATTTGGAAGACAATTTGGCATTTTCTTTAAAAACTGAACATAGTCTTACCATAAGATCCAGCAAGCATACCCCTGGATATTTACCCAACTGATTTAAAAACTTATGTCCACACAAAAACCTGCACATCATGCAAAACTGTAAGCAACCAAGATGTCCTTCAACAAATGAATGGATAAATAAACTGTTACAACCTTACAATGGAATGCTATTCATCAATAAAAAAAGAATTACAAGATGTGCAAAGGTATAAATAAATCTTGCATGCATATTATTAAGTGAAATAAGCCAGTTCCAAAAGAGTAGAGAGTGTGTGATTCCATTTATATCACATTCTGGAAAGGGAAACAAATCATAGAAATGGTAAACATATAAAAAATGGTTTAAATAGTTTAACAAAGGGGATTTATTAGGGCAGTGAAGCTATTGTTTATGATACTGTAATGGTGAATACATGACAGTATGTATTAGTCAAAAAAGAACTTGACAGTCATAATGTATGAAAATAAAAATAATTAATTTAGGCGGTCAAGGAATCCCAGGTTGGATTGCGGAATGTGGCAAAATATTCTAACTGCATTAAAAATGTATGAAACAACCTCACTGAAAGGTATGAAGGGAAAGTTGCTGCCCTAAGTAACTTTAGAGATGAGTATTATAAGATTAAAGTCAAAAGAAACTGCACATAAGTTCTGTACTCTAGTTGGTACAGTTGTTTCCCACAGTAGTACAGTTTCACAATTCTGAAACCACTATCCATGTATACTGGAATTGAACAATTAATTAAATAGATTGGTGGATGGTGGGAGTCAAGTTTCTCATTATTAGAGTGGGATGTTACAAGTAAGCAAGGGGAGGATGATGTGATAATGGATTAGAGTTGGAAACATCAGCATAAACTCACATTGACCTTTATATAGCTACAGATGGCTACAAATATAAATATTCATGGGTATGTGTGCACACACAGTTTAATATACACTTACATATTTCATTGTTCTGTTACTTGAGAGGGCCTATAAGTAACAACTCCCCCATAGCAACAAGCATACCTAGCACTGAGATCTAAGTTTCTTTCTTTCTTTCTTTCTTTCTTTCTTTCTTTCTTTCTTTCTTTCTTTCTTTCTTTATTTTTGGCTGCATTGGGTCTTCATTGCTGTGCGCAGTCTTCCTCTAACTGCAGCGAGCAGGAGCTACTCTTCATTGCGGTGTGTGGGCTTCTCATTGCGGTGGCTTCTCTTGTTGTGGAGCATGGGATCTAGGCACGTGGGCTTCAGTAGTTGTGGCACGCGGACTCTAGAGCATAGGCTCAGTAGTTGTGGTGCACGGGCTTAGTTGCTCTGTTGCATGTGGGATCTTCCTGGACCAGGGCTTGAACCCGTGTCCTCTGCATTGGCAGGTGGATTCTTAACCACTGCGCCATCAGGGAAGCCCTTAAGTTTCTTTTTTTAATTTTATTTTTCTAAACTGAAGTACAGTTGATTTACAATGTTGTGTCAATCTCTGCTGTGCAAAAAAGTGGCTCAGTTATACACATATATATATATTTTTCATACTCTTTTCCATTATGGTTTACCCCAGGATATTGAATACAGTTCCCTGTGCTATACAGTAGGACCTTGTTGTTTATCCATCCTATATACAATAATTTACATCTGCCAATCCCACACTCCTAGTCTTTCCCCCCCCCCACCCCTTCCCCTTGGTAACCACAAGTCTGTTCTCTATGTCTGTGTGTCTGTTTCTGTTTTGTAGATAGGTTCATTTGTGCCATATTTTAGATTCCACATATAAGTGATATCATATGGTATTCATCTTTCTCTTTCTGACTTACTTCACTTAGTATGATAATCACTAGTTGCATCCATGTTGCTGCAAATAGCATTATTTCATTCTTTTTTATGGCTGAGTAATATTCCATTGTATATATGTGCCACATCTTCTTTATCCATTCATCTGTCAATGGACATTTAGGTTGCTTCCATGTCTTGGCTATTGTGAATAGTGCTGCTATGAACACAGGGGTGCATGTATCTTTTTATTTATTTATTTATTTATTTATTTATTTTTGGCTGTGTTGGGTCTTCGTTTCTGTGCGAGGGCTTTCTCTAGTTGTGGCAAGTGGGGGCCACTCTTCATCGCAGTGCATGGGCCTCTCACTATCGCGGCCTCTCTTGTTGCGGAGCACAGGCTCCAGACACGCAGGCTCAGTAGTTGTGGCTCACGGGCCCAGTTGCTCCGCGGCATGTGGGATCTTCCCAGACCAGGGCTCGAACCCGTGTCCCCTGCATTAGCAGGCAGATTCTCAACCACTGCCCCACCAGGGAAGCCCGCATGTATCTTTTTGAATTATAGTTTGGTCCAGGTGGATCTAAGTTTCTTAAAATCATCATCTAATAAAAAGAACTAGGGTTATTTGGAGAAATGGCTGATTCTAGAACTAAGGCAGTAGATATACAAAATGAGTCTGGGGTATGTTGTAGTGTCAGAAAGTAAGGTCTGAAGAATATGTTAAGGGACACCACAAATGTTGCATTTGGCAAAATTCATACTGAGAGAAACTAAACAAAACACAAATCCTTTCTTTTTTTTTCAAAAAAATTAATTGCAAGGAAAAAGAGGTAAAAGGGAAGGAATTACAGATTAAAAAAGACTTAAGAGATATAAAAAACAACTGTAGTGATTAGAACCTATTCGGACACTGATTCAAAGAAACTAATTTTTTTAAAGTATATATCTGCTAGGTAAATATGAAAAATACTTGGGCATTTGAAGATTACTTATTTAAGTTTTTAGAAAAGTATTATATTGGATTTATGTAACATAAAGAGTCTGTCTTTTATGAAGTCATATGAAAAATTTAGAAATAAAATGGTATGATGTTTTGAATATGCTTCAAGTTATTCCAGTAGCAAGAAATGGGGGAAGGTGAGGGTACAACTGGAACCAGATTGTATTGAAGCTTGTTGATGCTGAGTGTCAGGTATACTGGGTTCATTATATTATAGAATAAAGAGAACTGGAATCTCTTTATTGTTGTATATGTTTGATAATTTCTGTAATAAAAAGTTATTATTATAAATATCATGCCATTAAATTTGAAATCCTAAGTGAAATTGACCACTTAAAAGTGGTCAATTAATTATTATTAATCAAACAATATAAACTGAAACAGTATTCAAAACTCAAGCTACCATCAAATATTCCAGCACAAGGCAGTTTTGGAAGCCAGTTTTACCAAATATTCAGGGAGAAACAAATTACCATCTTATGTAAACTCTTCCAAAGCATATAAAAACGGTCAATTATTCAACTCATTTTGCCAGGCTATTGCTCCTTGATTCGAAAACCAGATGAGAACACCCCATGAAAAGAACACTTAAGCCATGCTCACTCACATAGAAGCAAATATTCTAAATAATTTCATAGCATATTCAACATAGCAGTGAATTAAATGAACAAATGGGCTGTGTCTGAGGAATAAAAATATGATTTAACATTAGAAAATACTTTCAATTATAATTCCCTGTACAAATTAGAGGAGGATAAACACTTGATCACATCAATGGGTACATAAAAGCCTTTAAAAGAAATTCAACAAAAGTTTGTGGTTTTTAAAAAAAAAGTAAGCTAACATTAGAATAGAACTTCAATTTCCTAAAGTCTATTGCAAACACATTTAAATGTGAAATACTAGAAGAAATTCCATTAAAGCCAGGGACAGACAACACAGAAATGAATGTTCTCTCCTCTACTGTTCAAAACTGCACTGGGACACATAAAGCAATGAATGTCAAAATAAAAAGAAATATGAATATTGAAAAGAAAGATAATATTTGGTGACAATATTATCTATAAAATATGTGGAGTATTTGAACGATTGAGAGACTTCATAGAAATGTATATGGAAGATCATTATAGCAAAATCAAGAAGCTTGCCATCTAAAAGCAATAACTAGTTAGAACATGAAATAGAGAATACCTCATTCACAATGGCAACAAAGTCAAGAAAATTACCTAAAAAGAATCCTAAGAAACATGTACAAGATATTAATGGAGGCAAATATAAAAGCTTTCTTATTGATTCAGCCAGAAGTCCCAAATAAATCGAGCAGTGAAACATATTCATTAATGGGGAACAGAAGATTACAAAGATGTGAATTATCCTTAAATTATTTACTGATTTAGTGTCTTACCTGTAGATGCCAAGATGACCATCAGGTTCAGATTGCGGACTTCCACTCCCCAAATCAATTCTCAATAACTATAGAAAGGAGGGGGGCGGAAATCAACAACAAAATCTAAACAACAAAACTTGAGACACCCCTGGGGAAGACTGATGGCTGTGAGGAGCTCTTTCCTGTGTTTGGGGAGTAGGGGTGGGGAGAAGCGTGGAAGTTGGGGAGGGGCTGTAGGCTGCAGAGATGCAGATGGCAGGATGGATAAGGAGAAAAGATTTTAAACTTCTGCCTTTTTCATTGCACAAACCAGAGGCAGGCCCTCTGACCACAGATACCAGTAGCCCTGGGATAGTATCAGGACAGCAGGAGAGATGAGATAATTGAGGTAGTAGGGCCCCAAAGTCTGTGCTAATAACCACCTGAAACCATTTTCGTGTGTTAAAATCAAAAACAAATGGAGACTAACCTTGAAAAATTCCCTGAGCAGATAAAACCAATTTAGTCATACAAACAAAGCTTAATTTAGCTTATTTTTCAGGACTGACTTGATCTGGGTCATTTCTTGCTTATGCTTCTGGAAATCATAAGCAAAACTTAAATTGTTTCCCAAAATTGATATGAGGTAATCACTAACCAATTCCCTATCATTTAAGAAAATTCAAATATTATAACCAACCACTGTGAAGAATAAACAGTCACTGCCTTCCCACTATATAAGCTGCTTTATAACAATATACCCCTGAGCCTCATTCCATGTTTGGTTTGAGTGCTCTGTGTTCACAGACTGTCTTTTTAGCATGCACAGAATAAACTTTTACTAATTACTACTCCAGTGATTCATTGGTTTTACTTCTGTTATTTCCGAACTTTTGACAAGTGACTGAGGACTGGCTTTTCAAAAAATTATTTTCATAGAAGATAAAGAATGGACTGGAAATAGAACAGGAGCTATCAGAGTGATCCACACACTAAGTGTAGGTATTCTTTCATGAAATTTTATATATATTCTAAATATACACTTGGTAGAGATGTAAAAAATTTTTTTACTAGGAATGAGGGTTAAGAAAATGAAAGTTGGTGCTCTGGACTATGAAATGTTAGATAATTTCAAACGAGCAGGACCTCCCCTAATGCTGCTGCTCAGCCTCTTCCGTGCAGAAAATGAATCTTTTAGAACAAAATGTTTCCGAAGTCTGGCTGGCTGGTGAAGAGACTCCATTGAAAGGTTTGCTTCTTCTCTGACCCTCCCCCATGGTCAGGGGCGCTGCAGCTCCCCAGCTACAATCTAGTTTGTGCTACAGAATCATTCTCTACAAGGGATGCAGCTGACCAGATGCTCAGAGCTGACAGAGAGGGAGGTCTCCCAGCCAGCATTTAACCAAGGACCCAGGGGCCAAGTTGAGGACCCTCAGGAGTGAGGACTGAGGCTGGGGCATCCTCCCAGAAGGTCCAGACTATCCAGCTCCACACCTGATGACAGTTCTGGGAGACCCCTAGCAGAGCTGTCAGGCTGTGAGCCTCCCTCAGTTCTGCCCTGGGGATCTCAGAGCAGTGAGAGCCTTGCCTGGAAGGGGACATACTCAGGTCACAAGAGGGAGGAGTCTCAGGCCCTGCCGGGAGCCAAGGTGAAGATCTTGAAGGGGCATTGAAGGAACCTCCCAAACCAGAAGAGAGGGGTCCCAGCTTTACCCTGTCCCTGCAGTCAGCTCCCATTGGCCCCAAGTCAGAGGGATGTGGAAGCCCCTGACTTCCTTCTGGGGAAGCAGGGAATGCAGGTCTCAGGGAAGTGAGGCTTGGATAGAGGGATGTGTCTTTAGATCAGCAGAGAAAGGAGTCCCAGTACCTGCCAGGAGTCAAGACAAGGACCCTGAGGAAGGACGGAAGGGACCTTCAACCTCAGAACAGTAGTTAGCCCTACTCTGTCCCTGCTATAAGAGTAGGGAGGCCCCAACAAGCTGTAGCCTGATATGGTGGCCTCTGTCTTCTGCTGGGGGAGATGGTTTCAAGGAGGGAAAGGCATTGATCTGAAGGGGCTGGACTCAGGTAAGCAGAAGAGACGGCCCATGAACTGTCAGTATTCAAGGTGAGGACCCTGAGGGAGAACTGAGGGGACCCTGGACCCCAGAGCAGAGGGGGCTCTGGGAGGCCATGGGGCAGGATGATCACATGTAGCATTTCCTGACATCTGGATCTCAGAGAGACTGGGGACGTGGTACAAGGGGTGGGGCCTCAGGTGGGCAGAGGGGAGAATCCCAGGTCCGGCGTGGAGTTAAGGTGAGGGCCCTGAGGGAGGACTGAGGGGACCCTGGACCCCAGAACAGACTTGGCCCTTGGAGGCCATAGGGTGGGATGAGCACGTGCAGCACCTCCTGACATCCGGGTCTCAGAGACGCTGGGGAGGGGGTGTAAGGGGCGGGGACTCAGAGAGGCTGGGGAGGGGGTGTAAGGGCCGAGGTGTCTGGTGGGCACGGGAGAGAATCCCAGGTCCTGCGTGGAGTATAGGTGAGGGCCCTGAAGGAGGACTGAGGGGAACATGGACCCCAGAACAGACTTGGCCCTGGGAGGCCACAGGGCGGGATGAGCACGTGCAGCACCTCCTGACATCCGGGTCTCAGAGACGCTGGCGAGGGTGTGTAAGGGGCGTGGTCTCAGAGAGGCTGGGGAGGGGGTGTAAGGGGCGGGGACTCAGAGAGGTTTGGGAGAGGGCATAAGGGGCGGGGTCTCAGGCGGGCACAGGAGAGAATCCCAGGTCCTGCATGGAGTCAAGGTGAGGGCCCTGAAGGAGGACTGAGGGGAACATGGACCCCAGAACAGACTTGGCCCTGGGAGGCCACAGGGCGGGATGAGCACGTGCAGCACCTCCTGACATCCGGGTCTCAGAGACGCTGGGGAGGGGGTGTAAGGGGCGGGGTCTCAGAGACGCTGGGGAGGGGGTGTAAGGGGTGGAGTCTCAGAGAGGCTGGGGAGGGGGCGTAAGGGGCGGGGTGTCTGGTGGGCACGGGAGAGAATCCCAGGTCCTGCAAGGAGTCAAGGTGAGGGCCCTGAGGGAGGACTGAGGGGAACCTGGACCCCAGAACAGAGGGGGCCCTGGGAGGCCACAGGGCGGGATGAGCACGTGCAGCACCTCCTGACATCCGGGTCTCAGAGACGCTGGGGAGGGGGTGTAAGGGGCGGGACCTCAGAGACGCTGGGGAGGGGGCATAAGGGGCGGGGTCTCAGGCGGGCACAGGAGAGCATCCCAGGTCCTGCGTGGAGTCAAGGTGAGAGCACTGAGGGAGGACTGAGGGGAACATGGACCCCAGAACAGAGTGGGGCCTGGGAGGCCATAGGGCGGGATGAGCACGGGCAGCACTTCCTGACATCCGGGTCTCAGAGTCGCTGGGGAGGGTGTGTAAGGGGCGGGGTCTCAGAGAGGCTGGGGAGGGGGCATAAGGGGTGGGATCTCAGGCGGGCACAGGAGAGAATCCCAGGTCCTGCGAGGAGTCAAGGTGAGGGCTCTGAGGGAGGACTGAGGGGACTCTGGACCCCAATCTGAGGAGACCCCAAAGACTCCTGCCCCTCAGTCAGCCCTGGGAGGCCCCTAGGCGGGATGGCCGCCACGCAGCGGGTCCTGATTTCTGCATCCGGGTCTCCGAGAGACTGGGGACTTGGTGGAAGGGGCGGGGCCTCAGGTGGGCAAACGGACGATCCCAGGTCCTGCCGGGAGTCGAGGTGAGGACCCTGTGGGAGGATTGAGGGGACCCTGGACTCCAATCAGAGGGGGCCCTGTGAGGCCCTGGGGCGGGATGACCACAAGTAGCATTTCCTGACATCCGGGTCTCAGAGAGAGTGGGGACTTGGGTTAAGGGGCAGGGCCTCAGGTGGGCAAACGGGGGGTATCCCAGGTCCTGCTGGGCGTCAAGGTGAGGACCCTGAGGGAGGACAGAGGGGACCCTGGGCCCCAGAACAGAGGGGACCTCAGAGGAGCTCGCCCATGCTGTCAGCCCTGGGAGGTCCCGGGCAGGGCTGACTTGACGTTGCAGGCTCTCACCTCTGCCACGTGGTTGGGGATGGAGGCGTCTAAGGATGCGAGGACCTTGGTCTGAGGGGAAACATCAGGTCAGCAGAGGGAGGAGTCCCAGGATCTGCCGGGGTCAAGGTGTGGACCCCGGGAGAGGACTGAGGAGAGCCCAATCCCCGGAACAATGGGGGGCCCACAGAGTCCGGCCCACCCCTCCTACCAGCACCGAGGGGCCCAGGGCTGTGGCACAACCTACACCCGAGGTGCGCCCTCCATTCCCCTTACAGGGGCTCCAGGAACCGGGAGGCGAAGGCCCAGGTCTGAGGCACGTGTCCTCAGGCCACAGAGCAGAGGAGGCCCAGGCAGCGCCAGGAGTCAAGGTGAGGTGCGTGCCCTGAGTGTGCACCCAGGGGCTCCCCGTCCCAGAACAGAGGAGACCCCACAAGGCCCAAGTCACCGCACCTCCCCACACCCCTCTCAGCCCCGGTCGGTACCTGGGGCTGTGCTGGCTGCACCCTGAGGGGCCACCTCGCTTCCTTCTTCAGGTTGGCAGGGGACAGGCTGCCCAGGAGGAGCGCCCCTGTGATGCCCGAGGGCACCCCTCCAGGCGAGCCCTGTAAGTGGCCTTTGTCAGAGCTGCCCAGGGTGCGTTTCTCCGCCGAGGCCGCTCACACTCCCTCTCTCCCCCAGGTCCTTGGTCCCCACCTGTCACCCCTGCCCACACTCCAGTCGGCTTCCTGACACCAGTCATCATGCCTCGTGCTCCAAAGCGACGGCGCTACATGCTTGAGGAAGGCCATGAGGCCCAAAGTGTTCCCATGGCTGTGCAAGAGGATTCTTCCTCATCCTCCTCCACCTGCTCCTCCTCTTTTCCCTCCTCCTTCTCCTCCTCTCCCTTTCACAGTCCTCTGATCTTGGGCTCCCCAGAGGAGCCTTATGCTCTTCTTGAGACCCTGAGTCCTTCACAGAGCCCTTCGAGTGATTTCCCCTCCCCATCCCCCACTGCTGTTGTCTCTACTCCATTGAGCCAATCCGACGATGGCTCCAGCAGCCCAAAAGAAGAGGGTCCAAGCACCTCGCAGGCCCTGCCAGATGCTGAGTCCTTTCTCAGAAATGCGATTGATGACAAGGTGGGTGATCTGGTGGAGTTTCTGCTCCTCAAGTATTGCACCAAGGAGACGATCACAGAGGCAGAAATGCTGAATATCATCATCAAAGATTACGAGGAACACTTCCCTGTGATCTTCAGTGAAGCCTTGGAGTGCATGCAGCTGGTCTTTGGTATTGATGTGAAGGAATTGGACCCCAGCGACCATTCTTATGTCCTGGTCACCACCCTGGGCCTCACGTATGATGTGATGCTGAGCGATGGGCAGAGCATGCCCAAGACCGGCCTTCTGATATTTATCCTGAGTATAATCTTTATGAATGACAACTGTGTCCCTGAGGAGGAGGTGTGGGAATCGCTGAATCTGATGGGGGTGTGTGCCGGGAGGGAGCACGTTATCTACGGGGAGCCCAGGGAGCTCATTACCAAAGTATGGGTGCAGGAGCAGTACCTGGAGTACCGACAGGTGCCCAACAGCGATCCTGCATGCTATGAGTTTCTTTGGGGTCCCCGGGCCCACGCGGAGACCAGCAAGATGAGTCTCCTGGAGTTTTTGGCCAAGGTCAATGGAAGTGACCCTAGATCCTTCCCTCTGTGGTATGAAGAGGCTTTGAGAGATCAGGAAGAGAGAGCCCAGTCTAGATTTGCCACCACAGATAATACTACTTCCATGGCCAGTGCAAGTTCTAGTGCCATGTCCAGCAGCTTGTTCTGCCCTGAGTGAAGTCTAAGGCAGATTCTTCACTTTGTGTTTTAAGAGGGCAGTCAATGATCTAAGTAGTAGAGGGCCAGACTTGGGATGAGGGAATCATAGTGAATAACATCTTTCTGTTTCTGTTCCATTGGGTGACTTAGAACTTTATCTTCTTTTATTTTTGGTATTTTGAAATGTTGTTGCTTAACTAGAAAGTCTGCTAGCCTCAGAATCTAAGTTTATGAATGACATTGGTCACACATTTATTGTTTTCTGTCCAGTTTAGGAGAAAGAGTTTTGCTATTTTGTAAAATGAATTGGGAAACCTTCCATTTTATTTGTAGTCTGTAACAAGGTAAGATGGCATTAGAATAGGAATTTCCTTGGAAATGTGAAAAAGCTTATAAAAATAGAGAAAAAAATTAAGTGGTTTATTTTTTAATTCTCATTATTTTTAGTCTATTCTGTAAAATTAAGATATGTACTTGGATTTTCTTAGCTTATTCAAGAATGTAGAAGAAACTAAATAGTAATAAATGAAATCTCTGCTCACTGGCTCATTTATTCCACAGACCTTCATGGAGCCTCTGCTCTCCGGAAGGCCCTGTGTTAGTAGTGGGGACACTAAGAAAAGCAGGACACACCCACACCTAGAGTGATGGTCTAGGAGCCACAGTCACATGAGGAAGATGTAGAGATGTCCCCTAAGTCCCACAGAACAAGGGAAAATGGGACAAGGCAGTGGGGCTCCAGGAGCAAGCACTCAAGTGTAAGTGCCCCAAACCAGGGCAGTTTGGGGCTTTGGGAAGCAGGGGTTCCTTCTGTGTGAGGTGACGGTAATGAAGCTGGGTGGTGGCAGTGGCCAGACTCCCAGACGGTGTATCTTAGGAGTGAGAGAAAAACCTAGATAGAAAAACTGCTCTTGGCAGAGAGAAATCATCAGAGAGAAATCACTTCCTAGGGCAAGTAAGGAATTTGTCCTGTACTCTTGTCCCAGTGCAGTTGAACACAAGACATAGCTGTTTTATAAATATCATCTGCAAGGGTTTCCTGAGAAATAAGGGTGAATATCTTTTGAATGATGCCCAGAAGTCACTGTGCAGGCACCCTTTTCCCTGGCCTGGGAGAGCCAGTGATGACTCTGTTAGAAGACATTTTAATTAGATTACCTTTAATGTAATTTGGCCAGTTCTGAGCCATGTATAGATTTGAGGGGGATTAATGAAAATAGCGATTTGGATGGAAGAGCAGCTGGGAGGTAGGGACAGAGTTGGTCTTTGGCTCAAATTCTAGGAGCTTTGAGTTGCATCCAGCTGGGGAAGACTTCCCTACACCTAAATTTAAAAATATATCCTCTAAGAAGGAAAATTTACTGAGTTTTATTTACAAAGCAGCATGGTTGGCTGATTTTGGTATTACATGTCCTATTGCATTGAGTATTCTCTAAGATGTACTGGATGACAACAGCAACAACTTCTAGAGTAGAGGGTAGGAGGGCCTGGGGTCAAATTAATAATAGAAATACAGTAGTCCCCCCTTATCTGCCAGGGATTATGTTCCAAGACCCCCTGTGGGTGCCTGACACTGTGGAGAGTACTGAACTTCACATATACTACGTTTTTTTCCTATACTAATGGGTGAGTAGCATATATAGTGTGGATATTCTGAACAAAGGGATGATTCATGTCCTGGACAGGATGGAGTGGGACGGCATGATTTAAAACTTATGAATTGTTTATTTCTCGAATTTTGTATTTAATATTTTCAGACCCTGGTTGATCTCAGGTAACTGAAACTGCAGAAAGAAAAATGGCAGATATGGGGCAACTACCATAACAGCTAATCATTAAAGATTGAACCAGACACTGTGTGAGGTGCTTTACAGACATTACATACATTCCAGCAGTCCTACAAGACAGGGCTCATCAAACCCACTTGCTTCACAGATGAAAAACCCGAGGCCATAGGGCTTGGTAATTTTCCCATGATTACATGGTTAATAAGTGACAGGGCAGGGACTGGATCCCTAGTCTAAATTCGTCTGGAGCCTGTGCTTTTCCCACTCAACCCCAGCCTGATACCAACCTTCTGACTCCAAATCATTTCTCTTATCAGTACTCCATAAATTCTCTCAGGTGACCAAAAGAAGGACCCTATGCCCAAGGTACTAAAAGCAGTCCTAAAGAAGGAAGGTGACAAAGTCAATCAAACAGGATTTGGGTATTGTTTGTGGGCTTTATTAACATAGGGTCCTCCTGCCTGAGTTCCAGGGTCCCCTGAGAGCTGAGGTGCCAGATGTCTGTCTAGTCCCAGCACCTTCCCACATGACGGCACCCATCCCCTGATCTTCCCCTATGTGCCCTCCAGTCCAACTCTGGAACCTGACTGACTTACCAGCTCATCACTGCTACCTCTTCTGAAATCTGTGCCCACTCCCAACGAAACAACCCATATCTCTTGCCCTCCCCCTGACATAAAGCATTTCTACTCCTGGCAGAAGTACCCAGGCTGTCTCAACCCACTGCCCACTTACAGTGTCCCTTTGGCATAAGTGTTCACATTGGACAGTGATGTTTAGACATCTGGCATTACCTCTGCCCCCCATCCAGGTATCTTCAACAAACTCTGCTTTCTAAATGAGTTTATGAGTAGAGTCTAACTTGGCATGTAATTGACCAGTTCTTGGATATAACCCTGAAGTTAGAAACCACCCTGATATTTGCAGCAGGATTTTAATGGAGCATCTTATTTGAAACTGGCCATGAACACATGGCACAGATTAATGAGCTTACCTAGGAGGTCAAAACCCAAAGCCTCCCTCAAGAATTAATATTGTTAAAATGGCCATACTACCCAAAGCAATCTACAGATTTAATGTGATTCTTATCAAATTACCCATGACATTTTTCAAAGAACCAAAACAAATAATCCTAAAATTTATATGGAACCATAAAAGACCAAGAATTGCCAAAGCAATCCTGAGGTAAAAGAACAAAGCAGGAGACATAGACCTCCCAGACTTCAGACAATACTACAAAGCTACAGTAATCAAAACAGCATGGTATTGGCACAAAAACAGGCATACAGATCAATGGAAAAAAGAATAGAGAGCCCAGAAATAAACCCACACACCTACCGTCAATTAATTGTTGACAAAGGAGGCAAGAATATACAATGGGGAAAAGACAGTCTCTTCAGCAAGTGGCGTTGGGAAAGTCGGACAGCTGCAGGTAAATAAATGAAGTTAGAACACACCCTCACACCATAAGCAAAAATAAACTCAAAATAGCTTAAAGACTTGAATATAAGACATGACACCATAAAACTCCTAGAAGAGAACATAGGCAAAACATTCTCTTACATAAATCGTACCAATGTTTTCTTAGCTCAGTCTCCCAAGGCAATAAAAATAAAAGCAAAAATAAACAAATGAGACATAATCAAACTTACAAGCTTTTGTACAACAAAGGAAACCATAAAACAAAAAGGTAACCTACAGACTGGGAGAAAATATTTGCAGATGATGCGACCAACAAGGGCTTAATTTCCAAAATACACAAACAGCTCATACAACTCAGCAACAACAACAACAACAAAACCAAACAACCCAATCATTGTTTTTGACAAGAAATCTACTCTTATCCTTATGTTTGTTCCTCTGTAGTAAAGTGCCTTCTTTTCTCTTGGTGCTTTTAAGATTTTCTCTTCATCACTGATTTTAAGTAACTTGAATATTGTGGGCCTTGGTATAGTCTTGTTTTCCATATTTCTTGTTCTTGGCATTCTTTTGCTTTTTGAATCTGTGGGTTTATAGTTTTTATCCAGTTTAGAGATTTGTCATTCAAATATTTTTTCTATCTCCCATTTTTCCTCCCCTTTGGGGTTTCCAAATATATGTGCATAGGTCACTAGAAGTTGTCTCACAACTTGCTAATGCTCTATTCATTGTTTTCAGTGTTGTTTTCTCAGGGTGTGTTTTTTTCTGGAAAGTTTTATTGCTATATCCTCAAGTTCACTAATCTTTTCTTCTTACATGTCACATGTGCCATTAGTCCAAACCAGTATATCTTTTCAATTCAGACATTGTAGCCTTCATATCTCAAAATTTATTTAGGCTCTTTTTTATGTCTTTCATGTCCCTATTTAGCATGTTTAAAATTTTGCCTTATCATTTGAACATATGGAACACAGTTATATATAACACTGTTTTAAAGTCCTTGTCTACTAACTCTATCATCTGCCTTATTTCTGGGTCAGTTTTATTTATTTTTCTCCTCATTACTGTTCCTACTTTCCTGCTTCTTTGAATGGCTGGCAATTTTGTTTTCTGTTTTTGTTTTTAAGATTTTTTTTTTTGATGTGGACCATTTTTAAAGTCTTTATTGAATTTGTTATAATATTGCTTCTGTTTTATGTTTTGGTTTTTTGGCCCTGAGGCATGTGGGATCTAGTTCCCTGACCAGGGATCAAACCCACACCCCCTGCATTAGAGGGCAAAGTCGTAACCACTGGACCACCAGGGAAGTCCCGGCTGGCAATTTTGACTGGATGTCAGACATTGTGAATTTTACTTTCTTAAATGCTAGATATTTTTGTGTTTCTATAAATAAATATTCTTAAGCTTTTTTCAGGGACACAATTAAGTTACTTGGAAACAAGTTACTGGTCCTTTTGGGTCTTACTTTTAAACTTTGTTAAGTGAGATAAAAACAGTGCTTAGATTATGGCTAATAGTTCCTCTCTTCTAAGGCAAAACCACTCTGTGTATTCTAACTGAGCCCGATGAACTAGGAGGTTTTCCACTCTGACTAATGGGAACAGGAATAATTCCCAGATCTGCATGATCTCTGGAGATTTCTCTCTGTGGAGCTCTCTCCTCTCTGGAATTTTGTCCTGCAAGCTCTTGCCACCTAGCATCCCCTAGACTTCCAGCTCCATCTCCTCAACTCAAGAAGATGGCCAGGCTCTCCATTATACACTGTGGCCTACAATCTTTCTCTGGGCAGTAAGCTTGAACAATCTTAGGGCTCACCTCACTTGTTTTTCATCTCTTAGAGAACACTGTTCTTTGCCTGATGTCCAATAAACTGAAAATCATTGTTTCATGTGTGTTGTCTGTTTTTTTTTTTTAGTTGTTTGAGGTAGGTGTGTAAATTTGGTCCCTTTTACTCCATCATGGCTAGAATCAGAAGTCCTATAATCCAAATATATAACCTATATTTTCTACATATGACAGTGTCCCAGTATTTCAACTTATTCAATTTAAAACCAAATTGAAATGCTGTGGTACACATATATATGTTAATATAGACATATGTACAAAAAACTAAGTATATACAGTGAAATAGCAACAATATTTTTCTTTTGCTAGTAGAAATATAAGTGATTTTTAAATTCTCTTATTTGTGCTTTAATATTTCTAAGCCATCTAAGGCACATAAGAATTACCATTATAATAACAAAATACTTTATATATTTAAAAATATGAATTAGATTACCAAAAATAAACACTCATTATCTAGATGTTTTGTTTGTAATATTGATTAACTTCTTGATGGATTCTATTCAGCCCCTGGTATTCTTACTGATTATGTAACTGTAAATAAAAAAAAAACTGTGAAATCCAATTAGTAGGCTATGTGTTGTCATCCAACTTCTCTCAGTGTTTCAAATACAATCCCTCACAGGTAAGAATCTATCATATCTTTAAAACCATCCTTTCAGAAAAACTAATAACAAACTTTAAAAGGGGAAATTATATTTAAGTCTTATTCCCAATGACATGATATTGGATCTAATATTTATAGGAAGGATTGTATGTAGGCAATACTGGCAGGAGGAATTATCATGACTACTGTCATTATTTTGAGTGTTGTTTATATGTCCCTTGTCAAAACTTGTTTATATTCTCTTGTAACACCTCATAATAAATTGTTATTTAAAATATGTTTTTCAGTCATGAATGCCATTAATTCTGAATCATGAGTGAAAGTGCACTTTTTAAAAACACTGATTTTCCTAACTATGAAGTAATATTTTCATAACAACGACTCATATTTTCTTTAATGGACTATTATTCAGCACATAGCTTCTAAGTTAATATGTGCTTGTCTTTCAGAAACTGAACACCATGTAAAAAGAACTGTGATTTTTAATTTTTATTAAAACTTCTCTGCCGTAGATAATACACGCTTGGTTGTTAGCTATATCTTTCATACTTCCTTTGTGCATTGACAATTTCTCCATTTTAACACTGTCATTCACACACTGTCCTAATAAAGCCATGAATGGTTTCTCTGATATTGATATGATTCCATATTCTTGTGCCTCTTACCACTGTATCATTTGTCCTTTGTTCTTTTTGAAACTCATTAATCCCTGTTTTTTACCAAACGATTTTGTTCCAAAGATGTTTCTGCAGATTTTCAGTTACAAAAAATGTGCACATAATTTATTTGCAATGGCATAATCTTATAATATTTTTATTTTTCCTTTTAAAAATATAGGTTCACATTCTCCAAAAAAGAATAAAATAGAAATAATAAATACCAGTATCTTTACCAACACTTTTTTAAACCAACTTTGTTTTATATGTAACCAGAATTTTCCCCTTGCAAAACAGTAACTATTCCTTATTTTTGCACATTATCACCTTGTCCCTTTACATGCATTTGCTGTAGATCTACATGATTTGCTCATTATTCCAAACTTTTAAACAATTACACATTACTACTACATTACAAGACATTTATTTACGATTTAGAATATGTGTTCTGTCATTTTTACGCTTTCTGAAAACTCATGTAACATATATCCCTTAATCTATATCTACAGTTTCTTATACTTTAACAGTGTCCAAAGCCATTGCTTCTCAACAACTTTTTAAATATCATTGGGTATTTCAGTTTCTCTGATCTTTTCAAAGAAACAGCTTTTGTGACCATTGATATTAATTACTATTTTCCTAATGTCAATTTCACTGATTTCTGCTTTTACCTATATAGTTCCCACCCTTCTGTTGCCTAGGGTTTAATTTACTTTTCTTTTTATAGTTTCCTACAGTGGAAACTTAGATTATTGAGTTGAGCTGTCTTGCTTTCTAATTTAAGCATTTAATGACATAAATTTCTCTCTACATACTGCATCAGCTGAGCCCCACAATCTCTAATATGTTGTAGTTTTATTTTAATTCCCTTCAAAATATTTTCTAATTTCCCTCAAGAATTTATTGTGAAACATGAGCTAGGCAAAATGTGTTTAATCTCCAAATGTTTGGAGAATTTGCAGATATCCCTTGTTGTATTCTGTAATTCCATTATGAGTAGAGAATATACTTTGCATGATATAAATTCTTTTACTTTTGTTAAAGATTGTTTTATGGTCTATCTTGGTGAATATTCCATGTGTACTTGAAAATAATATATATTCTTCTGTTGTTGTGTTAAGTGTTCTCCAAATGCCAATTAGATGAAGTTGGTTGATAGTGCTATTTGAGTCCTTCAATATCCTTGCATATTTTCTGTCCACTTTTTCTAACATTTACTCATAGATGAGTGTCACAGTCTCCAAATACAATTGTAGATTTGACTATTTGTCCTTTTAGTTCTATCAGTTTTTAGTTCATGTATTTTGAAGCTCTGCTTTTAGGTGCATACACATTTAGGTTTGTTATGTCTTCTTGATGAATTCTTATGTAATGTTATGTAATGTTCCAGTTTATCCATGATAATTTTTTCTTCTAATGAAATCAATTTATTCTGATATTGATGTAGTCACGCCAGGTTTTTAATTTCTTATTTTAATATTTAAAAATTATTAAACAGTAAAATTATCTTATTTCAGTGTACAGTTAAAACTCCTGTATAGATTCATGTAACCACACTACAATCAGGATTCAAAATAGTTCCATAACTGCCCTCAAACACACACACACACACACACACACACACAAACTCCCTTATGCTGTTCCTTTATAGTCTTACCCTCCTCCCACATCTAACTTTGACAACCACTCAACTGTCCTCCATCACTGTACTTCTGTGTTTTCATAAATCTCATATAAATGGAAGAACAGAGTATGTAACTTTCTGAGGCACTTTCACTCAGGAAAATTCCTTTGAGGCTCATTCAAGTTGTGTGTATCAATAGTTCATTCCTTTTTACTGCTCAGTGGTAGTCCATTATATGGATGCACCACAGTTTGTTTATCCATTCACCTATGGAAGCACACTGGGGTTGTTTCTAGATTTGGGCAAATATGAATGGAGCTCTTATAAACATTCATATGTAGGTTTTTGTATGAACATAAGTTTTTATTTCTCCCTGGAGTGGCTTTACTGAGTCATATGGTAAGTGTATCCTTATTAAGAAATTACCAAATCATTTTCCACAGAGCTGTGTCATTTTATATTCCTACCACTGTGTATGAGAGTTCAAGTTGTTCTTCATCCTTGGTAGCACTTAGTAATATCATTTTAAAAAAATTTAGTCTTTCTCAAATATGTGTTATGATATCTCATCATGGTTTTAGTTTTCATTTCTCTTATTGCTAATGACATAGAACAACTTTTCATGTGCTTATTTTCCATCCATATTTCCTCTTTGCTGATGCGTCTACTGGCATCATTTGCCCATTTTCTAAATTGGGTTGTTTATTTTCTAATATTTGAGTTTTGAAGGCTGTTTATATTTTCTGGATATGAGTCTTTTATTGGATATATAATTTGCAAATACTTCCAGCTTGACTTTTCATTCTGTGTTTCTCAGAAAAAAAGTTTTTAATTTTGAAGAAATCCAATTTATCATTTTTAAAATTTTATGAATCATGCTTTGGGTGTTGCGTTTAAGACCTCTTTGCCTAACTTCAGGCTGTGAAGATTTTCTCCTTTGTTATTTTTTTTTTAAGTTTTATATTTTTCATTTACCCATTAGATTTATTACATATTTGTGTAAATTATGAGGTTTAGATATTCATTTTTAACATAAGGTCGTCTAATTGTTCCAATACAAATTATTGAAAAGACCAAATTTCTCAATTAAATTGTTTTAATCTTTTATAAAGTCTCCATAGTTCATATTTGTGTTGGTCTATTCTGGACTCTCTATTTAGTTCCCTTGATCTATGTGTCTATTTCTTAGCCAATATCACATTGCACTAATTACTATAGCCTTATAGGAAATTTTAAAATCAGCTAGACTGATTTGAATGTGATTCTTCCAACATTATTCTACATTTTCAAAATTTCTTTAGCTATTCTAGTTCCTTTGCCCTTACATAAAATTTTTGAATCCTCTTGTCTATACCAGCAAGAATTACTGCTGAGATTAGTTTTTAAACATTTTTATTGGAGTATAATTGCTTTACAATGGTGTGTTAGTTTCTGCTTTATAACAAGTGAATCAGCTATACATATACACATATCCCCATACCTCCCCCCTCTTGCATCTCCCTCCCACCCTCCCTACCCCACCCCTCTAGGTGGTCACAAAGCACCGAGCTGATCTCCCTGTGCTATGTGGCTGCTTCCCACTAGCTGACTATTTTACATTTGGTAGCATATATTAGTCCATGCCACTCTCTCACTTCGTCCCAGCTTACCTTTCCCCCTCCCAGTGTCCTCAAGTCCATTCTCTATATCTGCATCTTTATTCCTGTCCTGCCCCTAGGTTCTTCAGTACCTTTTTTTTTTTTTTTAGATTCCATATATATGTTAGCATACAGTAGTTGTTTTTCTCTTCCTGACTTACTTCACTCTGTATGACAGACTCTAGGTCCATCTACCTCACTACAAATAACTCAATTTTGTTTCTTTTTTATGGCTGAGTAATATTCCATTGTATATATGTGCCACATCTTCTTTATCCATTCATCTCTCAGTGGACACTTAGGCTGCTTCCATGTCCTGGCTATTGTAAATAGAGCTGCAATGAACATTGTGGTACATGACTCTTTTTGAATTATGGTTTTCTCAGGGTATATGCCCAGTAGTGGGATTGCTGGGTCAAATGGTAGTTCTATTTTTAGTTTTTTAAGGAACCTCCATACTGTTCTCCATAGTGGCTGTATCATTTACATTCCCACTAACAGTGCAGGAGGGTTCCCTTTTCTCCACACCCTCTCCAGCATTTATTGTTTATAGATTTTTTGATGATGACCATCCTGACTGGTGTGAGGTGATACTTCATTGTAGTTTTGATTTGCATTTCTCTAATGATTAATGATGTTGAGCATTCTTTCATGTGTTTGTTGGCAATCTGTATACGTTCTTTGGAGAAATATCTATTTAGGTCTTCTGCCCATTTTTGAATTGGGTTGTTTGTTTTTTTGATATTGAGCTGCATGAGCTGCTTGTAAATTTTGGAGATGAATCCTTTGTCAGTTGCTTCATTTGCAAATATATTCTCCCATTCTGAGGGTTGTCTTTTCACCTTCTTTTTGGTTTCCTTTGCTGTGCAGAAGTTTTTAAGTTTCATTAGGTCCCATTTGTTTATTTTTGTTTTTATTTCCATTTCTCTCAGAGGTGGGTCAAAAAGGATCTTGCTGTGATTTATGTCATAGAGTGTTCTGCCTATGTTTTCCTCTAAGAGTTTTATAGTGTCTGACCTTACATTTAAGTCTTTAATCCATTTTGAGTTTATTTTTGTGTATGGTGTTAGGGAGTGTTCTCATTTCATTCTTTTACATGTAGCTGTCCAGTTCTCCCAGCATCACTTATTGAAGAGGCTGTCTTTTCTCCATTGTATATTCTTGCCTCCTTTATCAAAAATAAGGTGAGCATATGTGCGTGGGTTTATCTCTGGGCTTTCTATCGTGTTCCATTGATCTATATTTCTGTTTTTGTGCCAGTACCGTACTGTCTTGATTACTGTAGCTTTGTAGTATAATCTGAAGTCAGGGAGCCTGATTCCTCCAGCTCCATTTTTCTTTTTCAAGATTTCTTTAGTTATTTGGGGTCTTTTGTGTTTCCATACAAATTGTGAAATTTTTTGTTCTAGTTCTTTGAAAAATGCCATTGGTAGTTTGATAGGGATTACATTGAATCTGTAGATTGCTTTGGGTAGTATAGTCATTTTCACAATGTTGATTCTTCCAATCCGTACTGCTGAGATTTTGATTGGCACTGCTTTGAATCTATATATCAATTTGGTGAAAGTTGAGCTCTTTATTATGTTGAGTCTTCAAGTCCATGAACAAAGTATGTCTCTCTATTTATTTAGGTGTTCTTCAGTTTCTTTTATCAGCATTTAGTAGTTTTCAAAATATAGGTTTTATATATGTTTTGTTTGCTTAATATTTAAGTCTTTTGGGGGAGCTATTGAAATGGTATTTAAAAATATTTTTTTTCATATTTTGTCATTATATGGAAAATGATTAGTTTTTGTGCATTGACTTTGTATCCTGCAACCTTGATAAACTCATTTATTAGTTCTAAGATTTTTTTATAGTTTCCTTGGGATTTTATTGGTAGACAATTATGTCTCTGAGAATAGGGACAGTGCTATATGTTTCCTTCCACTCTGTTTGCTTGTTATTTATTTTCTATTTTCATTCTAATGGTAAGAATTCCACTAAAGTCTTCAATATAAGTGGGAAGAGTGGACATCCTTGCCTATTTCTTGATCTTAGAAGGCATTCAGTCTTTCCCTATAAACGTTGATATTAGCTGTAGATTTTGTATATGTACTGTATCATGTTCAGTTCCTATTTATTTCTTGTTTTCTGAGATCTTTTTACTCACAAAGCAAGTTGCATTCTGTCAGATGCTTTTTTCCTTCAATTGAGATGATCATAAAATTAGTCTGTTAATAGTGGTATTTCATTGATTGTGAAATATTGAACCAGCCTTGCATTCCTCAGATAAACTCAGCTTGGTCACGATATATTATTCTTTTCATACATTACTGGAATGTATTTGCTAATATTTTGTTGGAAATTATTGCATCTTATGTTCATGAAGTGTATTGACCTATAGTTTTCTTTTTTAGTACTGTTGTCACACAGTTTTCATATTAAAGGTAATACTAACCTTATAAAATGAGTTGGGAAATGTTCCTTCTGCTTCTATTTTCTTGAAGAGATTTTTTAGAAATGATGTTAATTCTTTTTTAAATATTTGGGAGCAATCTCCAGTTAAACCATCTGAGTCTACAGATTTCTATTTCAAACAAGTTTACTATGGCATCAATTTCTTTGGTAGTTTTGGTTCTATTCTGATTATTCATTTCATTTGGGGTGTTTTGGTAGTTCCTGATTTTTGAGAAATTGTTCAATTTTATCTAAGTTCTTGAATTTATGTAAATACATTTGTTCTCCTTGTTTCCTGTTTTCCTTCTTATTTCTGCCATATCTGTAATGATATCCCTTGCTTAATTTCTGATATTATTGGGTCATTCTTCTTTACTTCACTTGTCTATAGTTTTATCAAATTTTTAAAATTTTTCCAAAAATTATCTTTTGGTGTCCTTGATTTTCTCTCTTTGTTTTCTCATTTCAATTTCATTTATTTCTGTTGTTATTTTTAAGTTCATTTTCTTTCTGACTTGTTATTTTTTTCTTTTTTTCCAGTTAATTAAGGTAGAAGCTTAGACTATTGCACTGAGACCTTTTTTCTTTTTTAGTCTAAATATTAAATGCTAGAATTTTCCCTTGAAACACTACTTTAGTTGTATCTCCCTACTTCTAATTAGTTGCATTTTTATTTTAATTCAGTTCAGTCCAGTTTTTATTTCCTTGAGGCATTCTCTTTGACCCATTGTTTGAGAGGATTGTTTAAGAAGGTACTATTTAACTTCCAAATGGTTTGAGATTTTCCTTTTGTCCCTTTTTTATTGTTTAATTTCTAGTTTGATTACATTATATTCAGAGAATATACTTTGGATGATTTGTATTTTTCGTAATTTCTTATTTGTTTTATAACTTAGGATATGTGTTGGTGAATGTTCCATATGCACAGGCAGTGATATTGGGAGTCACAGTTTTTGTGACCACCCATGACCATGACTAAGACCTGGGCAATGGTCTACCACTATTGCAGTTCTCCAAGTCTTTAGTATCTTGTTTTTCGTAAGATTCCTGCATAAGCATCTCAGGTTGAGCCCAGTACTTGGTTGAGCCCAGTGCTTGATACACAAATCAATGGTATCCCTTCTGCACATTTCCTTCTCCCAGCAATCTTCATCATACTCTCTATTACACAGGGGACCTCCTTCTGGTCCTTTAGCCAAAAAGTGGGTCTTAGTCTAGCCACTCTACTGTACACTTTCCTTGAATGGATCTGCCTTGATGGCCAAGTGGCAGGAGTATGGAGAGGGAAAAATATCTCTCCATAGAATATATGAGAGGGGATTCCCCTCATGTATTCTATACCAAAGTTCTCTTGTCAGAGAGAAGGATTTTCCTCTCCAGTTTTAGATGCCTTTGCAGCTTTTGCTGATGCTGCCACTACTGAGTTATAGCTTCAAGACTGGCAATTGCCTAGGTGCAGGGCCAGCAGAAAGATAAGGGGATTTGGACAACTCTCTGTATCCCATAGGGGCCCTAATTCTTATTCCTTGGACCAGAAATAGAGACATGTTCTTAGAGCTCTTTCTGACCTCACCTCACGTGTGGTTATTTTATTTGGGCTGCATTTGAGTCCAGACTTGGAGATACAGGAGGAAAAAATAGCACAAGAAACTCATAACCATATTGATCTTACTTTGAATTCTGATTCCCTTTCTCAATCTTCTTGCTAACATCTAATGTTTTAAATTAACTTTTTTTTTAAGAAAAGTTTTCATTTCACAGAAATGTTGTGAAGATAGTACAGAGAGTTCCCATATACTCAGCACCTATTTTCCTTTATTTTTAACATTTTATATTATAATATATTTATCACAAATAATAAACCAACATTTTCATAGTTTTTACCTAATTTCCTTTTTCTGTTCCAGGATCCCATTCAGGATACTGCATTACATTCAGTTGTAATGCCTCCTTAGTCTCCTCCTCTTGACTGTCCTGTCTCTCTTTGAAAGGAATTGTCATCCTTTAGAAGTTAATTGTCTTGACTGCCTTGCAATGGTTTGAGAAAAGTTATGATTTTACAGAATATCTGGCTTCTTCCCATTGTTTGAATGGGTGTAATGTTCTCTTGTGATTTTCTACTTTGTAAACAGAGCCAGAATTTGGACAACCTAGATTTTTGACCTTTATATACTTAAAGTCATAAAGTATACACTCTTCTTTTTTTAGTCTGGCTGCTTTCATTCAATATTATATTTGTGAGATTCATCCATATTGTTAGTTTCTTTATTCCATTGGTGTACAGTATTCCATTATATGACTACTCCTCAAATAATTCATCCATCCTACAGTTAGTTGATGGGCATCTAGTTGTTACCAACTTGGGGCTATTCTAAAAAATACTACTATGAGCTTTCTTGTACATGAATTTTGGTGAACATATGTGCACATAATTCCTAGGTATATGCCTAAGATATTAATTGCTTATAGATATTCATATTTAGTAGATAATGTCAGACTGTTTTCCAAAGTGGTTATAATGATTTATATTTGTACCAGCAGTTATGAGAATTAATTTTGCTTCACATCCTTGCAAATATTTTCATTGGCAATTAATGTAAATTTTTGATTGAAATATACATATAAAGCCACAAATAAGAAGTGTATAATTTGATGCATTTTCACAAAGTGAACACAGCCCTTTAGTTACTGCACAGATCTAGATGTAGAATATTATCAATATCCCAGAAGTCTCCCTTATCATCCAGCAGCCACTAACCCTAGGCAATAACCTCTATTCTGATTTCTATCACCATAAATTTGTTATGTCTATTTTATTTAAAAGTCAATTTTATTAAGAAATACTTCATAATAAGATTTATAAAGTTTAATAAAATTTATAAAATTCATCCATTTTACGTGCACAGTTCAATCAGTTTTGACAAATGTATATACCCTCATAACTGCTATCATAATCAAGATATAGAACATTTCTGTTACCCTAAGAAGTTTCCTCCTGTCCCTTGCAGTCAACCTGCTACCATCTCTGGACGCAGGCAGCTACTTATCTACTTTTTGGTACTATAGCTTAGTTTTTCCTTGTGTAGAATTTCATTTAGGTGGAATAATACATTTTATAATATTTTGTATTTGTCTTCTTTTCCATCAAAAAGAAAAATCACAAATTTTTGTGATTCAGCAATATTGTTGCAGGTATAAGCAGTTTGTTCCTTTTTCTTGTTGAGAAATAGTTTCGCTTATTTTTGAGATTATATAAATGGAATCATACAGTATATATATACTCTTTTGTGTATGGTTTCTTTCTGTAATGTAACCTTATGTTTTTGAGACTCATCCATGTTGGTGATTTAGTTTTCATTTGTTCATTCTCATTGCTATATATAGCATTCCATTTTATAAATAATCCATAACTTAAAAATCCATTTTACTAATGGTGGACATTTAGAGTTCTTCCAATTTCAGGCTATTATGAATAATTCTACAATGAAAATTCATGTAAATG
Source organism: Balaenoptera acutorostrata (assembly GCF_949987535.1). Classification (NCBI taxonomy): domain Eukaryota; kingdom Metazoa; phylum Chordata; class Mammalia; order Artiodactyla; family Balaenopteridae; genus Balaenoptera; species Balaenoptera acutorostrata. Next base: position 130,480,774 of record NC_080085.1, on the reverse strand, counting down.
TCCCACAGAAATTGCTGGGATATATTGTAATCATTTCTTCAAGTATAATGAATAATGACCTATTGTTTTCTCAAGTGGTTATAGCAATTTACACTCCCACCAGTGATGTTTGAGTATTCCTGTCACTTTACATTCTTATCAAGAGTTGGTTTATATAATTATTTAAATTGTATCCATCATGGTGTGTATGTTGTGGTTGTAGTGGGTATGTTATATAGTACTTTACGGTGATATAAATTTGCATTCCTGTGTTTAACAAATAGGTTGATCACTGTCTTATGTGCTTGTTGGCTGTTTGTATATCTTCTTTTGTGAAATTTCTGTTCAAGTCTCCTGCTCATTTTTATATCATGCTGTGTTGTAATTATTGATTTGTAAGAGTTATTTATAAATCTAGATGGGAGGCTTTAGTTCATTTTATGTGTTACAAATTTCTTCTACCACAATTTGTATCTTACTCTCTTTGGGCTGCCATAAAAAAATACCCTAGTATGAGTGGTTCATAGAGAGTAGAAATTTATTGATCACAGTTCTGGAGGCTCAGAATCTGAGATCAGTGTGCCAGTATGGTCAGGTGACGGCCTTGTTCCAGGTCACACACTTCTCTTATATCCTCCCATGGTGGAAGGGGCTAGGGAGTTCTGTGGGATCTCTTTTATAAGAGCACTAATACCATTCATAAAAGCTCCACCTTCATGACCTAATCACCTCCTAAAGGCCCCAACTACTATCACCTTTGGGGGTTAGGATTTCAACACATGAATTTTGGGGGACACAAACATTCAGGCCATAGCAGTATGGCTTGCCTTTTCATTGTTTTAATGTTTTCAAAAATAATTTTAAAGTTCTTAATTAAAAAGTAGTCCTATTTATCAATCATTCATTTAATATTAGTGCTTTATGTTACTTTTGTTTAATTATTATCTACCCTACAGCCATAAAAATATTCATATAGAGCACCTTCCAGAAGTTTTATTGATTTGCTTTTCTCATTTAGACTTATGATCAATATTGGAATTGATTTTTGTATGAGTTGTAAGGTAAAGGTCAAATTCTTTTTTTTCCATATGGCTTCTCATTTGCCCCAATAAGATTTGTTGAATGAACAATTTCCCACTGCTCACCAAGGCTACTTTTGTCATAAAGCATATATCCACATATGTATGGTCTGTTTCTGTGATATCCTTTGGACTCCATTGATGATATATATGGTACTTGAACAAGCACCACACTGTCTTCATTCTTGTAATTTTATGATAAATCTTGAAGTGACCTTTGCTTTGGCAATGAATTTTTAGATTCAATACCAAAAACATGATCTGTGACAGAAAAAACTGTTAAGTTAAACTTGATTGAAATGAAAATATACTTCTCTTTTTTTTTTAACTCAACTGTTTTTATTTCACTTCTTTTTAAAAAAAATTTTATTGGAGTATAGTTGCTTTACAATATTGTGTTAGTTTCTACTGTACAGCAAAGTAAATCAGCTATATGTATACATATATCCCCTTTTTTTTGGATTTCCTTCTCATTTAGGTCACCACAGAGCATTGAGTAGAGTTCCCTGTGCTATACAGTAGGTCCTCATTATCTATTTTATACATGGTATCAATAGTGTATATATGTCAATCCCAATCTCCCAATTCATCCCACCCCTTCTTTCCCCCTTGGTGTCCATACATTTGTTCTCTACATAATACAAGCCACAGGCTGGGAGAAAATATTTTCAAAAACACATTGACAAAAGACTTGTGTCCAAGATATTAAAAAGAACACTTAAAACTTAGAAATAAGAATACATATATCCCAATTAAAAATAAAATATCTGAACAACACTTCACCTCTGCTTACAAGGTTACAGAGCAACCATAATTTTCATTCATTGCTTATGGGAGTGCAAAATGGTACAGTCACTTTGGAAGACAGTTTGGCAGTTTCCTAAAAAGCTAACATACTCTTACAAAGCTAAATATATATGACTTAGCACTTATGCCCCTAGATATTTCCCCAACTGATCTGAAAACTTATGTTGACACAAAAACATGCACATGAATGTATAGGAACTTTATTCATAATAGCCAGAAACTGGAAAAAACCAAGATGCCCCTCAGTAGGTAAATAGATGAACGAACTATATTACATTCATTGGAATATTATTTAACTATAAAAAGAAATTAGCTACTGAGCTATAAAAAGGCCTGGATGTATCTTTCATACATATTGCTAAGTGGAAAACACCTGTATGAAATGGCACAATAATGTATGATCCACATTATAGGAAATTCTGGAAAAGGCAAAACTATAGAGGCAGTAAAATGATCAGTGGTTGTTGGGGGTTTAGGGAATAGAAAGAGAGTTGACTAGCTGAAACACAGGCAATTTTTAGGGTGGTCAAAATATTCTGTATAATACTTTGATGCTAGATACATGACATGCATTTGTGAAAGCCCAGAGAAGTTTGCAGAACGAAGGGTAAATATTAATGTATGCGAATTTTAAAAATCATTTAAGTGGTTGGGTGATCCAGGAAGGAATGCATACTGTGACAAGATAGTCTTGTTGTTTTATAATTGCATAAAACAATCTTAGTGAAGGGGATGGGGGATAAGGCGTGGCCCTAAATGACTTTGGAAATGAGTGGAATCTGTAAGAGTAAAGGCAAAAGAAACCGCACATAAGTGCTGTGCTTTAGTTGATAAAGCTGTTTCCCCTGGGGGTACAGGTTAGAAATTCTAATACTGTTATACATGTATACTGGAATTTAACAATTAAGTAAATGAAAGACAGATGGGAGAGCCAAGTTTCTCACTGATTGGACGGGAGGTTATAGAAGTGAATAGGCTAGAATGATTCTTGTGGTAATGATTTATAGTTGAAGACATTAATTTGAACTCATGTTTAGCTGAAAATAGATTCAAATGATTTCATATATTAAGTATTTATAGATATATGTATATATACAGGTTAGTACACACATGTACTAACATGCTTCATGTTCTAGCAGCTGACAGGACCTAGAAGAAGTGAATCTCCAGTAGCAAAAGTACACCTAGCAGTCAGATTTAGGTTTCTAAAAACATTCTCTAGCAAATTAACCAAGGCTCCTTGGAAAAATGATTCTGGGACTGAAGCAAGAAATATACAAGATAAGACAGAGCATCTTGTAGTGCCAGAAAGTGATTTTTAAAAAATCTACATTGACAGAGGTAAGTCAAAGGGACAAAGTAGCCAACTGAAGAGCTCCCAATGGCCAAAGCTGAAATAATTTGAATAACAAAATAAGTTAGTATTGGATTAACACCTAAAGTATAAAGTAAATTTCCATGAGTCCATATTGATATAAAAAAGATTGAATAAGTAAATAAATGGGACAAATAAATAAATACCCCTTGCCAAAGAATTCCAAATAATTTATGTAGATACTTTGACCTCAAGGAGAGAGAGCCTAAATCCCCATTCCTTAAGTCTAGGTTATGCATAGTGACTTCCTTTTAAATTATGGAAGAAAGGAAACAAGAATAACTTTATAGTGGAGAAATCTGACAACCACTATCTCAATCAGGTGATGGAAGTCAATATCAATGTCATGTTGATAACATGTACCATTGATGTGATGTGTTGACTATGGCACTTTACCTCTGCAGTCTTCTGCCCAAAATACATAACTCAATCTAACCACTGGGAAAACATCAGATAAATCCCAATAGAAGAAATGATACAAAATACATAACCATTACTCCTTAAAACTTTCAGGATCATGGAAAACAAGGAAAGTCTGAAAAACGATCACAGAGAGAAGTATCCTAAAGAGATATGACACTAAATATAACGTGGTGTCCTGGATGTGATTCCCTAACAGAAAAAGACATTAGGGAGAGGGGGATCAAGATGGCAGAGTAAGAGGAGGTAGAGCTCACCATCTCCCAAAAAACACATCAAAAATACATCTACACGTGGGACAATTCTCATGGAAAACTAACTGGAAACTGGCAGAAGATTTCCTATAAAACCAAGACTACAAGAAAGATTCCTACGTAATTGAGTAGGATGGGAAGGAAAACAATGGTTTGAGACCCATGGCCCTGGGAGTGGACAAAGAGGAAAAGAGAAATTGTATGGATGAACACTTGCCCTGGGGAGTAAGAGGGTCAAGCCACAGACTGGGTGCCCCAGTCCTGGGGCCCTAAGCAGAAGAGACAAGCCCACCTTGGCTGTTTGAAGAACTGCTGGAACAGATGAAAGGCTGGAGAAGCCCAGACTCCACTCATGAGGCGTGCGCAGGTGCTGGCTTGCCACCAGACAGGCCAGAGAGAGCTCTGCCCTAGCGGCGGCCACATCCCTGTGCTCCCCAATCTGAGATGAACAAACACCCCAGCCCTGTCCACTCCACACCACAGCTTGGCACTGGATCTGGGGCAGACAGGTCCTGAGAGAAGACTGGATCTAAGATGCAGAGGAGACTTGGGGGCATGGGGTGTGGTCCAGGTGGGGCAGCAACTGTCATTGTTGGTACTTACTCAAACAGCACCACAGAAGCAGCCCAGACTTGATGGCAGCCCAAACACTTCAATTCCTTCAACACTAGCTGAGCAAATGCTCCAGCCCCACCCACTTCATGCCACAACCCTGTACTATATCTGGCATGACCACAACAGGGGAAATGATGTGACCTTGGGCTGCATCTGAGCAGAGCCGCAGATGCATACACAGGCAGCACTTTGGACCTCTGTAAATGCACATGCCCCACATACTTCAGCACTCCTCTCCTTTGGGGCAAAGATCCCAGTGTGGAGAGAAGAAAAAACATGCACTTAAAGGAGCAGAACCAGCTCAAGCCTGACCCTCAGGGTTACTTTCCAGCAAGTTAGGAGTAGACTCCACCCCTGGAAGGACAGTGACTGTCATTGAGCAGAAAGGAAGTCCTGCCTTACACCCTGGGTAGGCTTTAGGTCCTCCAAAACCAACCACATCCCCTATCAAGGTGATAGCGTCCAACACACCCTGAGGAAAGATGCGGCTGGCATCCACATCAAATCCAGCCCTTACATCAAAGACATTGGTCACATGCAGCCTACATAGGGACATTCCCACATTAAAACACCCCTTCAAGACCACAATAGATAACCATTTCACCTAAATTCATAGAGACAGAGAAAGTTAAGTAAAATGAAAAGGCAAAGGAACTACTCTCAACTGAAAGAGCAAGAGAACACCCCTGAAAAAATAAATAATGAAACGGAGATAATCAGTCTACCAGACAACAAATTCAAAACATTAGTAATAAAAATGCTAAATGAATTAAGAAAGTGAATTGATCTAAGCATAGATCATTTTAACAAGGAGCTAGAAACTATAAAGATGACCCAATCAAAAATAGAAAATTCAATTTCTGAGATAAAAAGCACTCTAGAAGCAATGAATAGCAGATTAAATGACACAGAAGAACAAATAATTGATCTGGAAGATAGAATAATGAAAATCAGAACAGCAGGCAGAAAAACAAATTTTAAAAAATAAAAGCAACATATGAGATCTATGGGATAACATGAAACATGTCAACATTTACATTATAGGTGTTCCAGAGTAGAAGAGAGAGTGAAGGGGATCGATAATGTATTTGACAAAATTGTGGCTGAAAACTTCCCAAACCTAAGGAAGGAAACAGATATCCAGGTACAGGAAGCACAAAGAGTCCAAAACAAGATGAACCCAAACAAAGACATATCATAATTAAAATGGAAAATTTAAAAATGAAAAGAGAATTCTAAAGACAGCAAGAAAAAAACAAAGAGTTATATACAAGAGAATCCACATAAGGTTATCAGCTGATTTCTCTACAGAAACTTTGCAGGCTAGAAGTGAGTGGCATCATATTTTCAAAGTCCTAAAAGGGAAAGATCTGCAACCTAAGATACTCTATCCAGCAAGATTATTATTTAGAATAGAAGGAGAGGTAAAGAATTTCTCACTCAAGCAAAAATTAAAAGAATTCAGCAATACAAAAATAAATGTTGAAGGGTCTTCTCTAAATGGAAGAGAAGTTAGAATCTATACAGAAAGAAAAATCCCAATAGGAAAGGCAAATATATAGTAAAGATAGAAGATCACTTAAATAAGCCTGCACATAGATTAAAAAATAAAACAAAATAACAACAACAAAAACAAAACCCTGGAAAGCAACTATAACTATAATAAACAGTAAATGGATGAGCATGAAAATATAAAATATGACATCAAAAACAAAAAGTAAGGAGGAAGGGAATAAAAAATGTAGGTCTTTTAGAATATGTTTGAACTTAAATAATTATTGGTTTAAAGCAAGTAGATATACTTATGGGTCAACATATATGAACTCCATTGTAACCACAAATCAAAAACCTATAACAGATACACAAAAAACCAAAAAGAAAGTAACTCAAGCATACTACAAAAGAAAGTCATCAAACCACAATGGAGGGAACAAAAAGAAGAAGAAATGAACAGAGAAGAACTACAGAAACAACTGGAAAAGAAGTAATAAAATGGCAATATGTACATACCTAAGAATAATTACTTTATTTTTTATTTATTTTTTTAACATCTTTATTGGAGTATAATTGCTTTACAATGGTGTGTTAGTTTCTGCTTTATAACAAAGTGAATCAGTTATACATATACATAAATTTCAATAGGCTAAATGCTCCAACCAAAGACATATGGTGGTTGATTGGATTAAAAAAATTTAAAAAACCCTTCAATATGCTGTTTACAAGAGATTCACTTCAGGGTGAAAGACACACACAAACTGAAAGTGACAGGATGGAAAAAGATATTTCATGCAAACAGAAACAACCAGAAAGTGGGGGTAGCAATATTCATATCAGGCAAAAGACCTTAAAACAAAGGCTATAATGAAAGACAAAGAAGGGCATTATATAATGATAAAGGGACCAATACAAGAAGTGGATATTACACTTGTTAACACATATTTACCCAATAAAGGAGCATGTAAATATACAAAGCAAATACTAACAGACATACATAACTAACAGACATACTAACAGAGAAATTGACAGGAATACAATAACAGTAGGGGACTTTAACACCTCACTGACATCAATGGACAGATCAGTCAGACAGAAAATCATTAAGGTAACAGAGGTCTAAAATTACACAGTAGACCAGTTGGACTTAATATTATCTACAGGGCATTCCATCCAAAAAAAGCAGAATACACATTCTTTTCAAGTGCACATAGAACGTCATCCAGGATAGATTACATACTAGGTCACAAAACAAACTTCAACAAGTTTAAGAGGATAGAAATTATATTAAGCATTTTTTTCTGATCACAATGGTATGAAACTAGAAGTCAAGTACAAATAGAAAAACAGGAAAAGAATAAACATATGAAGACTAAACAACATGCTACTTTAAAAACCAATGGGTCAATGAAGAAATCAAAGAGGAAATCAGAAAATACCTCAAGACAAATAAAAATGAAAGCACAACCTTCCAAAAATCTATGGGGTGCAGCAAAAGCAATTCTAAGAGGGAAGTTGATAGCAATACAGGCCTTCCTCAAGAAACAAGAAAAATCTCAAATAAAATCCTAACCTGCCACCTAAAAGACTTAGAAAAATAAGAACAAACAGAGCCCATAGTCAGCAGAAGGAGGGAAATAATAAACATCAGACAGGAAATAAGATAGAGATCAAAAAGGCAATAGTAAAGAGTGATGAGACCAAGAGCTAGTTTTTTGAAAAGATAAATAAAGTTGATCAACCTTTGGCCAGGCTTACCAAGAAGAAAAGAGAGAGGACCCAAATAAACAAAATAGGAAATGAAAGAGGAAAAATAACAACCGATACCACAGAAATACAAAAAAAAAAAGAAAAAATTCATAAGATGCTAACAAACTGGACAACCTAGAAGAAATAGAGAAGTTTCTAGAAACCTACAGCCTGCCAAGACTGTGTCAAGAAGAAACAGACAATTTTAATTGACTGATCACTAGAAGTGAAATTAAGTCTGTAATAAGAAAAAAACTCCCAGCAAAACAAAAGTTCAGGACCAGATGGTTTCACAGGGGAATTCTACCAAACATATAAAGAAGGACTAACACTTATTCTTCTCAAATTATTCCAAAATATTGAAAAGAAGGGTACACTCTGAAATTCATTCTACAAGGCCACCATTATCCTGATATCAAAATCAGACAGAAACATTACGAAAAAAGAAAATTTTTGATGAATACAGATGCAAAAATCATTAACAAAATACTAGCAAACCAGATCCAACAATACATAAAAAGGATCATACAGCATGATCAAGTTGGATTTATTCCAGGTTTACAAGGATGGTTCAACATACAAAAATCAATGTGATACACCACATTACAAAATGAAAGACAAAAATCACATGGTCATCTCAATAGACGCAGGAAAACCATTTGACAAAATTCAACATCCATTCATGATAAAAGTTCTCACCAAAGTGGGTATAGTGGGAACATATCTCAACATAATAAAGGCCATTTACAACAAATCCACAGCCAACATAATACTCAATGGTGAAAAGCTAAAAGCCTTCCTGCTAAATTAGGAACAAGACAAGGATGCTCACTTTTACCACTTCTTTTTAACATAGTATTGGAAGCCTTAGCCAGAGCAATCAGACGAGAAAAAGAAATAAAAGTTATCTAAATTAGAAGTGAAGAAATAAAACTGTCACTATTTGCAGATGACATGATACTCTATATGATACTGTAAAGTCTCCAGCCCAAAACTATCAGAACTAATAAATGAATTCAGCAAGGTTACAGAATACAAGATTAATATACAGAAATCTGTTGCATTTCTCTACACTAATGATGAAATATCCAAAAGAGGAAGTTAAGCAAATAATTCTGCTTAAAATCACAACAAAAGACATTAATAAAATACCTAGGAATAATCTTAACCAAGGAGGAGAAATACTTATACTCTGAAAACTATAAAACATTGATGAAGGAAACTGAAAATGATTCAAAGAAATGGAAAGATAGCCTGTGCTCTTGGATTGGAAGAATTAATATTATTAAAGGGGACATACTACCCAAAGCAATCTACAGATTTAATGCAATCCCTATCAAAATGCCTAGGATATTTTTCACAGAACTAGAACAAATCTAATATTTATGTGGAAACACAAAAGACCTCAAACTGCCAAAGCAATCCTGAGACAAAAGAACAAAGCTGGAGCAATAACCCTCCTAATCTTCAGACTATCCTACAAAGGTACAGAAATAAAAACTGAGTGGTATTGGCACAAAAACAGACACATCAATCAATGGAACAGAATAGAGAGCCCAGAAATAAACTCACACACCTATGGTCAATTAATCTATGAAAAGGAGCAAGAATATACAACAGAGAAAAAACAGTTTATTCAGTAAATGGTGCTGGGGAAACTGGACACCTACGTGTAAAAGAATGAAATTAGAACATTCCCTCACAGAATATATATAGAAATAAACACAAAATGTTTAAAGGCCTAAGTGTAAGACCTGAAACCATAAAAGTCCTAGAAGAAAACATAAGTGGAACACTCTAACATAAACTGTAGTAACATTTTCTTGGATCAGTCTCCTTAGGAAAAAGAAATAAAAGCAAAAACAAACAAATGGGACCTAATTAAACGTAAAAGTTTTTGCACAGCAAAGGAAATCATTGACAAAACAAAAACACAAACTATGGAATGGGAGAAAATATTTGAAAATGATGCAACCAACAAGGGTGCAATATCTAAAATATATAATCAGCTCTTAAAACTCAGTATCAAAAAAACAAACAACCTAATTAAAAAGTGGGCAGAAGACCTGAATAGACATTTTTCCAATGAAGAAATACAGCTGGCCAACAGACAATGAAAAGACACTCAACATCATTAATCACCAGAGAAATGCAAAGTAAAACTACAATGAGGTACCACCTCACACCTGTCAGAAGGGCTATCATCAAAAACTGTACAAATAATAAATGCTGGAGAGGGTGTGGAGAAAAGGGAACCCTCCTACACTGTTGGTGGGAATGTAAGTTGGTGCAGTCACTATGGAGAACACTATGGAGGTTCCTTAAAAAACTAAAAATAGAGCTATCATATGATCCAGGAATCCTACTCCTGGGCATATACCCAGAAACGACAAAAACTCTAATTTGAAAAGATACATGTACCCCAATGTTCATAGCAGCAGTATTTAAAATAGCCAAGACATGGAAGCAACCTAAGTGTCCATCAAGACATGAATGAAGAAGATGTGGCACATATATACAATAGAATATTACTCAGCCATAAAAAGAATGCAATACTGCTATTTGCAGCAACATGGATGAACCCAGAGAATATTATACTTAGTGAAATAATCCAGACAAAGACAAATACTATATGATATTACTCATATGTGGAATCTAAAAAATAATACAAATGAATATATATGCAAGACAGAAACATACAGATATAGAAAACAAATTTGCGGTTACTGAATGGGAGAGGGAATGTGGGAGGCACAAATTAGAGGTACAGTATTAACAGATATAAACTGCTATATGTAAAATAGATAAGCAACAAAGATATACTATATAGCACAGGGAATTATAACCATTATCTTGTAATAACCTATAATGGAATATAATATACAAAAATACTGAATCACTATGTTTGTACACCTGAAAGTAACACAATATTATAAATCAACTATACTTCAATTTAAAAAAGGACATTAGATAAAAATTAAGGAAATCTGAATAAACTATGGACATTAGTTTATAATATTCTACCAATATTGGTTCATTAATCATAACAAATGCACCATACTAATGTAAGATGTTACTAATAGGTGAAATTATTTGAAAGGTTATGTGGGAACTCTCTGTACTATCTTCTCAATTTTTCTGTGAATTTAAAACTCTTCTAGAAATAAGGTCTATTTACAAAAAAAAAAAAAAAAGCTAAACAAAGAAATCAAAATCTCCCCCATGGTTAAATCCTCTGAACCCATCCCTTTCCCTCTGTCTTCAGAATAACCTTGAAGCCCCTGAGATTCATACCCTCATCTTGAGAGAAAATTCTCCATGGGTGCTTGTGTCTCTGAACATCTTGGAAGGTGAGGCACTAACTGCCCTTTTATTCCTGACTTTCTTTTCAAGGATATTTGTTTAGTGAACAACCTTGGAAGATAGAGACAGTGTCTTACTCCAGAGGAAAGGGTAAATTTGCTTACCTTCTATTATAATAAAGATAATGTCTCCCTACAAGGCAAGGCCAGGTAGGTTTGCTTACAGTTTATTATAAAAGATTCAAGTTCTATAACCTTGGCATTCCTCAGCTATGACACTAAGCAATTCTTGTGCAGTATCCACCTGGATTGCTCCATGAAATCAGTGGGGGATGGGTGAGAAGAACTGATAACGCATTGAAGTTCATGCTTTATTCACGAGTAATAATTTCCTTGGTCTGTGACCCAGGATTCATCATTGTGACTGTGGCAGGCAGACTTGTAAACTAGCAAGCAGGGTAAAACCCCAGATACTGCACATTTTCTGACACCATGGTCTTGATGGTCAAGTCCCAGCCCTGTTTCCAGTCACATCTCCTGTCATTTCTCCTTTGATAACCTTTGTTTCAGCCACATTTACTTGCACTTGCTTGAATGATCTGTGGAAGTTCAGCCAAGGATGCTGCTTTCTACTTATCTATTTATCTTTGTTCCATAGTCCTTCCTATTGACACATTGCCCCACACTGTGTTCCATGACTTCAGCTGTGTTCTTAGAGCAGACTGCTTAGTGCCCTCTGCTATCTCAGATTGTTTTGTGTTTGTACTTGTTGGTCTCTTCCTCTATATCTCCATGTAGTAAGCACACATAAAAGATTTATTGAATGGGTAAAAGAAAAGTGAAGCTTTTTTACATAACTTGTCTCAATTGGTGCTTGATACTATGAGTCACATGTGGGACCGATGATGCACACCAAGAGACCTGCAAGTTCAGTAACTGTCCCCAATCTCCATTCTGGTCCCCTAGATTCTGGGAGTTCTAGGTACTTACTTCCTCTGACTAGCCTGTTAATGCCCTAATAATAGAATTCCTGGCATCCCTTCTGCTTCAGAATATACCTACTCATGTCACATAAGTTTAACTGTATTATGTCTCTTTGAGGGTCAGGGGGGTATAAATATGGCAGAACAAACAATCTTCCACCTTTTCCTTTTCTCTCTCTCCTTCAGCAGGAACAAATAAACCACACTATCCCCAAGAGGTTTTTAAATATATGTACTCATCTGTTTTTATTATTTTATTAATATTTATTTGTTTATTGTGCACAATTGTCTCTCTTTTTTTGCCAGCCAGGAAGCCTTCACTAATATGAGAACTCCTTATCTGATGAGAGGAATCTCATTCAACAGGGTCTCTCTCACAGCAGTCCTATTAGCCAGGTGGCCTGGTTCCCCCTACCGGTACCCTCTTTTATTTACACTTCATTTCATCTGCCAACTTAAAAACTTTGTCTTCTTTTTACTTTTCCTTTTACAGAAATATAACATATTTATAGAAAAGTCCATACACATTGCTCAAATTAGTTATTACAGAGTGAATACACCTTTGTAACAACCCCTTAGATTAAGAAGTCAAGCATTTCAAGACCCCAGAACCCCCTCATGTTCCCTCACAATCACTACTTCCCCCTTCCACTCCAAAAGAAATAGCTATTGTATCTTATAACACTACAGATAACTTTTCCTGTTTTTTTGAACTATCTATAAATAGAACCATACAGCATGTATTATTTACATTTGGTTTTCTTACTAAAGTTTATGTTTTTGACATCCATCTATGTTGTTGCATGCAGGTCCAGTTCGTTTTAATTGCTGCACAGTGTTCCATCTTATTAATACACCACAATTTAATCTATCCAATCTATTCTTGATGGACATGTGGAAGGGTTTCAGTCCTTGGCTTTAATGAATAGTGTTTCTCTGAACATTTGTGTACACGTTTTAAGATATCTGTTAGTTATAAGACTAGGGGTGACATTGCTACTCACAGGATATGCATATTTTAACTGGAGAAATTATTGCCAATTTTTCTAAAGTGCTTGAATGAACTTAAATTCCCACCAGCAGTTTATGAGAGTTCTCTTAGTTATATGTTTGTTGTCTGTATTTTTATTTTTAGCCATTCTGGTGGGTAAGAAGTGGCATCTCATTGTGGTTTAATTTGCATTTCCCTGATGACTAATAAACTTAGCACATTTTCATGTGCATGTTGGCCATTTTGATATCCTCCTTTGGATAGTGCTTTTTTGAATGGTTTTGTCCATTTTTCTCTTGAGTTTCCTGGGGTTTTTTTTCTAATAATTTTTGGATTATTCATATATTCTGGATATGAATATTCCAGTTATCAACTGCTGTATAACAAACCACCCCAAACATAGGAGCATAAAACAAAAACCAATTTATTATGGTCATTAATTCTGTGGGTCAGGAATCTGCATAAGGTGCACATAGTCTGAAAGGACACACCACAGAATGGGAATTTAGCTAACTCGCCCTAGAAAAAGTTCACAATAAAAATGTTGTACTTTTCACTGTTCCCTTTCCCACACTGCCCCCCAAACCTTAGACCCTGACCCTTCACATGTGGGAGGTATGAGTTGGCACTATACTTGAAAGAGAACATTGTTTGTAGGCCTCTGGGGGCCCCCATACCCAGCACAAGTTTAGAAAAGTCCAAAGGCTATAACCTCTCACCAATTATGCCCCTCTGAAGGGGCATATAACAAAGGCCATGAAGGTGACTCAGCAATGTCTGGCAGACAGTTCTGAACAGTTTTGCCCACAGCAGGAACCTGTGGCTTGCCTTTGTATTCTCTTAATAATCTCTTCTGATGGACAGAAACCCTTATTATTAATGTGGTATACTTTACAGATCTTTTACCATAAAGTATGGTATGAAATCTCCCCCTACTCCAAGATCATGAAGATGTTGTACTATGTGTTCTTTTAGCAGCTTTATTGTTTTACTATTCTCATTTAAATTTCCAATATATCTGGGATTGTTTTTTTAGTTAGGGGTCAAATTTTATATTCTTCCACATAAACATCCAATGTAGCCAGACTCATACATTGAAAAACCTTTTTCTGTATGACAGCACTTTCAAAAATAAATTCTGGAAATATGCATGGGTCTGCTTTTGTTACATTTATCTGTCTATCCTTGTGCTAATATCACTTTCTAAATTACTATAACTTTTATAAGGTGTTTTAGTATATCAGTTTTATTGATATATAATTTACACTCGAAGTTCATCTATTTTAAGTACATGACTTGATTAGTTTTGAAAAAAATATACAGCTGTCTAAACCCCCACAGTTAAGATATAGAATATTTCCATCACACCATGTGCACTTATGCAGCAAATCGCTTCTCGCTCTACAGCCCCATGAACTCATTGATCTATCACTATAGTTTTCCTTTTTAGAATTTTCTATAAATTGAGCTATACAGTAGGTAGTCTTTTGTATCTAACTTCTTTCACTTAGTATAGTGCTTTAAAATTTCATCCACGCTGCTATGTGCATCAGTAATTTCGTCATTTTATTGTTGAGCAATATTTCATTGTAGGGGTAGGTCACATTTAATTTATCCATTCATCAATAAATGGCTATTTGAGTTATTTCTAATTTTTAATTTTTATGATGAAAGCTGTGGTGAATGGTCATTTATGAGTTTTTGTGTGGGCATATATTTTATTTATCTTGGGTAAATATCTGAGAATGAGGTTGTTAGATTTTTAAGGTAAATTTATGTTTAACTTTATAGAAAACTACCAATCTATTTTCCAAAGTGGTTACACAATTTTGCATTCCCATTAACAACATATGAGAGTTCTGGTTGCTCCACACCTATACCAAAACTAGATATTGGTAATCTTTTAACTTTTAGCCATTGGAATGGGTATGCAGAGGTATCTCATTATGGATCTGATGACTAATGATGCTGAGCATATTTTCATGAGCTTATTTGATGTTTGCATGTCTTTCTTTTTTGCTGACGTTTCTGTTCAAAACTTTTAGCACTTTTAAAAATAATGGACTTTATTTTTTTAGGGCAGTTTTAGGTTTACAGAAAATTGAGAGGAAAATCGAATTCCTATATGCTCCCTTTCCTCTCCCCACAGTTTTGACATTTTGCATTAGTGTGGTGCATTTCTTACAACTGATAAACTAATATTAACACATTTTATTAATTCAAGCCCATAGTTTACACTGGGATTCACTCATTTTATTGTACAGTTCTATGGGTTTTGACAAATGCATAATGTCTAGTATCCATCACCACAGAATAGTTTTTTTTTTTTTTTCACAGAATAGTTTTACTACCCTGAAAATCTCCTTTGCTCCACCTATTCATCCCTGCTTACCCCTAAACCCCTGGCAACCACTGACCTTTTTACTGGCTCTATAGTTTTGTTTTTCTCAGAATGTCATATAATTGTAATGATAGACAGCCCAGACTGGCTTTATTTCACTTAGCAATGTGCATTTAAGGTTCCTTCATGTCTTTTCATTTCTTGATAGCTCATTTCTTTTTATCACTGAGCAATATTTCATTATATAAAGGTTCTATAGTTTGTTTAACCATTTACCTATTGAAGGATATCTTCATTGCTTCCAAGTGTTGGCAATTGTGAATAAAGCTGCTATAAACATTTGTTTACAGGTTTTTGTGTAGACATAAGTTTTCACCTCATTTGGGTAAATGCTTATGAGCACAATTGCTGGACTGTATGATAAGACTATATTCAGCTTTGTAAGAAACTGCCATACTGTCTTCCAAATTGGCGGTACCATTTTGCATTCCTATAAGCAATGAGTGAGAGTTCCTATTGCTCCCCATCCTTGCCTGCATTCGGTATTGTTAGTGTTATGAATTTTGGCCATTCTAATAGGTGAATAATGATATCTCACTTTTGTTTTAACTTGCAACTCCTTCATGACATATGATGAGCCCCTTTTCATGTACACATGTGTCACCTGTATCTCTTCTTTGGTGAAGGGTCTGGTCAGATCTTTCATGCATTTTTAAAATTAGGTTGTTTGTGTTCTTATTGTTCAGTTGTAAGAGTTTTAAACGTATTTTAGATAAGAGTCCTTCATCACAAATGTGTTTTGTAAATATTTTCTCCCAGTCTGTGGCTTCTATTTACATTCTGTTAACATTTTTAGCAGAGCAGAAGTTTATAATTTTAATGAAATCTAGTCAGCTTATTTTTTCTCTTTTGTAGATTGTGATTTTGATGCTGTATCTAAAAAATCATCACAAAATCCAAGTTCATTTAGCTACTCTCCTCTGATATTTTCTAGAATTTTTATAGTTTAGGTCTATGATTCAGTTATTTTTTTTTTAGAGATTGGAGTCTATTTATTTATTTATTTTTGGCTGTGTTGGGTCTTCGTTTCTGTGCGAGGGCTTTCTCTAGTTGCAGCAAGTGGGGGCCACTGTTCATCACGGTGCACGGGCCTCGCACTATCGTGGCCTCTCTTGTTGCGGAGCGCAGGCTCAGTAGTTGTGGCTCACGGGCCCAGTTACTCCGCGGCATGTGGGATCTTCCCAGACCAGGGCTCGAACCCGTGTCCCCTGCATTGGCAGGCAGATTCTCAACCACTGCGCCACCAGGGAAGCCCCTCATTGTAGTTTTGATTTACATTTCTCTAATAATTAGTGATGTTGAGCAGTTTTTCATGTGCCTCTTGGCCATCTGTATGTCTTCTTTGGAGAAATATCTATTTAGGTCTTCCACCCATTTTTTGATTGGGTTGGTTTCTTTTTAATATTGAGCTGCATGAACTGTTTATATATTTTGGAGATTAATCCTTTGTCCGTTGATTCATTCGCAAATATTTTCTCCCATTCTGAGGGTTGTCTTTTCGTCTTGTTTATGGTTTCCTTTGCTGTGCAAAAGCTTTTAAGTTTCATTATGTCCCATTTGTTTATTTTTGTTTTTATTTCCATTACTCTAAGAGGTGGGTCAAAAAAGATCTTGCTGTGATTTATGTCAAAGAGTGTTCTTCCTATGTTTTCCTCTAAGATTTTTATAGTGTCCGGTCTTACATTTAGGTTTTTAATCCATTTTGAGTTTATCAGAGTTGTGCTACCATCACCACAAATTCCAAAACATTTTCATGACCCCAGATAGAGACTCCATGCCCATTAACAGTCACTCCTCATTTCTCCTCAACTCTCCCCTCAAATGTGGACAACCACTAAACTACTTTCTGTCTCTATGGATTTGCCTATTTGGGGTATTTCATATAAACCAAATGATACATTTTCTTTTGTGTCTAGCTTCTTTCACTTATTATAATGCTTTCAAGGTTCATCTACATTGTAGCATGTATCAGTACTTCATTCCTTTTTATAGCCAATAATATTAGATATTATGAATAGGCCACATTTTGTTTGTACATTCATTTGTTGATGGACGTATATTCTTGTACAAGTTCCTATGTAGATGTGTGTTTTCATTTCTCTTGGGTAAATACCTAGTGGTGGAATTGCTGGGTTATATGAAAACTATGTTTAGCCTTTGATTAACTGTAAAACTGTTTTCCAAAGTGGCCACACCATTTTACAACCCATCAGCAATGCATGAGGATTCTAATTTCCTCACATCCTCTCCAACACAGAGAATGAGAGAAAATATTTGCAAAATATATATCTGCTATAGGACTTGTATCTAGAATATAAAAAGAACTCTTAAAACAAAAAAGACAAATGACCTAAAATGAGCTAAGGATCTGAGTAGACATGCCTTCAAGATGATATATAAGAAGTTAAAAAGCATATGAAAAAATGCTCAACATCACTAGGTATTCGGGAAATGTAAATCAAAACCACAATGATATACTATATCACATGCACTAGGATGACTAAAATCAAAAAGATATCATTCAATTTTAACTCAACTCACCCTCACAAGGTAGATAAGTGCTTTAAAAATTTTTCTGCAAAGAAACAGCAGATTGAAGATAACACTAATGATACAAGCATAAATGAATGACAAGAAAATGACACCTCTGACACTTAAACTAATCTGGGAACAAACCCTTTGTAAGCTACATGACAAGCTAGTCATATGTGACAAAAGAATTGGCAAAAAGTTGAAATTATCAAGACAATATGAAATGTGATATTTCATCATTATTGTTGGTGATGAACCTTGCATTAAATGTATATTACTCCTTGAGAAATTAGCAAATTGCAGGGTAAAGCCATCAGGATTTATAAGATATTTACAGGTATTTTTAAGTTAATATTTATATTATCCTTCTTAAAATTCTAGATTTAAATATGTTTTATAATATAGATGTATAATGTACTTATAATATAGAGATTGTCCAGTGGTACATGTATGTAAGCTATAAATAAATATTCATATATGGGGGATAGATGATCGAAAATGTTAAACTGATAGGATGGGCAATCACAAAAGTGTGAAGATTACTGTTTTAGAGCACAGACCTGGACATATGCCCTAACTGAACCCGTTACTAGATGGTTTACTTTGCACCAGTTATTTAGCCACTTTGTGCTTCTGAAAGCATAGATGTTCTGCATCTGAAAAATGACAATATTAATAACCTCTACTTTATGGAGTGGTTGTGAGGATTAAATGATATAATGCACATTAAAAAACACAGTGCCTGCATGTAGCACATGCTCAATAAACATGATGATGATGATGATGACGACGATGATGATGATTTGAAGATGCAAGAAAATAAAAAGAAGAAGAAATCTTGGTGGGAGGAGGATAACAGAGAGAGATTATAGCCAGTACAATAACAAACTAGATTTAAATATGAGGCCTAACTGTCCTGCAGCCCTGGGGAATGTACAGTGTACCATATCACAGTATCTCTGTCACCTCACCCTTATGGCCCTGTCTGCTACTTGTCTAAATTCTTTCTCCTCCCTCCAAGTTTCCCCAACACTACTTATTTCCAAACTCCATTCTTCCTGGCTCACTAGAGGAAAGGGGAAAACACCTGTTACTTTATTATGCTGAGGAATTTAATTCTTGTTGATCTTGCCTCTTCCACCTTCACTTTGCCCACTGACTCTGCCCCTCATGGCTGCATGGCCCTAATAACATGATTTTATAACCAAAGGATTTTTTCCTAATAAAATTCCGCTTTCCTCCAGGGCCAACACACTCAAACTGCAGCCAGCTCTTAAAATAACAATTGTTTTCCTCCCACTATAAATGAACAAATGAATAATTGAATGAATGAGACATCTTCTCTCCTCACTGAAAGACCTCAGGGCCTCCTTTCCAATCAAATAAGCAGACTTACTCTGTTACCTCCCACGTTCCCTAAAAGCTGCCCTTCATTCTGCCACTCCAGGCTGATTCAACTTCCTTAAACTCTCTTCAAGTCACTGGGCATTGGCCTTGGCGGTATGGGGTGGGGGGCGACAATGGAGATTGTCCAGTTTACAGAGGAGGAAGCAGCCAGATGTGGCAATTTCAGGGAATAGGAAACTTGGGTGGTAGATTAAATTCTCATAAGCAAAAAGCTAACTTTTCTGTGTTTCAGATTTTTGTCTGTAAAACAAGGGGATAGAACCAGATTAGAGAGAACACCTTTTAAACCATGCAGGGGAGTGCTTTATATTCCCTTGGTGTTGTGGGACAGGAAGAGGGCTGAACACTACTAAATTTGATTATCTAAGAATAAACCAGACACAGGAAGGTCCAGGCACTTAAAATTGGCCACCCACAGAGGTTATCCTTGGATGGGGAGATTAGAGTAGTTGTTATTTTCACCTTTTATATTCGTATATTTTTCAAAACTTATATAACTGCAATGTGCTGATTTTCTAATCAGTCACAACATAATGTCAAGTGAAAAACTTAGACAGCAAGTTTACATATACAGTCTGATCTCAGTTTTGCATAAACATTTGTATGTATACATAAGAAAGTGCCTGAAAGGAAATGAGCCCAATATGCAACTGTGTTTTTCTTTGAGTGGTGGTATTGTGATGATTTTATTTTCTCTGTACTGATATACAATAAATGTTATACAACAAGCACAACTTTTTTAACAGGAAAAAATAAAACATTTAAAAATTACATTTAAAAGCCCTGTTTTGCTACCAAAATGGTGACAAAAATGACTCCAGCCCTGCTCCACTTCCGTCCTCAGCAATGGGCTGAGTATCTTCCTGTTTGAGGTTTGATTTTGGTAGTTGTTTCTCCCTCAGCTCTGGGACCAGTGAAGCCTACCAGGCCTGTGTTTTGCCACATGTTTATAGAGTCCTGGAGAAGTCCAACGAGTGTACATGTACTCCGTTACTGCCTTTCTTCAAGCTCACCCAGATATACCACAGGGCAATGCTGGTGCTTGCTGAAGAGATGCTAGGCCAAGATTAGGCCATTCTGGTCCCCAGCCCTGAGGCCATTACCAGTCATTCAAGTGTGTTTCTGTCTGGCAAGTTTCTGCCTCTGCAAATTATACAACAACTGTTTCATCAAAGAAGGCAGACATTATAGCACTCATGTAACACTGCCCTCCACCTTCTGAAAGTGTGATAAATTATCTGCAGAGGCCCTCTAGAACTGGAGAAGTTAGATCCTCAGATCTTGGCACAGTCCCTGATGCCCTGAAATCCCCTTCTTTTTCTCCTTGGTATCTCTGGGCTGGTGCTAATGCAAATGCAAGCTTATAGGGAGCTTGGGTGTCAATATGGGCCTCAACTCTCTGGTTCACTTGTAGCCTGCAATCCTACTGGTTTGTGGCTTCACTCTCGGCCACAACCATAATTCCTACTTCACTCAAAAAAATAGAAGCAATCAGAAGAGAACTTTCATATGCTACCCTCACCATATCTACTCCCTACAACTAACTGTACCAACACCTTTTAGTCTAAATTAACTGTCCACAATTCTACCTGATGTCTATCTTTCTACATGCATACTGGATTAATTTCTCTCTCTAGCCCATTATCAGTTATTCACTCTCTACTTATTCTTTCCCATAAGTATATAAACATGCTGTTATTTTTCCCAGACCAACAAAACATTCTCTTGACCTACTTCCCCTGCTACCTCCTCACCACAACACACACATACACCCATAGGAACTGCTCTTGATAAGGTCACCAATGACCTCTATGTGGTTAAATCTACTGATTAGCTCTCAGTATTTATCTTATAAGACCCATCAGCAGCATTTGTTACTGTTAATCACACCCTCCTCCTTGACATACTTTTCTCAGTGTCTGAGTTACCACATAAACTTGGTTTTCCTACTACCACATTGGTGGCTCCTTCTTAGTCTCCTTTTCCTATTCTTCCTCTTCAGCATGAACTTTTTTGTTGGAATAACCCTGGAAACAGTCTCTGAACCACTTCTCTCTATCTACACTCACTGTCAGTCTCATGGCTTTAAATACCTTCTATTGATATATACCACTAACTCCCATATCTATATCTCCAGTTCACTCTTCCCTTACAAACTACATATCCATAATATTCAATTGCCTATTCAACATCAACACTTGGAGGTTTAATAGACATCTCAAATTCAACATGTCTAAACTGCTGATTAACTCCCACAATTTGCTTTATCCACAGACTTCCTTATTTCAATTGATAGGAATTTCATACTCCAAGTTGCTCAAACAACTTGGAACTATACTTGACTCCTCAATTTTTGTCACACTTCATATATAATCCATCAAGAAATGTTGTTGAAAATAGTTTTAAAATACATCTAAATTCCAATGATTCCTTAACATCTACATTGCTACCACCCTGGTCCAAGCCACCATCATCTCTTTCTTATACTGATACTCTATCCTCCTGACTTGTCTCCCTGATGCCACTCTACCCTTTTATAATCCATTCTTATTACAGTAGTCAAAGTGTTTTTTTAAAAAACTAAGTCATAGCTTTTGGCTGTGATGAAGTAACTGGTAGTAGACAACCTTTCTAGTTGTTAACAACCATGAAACTGTACAAAATATATGAGGCAACTGTTTTCAGGCATTAGAGAACAGGAAGCACATGACAGATAACTAAGACAAAGTAAACTCACAAGGTAAGCCTCAGAGTCACCTAACTTTCACCCTGGGGAAAGTTTCCCCGTCACAGTACAGTGACCTAGAGTCGAGGCAAAGCATGGCATCCCCATGGATTGAGAAGAAGGAATACAGAGGTAAGGGTATCTGAAGTGACTGGAATTTGTGTGGCAGGGTACTATGGATGAGGGATCTGCATGAAGTGTAGTACCCCAGGAGTCCATGTGGAGGTCTCCTATGAATATGAGGTGGTTTCGATTTGCATGTCCTTGATGATTAGTGATGTCAAACACCTTTTTATATACTCGTTGGTCATTTGTATGTCTTTTTTAGAGAAATGTCTATTCAGGTCCTTTGGCCCTTTCAAAATCAAGTTAGCTGGGTTGTTTTTTTGGCTATTGAGTTTTATGAGTTCCTTATATTTTCTTGATATTAAACTATTTTCAGATATATGGTTTGCAGATATTTTCTTCTGTTTCATACATTGCCTTTTCATTCTGTTGATTGTTTCCTTTGCTAGACAGAAGCTTTTTATTTTGATGTAATCCCACTTGTTTACTTTTCTTTTTGGTGTCTTATCCAAAAAATCATTGCCAAAACCAACGTCAAGCTGATTTTCCCCTATATTTTCTTCTAGGAATTTTATGGTTTCTGGTCTTATGTTTAAGTCTTTAATCCATTTTGACTTGACTTTTGTGTATGGTATAAGACAAGGGTTCAATTTTATTATTTCACATATTTTCCCAGTATCGTTTATTGAAGAAGAGACTATCTTTTCCCCATTGTGTATTCTTGGTGCCCTTGTCAAAGATCAGTTGACCATGTATGCAAGGATTTATTTCTGGGCTCTCCATTCTGTTCCATTGGTGTATATGTCTGTTTTTATGCAGTACCTTTCTAGTTTTGATTACTATAGGCTTATAGTATAATTTGAAACCAGGGAGTGTGATGTCTCCAGCTTTGTTCTTCTTGCTCAAGACTGCTTTGGCTATCTGGAGTCTTTTGTGGTTCCATATGAATTTTAGGATCATTTTTATACTTCTGTGAAAAATATCATTGGAATTTTGATAGGGATTGAATTGAATTGCTTTGGGTAGTATAGATATGTTAACAATAGTAATTCTTCTAATCTGTGATAACAAGTGTTGGCGAGGATGTGGAGAAAAGGGAACCCTGGTACAATGTTGGTAGGAATGTAATTTTGGCATAGCCATTATAGAAAACAGTTTGGATGTTTCTCAAAAATTAAAAATAGAACTACCATGTGATCTGGCAATCTCATTTCTGGTTATATATCCAAAGGAACTGAAATCAGTATCTCAAAGAGATCTGCACTCCCATGTTCACTGCAGCATTATTCACTATGGCTAAGATATGGAAACAACCTAAATGTCCATTGATGGATGAATGGATAAAGAAAATGTGGTATATACAGCCAGTGGAATATTACTTGGCCTTAAAAAAGAAGGAAATCCTGCCATTTGTGACAATATGGATGGACCTGGAGGGCATTATGACAAGTGAAATAAGCCAGACACAGAAAAACAGATACTGTATGATCTCACTTGTATGTGGAATCTAAAATAGTCAAATTCATAGAAGCAGAGAATAGAATGATGGTTTCCAGGACCTGGAGAGAGGGGAAAATGTGGAGGTGATGGTTAAAGGCCACAAATTTTTAGTAATGCAAGGTAAGTAAGTTCTGGAGATCTACTACTATACACCATAATGCCTATAGCTAATAATACTGTATTATACACTTAAAATTTGCTAAGAGGGTAGATTTTATGTTAAGAGTTTTTACCACCCCCCCAAAAATAGTAAAGGGGGCAGGAGGAAACTTTAGGAGGGTATGGATATGTTTATTGCCTTGATAATGGTAATGGTTTCATGGGTATATACTTATCTCCAAACTCATCGAGTTGTATGTATTAAATATGTACTGGTTTTTATGCATCAATCATACCTCAATAAATAGTTTAAAAAATAAAATAAAGTTGCAGCAAAGTGGCAGTGCAGTAGTAACATAACAATTAGACATAAAAATCATTAGAACAGAAGTGTCTATAAATAGATCCTTGCACATACAATTGACACTATACTAAGGCGCCTAGTCAATTAAATGAAGAAGAAAGTCTTTTTAATAAATGTTGCTATAACAATTGGATATCTTTATGGGAAAAATGAGCTCTAACCGCTACTCCACACCATATATAAAAATTAATTTGAAATTGTGCATAGCATATAAAGGCTAATACTATAAAATTTCTAGATGGAAACTTTGGGCTCAAAAAACACTAACCATGAAAGAAGAAATATGATAAATTGGTCTTCATCAAAGTTAAAAGCCTCCACAAATAACAAAGTCAGTGGTCTTATACTACCAGATTTCAAGACCTACTATCAACCTACAGTAATCAAGACAGTATGGAACATAATTCAGAGCTCAGAAACAGATGCATGCTTATTAAATTATTTGATTTTCCACAAAGGTTTCAAAGCAATCCAAGTGGACAATAAAAGACTTTTGAACAAATGGTACTGGAACAACTGGATATCTATATTAAAAAAAATAAACCTCAACCCAAAGCACACACCACAAACAAAGAGTAATTCAAGATGGATCATAGGCCTAAATGTAAAAGCTAAAACCCTAATTTTTTTTAAAAAAAAATGAAGGAGAATGTCATTGAGAACTGGGGGTAGGCAAAAGTTCCTTAGGCCACAGAAAGTAACAACTATAAACAAAAAATTAATAAAATACACTTAATCAAAATTTAAACTTCTGCTCATAATAAGACACTATTGGGCTTCCCTGGTGGTGCAGTGGTTGAGAATCTGCCTGCCAATGCAGGGGACACGGGTTTGAGCCCTGGTCTGGGAAGATCCCACATGCCGCAGAGCAACTAGGCCCGTGAGCCACAATTACTGAGCCTGCGCGTCTGGAGCCTGTGCTCTGCAACAAGGCCGCGAAAATGAGAGGCCTGCGCACTGCGATGAAGAATGGCCCCCACTTGCTGCAACTAGAGAAAGCCCTTGCACAGAAACGAAGACCCAACACAGCCATAAATAAATAAATAAACCCAAAGTTTAAAAAAAAAAAAAAAAGACACTATTAATGGCAAGTCACGGACTGGAAGAAAATATTCCCAAAACATATATTTGACAAAAGACCGTTATTTAGGGTATACATTAATAAAAATAAAACCTTACAGCTCAATAAAAAAAAGACAAAACAAATCCACCTTAAAAGTGGGCAAAATATTTGAACACACACTTCACAAGAGAAAATATATAGATATCCAAAAAACACATGAAAAAGTATTCAATGTCAGTAGTTAACAGGGAAATGCAAAATTAAGCCAAAAGAAAACACCGCCACACACACATTACAATGGCTGAAATTTTAAAGGACTAGGGGAGACTGGTACTATTGTACATTGTTAATTGGAATGTAAAATGCTACAACTACTTTGGAAAAATTTGTAGGAGTTTCTTATAACTAAACATATTTCTACCATATGACACAGTCATTCTACTCCTATTTATCCAAGAGAAATGAAAACATATGTGCACAAAAAGACTTCTACAAGAATGTTCATAGCAGTTTTATTCATAATAGTCAAAAACAGAAATAAGAAACAAATGTCTATCAATAGGAGAATGGATAAGCAAAATACAGTATATCTATACAATGGAAGACTACACAGCAATAAAAAGGAAGACACTATTGATGTACACAAAAACATTAATGAGTCTTGAAAATAGAGCAAAGAAGGGCAATCTCAACCCAAGCAAAAGAAGAGTTACACAACAGAGTACATACATAGTATGACTCCATTTGTATGAAGTTCTAGAATAGAAAAAGTAATTATCCTGGAAGGATGTTAAACAGTAGTTGCTTCCTGAGGATGGTATAGACAAGGACTGACTGGCAAGGAGCATGAGAGCATGAGGTAATGGTAATGATGTTCTACATCTTTCTAAGGATTTGGCTTACTCAGGTGCAGGCATTTGTCAAAACTCAGGTGATATCTTTAGATTTGTGCATTTCCTTGTAAAGTTTTAAATTGAAAGAAAAAACTGTAGACAAATATTGAATTCTAGTTAATGAAGGACCTGATAAAATATTTGTGAGGACGATAACTGTTGTCTCTAATTTGCTTTGAAATACACACAAAGAATAAGGTAGATTAATGGATCAATAGAGGGATGGACAGATGTGATAAAGCAAATATAGTAAAACAATGGTAGGATCTGGGTGGTAGTATAAAAGTGTTTGCTGTATGTTTTTTACCTAAGGAAATTGAAAACATATGTTCACACAATAATTTGTACCCAAATTTGCATAGCATATTTATTCATGTTTCCTCAAAACTGAAAATGATATGAATAATCTGTCAACAAGTGAATGGATAAACAAACTGCAGTATATCTATACAGCGTAATACTACTCAGTATTTAAAATTAATGAACTACTGCTACACACGACATGGATGAATTTCATAGACATAATTTATTTAGCAACAGAAGGCATTCATAAAAGAGTCCGTGAAGTATGACTCCACTTATATCAATTCTAGAATAGGCAAAGGTAATGCATTGTGATTGAAATTAGGAAAGTGGCATTACCTTGGACGGGAGGCAAGAGTGGAGGGGTGATTTTAAAACAGCATTCAGGAACTTTTTAGGGTGATATAAATATTCTGTATCTTGATTGTGATGGAGATTACACAGCTGTGTACATTTAAAAAATCTCACGTAACTGTATTACAATTAAACTGGGTACATTTTATGTATGTTAAAAAATTGCTCCAGTGAAGCAGATTTTAAAAATACCTGAGCCAGATCATGAATTTCTCCTGTCACATAATGGGTATCAATTTCCTCTCATGGTAAAATCTAAAATCCTTCCAAAGACCTCAAGTATCTAATGATCTCCTTTCCCTTCCCTACTTCAACCTCTCTGAGTTCAACTCTTAATACCCTCGACCTCTCTCAGTCCACTTTTGCCACACTTGTCCTCCTTGCTTTCTTTTCCTAGAATTTAGGGACTCTGTACTCACGCTCCCCTCTGTCTGGCATGCTGTTTTCCCACATGTGTACAACATGGCTCATTCCTCATCTCTTCTGGGTCTTTATCAAATGTTAACTTCTCAATGAGGCCTTCACTGACCATCTATTTAACATTGCACACATACACACACACACACCACACACACACGACCACACACAGAATCTAGGTTGAAACGTATTTTTGCATTTAAACCCAAAGATCTCTGTACTGCATAGCATTTTCCATCTTCTAACATATCTTGCACTTATTTTTTAAAGTGTCTCCTCCCATGAAATGCAAGCTTCATGAGGCCAGGGACTTTTTCTGCTTCGCTTACTTCTGTACCCCCAGCCTCTAAAAGAATCTCTGACATACGGTAGGTGCTCAGAAAATATTTGCTAAAAGAATGAATAAGCCGTGGTTAATGAGAATACAACTAAGGAGAGGGGAAAAGGAAAGCCTCAGAGCAAATGAAATCATGATCATGAAGCCCAAGCTCCACACTTTTATTGGGATTGAGGGTTCGGGATTTCAGTCAGAGCCCAGAAACTTTAGTTTACATAAAGTTCTATGAAACGTATGTATCTAAGTTCCAACATCAAAGCAAATGATAAATAGCAAAGAAAAGTGATTTCATGCAAGAAGCAGGCTCACTGACAATCATGAGAAGTGGTAGTTGACAGATTGGAGTCATTAGGAAGAGGTTACTTATGTCTGGTGTGCTTCGTTTTGCTAAGATAGAAAAAAGTGCCATACTTAGAAGATGTGTTTTTTACCTCCTAATATATAGCTTAAAATAATCCTTTTCAAAAACCTTGATGCTTAAAGTGGTGAACTTCCTTTAGACACCTTCATGCAGATTCCTCACTACCCAGGCTGGAAAATGTGATATAAGAAATATGATTGTTCTTAGCACAGTTCTGCTGCTTGCTTTCTCCTGATCTGAGGATGGGAATAAATTGCCTACAGTTTCACTGAAGACAGGAACCAGAGCTTCCATTGTCTTCCTTAGCACCCTCCCTCCTCTAACTCACCCCCAAGTTGACTCTTGCTTTTTGGGTTTTCCTCACTGCCTCCTCACAAGGACCACCTGCAGAATTGCCCTCTAGTTTACAAAGCCCTCGTTTCTGTCTAATACACCATGTGAACCTTCACTGGGGTTTGTTTGCCAATCGAGCAAATCGCAACCATTCCTTTGTGACCTACTGGTCAAGACAGTAGGCCTGAGAGGGAATGAAGAAGCATGTCTGAATTCATTCCTCCCCTGTAATGTTCCCTGGGCTTTGGCACCCAGAACCTGAAGCCCAGCCAGCCTGAAAGCATGGACAGAGTCCAAGACCCAAACAGGGAGGCCTGGGGTGGGTGCTGTGAGTCAACAATCTAGGGATGCAGCCAAGGTTCAGAACCTCAAGGCACAGTTAACAGAGCCAAGATACAAAATACAAACTGAGTGACTTCAGTAGAAGCACAGGGAGGAGGGGGCTAGAGTAGGTATGGGACGAAACCTGGGAAAGGCAAAGTTGCAGCATACTCAGGACTAAGAGCAAGGTCTAAAGGCAAGTGGAATCATAACATCCCATTGATCAGAATTCTGCAGGCCCAGCTGCAGTCAGTTCATGTCTACTTCCATGAAAACTCCAGAATTTCATCTGCCAAACACTCTTCTTGCTCTCCATAAGCTTTATGAGGGACCTCAGCAATTCTCATGGCTTCTCCCACCATCTCTTTGTAGCTGACTTTGCCATTTTGAAGAACAGTGGGAAACATGTAGCATTTGGCATTAGGGGACCTTCATTCTAGCCCCAGCTCTATTAGTTCCTGACTGTGTGATCTTAGGCAAGTCATTTAATTTCTGTGGGACTCAGTTGCCTCAGCTGGGAAGTAGAAAAAATAATGTCTACCTCATAGAATTGGGTTAATGATAAAATAAAATCATGATGATGAAGATGCTTGTAAAGCACAGAGCTATATAATATCACTCATAATATTAATAAGCCAATCTCTAACCTAGACTTCTATCCTAAACTCCAGCCTGATATATTCAATTGCCTCCTGGAAATTTCCCACAGACACCTCAGAGTCAACATATCCCAAACTAGAGGCACTAGGGGGCGACGCCTGAAACTTGAAGGTCCTCATAGGCTGAACCCTTCCTCACCACCCACATCCAATCTATCACCAACTACCAGGCTAAGACTAATACCTGAAGGACTTTCAGCCCTTTCTCTACATCTCCTCTGCCCTGACCTAGGTCATATTCTCAGTATTTCTGTCCTGTAATATTGCAACAGCATCTTAAGGGATACAGCTACCTCTGGTCTCATCCATCACCTCCCCAAATCCGTGTTTGCCAGCACGGCCATACAGGTCTTTCAAAAACATAAATCTGGCCATGTCAAACTCCTCTGCTTAAATCATTCAATGGCCCCTAATAGAGAAAACCCAGTCTTAGCACCATGGCCCTAGAGATAACATGCCAACTTCACTTCCTACACTATCCCTCTAAGTATCCAATGTTCTCACCACTCCTAATAGAAGCATCCTAAACATATCATGTCCTCTCAAACCTTCTTGACCCTTTTGCATTCTGATATACCCTCAACCTTATCATGGAATTAGATCCTTCCTAGAATTGTGGGACTTTATAGTCAATTAGACATCAAGTGCTCCCCTGAGATAGCTTTCTTCAACTTCCATTGTTTTTTCCCAGCATAGCCTCACACAGAAGGCTATTGGAATATCTACAGTCCTAAGAGAGCATGGGGAGTGGACAGAACTCTGGGTTAATTGTCAGTTGACTTTAGGCCCAGCTCTTGTTCTAGTTCAAGTTCTTCCACGAAAGAGAAGAGCAAACATAGACAGCATTGTGTTGTCTTTGAGATGGTCCTCGATGACATTGTTGAGCTACTGAATTAAGCAATCCAGTAGCTCACATATCTCTGGACTTCCTTTTATAAATGTTTTTGTTGTCTGAGTCAATCTAAGTAAAGATTTTCATTACTTGCAGCTAAAGTATTTGGAACTGTATGTACACTAAGTGTAAACAGGCTCTGAGTAAAGTCCTAAGGGCTTGCCTATGAAAAATTGACAGAAGCCTTAGTGTTGACTCTGGGACATTCAGATGAGTGTGATGTCTCTAAACTATTGGCTAATCTTTGGTCCAAATAGTATCATAAGTGTTAGGATAATGTGTCACCTACTTAGTTTTAGCGTGTGTGAAAATGATTACTGAATGCCACAGAGTGGATACCTATAGAGGGGGAGATCAAGCCATGCCTGCCTATGTGGGCAGGGCAAAACAGTAGTAGGGACAGGCTCTCTAATTTCAAGTTTAAATGTTCTGTCCTGGACAACTTAGGGTTGAAAAGAAAGGAGAGACTGATTGGCCCTTCTACATTCTTTCAGGAAATTCTTTACTTATCATATCAAAGGACTTCTTTGCTATAGAACTAGTCTAAAAGTGACACAGGCTGCCCTGTGAGTACTGGGCTCCCCATCCCTGGTTCAGTCTAAAGTTGAATGCCCCACTTGTGAGGGAGACTATAACAGATATTCCTATTTCAAGAGGAAGTTAGGACCAGTTTCATCGAATCATTTATAGTTCCTTCCAAATCCTGATTCCTCTTATAGCCCATCATGCTAGACTCTTAGAGATAAAAACATATTATTTTTTCCTGTTAAAATTGCCCATAGAAATAGGAAGTCTCAAATTTATCTAGCCCACCTCAGAGCCCTTTCTATTATATACAAGAGCACTAGCCCTAATAATTTCAGAACCGAGGCCCAACCAATGATGCTATAGGTGATGCATCAGAAAAGAGAGAACACCTGCTCTTTACAAAGGCCTTTTTACATTGAAAGTACATACTTCCTTGGTGAATTCACCTCTCGATCTGTTGGAACAAATCTTTTGTAGAACAGGTTGCTTTGTGTTGTAGATTCAATGGTGGAGCTTCCATCCAAGGAGGCTTCCAGAGCACTTGACCAAGCCCAACAATCCCAACTGTTACAAATGATTGGCAGCCGGGCCCAGCAGGCATTATGAAATTGTTATCGGTTTTCCACAGGTTTGGGAGGAGAAATGCCTTTCATTAAATAAGCTACATTTGTCCAGAGCACCAGGGAAAATGTGCTCCTCCTGGGAATTCCAACAAGAGACTCCCTAACCTACAAAAAGACAAGGAAGTGTGTCTGCTGAGGAAGGGCAAGGGAACCACAGACTCTTTCATCTAAGTGCCTAGCTCCATCCCCAGCAGGAAACCACCCTACTCCCAGTCTTTGCTGAAGCATTTGTTTGTTTCCTTGGGACCTTTGACAGTAGGGAAAGTCTTACTGAGAGCTGGGGTGAAGAAATACAGCTCCTCAGGGTTATTCATGCTCAGAAGCCCTGTCCCCTGAACATCAGGCTTGGGAAAATAGGCAAGCCAGTAAACCGTTGAGACTGTTTGTTGCAAAGTCCTGCAGCTCTGAAGGATGAGTCATCTGCTTTTACCACCACTTGAAATAAATGATAATGACTTGGCAGCCTCTCATATATTAATAGCCTTGTCATTTTACCTTCCTCCTGCTCCCTTTATTCCGCATTGGAATTAGAAATGGCAAAAATGGTTTCGGAGCTGATTGCCCTGATTTTCCAAGCTGCCCAGAAAGCCCAGGACATTCCCTGCACCCTTGCCAGATTGACACTCCACTGTTTTTTTTTTTTTTTTTAATAATTTTTTTTTTCCCCTACTTTATTTATTTATTTATTTATTTTTGGCTGTGTTGGGTCTTCGGTTCGTGCGAGGGCTTTCTCCAGTTGCGGCAAGCGGGGGCCACTCTTCATTGCGGTGCGGGGACCGCTCTTCATCGCGGTGCGCGGGCCTCTCACTATCGCGGCCCCTCCCGCTGCGGGGCACAGGCTCCAGACGCGCAGGCTCAGCAGCCGTGGCTCACGGGCCCAGCCGCTCCGCGGCATGTGGGATCCTCCCAGACCAGGGCTCGAACCCGTGTCCCCTGCATTAGCAGGCAGATTCTCAACCACTGCGCCACCAGGGAAGCCCCACTCCACTGTTTTGATCCTATAGTCATTCTTGGCTATATTAACAATTTTAACTGCTTCATGCCATTTCATACTGGAAATTATCAGATTTGTTTCCTTGTCTGTGTATTGCATGTTTCCTTGCATAACAATGTAAGCTTCATGAAGGCAGGGACTTGTCTGGCTTGTCACTGTATCCCTAGCACCCAGAACAGCATTTTGGGAAAGGAGAGGAGACGCTGGAAGTGTTACCTCTTCTCTATGCAAAGAAGGATACACAAAGGGGGCAAGGGGTGGTAATGGAGGAAGGGTCTCATGAAGGGGAGAACAGGACTCTCCGTAACCAGGGGCTTTTTGATATACTGGCCATTCCCCTCCAAACCCTGCTATAAACGTGTGTCACAGCTCTACCTCTGGTTAATCTCAGACTTAATCACTAAGCTTAAGGGGTTAAAAGGAATAAAACCTGGAGATTGTAAGTGGAATGATTCCTCCTCTATTTAGTGTCTCCATTTTGCCCATATAATAGGAAACATCTGTTGCTTGCCCTATGAGAGAAATATTTCTGTTCCTTCTCTTACTTCTCCCAGAGAAGCAGTGGCTTACCTGATTGGGAAGACAGAACAAAGGAAACACAGCAATCCCAGTTCCCTGGTTCTTCTGTACCGCAATTCTGAGGTACACAGGAGGGTCATCTGCCTTTTGCAGCTGCCTGTCCTCGGGAAAAGTAGCTAAGTTTAATTTGAGGCAAGGGTGAGGGATGGGGTGGCATTTCTGGAAGCCAATTTGGAGCCTCTGTCCCCTTTATTAGTGAATGTGGGGAAGTATCTGTCCTGTATCTGTCTGACCCCTGTATCTTATTTTTAAATTACTCTGAATTTGGAGGGAGGGGATAGGGGTGTGGGTAATCATCTCTCTGAAACTCCAACAAGACCCACCATACTCCACACCCCAGTCCTCCACCGTGCTCTCTAGCGCACCCATCCCTGCACTGTTCTGTGCTTCTGCAGCTTCCATTGAACCCCTGACCACCCTGGTACCCCCTCTACATCTTCAATACCTCCCACCTCTTGGTGAACACTACCTCCACCTCTTTATCCAAATCCAACTCTAGTTCCTCCACCTGGAGGACATGGCTTCCCCTACAGGCCTCTCATTTACACACTCAGTCATTAACCTGGTCAATACACAGTGACTGGGCCCCAGCTCTGGAGACCAATCGAAGCCACTTATTCTCCTGTACTCCGTGTCCCTCAGGGTCTGATGTAAGGTTGTCACATTCTCCAGTGTTGCTTCCAAACCATTACATCTCATCCCCTCTTGCTTACTCAGTGACATCACAGCAATCCTCACCCTTACTCCCCCAAAGCATAAAGTTTTACTCTTACTTGGGCATTCCCTTCAGCATATACACATGCTGTCACTTCTCCCACATAACCTACTCTTGATCCTCCTTCCTTGTCTAATAACTGCCCCATTTTCTACAAACAAAACTCCCCAAGGTGTTGTCTATGCTCCTTATCTCCAGTTCCTTGTCTTTTTTGAACCCATTTCAATCAATCTTGGTTTCTCTTTCCCACTCCTTCGCAAAACACACACACACCATAGAAACTTCTTCTATCAAGGTCACTAATGACTTACATGCTGCTTACTGCAATGCTCAATTCTTAGTCTTATCCCACTTGACCTGCCAGCAGCAGTTGAAATTTGAATTCCTCCCTCCTTCACTCTCTTGATTGTCCTCCCACCTCACTGGTCACATTTCTCAGTCTTTTTTGCTGGCTCCTTCTCTTCTCCCCAGTCTCTTAATGTCAGAGTACCTTGGAGCTCAGTCCTTGGTTCACTTCTTTTCTCTAGCTACACTTATTCCCATGGTCATCTCATCCAGTCCCATGGCTTTAAATGCCATCGCTATGCTAATGATTCCCAATTTTATTTCTCTAGGCCACACTTTTTTTCTACCACAAACGCCAGGCTCATAAATGCATTTATACTAGGAAATCAAATAGACATCTCTATTCAACATGTCCAAACCTAAACTTCTGACCTATCTACCAAAAATGAAACAAAATGAGCTAAAACAAAACTCCAACAAAACAAAAGAAACAAACAACAACAAACAGACAGACCCTGTTCTATCCATAGCCTTCCCTATTTCAGCTGATGACAATTCCATCCTTCTCTAGTCATCCTTGACTTTTCTCTTCCTTTCACACCACATATATAATCTGTCAGGAAATCCTGTTGGCTCTACCTTTAAGATATATCCAGAGTCTGAACAGTTCTCACTATCTATCCACTGCCATCACCCTGTTCAAAGCCACCATTATCTCTTTTTGGGATTACTGCAATGGCCTCCTGTTTTTATCTTTGTCATCATCGCTTTATTCTAAACACAGTGGTCCTTAAAAAAAAAAAGTAAGCCATATCATGTCACTCTTCTTCTCATAACCTTCCCAATGGCTCCCATTTTCATGCAGAGTAAGTTAACATTCTTCCAGTGACTATAGGATGCCCCATGATTTGCCAGCCCCATTTCGTTATCTCTCTGACCTCACCTCCTACTATTTCCTCTTTGTTCACTCTACTCCAGCCACACTGGCTTTCCTGTTGTTCCTGGAACACTCCAAGTATGCTCTGACCTTAGGTAATTTTCATTGTTTGTTCCTTTGTACTAGAATACTCTTCCTTCAGACATTTGCATTGCTACCTTCTCAGTGATGCTCTCCCTTACCATCCTATGTAAAAGTATAACCCACTCTCCCTAGCACTCCCAATCCTACTTACCTCACTCTGCTTGTTATTTTTCTCCAAGCCATTGGGCCATGCTATAAATTTGCCTATTATATATATAATGGTTGGTCTCCTCCCTCTGGAATGTATGGCCCACAACGGCAGGAATTTTCATTTGTTTTTCTCTTTTCTTAGCATGCAGGTAACAAATGTTAGTTGAATGAATGAGCCTGTATCTTTCCTCTCCTCTCCTTTCCTCCCTTCCTCCTCTAAGGAAGAGGTATCCATCCTCCACTGGCAGACCAATCTGGCACACTAGGATGTGACCATACCCAACTACCTCCTTAAGAACTTCGTCCTCTCCCTCTTCTATAGTTTCACCCCCTTCCCCTCAATTGGCTTCTTTCTCTCAGCCTATAAACATGCTTATATCTCATTCATCTTTAAAACACAAAAATCAAAATGATTCAAATATTTGCTTCCCTCTAAGTGTTGCACTGTCCTCCTTCATGGTACAGTTCTTGAGAAGCTGTCTATGTTTTCTGACCTCACATCTTCACCTCATACATTCACTCCTCACAGAAGACACTTTCCAGACTTCGTCATTCTCAACTGCTGCCCAATACCATTTGCCATCATTGTTAGTTCCTTCCTTGAATCTCTTTCTCTTCCTCTCCAAGGCCTTGGTCCAGGCCCAAGGAACTCAGAGAAGAAGCAGACATGATCCCTGCACTAAGTCTCCCTCCCCACATTTGGTCTGGGAGACAGCAACAACAGCTCTCCCTGCTTTCCAGCCAGACTTATTTGAGTCATCCACTGCTCCACTGCAATAGCTCATGCCAGGCTCCCTGTCGATAAACCCAATGGACACCATGCAATTCTTGTCTTACTGGAATGTTGTTGAACCTGCCATCCTAGTAGAAATGTCCCTCTTTTCTGTTGGCTGCTGTGACAGCCCTCTCAGGACTCAGGCTTAAGCCCTCTGCTTTCTCCTTGGATGACTGCATCCAGGCCCATGGCTTTGAATAGCATCCATGTGCTGGTGACTCTCAGTCTCCATCCTCAGCCATGCCTCTCCTCTCCCATGTAGGCTGGACCTGAGCACCACCAGCCTGGGGTGCTCATTGAGTGGTCCAATTCCCTGAGGTCTAGAGTCCTGTTTTGTCCACTCCATTTCTACCTTCTTGGGACAGGGGCCTTGCTCTGCAGTGTATATCTGGGGCTGGGCTTTTGCTCCTTGGTCAGATACTTCCTAGGTATACTTCCTAGGTATACTTCCTAGATTTTCAAGACCTCAGGGACACCAGTTGTGCCTACACTGCTATTTATCCATTATTAACTAATAATAGGAATGGTAAGAATGGCACATAAGTTTTGTTACATGTGCTGGAACCTGTGCTAAATGCTTTCCATGGTCTATGCCATTGAATCATCACTAATTCCATGTAAACTGGAAAGCATTATAACTCCCACTTTACACATGAGAAATATGGGACTCGGGGGGCTTTAAGTAACTTGCTCATGGGCATTTAGCTAGTATGTAGTGGAGGGTCTGAAATTCAAACCCAGCCTTGCCTGTAGTGGAGTACAGAGGCCTAATCACTGCCCTGTGCTGCCTCTGTCTCCACTGTTCATCTATCTGCTCTGAAGTCTGGCTGTCCCCTGCTTGCCCACTTCAACCACTTCAGCTCCCAGCTCAGCCCTGTAGGTAGTTCTGAGACAGGAAGGAAGAGGGCAGGGCACAATCATTAAAAGAATGAGACAAACATTAAGAAGAACAGGATATGACAAAAACCAGTTAGAACCTACTGGGCTCAAGATGGCGGAAGATTCCACTGCTGGTGGACCTTGAGACTCATTATATGCTCATTGCAATACATTATTAGTATGCTAAATGACACACCCACAGGCACCATGACAGTTCTGAGGCTGACCAAAAAGTCCAAAAAGTGAATGGTGCCCCAACTCCTGGAAATCCTCACCCCTTCTCCAAGACAGAATAATCCTCCCACTTGTTACCCTATGATATTACCCAGCCCATAAAAGCTAACTACCCCTATACCTCAGGGCTCTCTCACTTTCCAAAGAGATGATGCCACGCCCTGGGGCCGCCTCTTGCCTTCTGAGACAGCCCACACTCTGTCTATGGAGGTGTGTATCTCTCTAAATAAACCTGCTTTCACTTTACTATGGCTCACTCTTGAATTCTTTCCTGCTCGAAGCCAAGGACCCTCACTTGGCGGCCCATCCCAAGGACTCTCTCAGTACCTGGGATATGACCCTCCTCTCATGCCCCATTTTTTCCTATAACAGTTCTTTCTCCAGCTTGCCTCCCCCAATGTCCCAGGTATCTTGATCTTGCTGCAAGCCCAGATACTTAACAAGCTAAGAGTCTTGCACAGCTTCTCGGGGCTTGTATTTTTCACTTGGCCTAACAGGAAAAGCACATTGTGCAAGTGGTACAGTTTGGGCCAACCTAGGGCAGAAATACAAAGACTTTATGACCAGGAGCTCTGGTTTTACCGCTAAACCACGTTTATAGCAGGGCATATGTGATTGGATGTTGGTTATTAAATGTGATTATTCACAACTGACAAAGGGGTTGCTCACAGCTATTCTGATCAATGGGTAGTTTGGTTTAGTGATGACAATACAGCTACTATATTAGCTTTTTTGTTTATATCCAGCTTTTATATCAAATTGAGGAGAGACATATTTGGCGTACAAACAGCCTAGGATTAAGTGGGCGCACGCACGTGGGTGTCCACATGCACACGCACACACACACACACACATATCTAGACAGTAAATGTTAATGTTCTTGGAATATTAGAAAGTGAAATGCAAAATGCCAGAGTCTGTTCTCACTACCATGACTAAAAGCTCTTCCCCCTCCTGCCTTCTCTATTTTGGTTCACCACCCTGGTCACCTGGGGATGATCCTATGTCTTCTCCAGCAACACTCCTTCCTTTGCCTCCTCCCCTACTCCATCTAATGAGCCATCAATTGTGTCAATTAAACCTCCCCCACAGTGCTCCCTCCCTTCTAACCATCCATGTGGCTCTGATCTCATTCAGATCCTTATAACTCCTTTTTCTAAGAGAAAAGGGGTTTCAGTCTATTCTTCCTGCAAACACTATTGCCTGCCTGCACCAGAGGGATCTTCTTTTTTTTTTTTTAACATCTTTATTGGAGTATAATTGCTTTACAATGGTGTGTTAGTTTCTGCTTTATAACAAAGTGAATCAGCTATACATATACATATATCCCCATATCTCCTCCCTCTTGCGTCTCCCTCCCACCCTCCTTATCCCACCCCTCTAGGTGGTCACGAAGCACCGAGCTGATCTCCCTGTGCTATGCGGCTGCTTCCCACTAGCTTATCTATTTTACGTTTGGTAGTGTATATATGTCCATGCCACTCTCTCACTTTGTCCCAGCTTACCCTTCCCCCTCCCCATATCCTCAAGTCCATTCTCTAGTAGGTCTGCGTCTTTATTCCTGTCTTGCCCCTAGGTTCTTCATGACCTTTTTTTTTTCTTTAGATTCCATATATATGTGTTAGCATACGGTATTTGTTTTTCTCTTTTTGACTTCACTCTGTATGACAGTCTCTAGGTCCATCCACCTCACTACAAATAACTCAATTTCGTTTCTTTTTATGGCTGAGTAACATTCCATTGTATATATGTGCCACATCTTCTTTATCCATTCATCTGTCGATGGACACTTAGGTTGCTTCCATGTCCTGGTTATTGTAAATAGTGCTGCAATGAACACTGTGGTACATGACTCTTTTTGAATTATGGTTTTCTCTGGGTATATGCCCAGTTGTGGGATTGCTGGGATCTTCCTGAAGAACAGTTCTGACATGCAGTGTCCCTGTTCAAAACTCTTCTGTACCTTCCCCTTTGCCTACAAGGTCAAGTGCAAGTTCTTGGCTTGGAATTCAAGGCCCAGCATTAGCCTATTCAGCCTCCCACTCCAGCTTTCTCTCCCACAAACTCCTCCTTATTCTCTAGCAAGCACCACGCATTTCTGATTTCAACACCTTGGCTGGATCTCTGCTTGGAATGCCCATCTCTGAACCCCTGCCTGTAAGACCCATGTATGGCTGCAAGGTTCAAGTCCATGTGAAGGGCAGGATCCTCCTACCTACACGCAGCTTCCAGGACTGCCCAGTCAGATGGAGGCCCATCTTCCTGGAAACTCCAGGACAATCATGACTTCCGAACTTGCGCTAGTAATTTCTGAGAGAAATCCCCTCTCCTGTCTTGAAACACACGTGAGAGCCAAGACTGCGTTCGAGGCCTTGCTGTATATTCAGCCATCACCAAGTCCAGGGCCTGGCATAGACAAGCACTTGGGAAATACTCAGAGAACCACAACACAGTAAAAAGGCCTTGCCTTTTAGAAGGCTCCAGAGTTTCCAAAGGTCCTTGCAGTCATCCAGTGGATGAGGTTTATAAGGAAGATGGCAAAGTGTGATTAATTTCAACCCTTAAGAGAAAGCTGCCCTGGGTGGGTCATCTGATGAGGAAGCTGTAACCGTCTGCCTCTTTTGGTGCCTGGATTCAGTCACTCATTCAGCAAATATAATTTGCCAGTCATTGGGCACTGCACTCAACCCAGGGGAATACAGGTAAATCAGACAAACCTCCATCTCCTGGAGCTCCAGTGTCAGTAGAGAAAAAGACATGCATCTAAGACAGTTCGAGTCCAAGGCTGGCTACAGTAAGTGCAGAATCGCCTCTCTCTGCAGCAGTCTGGTGCTGGGCAAAAAGGCAGATTTCTCTTTCTAGTAGGCTCAGGAACGCTCTGCATTTGGCTCTTCCCTGCTCTGTAGCATGTTTACCTAGGGCAGGAGTGGCTCCTAACTCGCAGGGCCCAGGGATAAATAAAAATTCAGGGCCACTTGTTCAGAAATGATTAAGAATTTCAAGAAAGTAACAGCAAAGCATTAAACAAAGCATGGGGCACCTCTGTGTGCAGGGCCGTGTCGAGCTGAACAGGCCACATGCCCATGAGGCTGGCCCCGCCACACAGCTGGGAAGCATATACACAGGAGTCCTGAATGTGTCCTGCAGTCTTTTCTTCTCTCTTGCACAGTCTGAACAGAGCCACGTCCCAGTGAACTCAGTGGCACTTAGACACACACA
Source organism: Balaenoptera acutorostrata (assembly GCF_949987535.1). Taxonomy (NCBI): domain Eukaryota; kingdom Metazoa; phylum Chordata; class Mammalia; order Artiodactyla; family Balaenopteridae; genus Balaenoptera; species Balaenoptera acutorostrata. Next base: position 130,440,697 of record NC_080085.1, on the reverse strand, counting down.
GCTGCACGCAGGCCGGTACCAAGTATTTGTTGAGTGCCCACTGTGTGCCCAAAACTCGTCTTAAGTTTCAGGGATATGGTGAAAAATCCAGACAGACACGTTGTTTGCTTTGGTTTGGTTTTCTTTTTTGTTACTGAGCTTCCTCCATAAACGAGCTCACAAATAAATGCCCAAGAAAATCATCAGTTAGTGAGCAGTGTTGAGAAGATGACAAAGCAGAGTGATGAGATGGGGGTGGGGTGATGGAGAGGGTGTATTAGGTTAGCGTGGTGCAGCAAAGCCTCTCCAAGGAGCCGTCCTGGGCGCTGGGATGCACACAGCCCGCTCTAGAGCAACAGGTGAGGATGGTGCTGGTGTTTGGCATCAGCTTGACAGGCAAATCTCTGCAATCCCTTCCCCTCTGAAGTGAATCATGAGGGTCTAGGCAAGAAAGATGAAGTCTGAGGATGCTTGAGACTTGAGATGCTTGAGCCCCTGAATGGGGTCACTGACCCCTGCACCCCACCTCCACCCCTTGTGCCTTCTCACTTCTGGCATCACCAGGAGCCAGAAAGATATAGGCAGCCAATCTTGGAAAGAGGCTTTCCAAGGTCCCTCCACCCCGGGTGGTCCCTGTCACACCCAGGCCCCTGGACTGAACTGTGAGCCACGTTGTGTCAATGTTTCCTTTGGGATCAGAGGAAGTCCTACCCTGAATGCCTTGGGCTGGTCCTCTGTTGGTGGGTCCTCCCCCACCCCTAAATACCTGGGGAAATGGCCTGTGTGGTAACTCAGATCAGAGCTTCCTGGGGAGACTCCCAAGTCTCTTTTTTTCCCCTGTGCCAAGGAAGGTGCTAAGTTACTCAGCTTCCTTTGGATGTGAAAGGCTGTGCTCTGAAGGACTGGAAGGTGTGTAGTGAGGGTGGGCAAATCTCAGAGGTCCGGGGACTTGGGAAAGTGATGAGATGCAACAGGTGGTGGGGGGAGCCAAGGGCTGGAAGCCACAGTCTGACCCCAATGCGCACCAGCGGGCTGGAGGGGGTCGCAGCCCCCCACCTTGCCCCTGCCAGGCCCAGGTCTGCAGTCTCTCTCCCAGTCGCAGCGGCGGGCCGCCGGTTTCCCCGCCTGGGGCCCGCACACCGCAGGCTCGCCTCCTCCTCCCTCCCCCGCGTCCCCCGCTCCTGGCTGTCTGGCAGCGCTGCGGTGGTGGCGGCGCGGGGCGGGGGGCCTTGGCGACAGGGCTCCTTCCTCCTCTCCCTCCTCCTCCCCACGCCCGCTGGAGCCTACCCCTCCCTCCGCAGCAGCAAACACTTCGTCGGAGATTTCCATCGGGGCTTAGGGGGCGGGGCCAGGATGGGGGGCGCGGGGCGGGGCAAGTGGGAGGAGTGAAAGTTGGAGCCCAACAAAACCCTCCACACCGCGCTCAGTGCGGCCAGACGTTGCGCAGCGACCTCCGCACAGGTGGTCGCGCCGGTCCCCGCCACGATGTTGACCAAAGTTCTCCTGATCCTCCTGGGCACGTTCGTAATCCTTCCGTCGAGGTAAGTCTCCAACCCAGGACCCAGGAGCCCTCCGAGCCCAGCTCCCTCTCTCCGGGAGCAAGGCCGGCTCCTGAGACCCCCGCACCCCGTGTTCCTCGAGCCCCGCGCCCACCCTGCCCCTGGCCCTCGCACGGTCTAGCCTGGTCCCGCGTCCCCTCGACGCGCGCGGCCAGCCTCCACACCGCTCCCCCTAGGACGGGCTCCCTGGGCCTTGAAGGGGCTCCCAGGAAGGAAGACGGGACGCCTGTCACCTGGCCGCTCCTGTCCCCCCTCCCTCTACTCCTCGGGACTCCCGCTCTCCAAACCACCGCGTCGGCTCGGGAACGAGAGAGCAGGTCCCTCCCTTTCTGAGCCTTTCGTGGGAAGAGGCGAGCGGCCAGGGCAGGCTCGCGCTTCTGGGGACTGGGGGGACTTTGGGAAGGTGGCGGGCGGTGGGTGGAAACTTCGCTTAAAATGTTTGAGTGTTGGCTAGTCTGTCCTCTCGTTTAAAAAAAAAAAAAAAAAATATATATATATATATATATATATTTTTTTTTTTTTTTTTCCTGAGCGCCTAGTGAGTACCAGGCACTGTGCCAGACAACTCTGACTTTACTTACTTCCCTTCCCACCGCTCCTCTTGGTGCCAGTCCCAGGCAGGAGCCCTGGTTTCCTCTAAGAGTTCCCACCCCAGCCGTCCACCTCATCCCCCCTCTGCCGCCAGCTTCCCTCTTCCGCCCTTATCCCCCCAGACACCCTGCTGGGTCTTGGGCAGATGGGAGCCAGAGGCCAGAAATGGTAATCTCTTAGGTCTGTGGTTTGGGTCCTGCATTTCAATACCTCTCCGCTTTTCCAAAGACTAGCAGCAGGTTTCCCCTGAGCAGCCAGCTTCCCTCACACCTTCTTCTGGCCCTGGGACTTTGCCAGGAAGGTTGTCCCCTGCATTTCTGGCTTTTGAGGGTGGAAGATGACTGCTTCATATTTTTGAGATGATTTCCCATTGGGCACAAACTGTCACAAGTTCCTAAGCTTCCTGATCTTTCCAGCATTCTCGAAGCCTCCATGTCACTGGGCTTGTGTTGCTTTTCTGTTTTGGGGAGGGGGAGAGGGGAGATGGCTTCTCTCCCCACCCCGGAATGCTTTAGCTCCTTAAGGGAGGGGCTGTGGGGCTCCCTGCTGGCCTCATCAGGGGGCTTGGTAAATATTTCTGAATGCGTGCTAGGAATTTCCAGTCATCCACATCACTCCAGATGTGAATTGGACTGGTTGGGAGAGATGACACGGTGACTGGTAAGGGCAGAAGAGGGGTCTGGGGTGCAGAAAGAGGGAGAGGGAGCAGAGAGGAAAACAGCAGAGAATAGGGGCCGTTGTGATGGAAACTACCCTTCCAGCCAGGGGGAAGGGCTGCAGTAACTGACGTTCAGACAGTGTCAGCAGGGCAACCTGTGATGTCATTAAAGAGCTGGGGAGGTGGCAGCGGGGTGTGCTGGCAAGGGCCACCTTGAACCACCTCGCTCTGGTCCAGGCTCAGCTTAAAATCACTTGTGTGACTTTGGGCACAGCCCCTCCCCCCACCTGGGCCTCAGTTTCTCCATCTGTAAGGCGAAAAAGAGGACTGATTTGGAAAAAAACAATCCAGTGGCCCTTGTCATGGTCCCTTCCCTCTCCCCAGCTAGTTGACTGAGCATCTTCCATGGGGGAGGGGTTGCAGAAATCCACCTCCATCTTAGATCATCACATCTAGAGGATTGTGGATGCCTGAAAAGCCCCCATGGAAAGATCCCACTAGTCCAGTGCACGAGTGTTTTCACTTTTCTATTATTTCTAGCTTTGAAAGTGGGCTTAATGGCTAGCTGAGGAAAGGTATACATTGTCAGCAGCTCCTTAACCCCAAGGATCCCAGGATGAGGGTGTTTTTTTTGTTGTTGTTGTTCATTTGAACTTTTTTACTGACAAAAGCTATTTGTAGGATGACAGCAACCTCAAGACCCTCTGATCTCACTTTCATAGCAGACGTAGTCTGGGAGCAGAAAGGCTTCGGTGGTCTTAGGGCCTTTGCTTGTTTGTTTGCCTCTCGAACCTCGGGGTTTTGTTGTTGGCTTTGGACTTCTGGGAGGGGTCATTGCAGGCTCTTGGGTGGTCTTGGCTAACAGTGCCAGTCCTGCTCATGCCTTGCTCCCATTCAAGTCACTCATTTTGCAGGGTGCCAGTTCCCTAGTTCTCCCTCCTCCCCTCCCACGGTGGCTGGCATGATCTACTCAGAGGACTGGGGGAAAAGCCTCAGGGAAAGAGGACATCTCTGGATATGATATTTGGAAACGGAAACTGCTTTTCCCAAGCCCAGTTCTTCCCTTGCCCACAATGGGAATTAGCCACTTCAGACATAAGAAATGGCATAGACTTGGCACATCTGTATGCCAGTTAAGCAATTCTAAGAGCTTGAAATACTGCAGGAAAGCGCATTTTGCTGCTCAAGTTGGCAGTTCCTTGGTCTGCAGTACAGAGACCATGCCCCCATCTCCTGCCCTGTTAACCCCTTATTTGAAGAAGCAAGTTGTCTGACTGCTTTTGTAAAAATAAAATCATTTTGGAAGTGTAACAGAATATAAAAGTGTAAAAATCAGGAGTGGATTTTTACAAAGTAAACATGCCCATGTAACCAGCACCTAGACCAGGAAATAGAACATTGCCAGTCCCCTCCCCCACCCCTCACAAGCTTCACCACATTCCCCCTCCAAGTACACCCAAAGGAAAACACTCTCCTGCCTTCCAACTTCACAGATTAATTTTGATGATGGCTTTTTAAAAAGCTTTTAATTATAATTTTTTTTCAAAGACATATAAAAGTACAGGGAACAGTAGAGTGAATCTCCATGTACCCATCACCAGCCTCATTAATTATCAACTCATAGCCAGTCTTATTTTCTCTGTATCCCACCCACTCTCCATTTCCAGCTTAAATTCTTTTAAAGCAAATCTCAGACATCGTATCATTTCATATGCAATTATTTTAGTATGTATTTCTAATCATAAGGACTTCAAAAACATAATAAAATACCACTATCACACCAAAATTTTTAGAATAACTTCTTCATGCTGAAGAAACTAACCAGTCAGTATTCAAATCTCCCTTATTGTGTCATAAATATATTTTTGTTCTGTCGTGTTTGTTTTGTTTTTTATGGTTTGCCTTTTAAAATCAGGATTCAAATAAGGTCCATATATTTGCAGATTTCAAAATACTTTTTATTGAATTAGAACATATATGCAGAAAAGTGCTCAGATCATAAGTGCACGGCTGATGAGTTGTCAGAAAATGATCACACTGGTATCAAGACACCCCCTGGTGCACCCTTCCTCACTGCCTCCCAGCAAAGGTAGCATGACCCTGATTTCTAACACCATCGGTGAGCTTCATACATTAGCAGATGGCTTTTTTAAGCTTTAAAAAATTTTTAGTTTAACTCTTTATATTACTTTTTGGCTGTGGTGCATGGCTGTGGCATTCAGGTTGGACTCCTGTTGACCATCTATTTCCTGAATGACAGTCCTTGTCTCTTCTCACTGCTCAGAGCTTCCCCTACCCCCAGCCCCCAACTCCAATGCAATGGAGTATCCCAAAAGCAAAGAAATGCAGAATTTCCCCACTGTTCCAGCCCTCGCTAGGAGAGAGTGCTGTGGCTCTCCTGAGCATTCCCCAGCAATCCTGGCCCATTTGCTCCCAGGTGGCACTGGTCAGGCAGACTAAGACCAAGGCCAGTAATGGCAGCTGATTGGCCAGAGCTCATACACCAATACCCTCTTGATTTTACGTTAAAAATTCTTTTAAAATCTCGAACTTGCTTTTGTTATTGATTTTTTAAAAATAAAGTATGAACATAAAAAAAAAGGATAGCATGGGAAGTTCCCAGAGAGCAGCAGCTTTAGAAGAAATTCACAAGAATAATCTGTTACTGGCTCTTAATGTACTGTTACCAGTCACTCTTTAACTATGCCCTGGGTTGCAGGCTTATTTTGGTTTGCTTCTGTCCCAAGAGGTACCAGCTGGGTCCCCTACGGAGCAGAGGACAGAGCTTCACTTGTTTGTTTTTATGTTCTAGGATTGAAGGACCTCATGTTGAATCAGAGGAGGGACCCTCTGCCAGTGGTGATGATGTCTATGGACCCAAGCCCCAGGCTCCTGATATGGAACTCCCCCCTGAAGAAATAAAGCCCACTGCTATTGACACCCATGACAGACTTGGCAAAATGCCAACAGCCACTGAAATCCTGGATGGTATCTTGAATAACTATGACTACAAACTGCGCCCTGGCATTGGCGGTGAGTAGCAGAACAGAGTTCTCCCCCACCCCGGAGGGGAGGAGGGTTGAGGGCCTAAGTGTGGAGAATGGGCCTGGGGTATAGGTGATCGTGCCCTGCATGTGGGCGGGAACAACTGTTGCTGACCTGCCAAGTAAGAGATGTCAACTCTAGTCTCAGCAATGCCATTGACCTTGGTCTAGATTTTTCCCTTCTCTCACCCTCAGTTTGTCCAACTCTAAAATGAGATGACTGGACTAGGTGATTGACCTTCGAGGTATGTTCAGCTCTTAACAGTCTATGAATTGGGTCTTGCCATGAAAGAATAAAGAAAGAAATGGTATCGGATGTTGAAACCATGTAGTCCAACCCTTACCCCCTTTATTCCCCACTGACCACACCCTCCCCTGCCCCATGCTTCTGTTTGACACTTACCTCTGCCACTTCTGCTTACTTTACAGAGAGGCCCACTGTGGTCACTGTCGAGCTCTCTGTCAACACCCTTGGGCCTATCTCTATCCTGGACATGGTGAGTACTGAGCTTTGATTACAGTGGGGCTTTCGCATACTTGTTTTTTCTGTGTGTCTGTAACAAGAGTTTTGGCGGGGAGAGATTTTAATCAACATGGACTTGAGAAGGAGGCTGAAAGGGACAAGTCCCTTGCTGCCCGAAGAAGACCTTCAGAATCCTGACTGTATCTTCCTGTCTTTCATTCAAAATAAAAATAATAAAGCAGCTTTAAACAACACAGTGGCATGGCTCTTTTCTTCTGATAATGATTTTTTTTGGACTTAAGCCTGTAGTTACCAACTCTTCCTCTAGGACTGTTTCTCTAATTTTGCCCTAGTTCCTTGTCTCCTTTTCTGCTGCTATCATCCCAGTGTCACTACTGTCCCCAGTTAGCCTCCATTATCTCCCACTTGATATATACAAAACACAAGGTCCCTGCCTACCCCCCCAATCTACCTACTAACCTGGCCTCCTGAGTGATGTACCGCCTGCAGTCCTGACCCTGCTTAAAGCATGAAGTTCAACCCCACACTCTAGCAGTCAAGGCTCTCCATGGCTAGAGCCAACCCAGGGCTCTACTTTTATTTCTTTTCACCCCTTTAGAGACCACATGCACTAGTCACACTAGCATATGGGTGTTCCCAGGCTATCTTGTACTTCTGAGCCTTTGTTCAAGCTATTTCCAGTTTGGGATGGCATTGTTCCAATTTTCTACCTTATCCTTCAACTTATATCACACTTGTTTACCTGACCTTCTCTACCTCACTGTACTGTAATTATGTACTCTGTCTGCCTTGCTCTCTCAACTATGTCTTGATGTCAGGGACCCAGTATATGTTAGCTGAGCAAACGAATTATAAAAGATGTTCTGCAAATGTTACTTTCATCTGCAGAGCCTGATAATGAGGAAGGCTGTGGTAACCAACTCCATCACAGCCATAGCCTTGACCTGGCTCAAGTCAGACAGTTTTAGCATACACACTGGTACCCAAGAAGCACCATGTGAGTGGGTGAGCTCAGAGTCTAGGCTCTGAGATGGTACTTGCAAATAGACACTCAAAGGTAAGTAAATATTCATGGAGGATCAAGGTGTTTACATAGGCTGAGTGGAAGAGTGGGGTTTCCCACTGTGATGCTTTGTTTGGCTGCCTAGTTCTTGAGGCACAATGTACTTATATATGGCTATGCAAAAAAATTACCCTGAAACACAGTATCTTAAAATGACAAGTAGTCATTAGGTCACAGCTCCTGTGGGTTAGGAATCCAGGCATGACTTAGCTGGGTCCTCTGTTTCAGGGTCTCACAAGGCTGCAGTTAAGGTGTCAGTTGGGGCTGGGGTCTCATCTGAAGACTCGACTAAGGGAGGATCCACTTCCAAGTTCTCACATGGTTGTTGGCAGGGTTCAGTTCTTCTCTGGCTGCTGTCTGTAGGCCTTCCACAGTCCTTGCCGTGTGGGCCTCTCCACAGGGCAGCTCACAATGTGGCAGGTGGCTTCCCTTAGAGTGAGCAACAGCATGAGAAAAACTGCTGAAGATGGAAGCCATAAACTTTTGGGAAATAACAGGGAAGAAGAGAAACATGAGAGGAGACAGATCTTTTGGAGTTTCTGTTGACATTTTAAAGCTCTTTTTTTCTCTTCCCTTGATGTCAGATTTACTCTTTGCTGTTATCAATGTGCTTACCACTAAGTGAGTATGAATTTAGCAATCAGTTTGATTAAAATTGTTGATAAACTAAGAAATGCTGGGTTCTGAGCCAGAGGTTGAGTTCTTCTGGTCCACCATCATGACCACTGTTTACTCTTAATAGGAAAGGGACCTTTCAGATCATTGGTGGGGGGATGGAGAAAGTGGCCTGAAGAGTAGTAGAAAATCTGTGGCTACAATCTCCTTGCTATTTGCGTAAGATACAATTTTGGGAAACCTATTTCTATCATCTGCAAGAACCTGTGTGGCAGCAGAGCAGCAGCCCTACTCACAGTAGCTGAATACCCTATCCCTCTTTGCTCTGTGCCTACTAATGTTGGCAGCATTGGTCTCACCTGAAGTGATGATACCTGACAAGCCTGAGAGATACAGTTTAATAACCCAGCAGTCACCGAACCTGGCATGCAACACAGAGCTGGTCCAAAGAGGAGCCAACAATTTGATTTTCTTTGGCCGGTAACATAGTGCTATCGCCTGGGCCAAGTGCCTTTAGAACATTCCAAACACTCATGTGGTATTAAATTTCCCGGAGAAGTCTGGCCTTCTACATAGTTCCAAATAGTTCTTTAAAGCTGTGGGAGGTCCCAGTCCTTGTACAGGCTACTTTTCTCTGATGATTCTGTAGAGTCCAGTGCTTGGTGAGGAGGAGTTCCAACATCCTTCAGTCAATCAGAGGTTGTGTAGAGCACAGAATTTGTCCTCAGGGAGAGAAAACAAGCCCCCTTGTCAAACTGGGGAAAAGCTGAACCGTTAGTTATCAGTTGATGTGTAGTGAAGTTACAATTGGAATCTTGTTAAACAGAAATTAAATGCTCATTTGAAACACTCTAACATAGAGCAGGAGCCAGGCGTGGATTGTAGAGGGGAAGGCTTCCTCTGGCTGCCCAGAAGTTCTGTAGGCCAATTGGGAACTGCCAGCCACTTAGGACTGCAGAGCCACCCTGAAGGCCACTTGTGAAGGCTGGTGTGGCTGGGCAAGGCAGGGCGGGGGGCTTCCATGTGAATGGTAGCCAGGCTGCCAGCTTTTTCCTGTGTGATGCTCTGGACTCCTCCAGGGAACATTCTCGGCCTGGGGGTCTGGCTCCCTGCAATTTTGCAGTGGCTCTCACCACCTTTTGGCCTGATCAGCAAAGGCAAGCAGGGATTGTATTGACCCTCTGCATCCCCACATTGAGGGCTCTACAGGCCTCCCAGGTTGTGGGTTTCTGGTTGGTGTTCATTGTTTGATGCAGGATAACTCAGGGGAAAGACCTAGGGGTCCTGCAGAGGAAAACTGGACCTTGATCCTAAAGGGATTCTTGGAGCAAGTGAAGTAAGCACTGGAGAGGAAGATGGGTGAAGGTCGTCCCAGGGCAAGGCCATGGCAACGGTGCTCTGAGCATCAGAGCCAGTATGTTCCCATTAACTGTTTGACTTTGAACAGGCTCCTTTCTCTCTGACCCTCAGTGTTGCTACCTCTAAAATAAAGGAGATTGGCCTAGCCCTCAAGGTTCTACCTTGGCATAGTTGTACTTGCTGTTCCAGCTGCTTGCAGTTCTATTACAGTCTGTTTTTTCTCTCTTCAATACCAGTGGTGAGATCTCTAGCTTCTCATGCTTCTTGCTATTAAACATTCTTTTTGATGTTTAATAATTTATGGGCTAATGAGAATTGTAAGCTTCTTGAGAGTCCAGTCATAAGAATTTTGTTCACATAGCATGTGTCTGGTACATAGAAAACTCTCAGTACAATCCTCCCTCAGAATATGTTGCAGATTGGTTCTAGGACACCTCCCACCCTCCACAGATACCAAAATCTGAGGATGCTCAAGTCCCTTATATAAAATGGTGTAGTATTCACATATAACCTATGCACGTCCTCTTGTAAACTTTAAATCATCTCTAGATTACTTATGACACCAAATACAATGTAAATGCTATGTAAATAGTTGCGAGTGAGGGACAAATTCAAGTTTTGCTTTTTGGAACTTTCTGGAATTTTTTTGGGGGGGTTTGAATCTGCAGATGTGTAACCCACAGATACAGAGGGCTGGCTGTAAATGTTTTGGTTAAATACTACAATCCCTTAAAATTTCTTTAATTAGTTGCTACTCTAACCTCAGACTACCTCCCTCTGCATGTCTGTGAGTGGTAAAGTTTTATTACATTGAATCCTTATCTTCAAAAAAAAATAATTTATGGGCTATGCAATATCTAGAGACCAAATAATCATGGGTTAATTAACATCTGTGCTCCCCAAATAAAAGCTGAAAGGGGCAACTTCACTGTATGCAATCAAAAGTGTGTGTGTTTGTAAATGTTTAGAATGATTTTGACCTGAGATCTTTGATTTGCTATGGAAATATGGGGGCTGAGAGGCTGTTGGCCTGCTACAAGGGAGTAGTGACGTGATGAGCCCAGCCTGTACAATTAAACCGCCATCACCTGTGTGTTTCTGGATTAAATGCATCTTCCCAGATTGTTGTTCATTCAGGAATGTTTTTTTCTTTTGGGAATACCTGGAAATAGAAAACATCCTACAGCCAAACTCATGCTGTTTTCCTCTGTGCAAACCTAAGTGGGTCCCTGTCTACTTGATAGGCCCATCACAGGATGGCATGGGAATGTTCTTTGCCTGCACAGCCCCAAATGTGTGCTTTTCTATCCTTGCCACCAGGAATACACCATTGACATCACCTTCTACCAGACTTGGTATGATGAACGCCTTCGTTTCAATGGCAGCTTTGAAAGCTTTGTTCTGAATGGCAACTTGGTGAGCCTGTTATGGATCCCAGACACCTTTTTTAGGAATTCTAAGAGGACCCAAGAGCATTCAATCACCATGCCGAACCAGATGGTCCGCATCCACAAGGATGGCAAGGTGTTGTACACAATCAGGTATGTCAAGCCTCTGGAGTCTTGCCTCTTGAGACTCTTCTTCCCCTCCTGAGAATTTTTGCCAAAGAAACATGGGCAGAGGTTTCATCCTGAATGATACTTCTAAGGGCCCCTCCAGCTTTCCCAGACCATGAGCTCAATCCCCTCATGTACTGACACACACACTAAGGCCTCAAAATAAAAAGATATTGCTTAAGACCACACACCAAGTTTGTAGCAGAGCTTGGACTGATATCTAGTTACTTGGCTCCAAGTCCAGAGTTCCCCCAACTAGAATGTAGCACGGTGACTGCGTTGTGTGGACGGTTCCACCCCAAGTGGGCACTGGATGTAAAGACACGTCCACAGTGGTGGAATTGTCCAGGCGGAGCAGCAACACAGCAGTTGGAAAGATACCTAAGACCAGGCTGGGTACTTGAATGCCTGGCTGGGAAAGGTTGTGTACAGGTGATAAGGTGGCAGGGAGGCAATAAAGAGTGGGAGAGTGTTGGCAGGTCCTTGAAGCTGGGATGGGCAAGAGGCAAAAGTCCATCTAAGTTAGTCCATACGTTTCTCTGATGATGGAGACCAGAGTAGCCAGATATTTCCAAGCTGTTCTTCCTCTCTTTTTGTCTCTCCTTTGAGCTCTTTGTCTCAGCTCCCACCATTGCCACACATTGGTGGTGGTCCCCAGGCCCAAGCTGGGTGGATACCTAAGTGTTCAGGGTCAGCCTAATGAGGCTCCTTTCTCCCTTCCAGGATGACCATTGATGCTGGATGCTCACTCCACATGCTCAAATTTCCAATGGATTCTCACTCTTGCCCTCTGTCTTTCTCTAGCTGTGAGTACCTTCTTAGGTTTCTGGGGCCCCAGAGCCATCATGCTGGGCCCCTTCTTTTTCTCATCCTTTCCCTTTACATTTTTCTGCCTCTGCTTTTTCCCCTAAGATGGTGCCAAAGTTGTCCAGGGCCTCCCAATCCATCCTCATCTCCTTTCCTGCTAACAATACTGTGTTGCTTAACCTGGGCTTCACGTTGGGTTCCTCCCTCTCCTGTCCACCCCACCTCAACTCAGTCACCGGCCTCTGAAGTGTATCTCAAGTATGTCTGCTCTCCATCTCCACTGTCACTACTACCTTGGTTTAGGTCTTTGTCGTATTCCACTTGGACTTTGCAACATCTTCACTTGGAAGCTGAACATGTCCAAAACTAAATATATGGTCTCCACTGAACCTCTACCCCCAAGCCAGATGTGTTGCTTCTGTGTTCCCATTTGTCTCATTGAAAGGCACCATCACCCGCTCAGTTGTCCAAGCCAAGAACTTTGATGCTTCTTTCTCCTTCACCTCCTCATCTATTCAATCAACACATCCTGTTGGTGTTCCCTCCCGAAGCTCTGTCGATCCTATTTCTCTGCATTCTCACTGCCACAGCTTCGAATCCTGCCTTCATTCATTTTATTGTGCCCAGGTTACTGAACTGGCGTCCCATAACTGGTCTGCCTGTCAACAGACCATCCTCGTACAAAAACTAGAGTGACCTAGCTGAAGCATCATCTAGACTAGGTCACTTCTTAGTTTCAAATCGTTCCTGAACTCTCATCGATAAATTCCAAATTGCTTAGAATAGCCCTCAAGGCCCTTCATGAACTGGCCCCTGCTCTCTACTCCTACATACCTCATCCACCCTCTGTGGGCTAGCCATCCTGAACTTTTGACATTTCCATAACACATCAGGCATTTTCACCTTCCTGTGCAGAGAACACCATCCTCACCCCTTCAGCCTCATCCATACAGAGAATGTTTTTATTGGACTTTTAAGACTTATTGGGAATGTCACCTACTCTCTGGAATCTTTTCTGGGTGTGTCCCCAACTGATCTTTCCCTTCTTTGTTTCCACACTCTCCCACGGGCGGAGGCTTCTCAGAGGTATTCCAACAATTACAGATGTGTACTTACTGTCTTACTCAATAAAATGTGAATGCTTGAGAGCAGGGCTCCTGCCTTGCTTGTCTCTGTATGTCCAGCACAGGGCGTGGTACTGAGGAATGCTCAGTAAATGCACTTATTGGATGGACTTCAGCAATGAGGTAAGAGAGGTAAGGTCCCACAGCTGGTGAGGCCAGAGTCAGACACCATGCTGGTGGAGACCTCAGCTGGGCTTCCCAGTCTCACATGACTCTCCTTCCCATGTTACCTTACAGTTTCCTATCCTGAGAATGAGATCATCTACAAGTGGGAAAATTTCAAGCTTGAACTCAATGAGAGTAATTCCTGGAAGCTCTTCCAGTTTGATTTTATAGGAGTGAGCAACACGACTGAAACTATCACAACCCTAGCTGGTAAGTGTGCCTTTGAGCCAGGGCTAAGCAGCAGAGGCCCAGGAGGGTGGTAGGGATGACTGGAGGTGGCCATCCATTCATCCAAATGCTTATGTAATCATCCCATGAAAATACTGTAGAACATGGCTCCTGTTTTGTAAATGCTAAGCACTTACAACTGTTTGCAGAGGAAACTGAGACTTTGTAACTACATCTCAGTCTCATCTGCAAAGAAGTAAGTGCTTTGCCAAGCCCCGGAGAGGGTAGGTAAGTAGATTCAGTTTTATTGCTGTCAGAATTTGCAACTAGGTTTGTCATGCAGACCCTTCAGTTTCGAAGTCTTTGTTACAACTGACCTACTTGGATGACTTTGGGAAATGGAGGTCATGTGACTTCTCCATACTCAGAAGCAATCCAAGTGGTTCTAGTTGAGTGGGATGCAAAGTCCTTCCTAATGGGAGGTGGAGGCTTGAGTTGTGTCATCAACTAGGTGAGGGCTGGGATAATATGGAGGAGGTTTCAGCAGCTACAGTGGCTGCTGTATCAACATTTATTTTAAAGGAGCAGGTCTGATACGCACAGATTCCTGTGAAAGACTTCATGGTGGATTCAACGTGGACATGGTGATCACTGGTTTTCTGACCTTGTCCCTAACGAGGACTAAAGGGGAGGGCCCTGGGTCTCTTAAACTTTAGCTCCCAATTAGGTGTGAGTGTCTTTGCTTGTGTTCCTAGGTGATCTGAATGAGGAGCCAAGGGACCTCCCTAGCGTTGCTCCCAGAGCAGCCCTGGAAACCCTCTTCACACATACTGACCAAGTCAGGGCAGTGGTGGCACTGCCCTCATCGTTGCCAGAATACGGATGGAACCAGTCCCCCAACCAGCCATTTGCCATGGGAAGCGTCTTGCTTTGCTTCCATGTGGCTAGGAGGAAAATCTGCTTTTTCTTTACTTGTTGAAGTGGTCACTGGGTGAGGGATAGCTCATGCTCATCCGGCTAGAGCTTTGCTTGCACAGCACTAGGCAGGGGCAGAGGGCTGCTTTACAAATGCTTTCCTTTTTCTCGGGGGCTCTGGGTAAACAACTCTACTACCTTTGACTTAGGACCCTTGCTCTTCTGCCAGCTAACCATTGGCATGCCTCTTGCCTTTCTGCACCTCAGTTTCCCCAGACAGGTTGGGGACCCATCATCAAAAAGCAGCAGAGGAGACAAGGCCCAGGGGCTTTCAAGTCACTAGTGGTTCCGTTTAGTAGATGGTTGTGCATTGTTTCAAAATGGCGCCCTAGTGACTACAAAGCCCCGGAGCCAGCATCATCACCAAAGCAATGACAATAGGTAAGCACCAGCCCTCCCTGGGAGAGAAGAGGGTTCTTGGGAGAAAGGAGAAGGGCTTCTTTCTCTTCTGCTAGAGCTGAGTTGATCTTGAATCATGGTTTCTTCAGTATCATAGTTATCGTTGGGACTGGACCCAAACTCTTTCAGTCAGTCCCTGGGCAGTTCTCTCCATCTGGAACAGACTTGTGTACTCAGCTCCTAAGGGTTCAGAATGAAGTGGTAGCATGCTACTCTGGCCACCTTGGGCCTTCAACCAGAGACTCTCTGCTTCAGGAGGCATTCAGAGAGTCCAGCCTTGCCCCCAGTGAGTGAGTCATCTTTCACTGTTGGCTGTTGAGCTTTTGATAGAATTTTACCCATGATTAGGATTTTGCTTTCTCACAAGGGAGTTCCTTCCTTCTCTAGACAATTCTGTTCATCAGAAAAATCTCCCTGTTCATCTGAAATTGAGGTCTCTGGAACTTCCACCCATTAGACTTAGTTCTTTTTCCCTAGAAATACTGAGCTTACAGTAAGTCCAGTCAGTCTTCCACAGGGTCAAGATCAAAGAACTAGTATTATGGTCCCAGCCCTGGGTCATATTCTTTTATAGACTATACAACCGTAGTTCTTTTTCCTCCCCCTTGTTCTTCAAAGCTTTGGCTCCACTCATCCTTCTAGTCCCAGTCCTCTGGACACAGTCTCTTTGATTGTGTTCCTCTGACAGTGCAGTGACCAACTGTGCTCTGGCTAAAGCAGATAAGAGCAGAAAGCATCTTTAGCTTTTACCCTTTTGGCTCCTTAGCCCCAGGTATCTTTTTTTCTCTTACCCATGCTCCTCCATTCCTCAGAAATAAGAAAGTGTGTGTTAATATCCTTCACTTGGCCTTAAAAGACAAAGTCCCATCTCTTGACAAGTAGAGAAGGTTCTTCTTTGCTGAAATAAATAAAATAAAAATAGAAAAAGCTGATAGAATAATAAATCTTGTTGTAACAAGAATATATAAACTCAGCAAAGTTTTGTGGGGAGTGGTTGTAGCTGCGTAGGGCTGTCTTAAATTGCAGTCAAGACCCCAGGCCAAGGGAACTAGGATCTTGATAAATACATTCTGGCTAGTAGGCAAGTGCGAGTGGTCCCTGCAGCAGCCCTGGAGGAGGAGTTCTATCCACAAAGCTACTATTCTGGACACAGGTATTCAACTGACCCCAGGCTACTTCCTTGCCTTTTTCCAGAAGATTCTGAGAAGTCTTGCCCCTTGAGTGTCAGTGCTGACAAGGTGAGTAGGAAAGGCTGCTCTTCTCATTCAGTCCCAACATACCCAGACCTGCTGGGCAGGTGATCTATTTTCTAAAATAGGAAGACACACGAACAGGTTAGTGTTCTAGTATGCCTTACAAAGCTGTTGCCAGGAAGTAGCAAGAGTTGTTGAGCATCTGCTAGGTTCCAGGCTGTGCTGTGCATGGATGGGCAGGAGTGTAGCAACAGGGCTCACATGAGCCCTGTCATGAAGGGGTTTAAAAACCCACCTAACTCAAGGCCAGGGAATTCTACAGCATCACTGAGGTGGAAAGTTGGAGCTTAGCTTCACTAAGGAGCCAGAATTTGAACTATTATAAATCCAACATGATGTTGAGAGCAAAAAGGGATATTCTGGCCTCAGAAAGGACTCCAAAATCCCTGGAGTCATGGTGAGCATGCAGAGTGTTTGGGATGGGTGTGTCAGAGTATAAGGCAACATGAAATGTACAGTAGAAGATGCCAACTGTAGATATAGGTTGTCATCAGGTCCTGTAGGAGCCATCACTATCTAGGCTGAGAGCCAACATCAAGGACATGATACCCAATGAATGCGAAGACCTCAGTCTGCCTTGTGGATGTATACTCTGCAGACCTGACATCTAGAGGGCTGACTGAAATTTTCACTTTCAACTAATTCTTCTGTTTTCTTGAAACACTCAATTTGGGCTAGGGTAATAGACTAAGAACAGGGAGTCCAGGGTATGAATATTGGTATAAATATATGCATGATATCTTAGGGAATCTGAGTAGATGGGGTTAGCTTAGAGTAGGGTGTTCATGTAAGATGTCAGTTGGAGCCAGGTTTTGGTGAGCCTTTAGTGTCAGATTACAGAGTGTAGACTTGATTCTGTAGCTCCTGTGGAGCAGGGAACCATCAGAGGTTTGGGGTAGGCAAGTGATTTCTTTTGGCCATCGATGGAACAGTGCTAACTAAGGCATTTCACCAGCATATGAATGTATAGGAAGGAGGCTGAATAGCTTCTGTGCTTCCCCCACCACAGATCACTTTTAGTTCATTTCCTGAGAGTATACATTGTAAGGGTCAGTAGTGCGCATATAAAGCAATGATTCTGCAGACTGGATATGGCACCTCAGTGGCTGTAAAGGCCTCAGTCAGCCATCTGGACATTAGCTGTGTGGTTCTGATATCTAGAAGCCTAACTGATTTTACTGCTTTCATTTGACTATTCTGTCCCCCACCCTGGTAAGACAGATGTGGGATGTGGGACAGCGAACTGAGAAAGAAGTTATTAAGGTTCTAGCCCTGGCTTAGCTCTTAACTGACCATGGGTCTTGTTGTGAGTCTTCTCTCGGGCTTCTTCTGATCCTCCGTGTGTGGCATTGGATTAATGTGCCTCTATCCTAGGACCGTGGTGGGCATCCCATGAGCTGAACAATAGGACCCTTAATATGCATGTCTTGTGTGTGGGAGACCCTCATGGCAATGCTGTAATGAAGTGATATTTTTAAAATATCTTGCAGGCGATTACGTAGTCATGACGCTTTTCTTCAACGTGAGCAGGAGGTTTGGCTTTGTGGCCTTTCAAAACTATGTTCCTTCTTCTGTGACCACGATGATCTCCTGGATTTCCTTTTGGATCAAGAAAGACTGTGCTCCAGCCAGGACTTCTTTAGGTAAGTGGGTAAGGTGGGCATACACATGAGGCACAGAATTGCATTTTCAGGGGTCCTTTCCAAAGTGTAATATATAGAGCAGTAGCTCCGCCCACCTCCATTCCTGTGCTTTCACAGGGATCACTTCTGTACTCACCATGACCACTTTGGGCACCTTTTCCCGGAAGAATTTCCCACGTGTCTCCTATATCACAGCCTTGGATTTCTATATTGCGATCTGCTTCATCTTCTGCTTCTGTGCTCTGATGGAGTTTGCTGTGCTCAACTTCCTGACCTACAACCGGACAGCACCCCGTGGTTCTCCGAAACTTCGCCATGTATGAGCTGGGTATGGGAGTGGTGGCAAGGCTTTGGCGTATGGAGGCACGCAAGTGAGGGCACTAGGACTCATGGCACGTGGGTGGCCAGCTCACCAAGTGATGGGGGTAACCTGGGGCTTTGGGGGGAGTTGAGTAAACTTTCTGATGTGATGGTGGGAATTCTGGGGGGTCCAAGAAACAGTGTGCCAAGGACGGAATCTCCAGGAAACCCTGAGGCAGCGCCTAGGCTTGGTTCACCTTTCCGTGCCTTATTCTGACTTCTTCCCTTGTTCCTTTCAGCCTCGTGCCCATGCGCATGACCCAACCCCTTCCCGTGTCCGTGTCATCGAGCATCCAGAAGCTTTTGTGTGCAACATTGAGGACTCTGAGGAAGAGGAGGAAAGTGAGGAAGAGGAGAGTGAGGAAGAGGAGGGCCCATCTTGCCCAGCCCGGCAGTCCGTCAGGCCAGGCAGCACCCCTCGCCCTGGTGGCTGTTGCAAGTGGTGCGAGTACTGCTGCACGGTCCCCACTTGTGAGGGCAGCACCTGGCAGCAGGGCCGCCTCTTCATCCATGTCTACCGCCTTGATAACTACTCGCGAGTGATTTTCCCAGTCACCTTCTTTTTCTTCAATGTGCTCTACTGGCTTGTTTGCCTTAACCTGTAGGCACCAGCTGGTACCCTGTGGGGCAGCCTCCCCAGTTCCCCAGGAGGTCCCACAGCCTTTTCCTAGGGAGTTGGGGGAAAGCAGCAGCAGCAACAGGAGCAACTAGAGAGTGTCTCTCCTTCCCCCTTGCCCAAATAGAAGCCTGCAGGGAATTGGTCCTTGCTGGCCCTCTCCCCTACCTGGCCCATTCACTGAATCTCCTTAGCAGCCCATTTCAAGTAAAATGACACCCCTCTCTATTCCTCAAGGGGCATTTATGATGCTCAGGCTTCAAAAGGTAGGCTCTCAGTGACCAGCTCCCTAAGATGGTGTCCATGTATGAGCAGATTAGTTATCTCCCAAAAGGGCTAACACCCACTGCCTTTTCCCAGAAACCCAGTACTGCCTTTGTGGTGCTCCAGGCCCAGCTCTGGCCTCAGCCTCAAAGTGCACAGACCAGCTACTTGCCTGTTCCTGACACCTCCTTAAGGTGCTGGGCAGCAGTGTTAACAGCGGGAGGGAATCCCCATCCTTAAGTCAGATCATTATATTCTTGATTCTGTCTCCCTGCCCTCCCTTCCCCTGCAGATAGACGGGCACTGGCATTATCCCTTTAGGAGGAGGGGAGTCAGCAATTGAGGACAGTATCCCTCCCTCTGCTGCTGTGACATCTCCATCTCCCTTCCCCGCTGGCCTTCATTCCTCATCTGCAGTACCAATTCAATGCCTTGCATCCAGTGGGTATCTATTTTTGTGTGTGATAATACTAATGACCCTCTGCTTTTTATGCCACCTTCTTCCTCCTCCTTGACCCTTGTGACTCTTTCTGTAATTTTCCCAGTGACTTTCCCAGCCCCGACCCAGGTGCTAGGCCATGGTGACTTCCTGGAGCCAAGAAACTAAGGGAACTCTGCTTTGCAGCGGGCATTACCCGCATTGATTGGTGCCCAGCTAAGGCACAGCATAGGAGTTTTGCCACTTCCTTGGCCCCTGGACCCATGAGCCAGTCCACTCCTATCCCTGGGGCACTCTGACAATCACAATCAATCAATTGAATTCCCTTAAATTTGTATAGCACTTTACCTTTTGCAAAAGCACTTTTGACAAATTATTTCTATTTTGAGTCTCATAGCCCTGTGATATATTCAGGGCAGGATTCTTATCCCCATTTTGCAGATGAGAACCCTGAGGCACAGATTTCTATGGGACTGTGGATCTCACTGGAAACTACCCAGGAGCCCACTGTCACCTTCTATACCACATGACAGGGCTAGGCAGCTCTTTTCACCATGATTTGATTCTATAGCCTCTGCTGGCACCCCAGTGGCAGGGCCCAGAGTGGCAGCCTAATTTCAGCATTGGCCTGCTCAATTCCTGGGCCTCAGGTGCTCAGACTGC
Organism: Balaenoptera acutorostrata; assembly: GCF_949987535.1. Classification (NCBI taxonomy): domain Eukaryota; kingdom Metazoa; phylum Chordata; class Mammalia; order Artiodactyla; family Balaenopteridae; genus Balaenoptera; species Balaenoptera acutorostrata. The sequence continues at coordinate 130,420,913 of NC_080085.1, read as the reverse complement.
CCCTAAGATCTAACCTCTTGTGGCTCTGGTAACCCAGTGAGGTGAATTTGGACACGCCCCAATGCTTGTATATGCTGAATGAAATCTGTGTCTGTATTTTACTGGGGGGTGGGTAGGATGGGGATCCATCTGCTTTTTGTCACCATCAAGTGAGAAGGGGAAATATATCAATAAATATATCAGCAAAGCATAGAAGGTATGGCTGGTTTCTTGGGCATTCAAGTTTGCTCTCAGCTCAGGTTTTATATCTTAACTCAGTGACCCAAACATTTGTCTGTTACCCTCTCCCATCCATGACTCCCAGACCTACCACACACATACCATGTCCCCTTCTCTCAGTGCAGAACTTAAGGGAAGAGAGTGACCAAGCGGGTGGCCCCCTTTTACTGATTCCCTTACTTACTCCTATGCCACTTCTCCCCTCCATGTCCCTTTTGCTTTGCCCATGATTCTAGCTTCATCTAGTCACCTAGAAGTTTCCTAAAGACCATCAGACACAGAACACTCCCCACCACCACCATTTAAAGATGGGGATGCTGAGGCACAGAGCAGAGTGTCTATTATCACACAACCAGTCAGTAGTGGAGTGGGGCCAGACCCCAGAAATCCTAATACCCTGTCTTGGCTTAGAGCGTGCCTGGAGATCTTGGTTGATTACCCTTCAAACAAACTTTCTAAAGGTATATTGGGAAATGTTGGCCCTGGCATACTTTGACACATCCAACTCTAAGGAAAGTCAGAAACAGCAATAAGAACCAAGGAGGAGACAAAATGACATCTGAACAGCCAACAGTTTTGCCATAAAGTTCTTGAAATGATGCTCAAACACTTTCCCTGTAAGAAATCCGCATGCCTCTACTGTGTATTTTCTGATGTCCTAACCCAGAGCACATTACAGGTAACAATTTAGAACAGGGAAAATATTTCCTCACTTTTACTTATATTAGATGCAGGGGGGGAACAAGGAAGGCTGGCTCCTGAGCAATGGAGACATGCAAATTTGTGAGCACTCATATTTAAATGCATTTTGAAACAAATAGTGCAAACCTGATTCCTTAATCACCCTACAGTAAAGCTAAAAACAAATAAACTTCCTACCATTTGTAAATTTTAAAAAGCTCATGTAAACAGTTCTTTAAAAATGAAGAAGTTAAAACCATAATTGGGTGCATAATATCAAAAAAATTAAATTAATGAAGAAAAAATTACATGTGTTTTAAAACTCATGGGATGCAGCCAACACTGCACTTGGAGAAAATTTCATGATTTAAGCATTTCAATTACTAAACATAATGGAAGATAAATGAGTTAAGCATTGAAACCTAGAAATTGGAAAAAGGATAAAAGCATATTATACCTTAGAAAAGTTTTGGGGAAAGAGGAACTTAAAAATTAATTAGTGTCGGGAGAACTAGTTACTCATTTAAAAACAAACTGGGTCTCTATCTCTCTCTCTACATCAAAATTACAGATGAAACAAACATCTTAAAACTTTTAAAGAAAATCATAAGACAATATGGGTGAATATGTTTATATTCTTGGGATGGAAAAGGCCTTTATAAACATGACGTAAAACACCAGTTTGTCCATACTAAGAAATAATAACTAAAGGAAAAGCCAAAAAAAATGTATAGCAAAACACACTATCACTGGTTAGTTTTTCTGGGAAGCAATCTCTGAGACTGAGATTAGTGTGCAGGAGGTTGACTGGGGAGTGCTCTTGGGGTCAATGCAGCCACCATTAGGTCCTCAGCTGTACACATGGGAAGTTTTGGAGTTGGGGTGGGCTTTCCAAATTGTCACAAATCAGGGCAAGGGGACTGGGCCTTTATACTCTTGCATTTATCAGTTATTGGATGTGAGCATGAACTTGGAAGGGACATGAACTTGGATGTGTCTGGAGAAGGATTCAGTTGAAGGCTGTGAGCCTCCAGCAATCTCAGCTGTTGGAGAAATGAAAGCTTCAGTCCCAAAGGGGCACGGATGTGGAAGGTCTTGGTAGCACACCACAGTACCCACTATAGTTCATCCCTCACTTTGTTCAGGCTCATTTGCTTCAGATAAATAAAATCTGGAGAAATTCACCCATGGTTATGTTGAGCTTCTTTTCCTGAGGAAAACTTACACGATCAATGAAACACACTATAGCACCTGTCACTGGAGGTGGTCTTAGAAACTTAACTGATAATCATCATGTCTGTGTTACACTACCAATTCTGAATTTCCTCTCACTCTCAGCTAGTATCTCTCCTGATCTAGGTAGCTCACCTGGTCAAGTGACTATAAGCTTCGTCCTTGAAGGGTCTGAGATCTGGACACCTTGCTCTTCTCAAGCCATGGCTGGAGGACTTGTTTGTCATTTCTAAGGGATACCTAAGTGGGTCACCTAGACATCAAACCTATTCTTGCCTGTCCCCACTGTATAGCAGTGCCCTTATCTCCTCCCAATTATTAGGGTCGCTTTCCCCTGTCAGGATGGTTATTTGTGTTCTTTTGGCTGGTGCCAAAAGTGATCAGGCACCACCCGTGGATTAAAATTTAATGGGACTCGTTGTTGTCCTCTGGTGAAGGCACAATCTGGGAGCCAAGAACTCTAAACCTGCAGAACCCAGAATTATGAGGATGGGAAGTAGAGATTCCCCCAGTGGATCTCTGGGAGTGATGATAAGCAAGACAGCTCCTATTCCTACTCCTTAGTTCCCAAACCTATATATCCTCCTTTATAATGGTCATTGATTTAGGATGTATAATGCTTCCTGGTGGGTAACACCTCATCCTCTCAGGGTATCATCTCCAAGCTGACACTTCAGTTGTGCCTTCAACACACCATTTCATCATTCTATCTGGCCAGCACCTTCTCAGTGGAGTGGTATATAATAGAATCCCAGGCATGTGCCCAATGTTGGACTCCTTTGGCCAGAAAGTGGATCTCTGGGTCCATTTCAAGTTATATAAAATCCTGTCCCAGTAGATCAAACACTCTATGCTCTTGAATAGTGGAGCTGTCTGAGGTCCTCCAGGAAAGAAAGGCAAACCCATATCCATAATGTGTTGATTGCAATTGAGATGTTTAAAAAAAAAAAAAGGGTCATGTACCACAATGTTCATTGCAGCTCTATTTACAATAGCCAGGACATGGAAGCAGCCTAAGTGTCCACTGAGAGATGAATGGATAAAGAAGATGTGGCACATATATACAATGGAATATTACTCAGACATAAAAGGAAATGAAATTGAGTTATTTGTAGTGAGGTGGATGGACGTAGAGTCTGTCATACAGAGTGAAGTAAGTCAGAAAGAGAAAAACAAATACTGTATGCTAACACATATATATGGAATCTAAAAAACAAAAAGAAATGGTCATGAAGAACCTAGGGGCAGGATGGGAATAAAGACGCAGACCTACTAGAGAATGGACTTGAGGACATGGGGAGGGGGAAGGGTAAGCTGGGACAAAGTGAGAGAGTGGTATGGACATATATACACTATCAAATGTAAAACTGATAGCTAGTGGGAAGCAGCCACATAGCACAGGGATATCAGCTCGGTGCTTTGTGACCACGTAGAGGGGTGGGATAGGGAGGGTGGGAGGGAGGGAGGTGCAAGAGGGAAGAGATATGGGGATATATGTTTATGTATAGCTGATTCAATTTGTTATAAAGCAGAAACTAACACACCGTTGTAAAGCCATTATACTCCAATAAAGGTGTTTAAAAAAAAAGAGTGTGGAAAAATCCACCACTTCAAGTGACGACCTGGGCAACCAGTAACTTCAGAGTGAGGCTAGAGACTTCAGAACACTTTGCAGTGTCTCTGAGATCTGGCCTCTGAGAAGTGGCCAATGGTGTAGAGGCTAAATCTTACATCTACAGGGTACATCTATAGGGATGATTAAAATAAAATATATAAGTTGTGAAAAGATGTGTGTGTCTTCGTGAGTTCTCTGAATGTGGGAAGAAGGGAAGTGGCAGATGTATGAGGAGGGAGGAAAGTGGAGTCCTACAGGGTTGGGGGTCAGACCAAAAGGTCCACAGTTAGGCAGACATGGAGGATAAGGACTGGGTGGCGTATGAGTTCTGAAGACAAACAACAGCAAAGAAAGATCATAATTTATCCCATGGGCAAGGAGGAAAAGGGCTTGGTGTTTCTGCCTATGTGTATTTTGGGGGCACAGGGCATGATGTCAAGGCATAAATTACAAGAACCTATCGGAGTGATATGTGTAGGTGACGGTGCCACCCGCCAAAAAAGGGCAAATACATCACCTTTAGGCCACTTACCTCATAGTTGTATATATTGTGTCACACCATGTGCTGTAAGCAACTGTAGGTTCTTATCTGCTGGATGAAAAATGGTGGCAAAACTCATTACAGCCATGGAAAAGGATTGCCTGGAAGCAATGATTGCTCAACTAAGGAATGACCCTGATTTATAATGAGGCTAATCATGGTTGTGCAATTTTTTTTCCCAGCTGGACTCAGAGCTGCATCTAAAAACAAAGAAGTTGGATTGTGGATGATTAGTTCATCCAGGGTTGGGATTTTGTTGGGTGGGTGCAAGGAAAAGATATGAATGGGAAGGAATCAAGAATACTGGGGGGAGAGGGGAGAAGATGGCGGAAGAGTAAGACGCGGAGATCACATTCCTTCCCACAGATACAGTAGAAATACATCTACACGTGGAACTGCTCCTACAGAACACCCACTGAACGCTGGCAGAAAACGTCCGACCTCCAAAAAGGCAAGAAACTCCCCCCGTACTTGGGTAGGGCAAAAGAAAAAAGAAATAACAGAGACAAAAGAATAGGGACGGCACCTGCACCAGTGGGAGGGAGCCGTGAAGGAGGAAAGGTTTCCACGCACTAGGAAGCCCCTTCGCGGGCAGAGACTGCGGGTGGCGGAGGGGGGAAGCTTCGGAGCCACGGAGGAGAGCGCAGCCACAGAAGTGCGGAGGGCAAAGCGGAGAGGTTCCCGCACAGAGGCTCGGCGCCGAGCAGCACTCACCAGCCCGACAGGCTTGTCTGCTTAGCCGCCGGGGCGGGCGGGGCTGGGAGCTGAGGCTCGGGCTTCGGTCGGATCGCAGGGAGAGGACTGGGGCTGGCGGCGTGAACACAGCCTGAAGGGGTTGGCGCACCACAGCTAGCCGGGAGGGAGTCCGGGAAAAAGTCTGCAGCTGCCGAAGAGGCAAGAGACTTTTTCTTCCCTCTTTGTTTCCTGGTGCGGGAGGAGAGGGGATTCAGAGCGCCGCCTAAACGAACTCCAGAGAAGGGCGCAAGCCACGGCGATCAGCGCGGATCCCAGAGACGGGCGTGAGACGCTGGGGCTGCTGCCGCCTCCAAAAAGCCTGTGTGTGAGCACAGGTCACTCTCCACACCTCCCCTCCCGGGAGCCTGTGCAGCCCGCCACTGCCAGGGTCCCGGGATCCGGGGACAACATCCCCGGGAGAACGCACTGCGCGCCTCGAGCTGGTGCAACGTCACGCCGGCCTCGGCCGCCGCAGGCTCGCCCCACCTCCTCCGTACCGCTCCCTCCCCGCGGCCTGGGTGAGCCAGAGCCCCCGAAGCAGCTGCTCCTTTAACCCCGTCCTGTCTGGGCGGGGAACAGACGCCCTCAGGCGACCTACACGCAGAGGCGGGTCCAAATCCAAAGCTGAACCCCAGGAGCTGTGCGAACAGGGAAGAGAAGGGGAAATCTCTCCCAGCAGCCTCAGAAGCAGCGGATTAAAGCTCCACAAACAACTTGATGTGCTTGCATCTGTTGAATACCTGAATAGACAACGAATCAGCCCAAATTCAGGAGGTGGACTCTGGGAGCAGGAGATATTAATTTTTCCCCTTTTCCTTTTTTTTGTGAGTGTATATGTATATGCGTCTGGGTGAGATTTTGTCTGTATAACTTTGCTTTACAATAGCTTTATTTTACTTCACTATATTATAGCCTCTTTCTTTCTTTCTTTCTATTTTTTCTCCCTTTTACTCTGAGCCGTGTGGATGAAAGGCTCTTGGTGCTCCAGCCAGGCATCAGGGCCGTGCCTCTGAGGGGGGAGAGCCAACTTCAGAACACTGGTCCACAAGAGACCTCCCAGCTCCACGTAATACCAAACGGCAAAAATCTCCCAGAGATCTCCATCTCAACATCAAGACCCAGCTTCACTCAACGACCAGCAAGCTACAGTGCTGGACACCCTATGCCAAACAACTAGCTAGACAGGAACACAACCCCATCCATTAGCAGAGAGGCTGCCTAAAATCAAAATAAGGCCACAGACACCCCAAAATACACCACCAGACGTGGACGTGCCCACCAGAAAGACAAGATCTAGCCTCATCCACCAGAACTCAGGCACTAGTTCCCTCCACCAGGAAGCCTACACAACCCACTGAACCAACCTTAGCCACTGGGGACAGATACCAAAAACAACGGGAACTACGAACCTGCAGCCTGTGAAAAGGAGACCCCAAACACAGTAAGATAGGCAAAATGAGACGACAGAAAAACACACAGCAGATGAAGGAGCAGGCTCAAAACACACTGGACTTAACAAATGAAGAGGAAATAGGTAGTCTACCTGAAAAAGAATTCAGAATAATGATAGTAAGGATGATCCAAAATCTTGGAAACAGAATAGACAAAATGCAAGAAACATTTAACAAGGATGTAGAAGAACTAAAGAGGAACCAAGCAATGATGAAAAACACAATAAATGAAATTAAAAATACTCTAGATGGGATCAATAGTAGAATAACTGAGGCAGAAGAAAGGATAAGTGACCTGGAAGATAAAATGGTGGAAATAACTACTACAGAGCAGGATAAAGAAAAAAGAATGAAAAGAACTGAGGACAGTCTCAGGGACCTCTGGGACAACATTAAACGTGCCAACATTCGAATTATAGGGGTACCAGAAGAAGAAGAGAAAAAGAAAGGGACTGAGAAAATTTTTGAAGAGATTATAGTTGAAAACTTCCCTAATATGGGAAAGGAAATAGTTAATCAAGTCCTGGAAGCACAGAGAGTCCCATACAGGATAAACCCAAGGAGGAACACGCCAAGACACATATTAATCAAACTGTCAAAAATTAAATATAAGGAAAACATATTAAAGGCAGCAAGGGAAAAAAAACAAATAACACACAAGGGAATCCCCATAAGGTTAACATCTGATCTCTCAGCAGAAACTCTGCAAGCCAGAAGGGAGTGGCAGGATATACTTAAAGTCATGAAGGAGAAAAACCTACAACCAAGATTACTCTACCCAGCAAGGATCTCATTCAGATTTGATGGAGAAATTAAAACCTTTACAGACAAGCAAAAGCTGAGAGAGTTCAGCACCACCAAACCAGCTTTACAACAAATGCTAAAGGAAATTCTCTAGGCAAGAAACACAAGAGAAGGAAAACACCTACAATAACAAACCCAATACATTTAAGAAAATGGGAATAGGAACATACATATCGATAATTACCTTGAATGTAAATGGATTAAATGCTCCCACCAAAAGACACAGGCGGGCTGAATGGATACAAAAACAAGACCCATATATATGCTGTCTACAAGAGACCCACTTCAGACCTAGGGACACATACAGACTGAAAGTGAGGGGATGGAAAAAGATATTCCATGCAAATGGAAATCAAAAGAAAGCTGGAGTAGCAATTCTCATACCAGACAAAATAGACTTTAAAATAAAGACTATTACAAGAGACAAAGAAGGACACTATATAATGATCAAGGGATCGATCCAAGAGGAAGGTATAACAATTGTAAATATTTATGCACCCAACATAGGAGCACCTCAATACATAAGGCAAATACTAACAGCCATAAAAGGGGAAATTGACAGCAACACAATCATAGTAGGGGACTTTAACACCCCACTTTCACCAATGGACAGATCATCCAAAATGAAAATAAATAAGGAAACACAAGCTTTAAATGATACATTAAACAAGATGGACTTAATTGATATTTATAGGACATTCCACCCAAAAACAACAGAATACACATTTTTCTCAAGTGCTCATGGAACATTCTCCAGGATAGATCATATCTTGGGTCACAAATCAAGCCTTGGTAAATTTAAGAAAATTGAAATCGTATCAAGTATCTTTTCCGACCACAACGCTATGAGACTAGATATCAATTACAGGAAAAGATCTGTAAAAAATACAAACACATGGAGGCTACACAATACATTACTTAATAACGAAGTGATTACTGAAGAAATCAAAGGGGAAATCAAAAAATACCTAGAAACAAATGACAATGGAGACACGACGACCCAAAACCTATGAGACACAGCAAAAGCAGTGCTAAGAGGGAAGTTTATAGCAATACAAGCCTACCTCAAGAAACAGGAAACATCTCGAATAAACAACCTAACCTTGCACCTAAAGCAATTAGAGAAAGAAGAACAAAAAAACCCCAAAGCCAGCAGAAGGAAAGAAATTATAAAGATCAGGTCAGAAATAAATGAAAAAGAAATGAAGGAAACAATAGCAAAAATCAATGAAACTAAAAGCTGGTTCTTTGAGAAGATAAACAAAATTGATAAACCATTAGCCAGACTCATCAAGAGAAAAAGGGAGAAGACTCAGATCAATAGAATTAGAAATGAAAAAGGAGAAGTAACCACTGACACTGCAGAAATACAAAAGATCATGAGAGATTACTACAAGCAACTCTATGCCAATAAAATGGACAACCTGGAAGAAATGGACAGATTCTTAGAAATGCACAAACTGCCGAGACTGAACCAGGAAGAAATAGAAAATATGAACAGACCAATCACAAGCACTGAAATTGAAACTGTGATTAAAAACCTTCCAACAAACAAAAGCCCAGGACCAGATGGCTTCACAGGCGAATTCTATCAAACATTTAGAGAAGAGCTAACACCTATCCTTCTCAAACTCTTCCAAAATATTGCAGAGGGAGGAACACTCCCAAACTCATTCTACGAGGCCACCATCACCCTGATACCAAAACCAGACAAAGATGTCACAAAGAAAGAAAACTACAGGCCAATATCACTGATGAACATAGATGCAAAAATCCTCAACAAAATACTAGCAAACAGAATCCAACAGCACATTAAAAGGATCATACACCATGATCAAGTGGGGTTTATCCCAGGAATGCAAGGATTCTTCAATATATGCAAATCAATCAATGTGATACACCATATTAACAAATTGAAGGAGAAAAACCATATGATCATCTCAATAGATGCAGAGAAAGCTTTTGACAAAATTCAACACCCATTTATGATAAAAGCCCTGCAGAAAGTAGGCATAGAGGGAACTTTCCTCAACATAATAAAGGCCATATATGAAAAACCCACAGCCAACATTGTCCTCAATGGTGAAAAACTGAAACCATTTCCACTAAGATCAGGAACAAGACAAGGTTGCCCACTCTCACCACTATTATTCAACATAGTTCTGGAAGTCCTAGCCACAGCAATCAGAGAAGACAAAGAAATAAAAGGAATCCAAATCGGAAAAGAAGAAGTAAAGCTGTCACTCTTTGCAGATGACATGATACTATACATAGAGAATCCTAAAGATGCTACCAGAAAACTCCTAGAGCTAATCAATGAATTTGGTAAAGTAGCAGGATACAAAATTAATGCACAGAAATCTCTTGCATTTCTATACACTAATGACGAAAAATCTGAAAGTGAAATTAAGAAAACACTCCCATTTACCATTGCAACAAAAAGAATAAAATATCTAGGAATAAACCTACCTAAGGAGACAAAAGACCTGTATGCAGAAAATTATAAGACACTGATGAAAGAAATTAAAGATGATACAAATAGATGGAGAGATATACCATGTTCCTGGATTGGAAGAATCAACATTGTGAAAATGTCTCTACTACCCAAAGCAATCTACAGATTCAATGCAATCCCTATCAAACTACCACTGGCATTTTTCACAGAACTAGAACAAAAAATTTCACAATTTGTATGGAAACACAAAAGACCCCGAATAGCCAAAGCAATCTTGAGAACGAAAAATGGAGCTGGGGGAATCAGGCTCCCTGACTTCAGACTATATTACAAAGCTTCAGTAATCAAGACAGTTTGGTATTGGCACAAAAACAGAAATATAGATCAATGGAACAGGATAGAAAGCCCAGAGATAAACCCACACACATATGGTCAACTTATCTTTGATAAAGGAGGCAAGCATATACAGTGGAGAAAAGACAGCCTCTTCAATAAGTGGTGCTGGGAAAATTGGACAGGAACATGTAAAGGTATGAAATTAGAACACTCCCTGACACCATGCACAAAAATAAACTCAAAATGGATTAAAGACCTAAGTGTAAGGGCAGACACTATCAAACTCTTAGAGGAAAACATAGGCAGAACACTCTATGACATACATCACAGCAAGATTCTTTTTGACCCAGCTCCCAGAGAAATGGAAATAAGAACACAAATAAACAAATGGGACCTAATGAAACTTAAAAGCTTTTGCACAGCAAAGGAAACCATAAACAAGACCAAAAGACAACCCTCAGAATGGGAGAAAATATTTGCAAATGAAGCAACTGACAAAGGATTAATCTCCAAGATTTACAAGCAGCTCATGCAGCTCAATAACAAAAAAACGAACAACCCAATCCAAAAATGGGCAGAAGATCTAAATAGACATTTCTCCAAAGAAGATATACAGATGGCCTACAGACACATGAAAGAATGCTCAACATCATTAATCATTAGAGAAATGCAAATCAAAACTACAATGAGATATCATCTCACACCGGTCAGAATGGCCATCATCAAAAAATCTAGAAACAATAAATGCTGGAGAGGGTGTGGAGGAAAGGGAACACTCTTGCACTGTTGGTGGGAATGTAAATTGATACAGCCACTATGGAGAACAGTATGGAGGTTCCTTAAAAAACTACAAATAGAACTACCATATGACCCAGCAATCCCACTACTGGGCATATACCCTGAGAAAACCATAGGTCAAAAAGAGTCATGTACCAAAATGTTCATTGCAGCTCTATTTACAATAGCCAGGACATGGAAGCAACCTAAATGTCCATCGACAGATGAATGGATAAAGAAGATGTGGCACATATATACAATGGAATATTACTCAGCCATAAAAAGAAATGAAATGGAGGTATTTGTAATGAGGTGGATGGAGTTAGAATCTGTCATACAGAGTGAAGTAAGTCAGAAAGAGAAAAACAAATACAGTATGCTAACACATATATATGGAATCTAAGGGAAAAAAAAAAGGCCATGAAGAACCTAGTGGCAAGACGGGAATAAAGACACAGACCTACTAGAGAATGGACTTGAGGATATGGGGAGGGGGTGAGGTGAGATGTGACAGGGTAAGAGAGTGTCATGGACATATATACACTACCAAATGTAAAATAGCTAGCTAGTGGGAAGCAGCCGCATAGCACAGGGAGATCAGCTCGGTGCTTTGTGACCACCTAGAGGGGTGGGATGGGGAGGGTGGGAGGGAGGGAGATGCAAAAGGGAAGAGAAATGGGAACATATTGTATATGTATGGCTGATTCACTTTGTTATAAAGCAGATGCTAACACACTATTGTGAGGCAGTTATACTTCAATAAAGATGTTTGAAAAAAAAAAAAAAAAAAAAGAATACTGGGGACAGAGCTGTCCCACTGATCCACCATGTATAGTGGCTTGACTTGGGAGGAAAGGAAGAGAGGCTTGGAGGAGGCTGCTGGACGGACAGTAAATGGGTGCATCCATGGGCTGGATGACTGTCTGAGGTGAAGAAGAAGGTACATCAGGAGTAAAAGTATGAAAGAGTTCAAAGGACTGGGGCATGTGGTCAGGGGATGTGATCTGAGAGCTGTTGGTGGAAGGGGTTCAGCCTCTGAACTTTTGGATAATGTTCCACATCTTTGCCCATTGGTGTTGGCTGGCAACTCCCTTGAGTCATGCCTCACGTAAAATTTGGAAGCAGGGAGTGTGTGAGTGGATTTGGAAAGTTCCAACTCTTTTTGAGACGGGAAGGAGTGATAAACTTGGGAGCCAGGAGAATCATGTGGAAAAGAACATTTTCAAATGAAAAAGACATCAGAAGTGACGAATTAGAAAGAAAACTTCTGTCTCCTGGACCAGCCGAGAGATGCATGTGATTTGGAGCACGGTGACCTTTCCATTTCCTTAGAAAGAGATGAGACCACCATGGGGCTTTTCTTACGTGCAATGGCATTAATTGGTCTAAAATTGGCTCTGTTATCTAATAAAAATAATAGCAAAAAAGGAAATTGGCCAAATTAACAGAAACTTGAGGGTTCAGTGGGAATGATTTTTACTCTTAATGACTTGGAGCAAGGCTGGACTGTAGAAGTCACCAGAGGTTCAAATGCAAGGTGTTGAGACAGGCTAGCTTAGTGATGTAGCAAGCTGGCCTGGGTCACAGGCTGGCCAGCTTCATCCAGCCAAGGAGCCAGCTCTGAGGCTATCTGGTTGTATACTGGCTGTGGAACCTTACAGCTATGACACTGTCTGCTTGGTCCTGCTAGGACCAACATGATCTGTAGGAATCTGAGGACCATTGGGAATCACAGTCAGCCAGCTGCTCTCCTAGTCTGCCCTGAACAATCCCAGCATCCAATTTCTTTGTGAGCATTTGAACCTGTTTTGACCTTTAGCTTGTTCCTGTGGCAGACATAAAATCATTAATGTACTGTTTTTTCCCCTTGTCCTTCTGTCAACTCTCGCAGTGATTCTCAAGCTTTAATCATCAAAAGAAACACCTGGGTATCTTGTTCAGTGCCGATTCTGATTCAGTAGATCTGGGGTGAGGCCTGAGATGCTGCTCCCAGGTGTCCTGATGCTGCTAGACTGGGATACATAATGGTACAAGACATGGTTCCTGCCCACAAGGGAACAGGCAATGACATTACACTTGGGTATAATAGAAAGATGGAGGGAGGGTTGAGGGAACACAGAGAAGGGACTAAATCCACCAGGGTTTTCCAGAAGGATTCACAGTGGAGGTGACATTAAGATGGAGCTTGAAACCTGAGTTGGAGGGCATTAGGTGAAGAGTGGAGAGACATTCCCAGCAAAGGGAAAAGTTTGTACAAAGGACTAGAAATGGGTAGCAAATTTGGGCAATGGTGAGAAGTCAGGTGTCACCATAGTCCTGGGGGAGCAGGTGGGTTGTGAGTAAAATATAAAGTCACAAAAGCTTTGTCTACCCTGCTAAGAAAATGGTCAGCAAACCTCTGACCATGCAGCATGTTTACACTTATCAGCTAGACAAAAGCTCAGACAGGTAGGTTGGACAAGCAGATATCTCATAATAACAGTAACTTCCTATTGATTCCAACCTCCAAAAATGCTCACTCCCCCTGGGCTGGACTACCGTGGGAGAAAAGGGATGACAGAGAGGAGGAAACTGAAAAATGGCAAAGCATTTCAAGAGCTACCGCTTGTACCAAATCAATGTGCTAAATACAAACGAGTCTTATTTGTGCATTCAAGCCAGCCGTAAGGCTCCAGGCTACTTTTTGGATCTAATTTGCTGTGAGAATACATAAACTTTATGTAATTGAAATAAATTGACTGTTTTTCTTTAAAGACTGTACATAATCAGGCCTTTGACCAATTTATAAGGCTGGCCTCCATTTCCCATCATGTCCCCCCACAGCACAGTCAGTTTCTTTCCCTCTATATAATGAACAGGCCCAAATCTGCTCAGCTTCTCTGGTTTAACAGGGTAAGAACAGCAGGGAAAAGGAAGGAAGGAAGGAAAGAAGGAAAGAAGGGAGGGAGGGAGGAAGGAAGGGGGAAAGAAAAGGGTGTGAGGAAGGAAGGAAAGGAGGGAAAGAAAGAGGAAAAGAGGGAGAGAGGGAATGAGAAAGAGAGAAAGAAAGAAAGAAAGAAAGAAAGAAAGAAAGAAAGAAAGAAAGAAAGAAAGAAAGAAAAGGGAGTGAGGGATGGAGGAAAGAGGAAAGAGGAAAAGAGGGAGAGAGGGAAGGAGAAGGAAGGAAGGAAGGAAAGAAAGAAAGGAAGAAAAAGAAAGAAAGAAGAAAGGAAAGAGAGAGAAGGAAGGAGAGAACAAAGAAACCAAAAGAAAAAGCATTTCAAAAAGCAAAGCACCCAGGTAGCTATCACCATGTGCAAAACTAGAAGGGTGTAGAACATTCTTTTTTTTTTTAAATAATTTTTATTTTTATTTATTATTTATGGCTGTGTTGGGTCTTCGTTTCTGTGTGAGGGCTTTCTCTAGTTGCTGCAAGTGGGGGCCACTCTTCATCGCGGTGCGCGGGCCTCTCACTATCGCGGCCTCTCTTGTTGCGGAGCACAGGCTCCAGACGCGCAGGCTCAGTAATTGCGGCTCACGGGCCCAGTTGCTCTGCGGCATGTGGGATCTTCCCAGACCAGGGCACGAACACCGTGTCCCCTGCATTGGCAGGCAGATTCTCAACCACTGCGCCACCAGGGAAGCCCCAGGGTGTAGAACATTCTTACACTCATTTTCTGGTTTATACAATAGCCAACCATTATTTTTTAATTGCAAATGTGTGGGTGGCATAATCTTTTCCTTGTTTAGGGCCTTTTAAACTCATAATCAAGTCCTGTTCTGGCGAATTCAACCACCTGGAGCATGAGTGTATGAGGCACAGGTGTGATGATGAGCTGGCCCAAATGGCCACAGCCCTCAGCTGTATTTATCCATTGGTATTCAGTTTCCCCCCCACCACAATAACATTACCCACCAGGATGAAAGACTCTGCTTTTACTTACAAACTAATTTTATTGGATTTAGTTGCATTTGGTCGCACAACTTTATTTTTCCACTGGCTGTGTGGGGCTAAATAACTGACATGATTAAGTCTTCCATCGTTGACCAATTTCTTTGGGCATAATGAAGCCATCCCACATATACAGAAGAAGTGAGCAGGTATGTAATGAGCTGCTGTTTCCAGTCTCTCACTCTAACGACTGTGAGGATGCTGAGTAGCATCACCTGGATTCATTACTGGGCCTGCGTGACATATTAAAAAGGATAAAATGAACCATGAGAAGTGAATAACAAAATTAAGAAGACTTTATTGAGAAATACAAAATACTTGAATACATTTAAAATGTGTAAAAAAAATAAAATTAATTTAACCTTAAAATAAAATGTGTGTAGATTCATGGCAATACTGTGTAAATAACAGATTTTATTTTGTGGGTTTTACCTAACCACTTGTCTTCCAACCTTTCATTCATAGTATTTTATCCTTCTTTTTTTTTTTTTGCTTGTTGATTCATCTCCTCATTTGACATCACATGTTTTCACTAAAATTTCTTTGAGATATCAGTTTCCAAATACTAAGATGCATATGTGTAACTGAGCTTTGTATTGCATTGTGAAAGACTTCTACACTGTTGTTTGTTCTTGGCATATTGTCACATGTCTGTTGATAGAAGTACCGGAGTTCTATGGGAAACGTGGGTTCAACTCTGTGCCTTCAAATCACCAAAGAATTTGCAAACTGATGTTATCATTTTCTAGTATAGTATGCAATCTGGCTTTACACTCTCTTATTTCACACTTCCAGTAAGTTTTATCACCATATTTTCTATCAAATCAACGTACATAGTTGTTATGATCAACTATTTTAAAGACTGCCACGTCTATTTGTCACTGTGTAGACCATTACGATGGCTAAGATTCATGTCATATAAAAATGGGAGTATTGTGTCAATGGAGAAATGAAACCAAACTGTCAACCAGTTGAAACCAAACTGTCAAACTGTCAGTTAATTTATCTTTTACAACAAAATTGCCTTACAGCCAATTAGTTATGTAGCAAAAATGCTTGCAGCAAAGATATCTATGGCAAAGATGCTTATGACAAAAATACTGGACACATGGAAAGGTATGTGGATTTTATTTGAAGTGTGATGGGGAAGCACTAGAGGTTTTTAAGCATGGGGGGAAATGAGCTGGTTTAGCTATTTAAGAAATCCCTCTGGCTGCTCTGGGGAGAATGGATTGGAAGGGCCAGGAGTGGATGTGGAGTGGCTGTCACAATAATCCAAACACAAGATGTATTGGTCACTGATGGAGTTGAATGAACTTTTTGGGTTATGCCTCTATTAAACAGTTGATTTTATTTAGCTTCTCTTTGATCCTCTTGCTTCACTATCCAATTTCTCCTCACCCTATTCATTACCCAGTTCTGCAAGTGAGCCAGAACTTCTTTTTCTTGGCAAATCTGGCCAATGGAATGTGAGGGAATGTTGGAATAAGGGTGACTGAAAGAAGGAGGGAATGGATGGATGGATACATGGATGGATGGATGGATAGTTGTGATGGCCCATGTCATTCCTCTGTGGCCCCAATGCCCAGCAGAGATCCTTGATGCAAATCAGGTCCTCAATAAACAATGACTGAATGGATGAAGGAATAAGATGATAAATAAAAGTCAGTTTATCTCCAAAACAAACAAGCAATCATGGATCCTGTGGATTTCGTGATGAAGGGATTTTAAACTTTGAATTAGGGAGAATATCTATATTTCTTATAATGGATTGCAGAACAAGAATTTAGGAACAATCTTTGGATAAGGTGCGCTCCACTTGAAGAAAATAGTTTTGCTGTTTTTAGGAAGAATTGACTGAGAACAACAAACACATGTTTGTTGGTGATCATATGGCAAGCATGAAGACTTTGGATTAGTTGTAAATAAGTTCTCAATGTCCCAAACAATTCAGGAACGCCCTTCTAAAGTTTTCTCCACCTCAGTGAGCTGGACCACCTTCCACCCAGTTTCCCAAGCCAGAAAACTGGCAGTTATTCTAGACTCCCTTCTCTCCCTCACTTACTGCATCCAATAAATCTCCAAGTCCCATCAATTGTACCTCTTAAACATCTCTCTGATCTACCCACTTCTCACCATGGCCATTGATACCACCTTATTCCAGGCTGCTATTATCTCTTGCCTAGACTTCTGCGAATGCCTTCTAATTGATCTCTCTGCTTCCACTCTTGTACCTCTACAATCCATTCTCCACCTAGAAAAGTGATCTTTTTATTTTTTAAGAATAATTCAGATAATTTCTTTCCCATACTTAAAATCCTCCAACGACTTCCTCGAATGTGTAACTCTCCAGCTTCGTCTCACATCTGTCTCCTCTCTTGCATTCTATTCTCCTGCTATATTAGAATTCTTTCAGATTCGTTTTCTGGAATCTGGGCCTTCAAATGCTTGGTGTATTCTGTCTAATGTGCTATTGCCTCTCCCCACTTCTTCTACTGCTCAGGAGGGGTTACTAATCTTAGAAGAGACAGTCCAAAGGAGTAAGACAGGCAGAAACTCTCAATCTCTACCCCCACTACCAGTCAGGTATCTAAAAGCAGCAGTTTTTCTTCTTGGCCTGAAGTCAGGCAAGGCAAGAAGGGGAGGAAAAGGATGGTTGTACCATTCAAGTCCATCTAGGACCATCTGGTCTCTTCTCACCTAATTTTACTTCTCTTCCTGGTTCTGTAATAGGACTAGAGGTCAATGTGAGCCAAAATAGTAACCTCTCATGTCAATGTAAGTTGTAGCTATAAGTAAGGGGACAGCATTGTCTAAGATGATTTATTTCTGACCAACCATTTCAGCCAGAGCACTGGAGAATGCAGATCTGGACCAAAGGCATGCAGGAAAATACAAGCACCATCAATATTCTGTATGGTTTCAAAGGCCATGCTAGGGCTGGAGCCACTTCCGATAACACAGTTTAAAGCAATACACACTCCCCAAGTCTCCCTGGTAATCCAGTTGCCTTGGAAACACAATGATGCTAGGAATGACACACACAGCTAATGGTTGCTGCTTACCCTTATTGAATGAAAAGCTTCACTCATCAGGGTTTTGAAAATTCTGGTCGCTTTTTAATCTTTATCCTTCTGCCTGGTAATTCTATTCTCATGCCAAGAGCCAGCAGCAGCCCCGCGTCCATCCCTAACTGATGCAGAGACTTTTTCTGGTCTTGGATTTTGCTACTCTCTAATTGGCTATTAACTTTTGACCCCAGGCTGCGGTTTGCAGCACACCAGGAGACAAACAAATTAAAAGTGTAGAGCCCATGAACGTTTTCCCTTATCGGTCCCATCCAAAAGCAGACTGAGTTAAGAGCCTGACGTATGTGCAGAAAGCCCTTCTCTTCTCACAAATAATGCTCACTGACTTGTGAACTTGCCAAGGGATAAAGGAATGAAGCGTAGGTATCTTTTCTGTAGCCTCTACCTTCCCCCTCCAATCCCATCCCCAAGACAAACAGGTGTGGTCCACGACCTGACTTTGACACTGAAACACCAAATGTAGAGGGTGAATGTACACTTTCACTATCCCCTCATGATCAAAATGCACCCCAAATGTGTAAGCCCTCCTTTTTTGCCTCATCCTCAACAGCGTTCATCTGAGCATTGGCTCTGGCTTGACGTTTAACAGGACTAAAGCCTTGGAACCTTGTAGGAACTAAATCCAGGAGTGATGTTCTAAAATTATGAGAAGAAAGCCTAAAGGCAGGAGTGGAGAGAAGGCAGGGATCAGGAGGCAAGGCTGGGCTTTTGGTTGGTGGGTTAGCAAACACATTAAAATGTATCATCCTTTGGCCACCCGCTACACATGTCCCACACTTTGCTTGCACATTTACACTGCTTCCTCTACCACTTTTTCATCATAGTCCTAAACACGGCTGTATGGTTAAGACGTTTGGTTTCTGGAGGTAGATCTCCAGGGGGCAATATACCAGCCTTATCATCCCTTTGTGACTTTGGGCAAGTTTTGTGACTTTGGGCAAGTTACTTAACCTCTCTGGGCTTCAGTTTCTTCATTATGTGTAATAGCACCCTGCCTAATGGCATTGTAAGGATTAAATGAGATAATGCATGTAAAGCACTTAGAATACAGCCTGACTCTTAGCGTGCCAAAAACGTGGTCTATTACTATTGTTTTTATTATGAAAACAGATGTTGAAAAGGAACCACTAACCTGAACTGCAGTTACACTTGCTCAGGTATGTCTGACTACTCAGCTTCTGAACATTCTGCCCACTGTAGAACCTTCTTTGTCCCCCAGCTACTGCAGCTACACATTTGCCCCTCCCCCTAGAAATCCTCTCTAGCTGAGACCCCCCAGACATCCAGGCTACTTCTAATCCCAACTCAATAACTCCAGCCCCACCTTGAAACAGTGCCACTCTTGTGCAAGGTAGAAAATAAGGAACTACATATTAAAGGATTTCAGAGATGACGTCAATCTTTACTAGGAGAAAAATGTTTCAGCCAAAGTCTTTTTATATGCAGTTATATATTGCATTACACAAGCTATACTGCCTGGGCCGTAGCCATTGCCACATACTTTCTACATTACCCTTTAACCAGAGCATAGCAATGTACTAAACTTTCTGGATCATTCTCCATTTCTGTTATTCCTGAGTTTGATCCCAGTAGTACTTGATATTAGTAATCTTCATTAAGTTTTCCTTTTAAAAATAGCCTATAACCTTTCATGTGTAATTTGCTATTTTACTTATTTTCTATCTCTTTCCAGAAAGTTACCATTACCTTTTAGCATTTTCAGATGGCCTGTGGACTTATTATTTTTGACCCTCAGAGTCAAGTCAATATGGAAATATTCTTTTAATGAATATCTACTGAGTACTCTATGTCAGAATATTCCATATTATACTGCAGTAACAAACAATGCCCTGCAAACTTAGTGGCTTACTTTAAACAAAGATTTATTTCCTATTCACACTGCATATTAATTGCTAGAAGGCTAGAAGCCTGATCCATGTCTCTTCACTCTAGGAAGTAAACTGACATATTAGCCATCAACTTGGATGCTGCTGGTCACTGTGACAGAGGGAAGAAGAACTCCTCCAGAGCATTTTACACTGGAGGTTAGATGCTCTCTGTGGGAGTAACATGCAACTTTCACTCAAAACTCTTTGGTCAGAACTATTAACATGGCCATACTCAACTGTTAAAGGGCCAAGAAATGTATTCCTACCATGTGTCCTGAACAGAGAGCTAGAAGCTGGTGAACAGCATTAATGAGTACCATGAGTGCTTACCATATGCCAAACACTGTGTCAGAGATGGGGATACATAAGTGAACAGTATGGATAAGGTCCCTGCTTTCACAGAGCTCACTTCTTTGTGTGTGTATGTGTGTGTGGGAGGGGCATAACTGACATTGAAAATTAACTGCAAATGTGATGAGGGTTATGGAGGGAAGGTACAGGATGCTATGGTGTGTATAACAGTGGAGTTAATCTGGTCTCAGGGGAAAAAGGAGCCCTCCCAACCAACCCTAGGGAATTTACAGTGAGCCTAGACAGAGGAACTGGCTTTATCAGGGTGTGGATGTGTTCTCAACTTGCTCATGCTTGCCAGGTTTTGGCTCCTTGCTGGAGGATCAAACTGAGGAGATTTGAGTTTTCACTCTTGGTGTTAATCCTTACCACTCTGACTCCATTCACATCCAGCAGGGTTGCTTCCACTGTAGTACTAATTTGCTCCAGTGGGCACTGGGCACACATATCATGACAGTGGGTACAGTATGAACTGCAAACCGGAAGATGTGGATCCACTCACAAGCTATATGACCATGAACAAGTCATTTCACCTCTGAAGCCTCAGTATTTTCATTCATTAAATGAGGATAATAAATAGTCCCTATCAGCCAGTCCAATATCTTCACATTGTCTGACCATGGCCAGGTTCATATGCATAGCCTTTGCATAGAGAATTTCACCTTAGGAGTAGGTTGACTGCCTTAATGGAAATGTCTGCAAGCACCTACCCAAGGGGTTCTCAACAGAGGATGATGCAGCCCCCTAAGAGGCATTTTTAAATGGTGGGGTGTTTTTGGTTGTCATAATGCCTGAAGGGATAAGACTAGAATTTGGGAAGCTGAACACCCTGCTATGTGAAGGATCGTCCCACACAACAAAGAATCCTTCCATCCAAAGTCTCAGTAGTGACCTGTTTGGGAAAATTGTACACCGCATTTTACAGCAATGTGCTAGTGAATGTGGGAGCTGACCTCCTACTATCCTGCTAGGCATGCCTCCCAACTACTTCAGGAAAGGATTCTGCCTGAAATTTCCAGAGCATCCATGCAGCTCTTAATGACTTGGCTTGAAGATTGTAGTAATCAGGATAAGCTAAGTTTTGCTGAAGAAACAAACAACTTCAAATTTTCAATGGCTTAAAACAACCAAGTTTTATTTCTCACTCACATTACATGCACATCAGTTGAAAGGCTGCCCTGTTCTTTAAAATCATTCCAGGTCCCAGTGTAGAAGTAAGCAGATAAATGAACAAGGAAAAGATCAAGTGGAGCTAACTGCCCTCTACAGAATCAGAACAGTTTGAAGAGGAGCTGAGGAAGCTAACTTTAAATCTGACCTTCACGAACGGCTTCCCTAAGGAGAAGCCTCTTGAGCAGGATGACCCAGACAGAGTAAACAGCAAATGCATTGTCCTTGCGAGACTGAGGAGCAGCAAGGACGCTGGGGTCACAGGAGAGGAACGGGGGGGAGGGAGGAGGGCAGCAAAACATTGGGGTCCAGAGCATAGAGGGCCTTGCAGGCCACCATAAGGACTTGGGCGCTTACTCTGAATGAAATGGGGCCATTGTAGGACTTTAGGCAGAGAAGGGATGTGATCTGACTTGTGTTTTTAAAAGATCACTCTAGTTGCTGTGTGAGACTAGAGTGTGGCAGTGGTCCGGGGAAAGCCCTCTTTGCACTCTGCTTACCAGAGAGAGATGAATAGGACATGGTCAGACTTTAGCTCTGCTTCAGTCATGTGAGTGGCTGAGCAGCTGGGAGAAGGCTCTTTTAATACAGAGAGACACCTTTACTTATTTATTTGTCTATTGTTCTTCTCTTTCTCCAAACTCTTTTATTGGCCCCGGAGTGAAAGAGGACAGGGGAGATGACATCTAACCTTCCCAGAGAAGCCTTAAACATGACTCTCAAGATTGTGGAGCTAGGCAGCAGAGAGGCCACCTGATGTGATCGAGGCTGCAGCTCTGGCCTCTAACTCTGCTCTGCCATGCTTTGCTGTCGGACCCTGGACTAGTTCTTGCCCCTCTGAAAATCCATTTTGTCATCCCGGTCCTGATTGTGGGGTTGAATAAGTTTTGTACTTGGCAGGACAATGCCCTGTGCCATGTCTGTACCACCACTGGTGATTGGGTTTCCTGCTTCTTTTCTCCCAGCCTCAGTATGTTTGGGCAACTTAGGTGCTCCTAGGATCTGGGCCCTGATGGAGCTGAGGCCACCCTAGAGACTATAGCAGTCTGTAGCATCGGATTTTCTGGTAACTCTTCCTCCCAGAGAAGACTGACTTGGAGACCAAAAATAGCTACAGGCTATTAACAAGGCTTAAAATGCTAATTTATAATAATAGCAGGTGATATTTACTGACTGCTCACTGTGTCCCAGACACTGTGTTAAGTGCTCATAAACCAGAGCTTCAATACCAAAATTAATACATGAAATGAAATATAGTGGAAATACCTGGAAGAACAAATTAGAGAAAATTAAATGAAAATGATTGTCCATGAACTGTGTTCCATCCATCTGGAACCATTCATTCTATGATCATTTCCTTGGTGCCAACTCTGGGCAAGGCATCTTGGATATCATCCTTGTACTCACAGCTTCACTGGAAACTTTTAGAAGTTGTGCCCTGGCATGTTGGAGTCAAGTTATTCAGGTTATTCCTGTCTGGCCCTGTGTCCTGGTCACGAACCAGCCTTAGTCTCTCCCAAAGGTCTCTGCCCACTTGCCACCTTCCCAAACTTATTTGCTCCCTAAAATTGGATGATACTAAAATCACCCAGCAAGGCATTGGAAAATCACAGGTGTCCTGCCCTTGCGCACTACTGCTACCCCAGCCATCCATTTCCCTTTAGGGACTGGCAGAGAAAGGTCATACTTCAGTTTTTCCCAAGCACTCAGACATGGGATAGTGCTTCTGGGCAGATTCCTGAGAAGTGGTGCAAATCCTGAGGTCCAGATTAATTTGAAGGGCCCAGGCAGAAAGTGGTAAGGCAGCAGCCATCATTGTGCACAGGAGGATGAGGGGCAGGTGAGGAGCACACTGGTCCGGCTGCAGATGGAAAACAGACCTGCCTGTGACACCGCCCTCTCCCACTGCCACCACAGCCCTCTCCTACTGAAAGAAAGCTTCTTTCAAGGCTCCCCAATCTTCCTTCAAGTTTCGCCACTATGGAGAAAGAGTAGCTGACATTAAAAGTTTCTATGACAGAAAGAACCAGAGCAAGGGAGAAATTAGTAGTTGATGAGTTCAGAGGCTGGAAAGAATAGAAAAGACTGGTTTTAAATAGGTCGTATGTTGAGTGTCAGTGGTGGTTAATGAAGTCGTTTATTGAGCTGCATGCTAATCATCTATGGCCAAGGCCAGCCCGTGGCAATGTTTCCCACTGGGAAGGGGCGCTCTGAGCAGCCTCTTGGGGGACAGGATCCCACCTACCAGGGCCCGGGGGCCCTAACTCTCTGTTGAGTCATTCCCAACAGAGGACTTCCCGGGCTTCTTCCCCGGTCCCCACTACCCATAGGACCATGGCTAGTATGGAGAAAGTCTGACCCTATAGTTGCTGCTTCTGAACTACCCCCACTGGGATGGATGCAGTGGAAGATCAGCCCAGATGGGGTAAAGGTAAGAACACCAAGCCAGAAGTCTGAAGTGGGGTCAAATTTGATTTCATTCCTGACTGGCTCTGTGGCTTTGGACCAGTCCCTGACCCATATTGAAGCTTTAATGCCTTTACTGGTACAGTAGGAGTGATACATGAGGTGGAATCTGAGGGCCTGCCCATTCTACATCTGGGATGCCAGGACGCTTGGAGTTTGGGGCTTCCTTATCCTCTTTGCCACATGCCACCCACACCCATCCCCAACACAAGAAGGCTCAGATGGACTGGCTTCTAGGCCTTCGCAGATAAAGTCCCCCGAGTGGGTTCCCATCAACCAATCAACAATTCTACAAAGGCCCGAGGGAAAGCATTTAATTCTAGCAAAAGGGGTTTGATCTTTCCATTACTGAGTCCTGCTAATTGCCCCCAAAGGCCTGTAAAAGCTGCTAAAATCATCCTATTACTTTCGGGTGTTTTGCCAACAAGAAAATGAACAAAATTGTTGCTTTTGCTCTGCAGGCTATTTAACTGAAGTTACTCCCCAGCAGAGACAGGATCGGGACTGGGGCCAGCTTGGGAGCCTCGTGGGGTTTCACATTTGATGAGGCTTTCGGAATTAGGTGTGGCCATCCGTGTGGCAAGGCACCCACTTTGCCCTACCGGGTAGAGCAGCCACATCCCCACCTGAGTTTGCACGGGCGGTGCCCGCAGCAGACCAGATTAGAAGCTGAAGATTTAACGCGGGCCCTTTCTTTCCTGGCAGCTGTGCCTCACAGACACCTTGCACTCCAATGTGGCAAACCTGACCCCATCAGCTCACCCCCACTCTTCTGCTCCTCCAGGACTTCCCATCTCAGGAGCGGTGCTTTCTTTCTCTTAGGAGATTCATTGGAGGCATCCTGGGAACCACCTTCCTTCTGACTCTCTTTTGTATTTGGGGAACAAACCCTATCCATTCACTCTCTTTCAGTATGTCTTCAATGTGCCCTCTCTTTTTCAACCCCACTGCCGGCGCTTCAGATCAGACCCTCCTCAACTCTTGCTGAAAGCCTTAGAATAGAACTCTATTTTCTCTGCAAATGATCTTTCTCTAGACTGTCTTTTTCAAAAGACAGGTCTTCGTGATTGTCACAGGACTGCCTACCCCCATGCAGTTCAAACAACTTCCTTGGCTCCAGGGCACATGCTGAATAACACACTTGACAATGTAGCTGTCAGATCTCCGAGGATAGTCCTATCAGGGCTGTTGCCCCTCCTTCCTTCCCACTTCTTTACCCTCAAACACCTCAAAATTCATCCTGCTGCCTGAGCAGACTCTGCTCCATATCACATTTTTCTCTTGCTTACACAGTCCTCTCTGCCTGGAGTACCCTGAGTCTGATCTCCACCCGTCTAAAGAATTACTTCTCGAAAGACTCAGCTCAAATGCTACCTCCTCCACGATACCTTGGATTGCAGTTGGATACCTGTTGGATTGCAGTCCCTTTGGTTATTTGGCTACCAGGGTAATTTGTAGCTCAGAGAGCCTATCACTAATTTCTATATAATAGCTGATCACAGATCAACCTGTGCCTCCAAATTTCCAACATCAATAGGGCAAGGACCAGGTGTGACCTATGGCCATGTGCCCAGTAGAGCAGCTAATAGACACTCTGCAAATGTCTGTGGCATTGAAGCAAACCAAAATACTCCAGACAAGACCCAAGACCACATCCTTTTACCCTAGGCTGTTTCAACTTGGGACCAGCTCCTGGGATATAAGAGTAACAAGTAGGCAGGTGCAGGCTTGGAAGCCACATAATGTGCAGGATAGTTTGCCAAATCTTTGCCCAGTCAGTCTATTTACACAGGTAGTTGGACCCTGCTTACAGATGAAGTTGTAGTGTGGGTAGAGAATTACTCATCCATTCAAGACACAGCCGGGGTTCTTCCAGACCAGAGAGCTGTGCTTGGCAGGGGTACAAATAGCTTCAATTTCCAGATCTTTAACAACTCGGCCTGAGTAATAACTTAGACCTGCCTCACAGCTGCTTGCAGTGAGGTCCCAAAAGCCTCAAGCTTTATGCCTGGGATGAGACTTGTCCTCAGAATTAAACCTAAATCCTCAAAGCTCCAGACAGGGGCCTGATGAATAGGCTAAGCCTTGGGACTCCTTGGGAAAGAGAGAACATTGCTGAGCCTGAGCCGAAGGCCCAACTAAATGAGGCAGAGAAGCCCTGGGTGGGCTTTGGGTCTACTTGTTGCTTCTTGGAGAGCCTGTGGTGGTAGCGTAAAGGTGGCACAGTTCAGATTGCCACATTAAAGGGGCCACAGCAAGCACAGCTGGGTCTCAACTTCCTGCTGAGGGTTTTTGGGCCCTTGTTCTTTAAAGAGCAGTGGTATTTTTCAATGTCTATAGGCATCTAGGTGAATTACAAGACAGAAATCAAAGTAAACCATAAGAAAAATATTTCTAGTCCCAGAGACCTGACTTCTGCTCTGCTACTGCACAAAACTAAAAGACCAAGAGACTCGGGTCATGTCCCTAGCAACTGCTCAGTAATAACTGAGAGACTGAAGAATGCATGCTCACTCCCACGAAGGCAGAATTAAATCCATCCTATTAGATGGCCTGTAGTATCCTCTATATGTTCAAAATCAAATTCATCTTCTCCTTCCAAACTTTCTGCTCCACAGTCTCCCTCATATCAGAGAATGACAACATTCAACCAGTTATTAAAGCTAGTAACTTCTGATTCCAGTATGACTCCTCACTCATCCTCCTATTTTTCATCTATCCCATCATCAGTTACTTTTGATTCTACCTCCCAAATCCCTCTCTAATATATCAGCTTCTCCTTTACTTCACCATTACCACCCTAGTCCAAGCAGACATCAACTCTGGATTAAAGTATAGCATTATCCTCCCTAACTGGCCTTATTGCCTTTACTCTTATTCCATAAAACCCATTCTCCCCTCAGGAGCCTGTGTGAAATTTCTAAAGCACACACTTATCACTCCCCCGCTTAACACACTTCATGGGCTCTGCAGGGCCCTGAAGTCCTAAATTCTGGCCATGACCTACAAAACAGTCTTACACAGGGTTGCTTAAAAAAACATACCTTAAGGCGAAGTTTGCATCCTAAGATTTTATTTAGAATTGCAGTCACAGGACAGCAGGAGTGAAGGAAAAAGTAAACTGAGGTAAGAAAGGAGTGAAAGCAAATAGCAAGTGGTAAATTATGGAGCTGGCCAGAGTTTCAAAAGAAATTTCGTTGGTTGTTCAGTCACATTGGACACCCACGGACAGGTGGAATGGAATGGAACCACCTTGCCTCAAAACAGTCCACCCTATCTTCCGTTGCTTATTGTTGAAAATCCAACTCAGAAGTTATTACCTCACCTGTAATTCCAAGTGGTGTTATCGGGCCCCTCAGGCATCTCTCACTTATGGAAGTGAGATCCCATGTTCAATGAGGCAGTTCCTCTGAGTCTAGAATCTTCTACTGGGTCCAGTTGTATCAGGCCTTGGTAGCACCACAGTGGACTCAATGGAGATATAATGGAATCTAGCCCTTACCCTGGAAGAGGGGGTGACTGAAACAGCTGGCAATTCTAGGTGATATGGCAATAGCAGTGGCAAATGGGGCTTTTCATTAAGAAAATGACTTTGTGTCTTGAAGGCATGTGGGGCTGAGTAAAGCTAGGGTGGCAAATAGCTTGAATCTAAAACAGAGAGCCCGATTAGACCAGCTTCATCTGGCGACATGCTCCTTTCTTTCTGCAATTCAGCCACACTGAACTTCTATAATCCTCTAGAATGGTATTGTTCAAATATATATGTGGCTACTTCAATGTAAATTTAATTTTAAATGAAATTTTAATTTTACATAAAATTGAGACTCCACTTCTGGCCAGGATAATGTAGCAAGGACTGGATTTATCCTCCTGCTTGAGAAACAAAAATATGTGAAGCAACAGTTTTCAAAGTACTGTACATCACCCAACAAAGGACAGAGATTCCACAGAAAACAGGAAACAAATGTGCTGAGCACTATGATTGTCCCAGCTTACTGCCTTGGAAGAGTTCTCAAGCTGTGATGCAAGGAGGGGGAACCCAGGCAGAGCCTGACAGTATCCCTGAGTTGAGGAGACAGAACTGAGTCTAGGAGGACAATGGCACTCGAGTTCAAATGCAGAATATTGGAGAGGAGAGAGATGCAATGAGGGGGAACCCAGGCAGAGCCTGACAGTATCCCTGAGTTGAGGAGACAGAACTGAGTCTAGGAGGACAATGGCACTCGAGTTCAAATGCAGAATATTGGAGAGGAGAGAGATGTATAGAGAAAGAACTCCAGAGATCTGCAGAGAATCCCCCTCAAGTATTCAGCTGAGTACTGATCAGCACATGCATGTGAGGAAACTATTCAAGGCTGGGGAAAGCAAGGATGAAAGTGAAGAACACAGCACTCACACAGAAACTGGCATAGGACTTGCTCCCATAAGTCAACTGGACACACTCATAATTCAGCTAGCATTGGGGAAGGTACACAGTAAAGTGTTGCTTCAGGACTGAGCAATTATTAGCTCTAGACTGAGCAATGCCTCCCTCCCAGAAAGTAAATATTAAAAGTAAGACCCCGAAGAATAAAACTGTTTCTAATTAACTTGACTGCATCCTGGAATAAAGCTCAAGAACATTTATAGGAATACAAAAATATCTAGCACCTGACCAGGTAAAATTCAAAATATCTAGTTCCAAACAAACATTAGCAGGCATACAATAAGCCAGGAAAATATAAACAACAACAAATAAATCAATCAGTTGAAACAAAGCCATAACTGACACAGATGTCAGAATTAGCAGACAAGAACATTAAAACAATGGTTATAATTGTGTTCCATGTGGTAAAAAAAAAGTAAGTAGAGACATAGAGATATAAAAAGACACAAATCAAACATCTACAGAAGAAAACTACAGTGTATGAGATTTTAAAAATTTACTGGATGAGATTAACAGAAGATTAGATATTGCAGAAAAAATATAAGTGACCTCAAAGACACAGCAACAGAAACCATCTAAAATGGAAAGTTGAGAGAAAAGTGATTTTTTTAAAATAGCAGAGCATCACTGAGCTATAGAACATCTTCCAGTGGCCTAATAAACATATCACTAAAATCTCTGAAAAAGAGGGGGCAGAAAAATTGTGTAACACAATAATGGTCAATTTTTTTTCAAATTTGATGAAAACCATAAACCAAAAAAACATAGCAAACACCAACCACAAGAAACATGAAGAACACTACACTACATTTGTCTACACATCATAGACAAATTCTGAAAACCAGTGATAATGAGAAAATCTTGAAAGGAGACAGAAAAAAGAGACATGTATCAATTTACATTCCCACCAACAGTGCAGGAGGGTTCCCTTTTCTCCACACCCTCTCCAGCATTTATTGTTTGTAGATTTTTTGATGATGGCCATTCTGACCGGTGTGAGGTGATACCTCATTGTAGTTTTGATTTGCATTTCTCTAATGATTAGTGATGTTGAGCATCCTTTCATGTGTTTGTTGGTAATCTGTATACCTTCTTTGGAGAAATGTCTATTTAGTTCTTCGGCCCATTTTTTGATTGGGTTGTTTGTTTTTTTGACATTGAGTTGCATGAGCCACTTGTAAATTTTGGAGATTAATCCTTTGTCAGTTGCTTCATTTGCAAATATTTTCTCCCATTCTGAGGGTTGTCTTTTCATCTTGTTTATGGTTTCCTTTGCTGTGCAAAAGCTTTGAAGTTTCATTAGGTCCCATTTGTTTATTTTTGTTTTTATTTCCATTTCTCTTTTTCTCAGAAAGGATCTTGTCATAGAGTGTTCTGCCTATGTTTTCCTCTAAGAGTTTTATAGTGTCTGGTCTTACATTTAGGTCTTTAATCCATTTTGAGTTTATTTTTGTGTATGGTGTTAGAGAGTATTCTAATTTCTTTCTTTTACATGTAGCTGTGCAGTTTTCCCAGCACCATTTATTGAAGAGGCTGTCTTTTCTCCATTGTAAACTAAAAATAGAATTACCATACGACCCAGCAATCCCACTACTGGGCATATACCCTGAGAAAACCATAATTCAAAAAGACACATGCACCCCAATGTTCATTGCAACACTATTTACAATAGCCAGGACATGGAAGCAACCTAATGTCCATCGACAGACGAATGGATAAAGAAGATGTGGCACATATATACAATGGAATATTACTCAGCCATAAAAAGAAACGAAATTGAGTTATTTGTAGTGAGGTGGATGGACCTAGAGTCTGTCATACAGAGTGAAGTAAGTCAGAAAGAGAAAAACAAATACCGTATGCTAGCACATATATATGGAATCTAAAAAAAAAGAAGGTTCTGAAGAACCTAAGGGCAGGACAGGAATAAAGACACAGACGTAGAGAATGGACTTGAGGACATGGGGAAGGGGAAGGGTAAGCTGGGACGAAGTGAGAGAGTGGCATGGACATATATGCACTACCAAGTGTAAAATAGATAGCTAGTGGGAAGCAGCTGCATAGCACAGGGAGATCAGCTCGGTGCTTTGTGACCACCTAGAGGGGTGGGATAGAGAGGGTGGGAGGGAGATGCAAGAGGGAGGGGATATGGGGATATATGTATATGTATAGCTGATTTACTTTGTTATAAAGCAGAAACTAACACACCATTGTAAAGCAATTATACTCCAATAAAGATGTTAAAAAAAAAGCATTGAAAGAAAAATAAAACTGTCAACCTAAAGCTCCATATCCAGGAAATGTAGCAGTCAAAAATAAAATGATATAAAAGCTTTTTCAGGCATACAAAAGGTGAAAGATATCACCACCAGGAGATCCTCCCTACAAGCTGTTACAGAAAGGAAACAGAAAGATGGAAAATGATAACAGATAGAAATGTGACTATAAATGATGGAGAGCGCCAAAAATGGTGACTGTGTGGATAAATATATGTGATTCTTTTTCTTATTATTTAAAACTTTTTGAAATAATCACAGCTTAAGCAAAAATAATAAAGTAATGTGTAATTTATAATATATGTAGAAGTAAAATGTGTGTCAATAATAGCAAAAAGACTGGGAAGGGGCAAATGGAAGTATACTTGTAAGGCTCTTATAGTATCTGTGAAATGATATGGTATTCCTTGAAGGTGGACTACAATAAGTTAAAGATGTTTACTAGAAACCCTAAACGACCACCAAAATAACAAAACAAAAGTTATAGCGGGGGCTTCCCTGGTGGCGCAGTGGTTGAGAATCTGCCTGCTAATGCAGGGGACACGGGTTCGAGCCCTGGTCTGGGAAGATCCCACATGCCACGGAGCAGCTGGGCCCGTGAGCCACAGTTGCTGAGCCTGCGCGTCTGGAGCCTGTGCCCCGCGACAGGAGGGGCCGCGATAGAGAAAGGCCCGCGCACCGCGATGAAGAGCGGTCCCCGCACCGCGATGAAGAGTGGCCCCCGCTTGCCGCAACTGGAGAGGGCCCTCGCACGAACCGAAGACCCAACACAGCCAAAAATAAATAAATAAATAAATAAATAAATAAATAAATAAAATCAAGTAAAAAAAAAACTTAAAAAAAAAAAAATAAAAAAATAAAAAAAAAAGTTATAGCTAAGAAATCAAAAAGTAAATAAAATAGAATTATAAAAATATACAGTTTATTCAAAAGAAGGAAGAAAAAAAGGACAATGGGATCAAAAAACATATGGGACAAATGGAAAACAAACATCAAGGTGATAGATTTAAACCTAACCATATCAATGATCCCATTAAGTGCAATGGTTCAAATTGACAAAAAGCAGAGATTTTTAGACTGTATAAAGAGGCAAGACCCAATTCTATGCTGCCTACAGGAAAGACATTTTAAATACAAAGACACAAATAGCTAAAAAGTAAAAAGATGGAAAAGATAAACCATACTAACACTATTAGAAAGAAAGCTGAAGTGGCTATATTAATGTCAGACAAGGTAAATTTCAGAGTAAAGAATATTACCAGGGATAAATAAGGTCATTTAATAATGATCAAGAGGTCAATTCATCAAGAGACTATAAAATTCATAACATTTATGTAATTCACAACTGATCTTCGAAACATTAAAAAAAGGCAGAATTGCAAGAGAAAAGGACACATGTACAATTACATTCAGAAATGTTGATACCTTGCTCGCAATAAACAGAAAATCAGTTAAGGATACAGAAGAATTGAACAACACTATCAACCAATGTGACCTAATCGACATTTATAGAACACTTTACACACAACAGTGGAATACAGATCTTGCTTTAAGATCTGGAACAAAATAAGAAGTCCACTTTCATCACTTCTACTTAAGAGTGTACTAGAGACTCTAGCCAGCACAGTAAGCCCCTCCTCAAAAAAAAAAAAAGAAAAGAAAAAGAAAAAGAAAGAGAAATAGAAGCATATAGGTTGAAAAAGAAAAAAACTTTTTATTTACAAATGACATCAATGTCTACATAGAAAATCTGACTGAATCTAAAAAACAATTTCTAAAACTATATGACTTTGGTAAACGTTGTAGTCAGAATAACAGTCCCCTAGAGATGCCCAAGTCCCAATCCTTGGAACCTGTGGATATGTAATACCTTATATGGCAAAAAGGACTTGGTGGATGTGATTAAGTTAAAGATCGTGAGATGGAAATATTATTCTGGATTATCTGGGTGGGCCCAATATAATAACAAGAGTACTTATAATAAGGAGCAGAAGGGGCAGAGTCAGAGAGAGAGAGAGAGAGGAAGAGGTTGGCAGATGCTATACTGGTAGCTTTGAAGTAGAAAAATGGGGCTATGAACAAATGAAAGCAGGCATCCTCTGGAAGGTGGAAAAGAAAAAGAACAAAGCCCTGAGGACACCTTGATTTTAGCCCACTGAGACTGATTTTGGACTTCTAATCTTCAGAATATCTTCAGAATTGTGAGATGAATAAATTTGTGTTGTTTTAAGCTACGGAGTTTGTGAGAATTTATTACAGCAGTCATAGGAAATGAATACAGCAAGTTTGCAGGATAAGATCAATATACAAAAATCAATTGCAGATCTATATACTGTCAATAAAGAAGTTGAAATAAGAAAAAAATTACATTTATAATAGCTTCATAACTATGAAACAGAAATGTCTGACCAAAAAAGCAAAACAAAACCCATAAAACACTTATACACTGAAATTCACAAACCATTGCTGAGAAAATGAAAAAAATATAACAAAGTAAATAGAGAAATATACTGTGTTGCTGGGTCAGAAGACTCGATATTGTTAAAATGTTAACTCCCCATATTTTTATATGGATTCAATGCAATTCCAAATAAAAATCATAAACAGAATGTTTTGTAGAAATATGAAATCTAATGTTAAAATTGACCTGGAAATACATACAACTTTGAATAGCCAAAAGAACTCTGAAAAAGGAACAGGGGCTGACATGGGTTCCTTGAGAAGAAAATGTTATTTACAGTTGTTGGGGCCCCCTAAGTGGGACTTACATCAGTGGATGCACACAGGTTGACAATGCCTCCAACACGTCCCCTTGGATTGTTAGTATGCCTTAGAGTCCCCAGTTCAGTTTCAATTAGCACTCTCAGTCCTATTTCTACTCCACAGCCATGCTAACCTATAGGGTGGCCTGTGTTAAGCACCCTTTGAAGGATAGCAGGAGAGGAGGACAGGTTCTCCAAGGCTGCTGTGGTTTGTGCTATGATTATTTAAAAGTAAAACTCTTCAAGAACCAGCTTTTCAGAAGAACAGCATACATCTTACTTCTGAGGAAATGGCAGAAAAGGCCCTTTGGGAAGTGTCCCCCATTTCCCTAGCATACTATCCAAAGGAACAAACAGAGAGTGGGATATACGCGTGGGAGGAGGCATGTGTTATCCTACTCTGCCCTTTCAGATATATTGCCAATTTAGTGTCCGCCTGTGTAACTATATCTGCATAGCTTGAGAAGGGCTGGATTGATTGCCACACAATTTAAGGAAAGTTTGGAAGATATATGACTTAAGTTGTAGGCCCCATAGAATGCATGAAAATCACTTTGGGGTGGCCATCAGGACAGAGCATCTAGTGATTCAAAGAGACTTTGCACAAAGACATCCGTGAATGTCCCCAAATATGATCCCCCAGGGGAAAATCCCTAGGGTGGAAATTTTGTCTTATTATAAGTGATGGTTTTCTGCCCAGCCATGGTGTGGCTCTACCCCAGTGATGGATGAATGAGTCTGAGTGACACCAGGATGGCCAAGAGGTCCATACCTAACAACTACAGGGCCACTTGTTGGTCATGTGCTATCTGTCCTGGAGAGCCCTCTGCTCCTCTGCTCCTGACCTCAGTCTTGCTATGACAGCATCATTATCCCAACTTGAAAAATAATTCCTCTGCAAAAAGAACCCTCAAACCTAGATTAGGCTGAGCCCAAAAAAGGGCAGGGTCAAAAGGGCTGGGGTCCAGATTAGCCTGGCTTCAAGTCTCACTTATATTTTTATATCTGGTTTGTGAGACTGACCTGGCCTGGAACCCTCACTGTGGCAGGCAGAAATATCTGGCTGGTTTGTCAGTTTCCTAGAGTCCAGCCCGACATCTGACACAGAGCAGTTTCACTCTTTAATGAGTGAATAAGTTGCGGTTTCCTCATCTGTACAATAGCATAATGATTCCTGAGATGCCTACCTCACAGAGCTGTTATGTTCTGATGTCTGTGCAGTAGTAATACTGAAGAAAAGGTGTCCTCATAATTGTAATTTTTACACCTACTGCGCCCAATATAAAGCCTTTATCAACACTGAGCACAGAATAGTCATTTAATGAATTCTTGTTACTACACATCCACTAGAAAGGCTACTAAAAACCTATTAAAAAGACTGATAATAACAACTGTTGGCAAGAATGGGAAGCAACTGGATTCCACATATATTGCTGGTGGCAATCTAAAATGATACAAACACTTTGGAAAACAGTTTGACAGATTCTTATACAGTTAAATATAGAGTTGCCATATGACCTAGCAATTCCACTCCTAGGTATTTACAAAAATGAAATAAAAACTTACGTCCACACAAAGACTTGTACTAAAATGTTCATAATAGCATTTTTCATATTTGCCCCAGACTGGAAAAATCCAATGTCGATCAACAGCTGAATGGGTAAGCAAAATGTGGTACAATGGAATAAAAAGAATGAACCCTGATATGCCCTATAATTTGGATGGACCTCAAAAATATTATGCTGCATGAAAGAGGTCAGACAAAAATATAATCTGCATGATTCCATTTATATGAAACTCTAGAAGAGACAAACCTTAAACTATAGTAATAGAAATCAGATTATTGAGTACATCTAGGGATGAGGTATTGAATGGGAAGGAGCAGAGAGAAGGGGGTAAAGAACATGCTCCATATTTTGAGCTGGGTTGTAGTTATACATATTTATTAATATGTAGACATTCATTTACATAGATAAACATTCAGATAATGTTTGTATATTTTACTGCATGTGAGCTATACCTCAATAATTTTTTTTTGTAAATTCTTTTTTTTAAAAATTTATTTATTTTTATTTATTTTTGTGGCTGTGTTGGGTCTTCGTTTCTGTGCGAGGGCCCTCTCCAGTTGCGGCAAGGGGGGGGCCACTCTTCATCGCGGTGCGCGGGCCTCTCACTATCGCGGCCTCTCTTGTTGCGGAGCACAGGCTCCAGACGCGCAGGCGTCAGTAATTGTGGCTCACGGACCCAGTCGCTCCGCGGCATGCGGGATCTTCCCAGACCAGGGCTCAAACCCGTGACCCCTGCATTGGCAGGCAGATTCTCAACCACTGCGCCACCAGGGAAGCCCCCTCAATAATTTTTTATAAATAAATTCAGAGTAAAATGCCTGTTCCCAAGTGAATCCAGGGAAATGTGCAGTGCAACAAACACAGTTTTATTAAGTGTTTACTATGTGCCAGGCAGTATTTCAAGTGTTTTACATAAACTAACTCAATTTAATTTTCACAACCTTATGAGTAAGGTACCATTGTCAACCCTGTATTACATATGCAGAAACTGAGGCTTGTGGATGTTAAGTCATCTGGCCAGCGTCACAAAGCTAATAAGCAGTCTAGTGGAGATTTGAACCTAGATCTGTGTGGCATCAAAGCTCTTAAGCACAAAAAATTTTTTGATTTCTAAAAACTGTTTCTGGGCTATGAGGATGAGTTAGTTCTAACAGGGTGAGTACTCCAGAGGAGGTAGGCCAGAGGGCTGAGGGTCCCAGAAGGCTTTAGGAAATGGGATGAGGAGGAAGGGACTTGATCACTGGCTGCCAGTCCTGACAGGGTAGTACTGGGGAAAAGGTCTAGGCTTGTTCTAACTGGTTCTAGTGAGCAGAGCTCAGGCCAGGAGGTAGATTTCAGCTCAGTCAAATCAAGAGCTAATGGCTGAGTGCCTCCCACTAGAATAGGATGCTTGTGATGGTGAGCAACCTGTCACTGCAGGTCAACCATCTGATAGAGACTTTGGGAAGTCCCATACTTGGAGACTTCCCACGGCCTGGTGGGTGCGTGATTAAGAAACAGGTCAGTGTTCAAATCCAGACTTTGCTCCTTCTCCCTGGGTAAACTTTGGCAAAAATATAGTTGTTTTTTTTTTTTTGAGGCCAGAAAATGACCTGATGCTGTCATTGTCTGGACTAGATGATATTCGAAGAGCATGCAAGTCTAAAACTCAGTAACTCTGCAACAAAGCTAAGGCTGATCACTTTAAAAGGATACTGGAAGACTTTCTGGAATTTAAGCAGCTTTGACTTTGTCTTCAGGGTACACTCTCAGCAGGCCAAGGCACAGTCACATTTTCATTTGTACAAGCTCACCCTGGCTGCCGCGTGGAAAGTAGACTAAAAGGGGAATCATGGAGGCAGGGAGACTGGTTCAGAGGCTGTCAGTTGCCCAGATATGTGTTAATAGGGATTCATTTACTGGGGATGGGGAGGAAAGACAGACAGCCAGAATGGTGACTGCACCTGGAATGGTGAAGATGTTTCCCCCATTGACATGTATGAAGGCCCAGAACATCCCAATAGGTGCCGAAGAACCAGACTGGGGTTCCAGGCTTCTTCCTTGCATCAGCATGCCAAGGAATCAGCCAGAGATGATGGAGTAGGAACACAAGCAGAAGTGACAGGCCTCCATCTGCAGGGCCCTGCATTACCCACTGAGGCTTTAATCATAATCAATTGATTCTAAATGGCTGCCAACCCATCTGTTCTGTTCAGGGCCACAAGCTTCCAATACAAACCTGAAGGCTCTGCAGTGCCGATCTCTCCAGCATCGCTAGTACACTCAGGGGCAAATGAAAGAGAGGTGGGCTGACTCCAAGCAGCCTCAGGCTGGGGTGAAATTCAGGGAAACAGCACAGACCCCTAAACATTTCTATGGACACGAGGCTTTACAATTTATGGAGCAGGATCACATC
Organism: Balaenoptera acutorostrata; assembly: GCF_949987535.1. Classification (NCBI taxonomy): domain Eukaryota; kingdom Metazoa; phylum Chordata; class Mammalia; order Artiodactyla; family Balaenopteridae; genus Balaenoptera; species Balaenoptera acutorostrata. The sequence goes on along the minus strand of NC_080085.1, from coordinate 130,383,743 downwards.
TATTACCCTGAGGGTCTGTACAAGCACTTCTCCCACTCTACTTCAGGAGCTAGGGTTCCAGGCCTTGACTGGGTCCTGAGTTAGATTAGCACAGGTGGGCCTGCACTCTTCTATCTATGTGGAGTCTACATTAGTAGGCACATTCTGGATGCTGGGCACTCAGGAGGCTCAACCTGCCCTCCAGGAATGCCCAACCAACCAGTGGGATAGATTTAATGCTGAAGATGCTTTTGTCCATCTCCACTTGAGTGCCTATGATCCCTGGGACCCCTTTCCCCAGGCATGACTCTGCCCTGTACCCTGGCACCACTGCTCCTCTCTTAGAGGCTCCTTCTCTGCTGCCAGGCCAGCCTGGATGCCACAGGATGAGGTCTGTTTTTCTAGACACTTTAGTTGTCCCATGTATTACATCTTTTGACAATATTTGATACAGACAGAAAAATAAGAGAACATTTTAGAGCGTAATGGTGAAACAAACACGGATCCACTAACCACCCAGAATAAGAACAAGAACATTCCCAACAGCATTGCAACCATCTGGGTGTTCCTTCCCTAGCTCACCCCAACCTCCCTTCCCATTAACAGTGACCATGGTTCCAAACTTTGGGTTTATCAGGCCCCTGTCTTTTATTTTCCAAGTTTTGAAATATATGTTATGTACCCCTACAGAATCTATTGTTTATTTTTACTTGACTACTTTCTAAAAATGGTATCATACTCAATATTATATACCATATTCATAGAATAAAGGACAAAAACCACATGATCTTAGTAAATACCAGAAAAACTGTTTGACAAAACCTAACATCCTTTCCTATTAAAAACATACAGCAAACTAGGAATATAAGGAAACTTACTCAACCTGATAAAGGGTTCTATGAAAACAAAAACAAAAACACAGCTAATATCATACATAATACTGAAAAACTGAAAAATTTCCCCCTAAGATCAGGAACAAAATAAGGATATTCCCTCTCACCACTTCTATTCAACATTGTACTGGAAGTTCTAGCCAGGCCAATTAAGAAAAAAATGAAATAAAAGGCATTCAGATTAAAAAGGAAGAAGTAAAACTATATTCTTATACACAGAAAATTCTAAAAACCACAAAAATACTATTTGAGCTAACAAATGTATTCAGAAAAATTGCAGGATACAAGATCAACAAGTACACAAACATTAGTTGCATTTCTATACAATAGGAATGATCAACCCAAAAACAAATCTATGAAAACAATAGCATCACAAAGAATTGAAAACTTAGAAATAAATTTAACAAAAGAAGGATAAAATTTAAGCTCTGAAAACTAGAAAACATGCATCTAGGTGAGGGTAGTGTAGGTAGAGATAAGTGCACAGGACTGAGATAAATTTTGACATTTTTTTCACCATTTTTTGGGTGGTAAAATATGTATAACATAAAACTTGTCATTTTTTACTATTTTTAAGTATACAGTTCAGTGGCGTTAATTATATTTACAATGTTGTGAACACATTACCACTATTTCCAAAACTTTTTCATCACCCCAGACAGAAACTCTGTAACCATTAAGCAATATTCTCCCATTCTTCCCTCATTCCAGCCCCTGGTAACTTCTAATCTAATTTCTATCTCTATGAATTTGTCTAGTGTAGGTACCTCATAGAAGTGAAATCATATAATATGTGTCCATTTTTGTCTGACTATTTTACTTAGCATAATGTTTTCAAGTTTTATTGTAGCATGTGTAAGAAATTTCATTTATTTTTATGACCGAATAATTTTCCATTATATATATATACCACATTTTACTTATCCATTCATCTGTTGATGGATGCTTGAGTTATTTACATGTTATGGCTACTGTGAATAATCCTGTCATGAACATTGGACAAGTACAAGTAGCTGAGTTATTTTTTTTTTTCAGTTCTTTTGGATATATACATAGGAGTGGAATTTCTGGGTCATGTGGTAATTCTATAGTTAGCTTTTTGAGAAACTGCCAAAATGTTTTATATAGAGGCTGCACCAAATTGCATTCCCACCAGCAGAGCACCAGTGTTCCAACTTCTCCACATCCTCACCAACACTTGTTATTTTCCTTTTTTAAAAAAATTATAGACATCCTAGTAGATGTGAAGTGATATCTCACTGAAGCTTTGATTTGCATTGCCTTAATAGCTAAAGATGTTGAACATCTTTTCATGTGCTTATTACCCTTTGCATATATACTTTGAAGAAATGTCTATTCAAGTCCTTTGCTCATTTTTGTGAGTTTATGTCTTTTTGTTGTTGAATTGTAAGTGTACTTTGAATATAATAAATATAAAACCCTTATCAGATGTATAATTCACAAATATTTTCTATCATCCTGTACACTGCCGCTTCATTTTCATAATAATGTACATTGATGCATAAAAGTTTATTTTAATTTTAATGACATGCAATTTATCTATTTTTGTTGTTGTTGTTGCTTGTGCTTTTTGTGTCACATCTAAGTATCCATTGCCAACTCTGAGATCATGAAGATTTACCCCCATGTTTTCTTCTAAGACTTTTATGATTTAGCTCTTATATTTAGGTCATTGATCCACTTTGAGTTAATTTTTGTTCAAGGTGTGATATAGGGGATGGACCTAGAGACTGTCATACAGAGTGAAGTAAGGCAGAAAGAGAAAACAAATATCGTATATTAACGCATATATGTGGAATCTGAAAAAAATTGGTATAGACAATCTTATTTACAAAGGAGTCCAAATTTTTTCCTTTGCCCATGGAAATCCAGTTGCCTCTGTACCACCTGTTGAAGACACTATTCTTTCCCCCATTAAGTGAACTTGGCACCCTTGACAAAAATCAGTTGGCCATTGATGTGTGGGCTTAATTCTGGACCTCAGTTCTATTTCATTGGTCTGTATCTCTACCCTTATGCCAGTACCACACTATTTTGATTACTGCTGCTTTGCAGTAAGGTTTGAAATTGGGGAAGTGTAAGTCCTTCAATTTTGTTCTTCTTTTTCAAGATCGTTTTGACTATTTGGGGCACCTTGTAATTCCAAATATGAAGTTGAAAGTCCAGCTTTTCTATTTCTTGAAAAAAAAAGCTGCTGCAATTTTGATAAATATTGTGTTAGATCTGTAGGTCACTTTAAGAGTATTGACATCCCAACAATATTAAGTCTTCTTACCCATTAAGATGGGATGTCTTTCTATTTATTTAGGTTTTCTTTAATTTCTTTTGACAATGTTTTGCATTTTCAGCATATAAGTATTTCACCTCCTTCGTTAAATTACTTTATAGATGCTATTTTTAATGAGATTGTTTTCTTAATTTCCTTTTTGAATTGTTCATCACTGGTATATAGAGACACAACTGGTTTCTGTGTGTTGATTTTGTACCCTGAAACTTGGCTGAATTTCTTTATTAGCTCTAGTAGCTTTCTTATAGATTCTTTAACATTTTTATGTCAACTGTGAATAGAAATAGTATTACTTCTTCCTTTCCAATTTGGATGCCTTTTATTTCTTTTTCTTGACTAATTTCCCTGGCTAGAACTTGAAAAAAGTCTAAAGAAGTACTATTTGATAGTCAAGTAGTGATGTCAAGTTGACATTGGAGTTTAGAGTAGAGGTCAGTTTTGGAGATATGATTTTGGGAGCCCTAAGCATACAGAAAATATTGAAAGCTGTAAGAATGGGTAAGATTGCCAAGGGGTAGAGCATAGAGAGAGAAGGGAAGGGAAGGAAAGGGAAAGAGAGGCGAAGGGAGGGGATGGGAGAGGAGGGGAGGGGAGAGGCGAGAAAAGGTGCCATTTGTCTGATTACTACAGGTTTGTCAACATTCACAGCCTACCAGGCCCCTCGATATCACACTGTTTTGTTTCTCTTACTAGCTTGTGACCTTAGGTGAGTTCACTTCACTTCTCTGACTCTGTTAGCTCATCTGTAAAATGGGAAAATAAAAATTGTTCCACCTTAGTTCCAAGGAATATGTTTAGCTTTCAGACAAAGACACAGCTTTACCAACCCCTTGGGATAGGAACAGAATGTCACCCCAGAGGGTTCCTGGTGTTGCTACAGTCTTAGGAGAGCATGGCTCAGCAAGAATACAAATGGAGCAAATGGGACGTGGAATTCTCATTTACTGATCTGTCCTTGAAATGCTGTGCCACCCTCCTACACACCCTAAAACCTGTCATTTGAAAGACAGACTACATCAGTCCAAAAACATGGAGTAGGCACTTGAACATCACAAAGGGCAGCATGTTCCAGCATAAGTGGAACACTTCATCATTTGCAGTCAGCATCCTCAAAGAGCCACAGCTGTGAAGTCAGTGTGACTGCCTGAGAATGGAGCTACCATGCTGCTCTTTCCCCCACTGAGCCATCAGGAAGTGGACACTGGAGCCAGAAGTGGCAGGAGGTGGAATGTACTCAAGGCCAGTCTGGAAGAGTATCAGGTCCAGTGATCTGCAGAGATACTGACAAGGTCACTTTAACCATCACAACAGAATACCATTCCTCTTTCAGAAAAAGGCCAGGAATTTCTTTTTGTAGAGAAGTTACTCCAAGGCAGCTTGGATTTCTCTAAATGAGCTCATACCTAGGCTCTGTACCATACTTCTTCAACATCTAGGGTCACTCACATCAAGACAAGGTAATTAAACCACATGCTTCAAGTGGGAAGCATGCTCATTGTCACCTGCTCTAGGTCCCCAAAGGATCTAGATTGTTGATCAAGATGATATTAGGGATGATAATGGGACAATACTACTTCTGACAATAGCTCCTATTTTAAGCAGTCTACCTTGTTTCAGGCATTTTGTGAATTATATCTCAAATTTTCAATATAACCCTATGAAGGAGGTACTATTATTATCTCCTTTTTAGAAATAAGGATACTAAAGATCAGAGAAGTGATTTTCCTAAGGTCCACATCTAGTGGCATAATTGGGCCTTGGATCACCTGATTCCAAAGTCTAGATTCCTTCCACTATTCCTCACTGCCTCCCCTCCCTCTTCCTCTGATCTGTTGGATCTTCCATCTCCCCAGGCCAAGTCCCTTCCTCCAAGCCTGTTTGTGCTATGAGAACAGAAGGAGAGAAATTAGGAATGAACTTCACCTCATTGCTGGGTATCCTGCAGTCCAAGGCCCAAGCCCAAGTGCCATGACGAGCTTCCAGATAGTGCCCAGTGACCTTGGGGACATCCTTGGCAGAACTTGCAGCACGCCTTGATATGGGCACTGGTGGTAGCTGAAACTCTGTGCCCTCTCTGAAATTCTGAGGATTTTAAACTGAATAAAAACCGTGTTTTGAAAAGGGTAGTCTTCATTAGAATGTTAGTCAGTCAATCCTCAATGCTTACGAAAGAAAGCTCCTGAAATTGAAGAAGGCATTCCCTCTCTCCCTATAACAGTCTTGTCTTTCAATTGTTAATTGGAGAAGACAACATGTTACTAACCTGGGAGCAGTGAGGCTCTAGCATCTGGGCAGTGCTCTGGCCAGCCCTGGGGAAACCATTAGTAAAATAGATCCTGACCTGGACTAAAGATGCTGAGGAGCCCTGCTGGGCTGGAAGGCTCTCATCTCCAACCTGTAGGGGCATGATGAGGCCTCTGAGATTCTCCAATCCCCACTCCTCAGAGTGCTTAAGCCTCCTCCCTTCTTTCTGGGCTTGGGGTTGGAGAGGGTAAGAGTAATGTGATCTGTGGTCAAGAGACATGAAGTCAGAGGCTTGGGGGGGCCATGTATTGGATCTCTCCTCCTGTATTAGTATTGCTATCACCAGTACATGTGTCCAGCTCCTTTGAAAGACTGAGAGAGCCTTGCAACTCACTGATTACTCATTGCAACATCAGAGTGCTCAGCACCAGACCTGGCACAAAGTAAGATCCTCATAAATACTTATTGGCTTGAATGCTTTGAATAGAGTTTGGGGGCTGGCACACATTCTCGGTTCCCCACAGGACCACTGAGCTTTGGCTCAGAGGAAAAGGAAGTATTCACTCTTCCTGAGTTGGCTACCGGTTGCTGCCATTTCACTGACTGCAGTCCCCAGCATGTAGGCAAGGAGCCTGCCTGCTGTCTAAGTTTTCCAGACTGCTTTCTTGGTTGGTCGGCCTCAGACTCCACAGGCCCAGCACTGTTCCCCGAATCCAGGCAGGTGTGCCCCGTCACAAGGATTTGGGCCAGGGTCCCAATGAAAGGTATCTGCAATTTGGGAAAATGGTCTCCAGGGAGCGAGGGATTGGGCAAGTGAGGGGAAGGGAAATAGTGGGGAGGGAGGGATCACAGGGAAAAGAGGCAAGAGAAAAAGAAAGGATGGTTCTTTGAGATCTGAGAGCTGTGAAAATCAAATTCAAGACAAAGTGCCCAGCCCTGAGATTTTTCAACTTGATTTAGCTGCAGAATTCTTACTCTGTGAATGGAGGGCTCAGAATGTAGAACAGATACAAGTGGAATGTGACATCCAGCTCCCTGCCTGCTTGAGCTCCTTCTTCCTTCTCTTACCCTCCCCCACACAAGCCCCACCCTTGGCAGCCCCTAGGACTCCTGTTTAAGACTTTCTGACCCAGGTCAAGGTGGGAAAACTGAGGTTCAGAAAGGTGTAGAAATTTCCTCCCAGTCATCTCCACAAGGCAGAGACAAAAAGGGGCAAGATGGTACTGCGGGTTCACAAGTATAATGCACTGAATCCTGGGAGGTCCTGACAGTGGCCTTGCTACTGTGGCTTCATTCAGGACTGCCCTGTACAGGATGAGCACCCCAGCCCCAGCCTCTATCCCAAAGGAGTACAGTTCAATTCAAAGATCAGTTGGACATGTACCATGAGGATGTCCCAAGGCATTTCTTGAAGACTGGGAGCCACGTCCAAGTCAGAAGCTCAGCAGCCTTGCCCAAGTTTGGGAAAAGTTTGTGTTTGACTTTGTTTTTATTTTCTTTTTGTTTTTTATTGAAGTATAGTTGATTTATAATGTCATGTTAGTTTCAGGTGTCCAGCACAGTGACTCAGTTATATATATATATATATATATATATATATATATATATATATATATATATATATATATATTATATATATAAATATATTATATTTTATATATATATATATTTTTCACATTCTTTTCCCTTGTAGGTTATTACAAAATATTGAGTATAGTTCCCTGTGCTATACAGTAGGTCCTTATTGTTTATCTATTTTATACATAGTAGGTAATCAACCATGTGAGGAGTTGGGAGAAGAGTTTTCCAGGCAAAGAAAATAGTATGTGCAAAGGCTGTAAGCACGGAAAGAACTTCCCTTATCCAAGGCAAGAATAATCAAATAGGGTGTATGCTTCACCAGCTCTGGGGCTCTGACCGAGGGGGAAGCATAGGCTGAGACAAACTGTCCACTTGGGATCCTGCAACCACTGTGAATCTCAGCACTCCAGCATGCACCTCACTTCTCAACTCCTTCCCTTCTCTCTCACTGTAGGACGGAGGGCTTCAGCATTGCCCCCTCTCTCCTCTCTCAGGAAGGCCTTGCAGCACCAGCAACCAGCTGCTCCAGGCCTCCTATGAGCATCCCCATTCCTCTCTCTTGCTCCTCATCCTGGATGGAGCTGTGTGCTTTGGCCTTGCAGAGGGAGACTGAGCCTGCTAACAGAAAGTTTCAGAAGTGTGGGGTGAGAAGAAGCAGAAAGGACTTCCACATATTGGGAAAGAGTCTCTATGTGCATCTGGATTTCCCTGTCCATTATGCACACTGTATCTACAGGCAGAGCTGACACTACTCAGGAATGATATTGGACCCACCATGATGCATTCACTGTACTTGGAAACTCCCACGGTTGCTATGTCCATTGGCAGAAATCCAAGTCTGACTCCCAGGAGTTCATGAAATCAGTAACGACATCCCTATACTGATGGCCACCAGAACACCAACCTGTGGCAGGAAAGAAGCACACTACACATTTTGACCCACCTAGGCATTCCTCCATACCACCGTGTCTACTGTCCTTCTCCTTCCCCTCTCACCTATTCATCACCATGCAGTGTAAGGAGCATCAAGCCAACCGTCCAGAAACTAAAGCTGTATCCTTGGCTTTGCCCACTGACCAAGTGACTGGCTTGGTGACTGGGCAAGGCATTTCAACACATTCATTGAGTAATTGCTATGAGCCAAACACTAAGCTGGCATCTCCTGGCTTTTACTCTGTAAAATGAGAACAATATTACCCATCTTATTAGGTTGTCAATGATATTATATTAATGCCAGTTTACAGAGTGTTTGAATTTTCCCACTTACTCTGTAATGTAAGAATTTAAATGTTGTAAATTTCATTCTAAGCACTGCTTTAGCTACATCACCCAGATTTTTTAAAAATCAGATGTATTGAGCAATAATTTACATAAAATGAATCCTCATTAGGTGTACAGTTTGACAATGTCTAACAAAGGCATATGTGCCCATAACACCACAAAACTAAAGATATAGAACATTCCCATCATGCCAGAAAGTTCCCTCCTGCCCCTTTGGAATAAATGTGACCCACTCCAACCCTTGGAAACTATTTATCTCCTTTCTGTAACTATAAAGTAGTAGTTATTTCCCAGAATTTTACACAAATGGAATCATAGAGTAGGTGCTCTTTTGTGTTTGACTTCTTTCACTTAGCATAACGTGGATTGATGCAGTTGTGGCTGTTATCAGTAGTTCATTCTTTTATATTGCTGACTAGCATCCTATATTATAGACTTGCCAAATTTTGTTTGTCCATGCACCAGTTGATGGGCAGCTAATCACCTCCAATTTTTGCTATTATAAATAATGCTTCTATTAACATTCACAAACAAGTTTTTGTGTAGATTTATGGTTTTATTTTTTCTTGAGTAAATACTTAGAACTGGAATTGCTGGCTCACATAATATGTATACAAATACACTAATCTTTAACAAATCTATTGACCTGTTGCTGGACATGTGAGTTGTTTCTAGTTTTCAGCTCTTGTGAAATGAAGCTTCTATGAACATTTATGTGGACATATGTTTTGATTTCTCTTTGAGAAACATCTACAAGTAAAACTGCTGACTCACATGATAAATGTATGCTAAACATTATGAGAAAGTGGTAAACTCTTTTCCAAAGTGTCTGTACCGTTTACATTTCCACTTGCAATGCATAAAAGTTCTAGTTGGTCCACATTCTCAACAGCACTTGGTGTACCTGTCCTGGTGTCCTCAGTCTTTTTTTGTTGTTGTTGTTGTTTTAATCATTTTTTTAGGTGTGTGGTAGTGTCTTGTAATTTTAATTTGCATTTCCTAATGACTGAGCATCTTTTCAAGAACTTACAGATTATTCATATATTTTATTTTGTGATGTGAGCTGTTTGAATCTTTTACCCATTTATAATTGGATTGTTTTTCTTATTTTTACTGAATTTTTATAGAGTTATTTATAGTCTCTGGATACAAGTCCTACATCAAATATATGTGCTGTGAACATCTCCCACTCTATAGCTTGTCTTTTCATTTTCTAAATGATGTGTTTTGAAGAGCACATGGTTTTAATTTTGAAGAAGTCCAAATTATCAATTGTTTATGGCTTGTGGGTTTTGTTTCCTAATTAAGAAAATTGTGTATAACCCATGGTCAAAAAGATTTTCTCCTAAGTTTCATAATTTCAGCTTTTATGTTAAAGTCTATGATCCATGTCACGTTAATATTCATGACTGGCATGAGGTAAGGGCCAAGGTTACTTTTTGTCCATATCAGATATCCAGTTGTTCTGGCACCATTTGTTGAAAAAAATTATCCTTTCCCAACTCAGTTACCTTGGCACCTTTGTCAAAAATGATTAAAAAGAATGAAATAATGGAATTCGCAGCAACATGGATGGACCCAGGGGTTATCATACTAAGTGAAGTAAGTCAGACAGAGAAAGACAAATATCATATGATATCACTTATATGTGGAATCTAAAATATGACACAAATGAATTTATTTACTAAGTTCATAGACTTAGAGAACAGACTCACAGACTTAGAGAACAAACTTACAGTTACCAGGGGGGAGGGTGGGGGGGAGGGATAATTAGGGAGTTTGGGATTGACATGTACACACTGCTGTATATAAAATAGATAACCAACAAGGACCTACTGTATAGCAGCAGGGAACTCTGCTCAGTGTTCTGTAATAACCTAAATGGGAAAAGAATTTGAAAAAGAGTAGATACATGTATATGTATAACTGAATTACTTTGCTGTGCACCTGAAACTAGCACAACACTGTTAATCAACTATACCCCAATATAAAATAAAAATTAACATAAATAAATAAATGGGAAAAATCTACATATCTATTTATGGGTTCTCTATTGTAATATTGTGATTTATAATAAAAATTGTAATTTGGTCTTCTTTCCTATTCCTACCATAAAACTCCTAAAACTCTTGGAATTTCCTAAGTGATAAAAGAAATAAATGTGTCTTTTGTTATTCATAACAAACCCCTTTCAACACTGCTGAATTTCCTTTGCTGTGCAGAAGCTTTTTAGTTTGATATAGTCCCATTTGTATGTTTTTGCTTTTGTTTCCCTTGCCTAAGAAGACATACCCAGAAAGATATTGCTAAGACTGATTTCCAAGAGCATACTGTCTATTTTTCTTGTACAAATTTTATGGTTTCAGTCCTTACATTCATTCTTTAATCCACTTTGAGTTGATTTTGTGTATAATGTGAGATAGTAGACTAATTTCTTTCATTTGCATGTGGCTGTTCAGTTTTCCCAACACCATTTATTGAATATTCTTTCTCCATTGTATTCTTTGTCGTAAGTTAATTGTCCATACATGTGTGGGCTTATTACTGGACTCTCAACTCTGTTCCATTAATCAATGTTTCTGTTTTTCTGCCAATACCATGCTGTTTTGATTATGACAGCTTTGTAATATAATTTGAAATCAGGGAGTGTGATACCTCCAGCTTTGTTCTTTTTTCTTGAGATTACTTTGGCTATTAAGGGTCTTTAATAGTTTCATATAAATTTGAGAATTTTTTGTTCTATTTCTGTGAAAAATGTCACTGTGATTTTGATAGGGATTACATAGAATCTGTAGATTACTTTAGGTAATCTGGGTATTTTAACAATGTTAGTTCTTCCAACCCATGAGAACTGAATATCTTTCCATTTCTTTGTGTCTTCTTTAATTTCTTTCAACAATATTTTATAGTTTTTAGAGTACAGGTCTTTTGTCTCCTTGTTTAAATCTATTACTAGGGATTTTATTCTTTTGTCATGATTGTAAATGGAATTGTTTTCTTAATTTCTCCTTCTGCTATTTCATTGTTAGTGTATGCAAATGCAACAGATATTTGTATATTGCTTTTGAAACCTACAACTTTAAAGTATTCTTTCATTATTTCTAATAGTTTTTTGGTGGAAGCTTTAGGGTTTTCTGTATATAAAAATTATGTCATCCACAAACAGTGTCAGTTTTACTTCTTTCTTTCCAATTTGGATGCCTTTTATTTCTTTTTCTTGCCTAGTTGCTCCAGGTAGGTGTATGTTCTTTATAGATTCTAATTAACAGAGTGAGGAAGTTCCCTTCTATTCATTGTTACCTGAGAGGCTATTTTGTTTATTCTTAAACATGACTGGGTTTTAAACTGTATCAAATTAATTTTCTGCATCCATTTATATGATCATATTTTTTTTACTCCAGTAATATGGTGAATTACATGGATTGATATTCAAATATTAAGCCAACTTTGTATTCCCAGATGAACTCCACTTGGTCTTGATATATCATCTTTTAAAATATATTGCTATATTTGACTTAACATTTTGTTAAGAATTTTTGAATCTATGTTCATGAGAGATATTGGTCTATAGTTTTGCTTTCTTACAATGTTTTCACTTACAGAATCAGGTTAATACTGAGTTCATAAAAAGTTTTGGGAAGTGTTTCCTCTTCCATTATTTTCTGGGAGTTGAAATAGCGTTTGCCTTTCTTCCTTGAATATTTGATAGAATTCATTAACAAAACATCTGAGCTAGGAGTTCTCATAGTGGGAAGGCTTTTAATTATGAATTTAATTAATTTAATTAACATAAGGTTATGAATATTTTCTATTGCCTTTTGTTCCATTTTTGCAATGTGTCTCTGTCAAAGATTTTGTCTAACTTGTTGAATTTATTGGCATAAAGTTGTTCATAACATTCTCTTATTATCCTTTTATCCTTTTAATATTTGGAGGATCTGTAGTAGTCACCTTTTTCATTCTGATATTGCTAATTGAGGTCTTATCTCATTTTTCTTGATTAGTATAGCTGGAGGTTCATCAATTTTATTAATCTTTTAAAAATCATCATTTAGCTTAATTGATTTTTTTCTGTTTTGTGTTCATTTTCTAATTTATTGATTTTTCACTATCTGTAGTATTTCCCTATATATATATATATATATATATATATATATACACACACACACACACACACACACACACACACACACACACAAAATCTGGGTTAAATACACTCTCATCTTCCCCTCCTCCTCCTCCTCATCATTCCTCTTCTTTTCTTGAAGTAAAAGCTAAGACATAGATTTTAGACCATTCTTCTTTGCTAATATAAGTATTTGAAGCTATGGATTTCCCTGTCAGCACTTCTTTAGCACATCCCACATTTTTTGATATGCTGTATTTTTGTTACCATTTAGTCCAAAATACTTTACAATTTCTTATGTAATTTCTTTATTGTCGCATGGATTACTTGGAAGTGGTTGTTAATTTCCAAATAGTTAAGGATTTTTAAGATTTCTTTTAGTTCTTGATTTTTAGTTTAATTCCATTGTGGTCAGAGAACACACTCTGAAATTATGGTCTTTCTTAGCAAACATACAATGTGTACTTGAGAAAAGTGTACATTCTACAATTGTTGCTGGCTCTATCCTAGATGCATGCACATTAAGGATTATTGTGTCTTCTTGATTAATTGACAATGTTATTGTTGTGACTATCCTTCTTTCTATGGAAATTCTTCTTATATTTAAACCTACTTTGTCTGATAGCAATATAGCCACACCAGCTTTATGTTTAGCAGTTGCATGGTTTATTTCTTCTGCCCTTTTACATTCAACCAATCTGTGTCTTTACATTTAAACTGCATTTCTTGTAAATAGCCTATAATTGGGTCTTTGATTTTTCATGCATTCTTACAATTTCTTACTTTTATGGGGAATTTTTCATCTATTTACATTCAGAACATTATTGATATGATTATGTTTAAGTATACCATATTGTTATCTCTTTCCTATTTCTCCCATCTGTTCTTTCTTCCCCTAAACCTTCTTTCCTGCTTTTATATTTATTTATTTATTTTTAACATTCCACGACATCTCCACTATTGGCCTCTTTTTCCAACCCTTTATTGTGAATTTTTAAAAACTTGCAGTAAAGTAGAAATAATTTTACAATGAACACACATGTTGCCATCACCTAGTTTCTACCGTTATGATTTTACTATATTTGCTTTATCACATACCTATCCATCCCTCAATCCATTAGTTAATCCAGGTTTTGTGGGGGGGCACAATGCAAAGTTAATTACAGACATCAGTACACTTCCCACAAAATACTTCAGCAGCCATATCACCTAAAATAAAAAGTTCAGAACTTTTTATTTTTATATAAATGTATATGAAATGAAATGCTCAAATCTTTAGTATTCGTTCTCTGGCTTTTAACAAATGAATACACTTAAATGATATAAATGAATATCAAAATACAGAATATCATCATCTTCCCAGAAAGTTTCCTCATGCGTCTTCCCAGTTAATCCCCACACTATCCACCCTAATTTGATTTTTTTCTATAAAAATTAGTTTTGCTTGTTTGAGAGTTATGTAATAGGTATCCTATAGTATGTACTCTTTCATGTAAGGTTTCTTTCACTGAGCATGCTATTTTGAGATTAACCCAAGTCATTGCATGTATCAGCAATTCATTCCTTTTTATTTCTGAGTAGTATTACATTGTTTGACTGTATCACAGCTTTTTAATCCATTCTTCTTTTGAAGGACACCTGGGTTGTCTTCGATTTTTAGCTATTATGAATAAAACTGCTATTAACAATTTTGTACAAGTTATTGTGTAGACAAATACTTTCAGTTTTCTTGGGTAGATTCCTAGAAGCTGAACTCCTGAATCACAAGGCAGGTGTTATGTTTAGCCTTGTAAGAAGCTGTTAGATTTTTTTTCCAAAATAGTTGTACAGTTTTGAATTCCAAACAACAATGTATGATGTTTCTTATTGTTCCACATCATCTTCAATACTTGGTGGTGTATGAGTCTTTTTAGTTTACCCACTCTGGTGGGTGTGTATCTCATTGCGGTTTTAATTTGCATTTGCCTGATTACAGATGATGTTGAATACTTTTCATGTGCATTTTAATAATTCTTATGTCTCCTTTTGTGAAGTGGGTGCTCAAATATTTTGTTCTTCTTACAATTAGATTGCTTGTCTTCTTATTATTGAGTTGTAGGATGTCAGTATATTGTGGCTATCAGATTTTTTTTCATATAATTGTTTTGTGACTATGTTTTCCTTGTGTGGCTTGCATACTTATTTTCTACATGGTTGCTTTTGATGATCAGAAAATTTTAATTTGGATGAAGTCTAATTCATGATTGTTTTCTCCTTTTATAGTATTGCTTTCTGTGACGTATGTAAGAAACATTTGCCTTCCACCAAGTAACAAAGATGTTTTTCTTTTTTTTCTAAAAGTTTTAGGGTTTTAGCTTTTTCATTTAGGTTAATAATCCATTTAAAGTTAAGTTTTATGTATGGTGCCAGGTTGGTGGTTGAAATTCATTTTTTCCCATATGGCTATCCAGTTAGGCTAGCACTATTTGTTGGGGAAAAAACAAAACAAAACAAAAAGGGACAATGTTCATTGCAGCACTATTTACAATAGCCAGGACATGGAAGCAACCTAAGTGTCCATCAACAGATGAATGGATAAAGAAGACGTGGCATATATATACAATGGAATATTAGCCATAAAAAGGGACGAAACTGAGTTATTTGTAGTGAGGTAGATGGACCTAGAGTCTGTCATACAGAGTGAAGTAAGTCAGAAAGAGAAAAACAAATACCGTATGCTAACACATATATACGGAATCTAAAAAAATTAAATGGTTCTGATGAACCTAGGGGGCAGGACAGGAATAAAGGAATAAAGATGCAGATGTAGAGAATGGACTTGAGGACACGGGGAGAGGGAAGGGTAAGCTGGGACGAAGTGAGAGAGTAGCATTGACATATATACACTACCGAATGTAAAATAGGTAGCTAGTGGGAAGCAGCTGCCTAACACACGGAGATCAGTTTGGTGCCTTGTGACCACCTAGAGGGGTGGGATAGGGTGGGTGGAAGGGAGGCCCAAGAGGGAGAGGATATGGTGATATATGTATACATATAGCTGATTCACTTTGTTATACAGCAGAAGCTAACATAACATTGTAAAGCAGTTATACTCCAATAAAGATGTTAAAAACAAACAAACAAACAAATTTTCCTTTCCTTCATTGGATTGTTTTAGGTATGTAAGTTAAACTCAAATGACAATATAGTGTGAATCTATTTCTGGACTCTCAGTTCCGTGCCATTGATCTATTTGTTAATCTTTATGCCAGTACCAAGCTTTTATGGTTACCGTAGCCTTTACAGTAAGTCTATAAATCAGGTCATATAACTACTATAAATTTGTTTTTATCAACATTTCTATAGATATTCAACATCCTTTGCCTTTCTATACATGTTTTAGAATCAGCTTGTCATTTCTATGCAAAAGTCGTGATGGGATTTTGATTAGAATTGCATTGAATCCATAAATCAATTTGAGGAAAATTGACATTTTTACAAAATTGAGTCTTCCGTTCCGTAAAATGGTCAGTATCTCTAATTATTTAGTTTTCACCTGTGTTTTTTCATTTTCAGAAAAGTGGTCTTTTATGTATTTTGTTTAAATTACTGCTGTTTTGTGGTTTTGATGCTATTATAAATGGAATTTTTAAATTTTTCCTTTTTGTATATTAATTTTATATCCAGTGATATTTCTAAATTCACTTATCATTTAAAGTAGATGCTTTGTAGATTCCTTAGTATTTTTACACTAACAACCATACCATCTGCAGATATAAACAGCTTTACTTACTCTTTTCCAAATATTTTGCCTTTTCTTTCTTTTTAAAATTTCACTGATTGGAACTGCCAGTACAATGTTGTATAAAAGTGGCAAGCATGGGCATCTTTCCTTTTTCCTGATCTTAGGTTGAAAGCATTCAATATTTCACCATAGATATGATGCTAGCTGTAGGGTTTTCACTTATTTTTTTTGTCAGATTTAGGATGATCCTATGAAATACAAGTTTGCTGAGAGTTTTTATCAAGAATCAGTGCTGGATTTTGTCAAATACTTTTTCCATGTTTATTGAAATGATAATATGGTTTTATTCTTTTTGTGTTAATATTGTGAATTATATCGATTACTTTTCATGTGTTAAGCCAATCTTGCCTCCCAAGGGTAAACTATTCTTGATTGTGATGTATTATCATTTTTACATATTGTTAGATTAAATGATAAAATAGTTGGTGTGTATTTTTAAATCTATGCTCATGAGGAATATTGTTCTTCATTTTGGTAATGGCTTATCTCATATTTTGGTATCAGGGTTATGCTGGCCTTATGAAACAAATCTGGAATTGTTCCCTTTTCCTCTATTTTCTGATGGGGTTTCTGTAAGACAGGTGTTGTTTTTTTCCTTAAATGACTGATAGTATTCACCAGTGAAACCACCTGGACTTGGAGTTTCCTTTGCATGAATGCTTTGATAATCAATTTAATTTCTTTAACAGACATGGGGTTATGCAGATTTTAAATATTTTGTTTTGTGTCAGTTTTGGTAAGTTGTATTGCTCAAATAATTTGTCTAACTCATATAACTTTTCAAATTGTTGGCATAAATTTGTTCATAACATTCTCTTATTATCCTTTTAATGTCTGTTAGACTTGCAGTGATAAGCCAACTTTCACTCCTGATCCTAGTAACTTGTTTCCTTTCCCTTTTTTTCTTAATTAGTCAAAATAGAGATTAATCAATTTTATTGATATTTTAAAAGAACTAACTTTTGACCTGATTAATATTATCTACCGTTTTTGATTTCTTGTTATGTCCTTCCTTCTACTTACTGTGGATTTACTTTGTTCTTTTTACAGCTTCCTTAAAAGTTGCATTACTCAAATTTTGATATCTTATATTTCATTATCTTTCAGAATTCAAAATAAATTCTAATTCCTTTTGTGATTTCAAAGTGGTTGATATGTTGTTCATATCTACTATATATTAATTGTTTTTTTTAGTCTAGTTATTCTATCAATTGTTTAGAAAAGACTGTTTAAATCTTCAACAATGATTGTGAATATGTCTACTTCTTCCTTTAATTTTGTTGATACCTGCCTTGGTTATTTTGAAACTCCTCTATTAAATGCATGTGCATTTATGATTGTTATGTCTTTGTGATGCATTGAGCCTTTTATCATTATGAAATATTACTCTTTATCTCTGGTAATACCTTTTGTCTTAAAGTTTATTTTGTTGATATTAATATAGCCACTCCATTCTTCTTTTGGTTACTGTGTGAATGGTATATATTTATGTCTTTACATTTGAAGTGCATCTCTTGTAGAGAGAATATAGTTGAATCTTGCTTTTATACAGTCTAACAGTCTTTGCCTTTTAATTCATGTCTTTCAGTTAAAATTTAATGTAATTATTGATACTGTTTTACTTAGCTCTTCTGTTTTCTGTGTCTCATCTGTGTTTTTTCCGCTTATGCTCCTATTTCCCTGTATTCTTTTGGTTTATCGGAATACTTTTATGCTTTCATTTAAATTTATCTATTCGTTCTTTATGTACGCCCTTTTGTATTACTTTTTTAAATAATAAATTTTATTTTTCAGAGTAGTTTTAGGTTCACAGCAAAATTGACTCAAAAGTACAGAGAGTTCCCATATACCTCCTGTTCTACAAAACTCAGGCTCCCCCACTATCCACATCCTACGCCACAGTAGCGCATTTGTTGTAATCAATGAACCTACACTGATAAATCATTATTACCCAATGTCCATTGTTTACATTACAGTTCACTCTTGGTGTTGTATATTCTATGGGTTTTGACAATTGTATAATGACATTAATCCAACACTGCAGTATCATACAGAATGGTTTCACTGCCCTAAAAATCCTCTGTGCTTTACCTATTTAACTCCCCTGCCCCAACTCCTGGCAATCACTGATCTTTTTAGTGTCTCCATAGTTTTGCCTTTTCCAGAATGTCATATGTAGCCATTTAAGACTGACTTTTTCACTTAGGAATATGAATTTAATTTTCCTCTACGTTTTTTCATGGCTTGATAGCACATTTCTGTTTAGCACTGAATAATATTCCATTGTCTGGATGTACTACAATTTACTTACTGAAGGACATCTTGGTTGCTTACAAGTTTTGACAATTATGAATAAAGCTGCTATAAACAGCTGTGTGCAGGATTTTGATTGGACATAAATTTTTAACTTCTTGGGTAAATACTAAAGAGCATGATTGCTAGGTCATATGTTAATAGTATGTTTAATTTTGTAAGAAACTGCCAAACTCTCTTCTAAATTGCTGTACCATTTTGCATTACAACCAACAATGAATGAGAGCTCCTGCTGGTCCACATCCTCACCAAAATTTGATGTTGTCAGTGTTTTGGATTTTGACCACTCTAATAGGTGTGTAGTGGTATCTCATTGCTGTTTTAATTTGCAATTCCCTAATAATATAAGATGTGGAGCATATGCTTATTTACCATCTGTATATCTTCTTTGATCAGGTGCCTGTTCAAGTCTTGGGTAGTTTGTTTTCTTATTGTTGAATTTGAAGAATTTTTGTATATTTTGGATAACACTACTTTATCAGATGTGTCTTTTTAAAATATTTTCTTTCAGTCTGTGGCTTGTCTTTCTCATTTTCTTGACATTGTTTTTGCAGAGAAGTTTTCAATATTAATTAAGTCCAGGTTATCAATTATTTCTTTCATGGAAATATTTCTTTGCTGTTGTATCTAAAAAGTCATCATCATACCCAAGGTCATCTAGATTTTCTCCTAGGTTATCTTCTAAGAGTTTTATAGCTCTGAATTTTTACATTTAGGTCTTTGATTCATTTTGAGTTAATTTCTGTGAAGGGTATATGATCTGTGTGTGGATTCATTTTTTGGTTTTTTCATATATTAGAGGTCCAGGTGTTCTAGCACCATTTGTTGAAAATACTATCTCTGCTCCATTGTACTGTCTTTGCTCTTTGTCAAAGATCAGTTGACTATATTTTTGTGAGTCTATTTCTTGTCTTTCTATTCTGTTCCATTTATCTATTTGTCTATTCTTTCACCAGTACTACACTGTCTTGATTACTGTAGCTTTATAGTAAGTCTTGAAGTCTAGTAGTGTCAGTCTTCCTTCAGTATTAATCTGGCTATCCTGGGTCTTTCAACTCTCTTTTATACTCTAAAATCAATTTGTTGATACTCACAAGATAATTTGGTGAGATTTTGACTGGGATTGCATTGAATCTGTACATCAAGGTGGGAAGCACTGACATCTTGACAATATTTTGTCTTCTTATCCATGAACATGAAATATCTCTCCATTCATGTAGTTCTTCCTTGATACCTCTCATCAGAATTTTGTATTAATAGTTATCTTCAAATTTATCTTGTATATACAGGTTTCCCCTACTATCCAAAAGCAGAGGTTCCTATGAAGCCTTTAACATGCTGGAATGGCATAAAGTGAAGAAGCAATTACCTTAGGACACATATTGTTGATGGATGCAGAACATAAATCAAGATAAAGCACAGATACTCAGAGAGTCAGTTCAAAGCTGTGGTGGCTTGATGTTGAGATGCTGAGTGTAGTTCCCAGGCAAAGAGCTTAGAAGTGCCATTCTGGCTACTTGGGGTATGTGCTGCCTCTATAACTGCTCCCTGCAAAACAAACACTGTATGCTATTTTTGCTTTTTTGCCTTTGCTTTATTTTATTTTATTTATTTTTTTGTAAAAGTGAAGATCCTCTTCAGATTTCTTTTGGTACTAATGTAGGTCTTTCATAAAAGTGAAGAGGTGTAAAGTGAACTTTTGAAAAGCAGGGGATATCTGTATTTTGCTAGATTTATACCTAAGTATTTCTTTTTGTGCTTGTGCTAATGTAAATGGCAGTGTGTTTTTAAAGTCAAATTCCACTTGTTCATTGTTGGTGTATAGGAAAGTGATTGACTTTTGTATATTAACCTTGTATCTTGCAATCTTGCTATAATAGCTTATTAGTTCAGGAGTTTTTTCTGTCAATTTTTTCAGATTTTCTACATAGACAATCATGTCATTTGTGAACAAAGACAGTTTTATTTCTTCCTTCCCAATCTGTATATCTTTTCTTTCCTTTTCTTGTCTCATTACATTAGCTAAGACTTATGGTACAGTGTTGAAAAGCAGTTGTGAGAGGTGATATACTCACCTTGTTCCTCATCTTAGTAGGAAGGCTTTGAGTTTTTCATCATTAGATATGCTGTAAGTTTTTTTGTAGTGTTCTTCATTGAGTTGAGGGAGTTTCCCTCTATTTCTAATTTCCTGAGAGTTTTTATCATGAATGGGTGTTGGATTTTATCAAATGCTTTTTCTGCATTTATTGATATAATCATGTTAGTTTTCTTCTTTAGCCTGTTGATGTGGTGGATTACATTAATTGATCTTTGAATGTTGAACCACCCATGCGCATTTGGAATAAATTCCACTTGGTCATAGTGTATAATTATTTTTACGTATTGTTGGGTTTCATTTTTCTAATATTTTATTGAGAATTTTTGTAACTGTGTACAAGAAGAGAGATTGCTCTGTAGTTTTCTGACCTTATAGAATGAGTTAGGAAGTAGTATTCCCTCTGCTTCTATCTTCTGAAAGTATTGTAGAAAATTAGTATAATTTCTTCTGAGCCTGGTGCTTTCTCTTTTGGAAGGTTATTTATTATTTATTCATTATTACTTTAATAGATATAAAACTATTCAGATTGTCTATTTGTATTACTTTTGAATGATTGCTCTAAGTGCTAAATCATACACCCCTAACTTTTCATGGTTTACTTAGACTTAATACTGTACATAAAATACTGTCTTATAAAATGTAAAAGTCTCTCATCTGTATGGGTCCATTTACTCCATCACCCTTCATGTTTCAGTTGTTTTAGATAGATAGATAAATCTACATGTATTATATGAGTCCCACAAGACAATATATTTATTTAGTCAGTCTCCTGTATTTTAGAGAAATGAGAGGATGAAACAGACATTTTAAATTTACCAGTGTATTTATTTCTAGTGTTCTTCATTTGAACTCAGTCTATCTGACTCCAAAGCCTATGCCTTATCCCAAATTTGTTGAACAGAATTACTTGGGGAAGGTTGTATAAAAGCAGGTGCCCAGTGCCCATGTCAGTCTTATGAAATTATAAGCTTTTAGGTGAAGCCTAAACATGGGCCTTTGGAAGATGTTCCCCACATGACTTGATGTGTAGCTGGGCACAAACTGGGCTCCCCCTAAGCTTCAAAACAGCGTGACAAACATTCTGGGGCTGGCTCACAGTTCTATCTTGCTCCCAGCTCATGTGGTATCAGGTTATGGGTGGTTTTCTTATCTCTACTAAAATTTCCTTCTTTAAGCTTCAATATCTCATCCTAACTCATGGATTCTGGCATTAGGAGACAGACTTGGTCATTCTTTCTTACAGCTTCTGTCTTGCCATCTGACTCCTCTAATGATGTATCATTTGGCTCCCCAGCACTGTCTACTCACCCAAAGAAAATCTTTCATTCATCCTTTACAAAAAATATGGAGATTACTTCTGGACTTTACCTTTAGAATACCACAGTGATATGAGAGGCAAATAGTGTGTCCTCTTGAGTCAGGTGATCTGAGTTCAAAACTCAGCTTCTCCACTGATAAAAGGTATGACTATAGAAAAGCTACTTAAGCTTTCCATTCCTCAGTCGCCTCAAATGTAAAATGGGGTTAATAGTAGTGCCAACCTCATAAGGTTGTAGAGGAGGTTTATATACATACCTTAGCACAATATCTGACACCAAGAAAGCTCAGATAAATTAATGGTAGGCAGTTATTAAGATTATTAAGACAGAAATTGTCTCTTACCTCTACAGAGCTTATACGGAGCTTACAGTTCTGATGATCTAGGCCAGTACTACTCAAAGTGTGGTCCACATACCCATCTGTGACAGGATCAGGAGCTTGCACCAGAATGTAAACCAACTTATCACTAAGCACACTATTAACACAGCTGACATTTATTTCCTAGTAAGACTTTCTCAATGAATGAAGCAGTGCATTGATTTACACTGTGCATCAAGCTCCTCATTTTATAACCAATGAGTGCTTTGTGTAGCACTTCTTCAGAGAACTCATAGACTTCCCCAGTGTAGTCAGGGAGAAGAAAAGCTCTGAGCTTGAAGGCAGAAACCCTGATATCAGTTCTGCCTCTGACACTGACAAGCAAGGTGACTATGGATGGGTCCTTTAAATTCTGATCTTCTAGTTATTCATCTGTAAACTGGAAACAATTACTTCTTCTCCTTCCTTCCCTCCTCCATGAGTGTCATGTGCTCTGGAGGGCTATGACAATCCCAGGAGGTACTTAGGTGCCCCTGTGTGGGGAAGTAAGCGAAAGCAGCCTCTGGAAATGTATAAAGAGGGCAACTTTCCAGGGCAGCAGACAGAGCTCTGCAGCATAGTTGAGAAGGAACAGTCTTTTTAAAAAGGCTTTATCGAGATACAATTCATACACATAAAAAATTGCATGTCCAAGATGGCGGAGTGGAAGGACATGCTCTCACTCCCTCTTTCGAGAACACTGGAATCACAACTAACTGCTGAACAATCATCGACAGAAAGACACTGGAACGCACCAAAAAAGATACCCCACATGCAAAGACAAAGGAGAAGCTGCAACAAGACAGTATGAGGGGCGCTACAACAATAAAATCAAATCCCATAACTGCTGGGTGGGTGACTCACAAACTGGAGAACACT
The DNA here is from genome assembly GCF_949987535.1 of Balaenoptera acutorostrata. Classification (NCBI taxonomy): domain Eukaryota; kingdom Metazoa; phylum Chordata; class Mammalia; order Artiodactyla; family Balaenopteridae; genus Balaenoptera; species Balaenoptera acutorostrata. The sequence continues at coordinate 130,360,580 of NC_080085.1, read as the reverse complement.
TAAACCACAGAAGTGCACCCACTGGAGTGAAGGTTCTGAGCCCCACCTCAGGCTTCCCAACATGGGGGTCGGCAATGGGAGGAGGAAATCCTAGAGAATCAGACTTTGAAGCCTAGTGGGATTTGATTGCAGGACTTTGGCAAGACTGGGGGAAACAGAGACTCCACTCTTGGAGTGCACACACAAAGTAGTGTGCACATCGGGACCCAAAGGAAGGAGCAGTGACCCCATAGGAGACTGAACCAGACCTACCTGCTAGTGTTGGAGGGTCTCCTGCAGAGGCGGGGGCCAGCTGTGGCTCACAAAGGGACAAGGACACTGGCAGCAGAAGTTCTGGGAAGTACTCCTTGGCGTGAGCCCTCCCAGAGTCCGCCATTAGCCCCACTAAAGAGCCCGGGTAGGCTCCAGTGTTGGGTCACCTCAGGCCAAACAACCAACAAGGAGGGGACCCACGCCACCCATCATCAGACAGGCAGATTAAAGATTTACTGAGCTCTGCCCACCAGAGCAACAGCCAGCTCTACCCACCACCAGTCCCTCCCATCAAGAAACTTCCACAAGCCTCTTAGATAGCCTCATCCACCAGAGGGCAGACAGCAGAAGCAAGAAGAACTACAGTCCTGCAGCCCATGGAACAAAAACCACATTCACAGAAAGATAGACAACATGAAAAGGCAGACGGCTATGTACCAGATGAAGGAACAAGATAAAACCCCAGACAAACAACTAATTGAAATGGAGATAGGCAATCTTCCAGAAAAAGAATTCAGAAAAATGATAGTGAAGATGATCCAGGACCTCGGAAAAAGAATGGAGACAAAGATCGAGAAGATGCAAGAAATGTTTTAACAAAGATCTAGAAGAATTAAAGAACAAACAAACAGAGATGAACAATACAATAACTGAAATGAAAACTACACTAGAAGGAATCAATAGCAGAATAACTGAGGCAGAAGAACGGATAAGTGACCTGGAAGACAGAATGGTGGAATTCACTGCTGCAGAACAAAATAAAGAAAAAGAAATGACGACAGCCTAAGAGACCGCTGGGAGAACATTAAATGCAACAACATTCGCATTATAGGGGTCCCAGAAGGAGGAGAGAGAGAGAAAGAACCCAAGAAAATATTTGAAGAGATTATAGTTGAAAAATTCCCTAACATGGGAAAGGAAATAGCCACCAAAGTCCAGGAAGCACAGAGAGTCCCATACAGGATAAACCCAAGGAGAAACACGCTGAGACACATAGTAATCAAATTGGCAAAAATTAAAGGGAAAGAAAAATTATTGAAAGCAGCAAGGGAAAAATGACAAATAACATACAAGGGAACTCCCATAAGGTTAACAGCTGATTTCTCAGCAGAAATTCTACAAGCCAGAAGGGAGTGGCATGATATACTTAAAGTGATGAAAGGGAAGAACCTACAACCAAGATTACTCTACCCAGCAAGGATCTCATTCAGATTCGATGGAGAAATAAAAAGCTTTACAGACAACCAAAAGCTAAGAGAATTCAGCACCACCAAAGCAGCTCTACAACAAATGCTAAAGGAACTTCTCTAAGTGGGAAACACAAGAGAAGAAAAGGACCTACAAAAACAAACCCAAAACAATTAAGAAAATGGTAATAGGAACATACATATTGATAATTACCTTAAACGTGAATGGATTAAATGCTCCAACCAAAAGACACAGGCTTGCTGAATGGATACAAAAACAAGACCCATATATATGCTGTCTACAAGAGAGCCATTTCAGACCTAGGGACACATACAGACTGAAAGTGAGGGGATGGAAAAAGATATTCCATGCAAATGGAAATCAAAAGAAAGCTGGAGTAGCAATACTCATATCAGATAAAATAGAGAATGTTACAAGAAACAAGGAAGACACTACATAATGATCAAGGGATCAATCCAAGAAAAATATATAACAATTATAAATATATATGCACCCAACATAGGACCACCTCAATACATAAGGCAACTGCTAACAGCTCTAAACGAGGAAATCGAGAGTAACACAATCATAGTGGAGGACTTTAACACCTCACTTACACCAGTGGACAGATCATCCAAAATGAAATTAAATAAGGAAACAGAAGTTTTAAATGACACAATAGACCAGATAGATTTAATTGATATTTATAGGACATTCCATCCAAAAACAGCAGATTACACGTTCTTCTCAAGTGTGCATGTAACATTCTCCAGGATAGATCACATCTTGGGTCACAAATAAGCCTCAGTAAATTTAAGAAAATTGAAATCATATCAAGCATCTTTTCTGAACACAACGCTATGAGATTAGAAATCAATTACAGGGAAAAAAACATAAAAAACACAAACACATGGAGTCTAAACAATACGTTACTAAATAACCAAGAGATCACTGAAGAAATCAAGGAGGAAGTCAAAAAATACCTCGAGACAAATGACAATGAAAACAAGACGATCCAAAACCTATGGGATGCAGCAAAAGAAGTTCTAAGAGGGAAGTATATAGCAATAAAATCCTACCTCAAGAAACAAGAAAAATCTCAAATAAACAATCTAACCTTACACCTAAAGGAACTAGAGAAAGAAGAACAAACAAAACCCAAAGTTAGCAGAAGGAAAGAAATCATAAAGATCAGAGCAGAAATTAATGAATTAGAAACAAAGAAAATAATAGCAAAGATCAATAAAACTAAAAGCTGATTCTTTGAGAAGATAAACAAAATTGATAAACCATTAGCCAGACTCATCAAGAAAAAGAGGGAGAGGACTCAAATCAATAAAATTAGAAATGAAAAAGGAGAAGTTACAACAGACACTGCAGAAATACAAAGCATCCTAAGGGACTACTACAAGCAACTCTATGCCAATAAAATGGACAACCTGGAAGAAATGGACAAATTTGTGGAAAGGTATAACCTTCCAAGACTGAACCAGGAAGAAATAGAAAATATGAACAGACAAATTACAAGTAATGAAATTAAAACTGTGATTGAAACTCTTCCAACAAACAAAAGTCCAGAACCGGATGGCTTCACAGGTGAATTCTATCAAACATTTAGAGAAAAGCTAACACCCATCCTCTCAAACTCATCCAAAAAATTACAGAGGAAGGAAAACTCCCAAACTCATTCTATGAGGTCACCATCACCCTGATACCAAAACCAGACAAAGATACTACAAAAAAAGAAAATTACAGACCAATATCACTGATGAATATAGATGCAAAAATCCTCAACAAAATACTATCAGACAGAATCCAACAACACATTAAAAGGATCATACACCATGATCAAGTGGGATTTATTCCAGAGATGCAAGGATTCTTCAATATAGGCAAATCAATCAATGTGATACACCATATTAACAAACTGAAGAATGAAAACCATATGATCATCTCAATAGATGCAGAAAAAGCTTGTGACAAAATTCAACACCCATTTATGATAAAAACTCTCCAGAAAGTGGGCATAGAGGGAACCTACCTCAACATAATAAAGGCCATATACAACAAACCCACAGCAAACATCATTATCAATGGTGAAAAACTGAAAGCATTTCCTCTAAGATCAGGAACAAGACAAGGATGTCCACTCTCACCACGATTATTCAACATAGTTTTGGAAGTCCTAGCCACGGCAATCAGAGAAGAAAAAGAAATAAAAGGAATACAAATCGGAAAAGAAGAAGTAAAGCTGTCACTGTTTGCAGACGACATGATACTATACATAGAGAATCCTAAAGATGCCACCAGAAAACGACTAGAGCTTATCAATGAATTTGGTAAAGGAGCAGGATACAAAATTAATGCACAGAAATCTCTTGCATTCCTATACACTAATGATGAAAAATCTGAAAGAGAAATTAAGGAAACACTTCCATTTACCACTGCAACAAAAAGAATAAAATACTTAGGAATAAACCTACCTAAGGAGAAAAAAGACCTGTATGCAGAAAACTATAAGACACTGATGAAAGGAATTAAAGATGATACCAACAGATGGAGAGATATACCATGTTCTTGAATTGGAAGAATCAATATTGTGAAAATGACTATACTACCCAAAGCAATCTACAGATTCAATGCAATCCCTATCAAATTTCCAATGGCATCTTTTACAGAACTAGAACAAAAAAATCTTAAAATTTGTATGGTGACACAAAAGACCCTGAATAGCCAAAGCAGTCGTTAGGGAAAAAACGGAGCTGGAGGAATCAGTCTCCCTGACTTCAGACTATACTACAAAACTACAGTAATCAAGACAATATGGTACTGACACAAAAACAGAAATATAGATCAATGGAACAGGATAGAAAGCTCAGAGATAAACCCACGCTCCTATGGTCAACTAATCTATGACAAAAGAGGCAAGGATATACAATGGAGAAAAGACAGTCTCTTCAATACGTTTTGCTGGGAAAACTGGACAGCTACATGTAAAAGAATGAAATTAGAACACTCCCTAACACCATACACAAAAATAAACTCAAAATGGATTAGACACTTAAATGTAAGACCGGGCACTATAAAAGTCTTAGAGGAAAACATAGGAAGAACACTCTTTGACATAAATCACAGCAAGATCTTTTTTGATCCACCTCCTAGAGTAATGGAAATAAAAACAAAAATAAACAAATGGGACCTAATGAAACTTAAAAGCTTTTGCACAGCAAAGGAAACCATAAACAAGATGAAAAGACAACCCTCAGAATGGGAGAAAATATTTGCAAATGAATCATTGGAGAAATGATTCATCTCCAAAATATATAAACAGCTCATGCAGCTCAATATTAAAGAAACAAACAACCCAATCCAAAAATGGGCAGAAGACCTAAATAGACATTTCTCCAAAGAAGACATACAGATGACCAAGAAGCACATGAAAAGCTGCTCAACATCATTAAATATTAGAGAAATGCAAATCAAAACTACAATGAAGTATCACCTCACACCAGTTAGAATGGGTATCATCAGAAAATCTACAAGCAACAAATGCTGGAGAGGGTGTGGAGAAAAGGGAACCCTCTTGCACTGTTGGTGGGAATGTAAATTGAAACAGCCACTATGGGGAAAAGTATAGAGGTTCCTTAAAAAACTAAAAATAGAATTACCATATGATCCAGGAATCCCACTACTGGGCATATACCCAGAGAAAACCATAATTCAAAAAGACACATGCACCCCAATGTTTATTGCCACACTCTTTACAATAGCCAGGTCATGGAAGCCACCTAAATGCCCATCAACAGATGAATGGATAAAGAAGATGTGGTACATATCTACAATGGAATATTACTCCGCCATAAAAAGGAACGAAATTGGGTCATTTGTAGAGACGTGGATGGATCTAGAGACTGTCATACAGAGTGAAGTAAGTCAGAAAGAGAAAAACAAATATCGTGAATTAAGGCATATATGTGGAACCTAGAAAATGGTACAGATGAACCAGTTTGCAGAGCAGAAATTGAGACACAGAAGTAGAGAAAAACGTATGGACATCAAGGGGGAAAAGCGGCGGGGGGTGGGGGTGGTGGTGTGATGGATTGGGAGATTGGGATTGACATGTATACACTGATGTGTATAAAATGGATGACTAATAAGAAAAAATAAAAAATAAAAAATAAACATTAAAAAAATTGCATGTCCATATTTTGATGAATTTGGACATACGCATACATCTGTGATAGTACTACCATATGATCCAGTGATCCCACCCCTGGGTATTTTCCCAAACAATTGAAATCAGTATCTCGAAGAGATACTTCCATGTTCAGAGTAGCACTAGTCACAGGAGCTGAGATATGGAAACAACCCAAAAGTCCACTGATAAATAAATGAATAAAGAAAATATGGTTTATACATATAATAGAAAAAATAAGGAAAAAAGCCTTAAAACATAAGGAAATTCTGCCACTTGTGACAAGATGGATGAACCTGAAGGACATTACGCTAAGTGAAATAAGCCAATCACAAAAGGACATGGAAGGCTTTCACTTCTATGAGGAATCTAAAATAGTCAAACTCATACATGCAAAGAATAGAATGATGGCTGCCAGAACTGATGGTAGGGGGAAATGGAGAAATGTTGGTCAATGAATATAAGGTTACAATTATACAATATGAATAAGCTCTCGAGATCTGCTGTACAACAAAGCACCTATTGTTAACGATATGGTGTTGTGCGCGTAAAATTTGTTAAGAGCATAGATTTCCTATTCAATGTTCTTGAAACAAAGGAAGGAAGGAAGGAAGAAGGAACGAGGAAAGAAGGGAGGGAAGGAGGGAGGGAAATAGAAAGAGAGAGAGAGAAGTCTTGATGCTAATTTCTTGAATATCAAAACCCAGACCTGAAGCTCTCAGGTTGGAGAGAGGTAACCAATGGCAACCAAAGCCACCATCCATTCTCTCCCAAATGACATTTTATGTCCAAGCTAAGTGCCTTCCACTTAAAAGGTACACTCTAATTTGGGGGCTGACAATGACATTGGCCATCACATTGCTTAAAATCTGCCCAACCATACAAACATTATTAGTGCAAGCATGGAACAGATAAAAATGTTATAGGCAGCTGAATGGCTAATGGGGAGGACATTGAAGCTCAAAACACCAAGTGCGTCCCCACAGGCAATCAGCCAATCTAGGAAAACATTGGACTCATACCCTCACCATAGCACTAATGTAGTCCTTCCTGGAATCAGTAATAGCCTAGCACTAATGGCTACAAAAAGGACCATACTGTCTCCCCAGTCATTAATTCCCAGAAAAAGGACTGCACTGAACTCATTACTGCTTTAACACACTCATCAGATGAAATGTACAAGTTAACCTCCTCAGAGGGATGCAGTAACCTGAGCACATGAGCTCAGTCCTCTCCCCTGCCCCCACTCTGGAAGCCCTCTCTCTGGCAGCAACTCTCAATTCTTTGCTAGGAAGCTGCCTAGACCTACCTGACGACATCTCTGTCCATATTGTCAGGTTCTTTGCTGCCCACTTGCTTAGAGACTCAGCTATCTGAGAGGGAGAGAGGCCAGACACAGGGAGAAAGAGGAGTTGGTACAAAGATGTTGCTGTTGCTTCTATTACTGCCAATGAGGAGAAGGAAGATGTGTTTTAATAACAACAGCGAGTAACCATGTGTGGATTACACATAGTATGTCAGGCTCTATGGAGGAATTTTAAAACATATGATCTCATTTGATCCTAACCAAAATACTATTATTAACCTCATTTGACAGATGAGGAAACAGAGGCAAGGAAAGTAAATAAATTACCCAAGGTCACATAGCCAGTAAGTGGCTTGGCCAGAATTAGAATGCAAATCCCTGACCCCAAGTTCATGCCTCTTTCCACTGGACCACAGCTATCAATATTCATCCTATGTAGTGTCTGTGGGGACTATTTAAAGTCATGCAACACACTAGGACAATAATTATAGCTCCCATTGTGTAAGTGCCTCCCAGAGATAAGGCCATTCATAACCATGGTCTCAGGGGCCTCCCTCAGCTCTTGCTTTGGAGCCTAAGTGGTACTGTCACAGGGATGGCTACTTTCTTAGTGACATCATGACACCCAACACCACCAGCCTCCATCCTCTGACTAGAAACTGCCTCTCTGCTTGTCTATCAAATTAATTTCTTTCTCTCTCTAGACCTCCGTCAACAGCTGCAGTGGAGAAAGGAGTGCAGTGGAGCTGGGGCAGGGGATGGGTAGTGGGGAAAGAACACTGTCATTATGGAACTTGGGAAGGTTGAAAGATTTTTCCTTCGATTTGGGAAGTTAGGCTGTTTGTCCAAGGCCTCTCAGCCCCTGTAGCTTCCCTATCATGGAAGTTAGTTGGCTTGTACAGAATTGCCTTTCCCAGCAGACTATGAACTTCTGGAATACAAGGAGTCTTTCTTTGTCACCCCAGCAAGCATCACAGACAGGACACACAATAAATGTTCAATAAATGTCATTGGGCAAGCATATTGCTGCTGATACTGCCTTTCTTTGTTGCCTAGGATCACTGGCTCAGCAGAGGCAGTTTGGGAAAGCAGAGGTTTCACTGCAGAATAAGCACCATGGACAGGTGACACGGAGACAGTCTGTGCCTGAACTTGTATGTGAAAGGAGCCTACTGGGTAGACTTCCCATCAGATTACAATAGACAGCCCCAGGCAGACTGGAACAAACGCTACCCTATTAAAGCAATCCCTTCTTCAGGCAGCCTGAAGAGCCATGTTCATATGTATGGCAGATTTTCACCAAGGACAGTTGGTTCCACCACTGGCCCTAGTATTAAGAAGCCCTAGCTTGAGTGGGCAGGCCCTTCAGAGGAGACTGTGGATGTTGGAATACTATGGCCACAGCTACAGGGTCCAGGGTCAGATGGGATGGGCGAAGTTCTGGAGGTTGAGTTGCTGAGTATCTTGGGGACAAAAAGAATCTGTAAGATCAAGGACCTACTGTACAGCACAGGGAACTATACTCAGTATTTTTTAATAAACTATAAGGGAAGAGAATCTGAAGAATATACATACATATATATATATACATATATATGTATAACTGAATCACAGTGCTATACACCTGGAACTAACACAATATTGTACATGAACTATACTTCAATAAAAATATATTTTTAAAGAATCTGTAGGGGGGAGACTGAAGAGAGAGGTGGAAAGAAGACTGAGAAGACCCAGGCGTGTGAAGAGCCGTGTGGCTGACAGGCTTTTGGTACTCTGGCCTGGTGTCAGGCCTGAGCCTCTGAGATGGGAGAGCAGAGTCCAGGACATTGGACCACCAGAAACCTCCTGGCCCCACGTAATATCAATCAGCGAGAGCTCTCCCAGAGATCTCTGTCTCAACACTAAGACCCAGCTCCACCCAACGGCCAGCAAGTTCCAGTGCTAGACATCCCATGCCAAACAACTACCAAGACAGGAACACAACTGCACCCATTAGCAGAGAGGCTGCCTAAAATCATACTAAGTTCACAGACACCCCAAAACACATCACCGGACGTGGCCCTGCCCACCAGAAAGAAAAGATACAGTCCCACCAACCAGAAAACAGGAACCAGTCCCCTCCACCAGGAAGCCTACACAAGCCACTGAACCACCCGAACCCACTGGGGGTAGACACCAAAGACAATGGGAGCTATGAACATGCAGCCTGCGAAAAGGAGACCACAAACACAGTAAGTTAAAAAACCTGAGAAGACAGAGAAATACATAGCAGATGAAGGAGCAAGGTAAAAACCCACAAGAAGAAAAAAATGAACAGGTAATAGATAGTCTACCTGAAAAAGAGTTCAGAATAATGATAGTAAAGATGATGCAAAAACTTGGAAATAGAATGGAGAAAATGCAATAAACATTTAACAAGGACCTAAAGAACTAAAGAGCAAACAAACAATGATGAACGAAACAATAAATGAAATTAAAAATTCTCTAGAAGGAATCAATAGCAGAATAACTGAGGCAGAAGATCGGATAAGAGACCTGGAAGATAAAATAGTGGAAATAACTGCCACAGAGCAGAATAAAGAAAAAAGAATGAAAAGAATTGAGGACTGTTTCAGAGACTTCTGGGACAATATTAAAGGCACCAACATTCGAATTATAGGGGTCCAGAAGAAGAAGAGAAAAAGAAAGGGACTGAGAAAATATTTGAAGAGATTATAATTCAAAACTTCCCTAACGTGGGAAAGGAAAGAGTCAATCAAGTCCAGGAAGCGGAGAGAATCCCATACAGGATAAATCCAAGGAGGAACATGCCAAGACATATTATGCAAACTATCAAAAGTCAAATACAAAGAAAAAAATTAAAAGCAGCAAAGGAAAGGCAACAAATAACACACAAGGGAATCCCCATAAGGTTAACAGCTGAACTTTCAGCAAAAACTGCAAACCAGAAGGGAATGGCAGGACATATTTAAAGTGATGAAAGGGAAAAACCTACAACCAAAATTACTCTACCCAGCAAGGATGAAATTCAGATTCAACTGAGAAATTAAAACCTTTAAAGACAAGCAAAAGTTAAGAGAATTCAGCACCACCAAACCAGCTTTACAACAAATGCTAAAGGAACTTCTCTAGGCAAGAAACACAAGAGAAGGAAAAGACCTGTAATAACACACCCAAAACAGTTAAGAAATGGTAATAGGAACATACATATCGATAATTACCTTAAATGTGAATGGATTAAATGCTCCAACCAAAAGACATAGACTGGCTGAATGGATACAAAAACAAGACCTGTATATATGCTGTCTACGAGAGACCCACTTCAGACCTAGGGATACATACAGACTGAAAGTGAGGGGATGGAAAAAGATATTCCATGCAAATGGAAATCAAAAGAAAGCTGGAGTAGCAACTCTCATATCAGAAAAAATAGACTTTAAAATAAAGACTATTACAAGAGACAAAGAAGGACACTACATAATGATCAAGGGGTCAATCCAAGAAGAAGATATAACAATGGTAAATATTTATGCACCCAACATAGGAGCACCTCAATACATAAGGCAAATACTAACAGCCATAAAAGGGGAAATTGACAGTAACACAAAAATAGTAGGGGACTTTAACACCCCACTTTCACCAATGGACAGATCATCCAAAATGAAAATAAATAAGGAAACACAAGCTTTAAATGATACATTAAACAAGATGGACTTAATTGATATTTATAGGACATTCCATCCACAAACAACAGAATACACTTTCTTCTCAAGGGCTCATGGAACATTCTCCAGGATAGATCATATCTTGCGTCACAAATCAAGCCTCAGTAAATTTAAGAAAATTGAAATCATACCAAGTATCTTTTCTGACCACAGTGCTATGAGACTACATATAAATTACAGGAAAAAAACTGTAAAAAACACAAACACATGGAGGCTAAACAATACACTACTAAATACCCAAGAGATCACCAAAGAAATCAGAGGAAATCAAAAAATACCTAGAAACAAATGGCAATAAATACACGAAGACCCAAAACCTAGGGATGCAGCAAAAGCAGTTCTAACAGGGAAGTTTATAGCATACAATCCTACCTCAAGAAACAGGAAACATCTCGAATAAACAAACTTACTTTACACCTAAAGCAATTAGAGAAAGCAGAACAAAAAAAAAAAACAACCCCAAAGTTAGCAGAAGGAAAGAAATCGTAAAGATCAGATCAGAAATAAATGAAAAAGAAATGAAGGAAACAAGAGCAAAGATCAATAAATGAAAAGCTGGTTCTTTGAGAAGATAAACAAAATTGATAAACCATTAGCCAGACTCATCAAGAAATAAAGGGAGAAGACTCAAATCAATAGAATTAGAAATGAAATCGGAGAAGTAACAACTGACACTGCAGAAATACAAAGGATCATGAGAGATTACTACAAGCAACTATAGGCCAATAAAATGGACAACCTGGAAGAAATGGACAAAATCCTAGAAAAGCACAACCATCCAAGAGTGAACCAGGAAGAAATAGAAAATATAAACAGACCAATCACAAGCACTGAAATTGAGACTGTGATGAAAAATCTTCCAACAAACAAAAGCCCAGGACCAGATGGCTTCACAGGTGAATTCTATCAAACATTTAGAGAAGAGCTAACACCTATCCTTCTCAAACTCTTCCAAAATATAGCAGACGGAGGAACACTCCCAAACTCATTCTACGAGGCCACCATCACCCTGATACCAAAACAGGACAAAGATGTCACAAAGAAAGAAAACTACAGGCCAGTATCACTGATGAACATAGATGTAAAAATCCTCAACAAAATACTAGCAAATAGAATCCAACAGCACATTAAAAGGATCATACACCATGATCAAGTGGGTTTATCCCAGGAATGCAAGGATTCTTCAATATACGCAAATCAATCAATGTGATACAGCATATTAACAAATTGAAGGAGAAAAACCATATGATCATCTCAATAGATGCAGAGAAAGTTTTAGACAAAATTCAACACCCATTTATGATAAAAACTCTCCAGAAAGTAGGCATAGAGGGAACTTACCTCAACATAATAAAGGCCATATATGACAAACCCACAGCCAACATGGTTCTCAATGGTGAAAAATTGAAAGCATTTCTTCTAAGATCAGGAACAAGACAAGGTTGTCCACTCTCATCACTATTATTCAACATAGTTTTGGAAGTTTTAGCCATGGCAGTCAGAGAAGAAAAGAAATAAATGGAATCCAAAATCAGAAAAGAAAAGTAAAACTGTCACTGTTTGCAGATGACATGATACTATACATTGAGAATCCTAAAGATGCTACCAGAAAACTACTAGGACTAATCAATGAATTTGGTAAAGTAGCAGGATACAAAATTAATGCACAGAAATCTCTTGCATTCCTATACACTAATGATGAAGTATCTGAAAGAGAAATTAAGGAAACACTCCCATTTACCATTGCAACAAAAAGAATAAAATACTTAGGAATAAACCTACCTAAGGAGACAAAAGACCTGTATGCAGAAAACTGTAAGATATGGATGAAAGTAATTAAAGATGATACAAACAGATGGAGAGATATACCATGTTCTTAGATTGGAAGAATCAATATTGTTAAAATGATTATACTCCCCAAAGCAATCTACAGATTTAATGCAATCCCTATCAAACTACCAATGGCATTTTTTAGAGAACTAGAACTAAAAAATTCACAATTTCTATGGAAACACAAAAGACCCCAAAGAGCCAAAGCAATCTTGAGAAAGAAAAACGGAGCTGGAGGAATCAGGATCCCTGACTCCAGACCATAATGCAAACTTACAGTAATCAAGACAGTATGGTACTGGCACAAACACAGAAATATAGATCAATGGAACAGGATAGAAAGCCCAGAGATAAACCCACACACATAGGGTCACCTTATCTTTGATAAGGGAGTCAAGAATATACAATGGAGAAAAGACAGCCTCTTCAATAAGTGGTGCTGGGAAAACTGGACAGCTACATGTAAAATAATGAAATTAGAACACTCCCTAACACCATACACAAAAATAAACTCAAAATGGATTAAAGACCTAAATGTGAGGCCAGACACTATAAAACTCTTAGAGGAAAACATAGGCAGAACACTCTATGACATAAATCACAGCAAGATCCTTTTTGACCCACCTCTTAGAGAAATGGAAATAAAAACAAAAATAAACAAATGGGACCTAATGAAACTTAAAAGCTTTTGCACAGCAAAGGAAACCAAAAAGAAGGTGAAAAAGACAACCCTCAGAATAGGAGAAAATATTTGCAAATGAAGCAACTGACAAAGGATTAATCTCCAAAATATACAAGCAGCTCATGCAGCTCAATAACAAAAAAACAAACAACCCAATTCAAAAATGGGCAGAAGACCTAAACAGACATTTCTCCAAAGAAGATATACAGATTGCCAACAAATACATGAAAGGCTGCCCAACATCATTAATCATTAGAGAAATGCAAATCAAAACCACAATGAGGTATCACCTCAGAATGACCATCATTAAAAAATCTACAAACAATAAATGTTGGAGAGGGTGTGGAGAAAAGGGAAGCCTCTTGCACTGTTGGTGGGAATGTAAATTGATACAGCCACTGTGGAGAACAGTATGGAGGTTCCTTAAAAAACTAAAAATAGAACTACCATATGACCCAGCAATCCCACTACTGGGCATATACCCTGGGAAAACCATAATTCAAAAAGAGTCATGTACCCCAATGTTCATTGCAGCTCTATTTACAATAGCCAGGACATGGAAGCAACCTAAGTGTCCATCGACAGATGAATGGATAAAGAAGATGTGGCACATATATACAATGGAATATTACTCAGCCATAAAAAGAAACGAAACTGAGTTATTTGTAGTGAGGTGGATGGACATAGAGTCTGTCATACAGAGTGAAGTAAGTCAGAAAGAGAAAAACAAATACCGTATGCTAACACATATATATGGAATAAAAAAAAAAGGTTCTGAAGAACCTAGGGGCAGAGCAGGAATAAAGAAGCAGCTGTATATAATGGACTTGAGGACACAGGGAGGTGGAAGGGTAAGCTGGGATGAAGTGAGAGAGTGGCATGGACATATATACACTACCAAATGTAAAACAGATAGCTAGTGGGAAGCAGCAGCATAGCACAGGGAGATCAGCTCGGTGCTTTGTGACCACCTAGAAGGGTGGGATAGGGAGGGTGCAGGGAGATGCAAGAGGGAGGGGATATGGGGATATGTGTGTATGTATAGCTGATTCTCTTTGTTATAAAGCAGAAACTAACACAACATTGTAAAGCAATTATACTACAATAAAGATGTTTAAAAAAAGAAAAGAAAAGAAAAGAATCTGTAGGAGAAGACTTAGGTGTGGATGTGGGGTGGCTGAATGACAGCACAATAAAAAGTTTCATTTTCAACTCTACACATACACAAGTCATATTTCTACAGCACTGTCAGGAATAATGTTGGTGTCTTTACTTCTCTCTGTTTTCTAAAAGCTTTTGATAGAGTTGGGGGATAACACTCTAATTCAGAAGGAAAAATTAAGGCACAATTGACGACAGTCTGTAATTAAGTGTTAAATTGTCTGGCACGGGTCTTAAGTGCTGCAGGAATCCAAAGGAAGGGCAGTCAATGAAGGCTGAGCAATGCGTGGGCAGCTGGAGCTCTGACATTTGAGAATGTATAACTCTGGTCAGCACATATTTCCTGGATGAGGTGGGACTGGCCCTGGACCTTAAAGCATGGGGAGTAGTGGGCTTGGGGGAGGGGAGGGGAGGGGTCTCTGGATCGAGGCACAGGGGATGGCGGAACAAAGGCAAAGAGGCAGATGGAGGTTAGGCGCAAGGGCAGGAGTCTGGCTCCAACAGGAGTGAGATGCTGTGTGCATGGAATCTGGATGGTTGTACGTCTGGCTATTGGGGGAGGGGAGCTGTGGAATCCAGGCTCAATGACTCTGGGCTACTGGGCTTTTGGAAAACTATCCAGCAGCTGTGGGCAGGTGAATCTAGACTCCAAAACAAATAATTTCCTGGGGAATCTACCACACAGCTATTTCAAAGGAGCTCCCACCTCTGTATAGGCAATGTCTCATTGAATGCCCATGACAATCCTGGGAGGGAGGGATTGTTAAGCAACCATATACTTCAAACAGACATGGGTTGAGTGGGAACAGTAGAGTAAGTTGGAAGGTCACCTCCTTTCTAGATTCCAATGCAAGCACTCTGGGAAGGGGCAGTGGTAGCAGATGTCAAACTGGGCTTCCTGGAATCTAGAAGCATCTTGCACCCTGAATTCCCCTTTTGCTCCCTCCCTGCAAATATGTACTTGCTTAACAAAGACAATACTATCACTGATTGTGTGTACACTGTGCTAAATACTTTAAGGGGATGAATTCGTTTCATCCTCACAGCAATCTTGTGAGGTGAGAGATGTTATTATCTCTATTTTACAGATAAGGAAACTGAGGCACAGAGAGGTTAGGAACCTGTCCAAGGTCATATGTCTGGCAAGTGATTCCAAACCAGGTAGTTTGCCACCACAGCCCACTCTCTCACCTGCCTCGCTCCAAAGGTACCCTCTGGGCCCATCCATCATGGACCTCTAATAGGAAATGGTTCATTCAATCGCCACGACAACCCTGGATGGGAGAGACCATTCAGCGACCTGAAATTCCAAGTAGATGTGGTGTGACCAGAGAGATTAGCGTGGGTAGGAAGGTCCTGAAGTCAAAAGATCTGGCTCAGAGCTAGTCTGTGTTTATTTCCCCACCTGTCATCATCACTGCTACCCCACCCGTATCAGCAGCAGTAGAAACAACAACCTCAGCACCTTTTGGAGCCTCAAGCCAAATTGTTGCAGGAGTCCTACTGGAAGAGGCAGGGCCTGTGTGGTACCACAGCCCCTCTTGTGTTGTGCTGTGGGCCTGGGAGGAGGAAGGAGGAGACACGGTAGTGCTGGCAGCAGCCAGGGGAAGGAGGCGGGGAAGGAGGGTAGTAATGAACCCAGGGAGCATGACCAAGGGCAAAGGAAAATGAGGTTCCACAGGCAAGGGAGGGGAAAGGTCATGAGATGCCTGCATTTCAGCAGAGCATAGACTGAAGAGCGGATGTTGGGGGCAAACAAACTACAGTGAGATCAAAATAAAACCTCAAAGCAGTCCTTGTGAGAATAGCAAGCTGTCTTGATGTTGGACAATGAATGAGTAACTTGTAGGCAGGTGTCCCATGTGGGGAGTGAGTAGGTGCCAGGAGTAGGGTCTAGTGAGAGTGAAAGCCTGCTTCACCAGGCTCAAATCTTCGTGCTTTCCAAGACTTGGGTGTGCCCTAGACTGCTGTGTTAACCTTTTGTTGTTCTGTGGATCCTTGGCTGACTGCTGAAACCCATAAACCCCGTCTCAGAATAATACTTTAAATACATTAAAATGCATAAGATTATAAAGGAAACAAATTATATCAAAATATTAAACAAAACTTGTATGAAATACTAATATAAATGCTTCTCTATTAATGCATGACATTTAAAAATTTACTGGTGATTCTAACTACTACTGTAATTTCAAAATAATATCAACTGTAAAGGCTATCTAGAGGTAGCTACAATGATAATAATGTGATATGAAAATAATCTGTGATTTCTCTTAGAGGCAAAGTCTCACATATTACAAATGCTGTTGTGGTTCATTGTCTACAAAATGAAATGAAATGAGAAATTTCAATTACAGGTTAACAAAAATAGAAAGTCAATTTTTTCCCTCCTGGCATCACAGGGGTCCTCACTGAGAAATATGCATATGGCAATGGGAATTCGCAGATGACTGCAGACCTAGTCCCAGGTTTCCTACTGATCATGTGTCCTTGAAAGTGGGCTCTGACTCTTGACGGCCAGCTCACAAGATAGTTCCATTCTTTCCTCTCACAAATGTTTATGAGAAATTGGAGCTACTGAATTCTATGCCCTGATTCTGGAGAGCAGGCACAAGCAAGTCCAAATCCAAGTCTATCAACCCACCAACACAGATCCTCGTGTTCACAGACCCATTCTTGTTGGATATGAAATTAGATTCCTCCCATCAAGTGGTTTCAAGCCATGACCGAAAAGGAATCCAGACAGAGGTCATGATTCTGCCTTCTTGGAATAAGCCAGTGCCACCCCAGGGGAGTCCTGTGAAACAGGCACACACATCTGGCTGGACAGAGTGTGGAGTGTTTATTACAAAACCAGTTACATGTTTACAGTAAGCCCCAGGGAGTTTGGCAGACAAAGCAAATGACAGAGAGTAAGAAGGAGAGTGGGAGTAAGAAGGGAAGTGAGAGGGAAAGAGAGAGAGGGAGTGAATGAGAATAAAAATTGGAAGAGGCCTCAGAGGCCCTCCAGTGTAACTCCTTTGTGTCAGTTGGAGACACCAAGGCCCAGAGGAGGGATGTGTCCTAGAGGGGCACAGAGCAGTTCAGAGCTGAGCCACTGGCTAGTCGCCTGCTCTTTTCCCTCTGCAACTCTTGCCTGTTTGACCAGAGGTGAGCATGAGCCAACCGGCTTGGAATATGCTTCCGGAAGCAGTGTTCAAAATGGCTAACAGCTCCCCATGCTTCCATGATGCTATATCTCTGGTGGCAAGCACAAGGATAAATATCTCCATCTTGAGGAAGGGAACCAAATGCTATGGTCATACTTTGGACACGCGGTGTTCAAATTCATGGCCAGTCACACTGATCAGGGGCCTGGTGTGATTCTGCAGGCAGGGTGTGACCAGCCATAAACTGGATTGTGCAGGGACTTGAGGGCAGGAAGGAAAGTGGGAAGAAAGGAGGAAGGTGGGTTTCCTGCTGCTGCTTAAGGGTCAGGAGAAGGTGAGCAGGAGGGAGGCTGACCTGGAGGATGCGGCCCTCAGTGGAGTCCAGTCTGCTCAGTCTGCTCTTTGCCGCAGGGCACGAAGTGTGAGTGCAGCTGGGGCATCCCTACATGTATAATTTCCTTCTCTGATTTCCAGAGAAGTCAGTGAAGAGTTGTTTATCATCATCATCATCATCATCATCATCATCATTTTATCAGTGTCACTATTATTATTTTGCTCTTTCATTACTTAGGCAGATTTTATCCTCACTTTGGTTGGCAGGTCCCCAGTCCCAAGTCACACCCAGGGCCAAATGGGGCACTGGAGAAAGTATAGGACTCTGAACTTCAGCTCAGATTTGAGGTGCAGCTCTGCCTCCTACTAGCTTGATTAGATGACTTGAGTGAATTCTCAACCCTCCTGAGTCTAGGTCGCCAATATGCAAAAGGGAGAATCTGACCTCTACCTCAGGTTGCTGTTAAGAGGTACACATCATGAACTGATGTGACAAAGTGCTCTGATCAGTGTACAGCACTCTCCCTCTGTGTGGGGATTACCAGGCTAGTGCCTGTAAGAAAGCAGTCTTCCTGGGGCCCACGCTGTTTTTTTGCTTGACAGAGGCACCAGCACATTCAAAAGTGAAATCTGAGAAGAATGCAATTTTCTATTTTTTCTTCTTGCACAAAAGGGAAAATGATTTACTGCATTGCTCCCCAGAGCTTGATGTCAGCTAGCTATAGCCACAGCCAGATTAGGGAGTGACAAATCTGGAGCTCACCGTCAGAGCATATGAACAATTTATGAGGCCAAAACATGCTTCAAGCTCCGACCTTTTGGGCCAGGGATCTGAGACCAGGGAAAGGCCAGAGATCACCTATCCAGCCTCTTACCTTTGATCATCCATATTTCAGCTCTATGCCAAGGCCAAATGTCCAGCAACTATAAACACTGGGATAGGAAGAATGTTTGCTGGGTGCTGGAATCCACAAACCAACCTCCACCCAGAGATGGAACATTGCAGAGAAAGAGCACAGGCTCTGGAATCAGACAAGCCTGAGTTCCCGTGCCAACCCTGCCACTTAAATCTGTGGAACTTTCTGTAAGTTCCTTCCCTTTTCTGAGTAGAGGTTTCTCCAGTGACCTTCAAGTCCACCTATAGCCTTGACCTCTATCCTATTTCCTGTCCTCCAGATACTTACTACAGACTGCTATGTGGACCTCCCAAATCTGAATCCTTTTCAAAACAAAGCCCTGCTTCCCCTCCTTTGCACACACACCCATCAACCTGCTTACATGCATGTCCATAGCTAATTGTTTCCTTGATCCTATGCCCTGTAACTACTCAAGGACATCACTCCAGTAATTTCCTCTATCTGTATCATCAAATTTTTCCTTTCTTGTCTCCATCACCATGCAAACATGCCATATATCTCCCACCTCTAAAATACCCAAACCTTGAGCCCCATTCTCCTCCAGCTACCACCTTTCTCTTAACCCACACAGAGTCAAACACCTGCAAAGAGTTGTCTCACCTTCTGGCTCCTCTTCTTTGTTTCACATTCTCTCCTCAGTCACATCAGTTTCTGATCCATTTCACTGATATGGTTCTTAACAAATCACCAAAGACCTCCATCTTGCCGAAGTTCATGATCACTTCTGTTCTCATTGTTCTAGACCTTTCAACAGCCTTTGACTTGTTAATTACACCTTTATTCTTAAAACACTGTCTTCTGGACTAGAACTAGAATTACACTCAGCTAGTTTTTACTCCATTTGTAGCTGTTCCCTCCAAATCTCCTTTCCTGGAGCTACTTCCTCTTCTAGACCTCTGAATGTTGAAGTGCCCCCGGGCTCCATCCTTGACCTTCTCTATTTCATCTACATTCCCTCTCTAAGTGATCACTTGGTTTGCAATACCATTTGGGTAATGACAACTCCCAAATTTATCCGTGGCTTCTTCCTTGAGTATTGGACTCACATATCAAACTACCTATTTGTCATCTCCACGCAAATGTATAATAGCCATCTTAGATTCGACACATACAAAACACAATTCTTGATTAGCCGGTTCCTGCCATTACCAAGTCTGCTCCTCCCCACATTTCTTCCCATAACAATAAAGGGCACCACCATCTACTTATTTGTTCAGGCTACACTCAAACTTATGAGTCAAACTTGACTCCTTTCTTTCCATCCTATTCTTTGACAAGTGCTATCAGCCTTATCTTCGACATGTAGCATTCAACTACTCTCCACCACCTCTACTGCCATCACTGTGGCTCAAACCACTATCATCTTCCCCCGGATTATTGCAGGATAGCTTCTTTGCGATCTCCTTGCTCCTACTCTGCTCTCGCTCTAATCTGTCCTCAACACAGCAGCCAGAGAGATCCTCTTAAAACAAAATTCAGATCATGTCATTCTATGCAAGACTCTCCAGTGCTTTCATAGTTCTAAGAATAAAATTCAAACTCTAAACATGGCTCCGAGGGCTCTGTTGATTTGGTTTCTGCCTACCTCACTCTCTGACATCAATCTCTTAACACTCTCCCCCTCCTGCTTCATACCTGTCAAGCACTCTTCTCTACTTGTTGCTCCTCAAATGCACCAAGATTGTGCCTACCATAGGGCCTTTGCATTTGCTGTTACCCTTCTGAGAGATCTGGAATGCTCTTATTAAAAATATTTGAATGGCTGGATTCTTTTTATTCAGGTCTCAGTTCAGATATTAACTGTTCATCAAGGCCATCTCTGGTCACCTTGATATAGCTGTTCAGTCCCTGTCACTCTTTACCTCATTACTCTATTTTAATTTCTCTGTAATACTTATCAGAACCTAAAATGGTGTCACTCAGTTATTTAGCTGCCATTGTCTGTCTGTCCCAGTAAAATAATGCCTCCATGGGAGGAGGGGCCTGGTCTTTACTGTTCATGACTTTATCCCAAGCACCAGATCAACTCTGTCATAGAGTGATCACTCAATAAATATTTATTAAATGAATAAATGATTTCCCTGCTTCTAGCTTGCCTCCAATAATCCTTTCTCTACACTGAACAACAGAGTGATCTTTTAAGAATGTAAATTAGATCATGACACTTAAAATACTTTAATGGCTTGCCATTGCACTTCAGATAAACAAATAAAACTGCAAGCCCTTACAGTGGCCTACAAGACTTGCCATGACCTGACCCCTGTTCACATCTCAAACCACAACTCCTTCCACTCTACCCATAGCCCACTGTGTGTCAGTCATGTAAACTTTCTATCAATTCCTGAAATTCATTGTGATCTTCCCTACTTCTGGGCCTTTGCTTTGCTGGTATCTCTGTATTCAGTGTTCTTCCTCCCCACTTCATGCCACTACCCACCCAAGGCAATAGTACAGACAGTCACTGCTCTAGGAACACCAAGATGAGAAGGATCATTTCCCACTGGGTTGGCTGGAGGAGCTAGGAAGCTCTGCTCATCCACAAATTGACATTTTCAGGCTTTACTTACACACAGGCTACCACCATACTCCAAAGTCACACAAATAAAGACAAAAGAAGCTCAGGTCTCTACCCTCTTCCCAGCACAGAGTTTTAAAATAAACTATCTACTTGGCTTTGATCATTCCCTCTCTCTCCCACACCCACTCAACACTTCCTCCAGTCTCATCTGGCCACAGGACCTCCACTACTCACTCCCCTGATCTTGAGCATTACCAATAACCTCCACATTACTAAATCCACTGGACGCTGATGTATATTCATCTTGTCTGACCTTTCAGGATCATTGGGAAGAGGAAAACAGCAGCCTGTCTGTTTTCCCTCCTATCTCTTTGGATATTCATTGTCAGTCTTCTTTGCTGGCCCTTCCTTCTCTACTTAAAGCTCTGTCTCTAGTTCACACTTCAGACCTGTATATCGAACTGTCCACTACCCATTTCCACGTAGAAGTACCAGCAGCAATTCAAATATGTCACTGACCAAAAGGGAACCCTTGATCTTCTTCCCAAGGCTTTTCCGCATGGAGCAACCTGCTTCTCAGGAATAGTAGCACCACCCTCTCCACTGCACAAAGCAACAAGCCTGAATATCCCCTTTGACAGCTCCCTCTCCTTCACCACATCCATCCAATCAGTTCCCAAGTCTAGTACATTCTACGTCTCAACTATTTCTTGCCTTTGCCCCTTTCTCTCCATCTCCCCTGGTGGAAATTTAAGTTCGGATCACCATTAACTCACCTGGACTTCTGCAACTGCGTCCCCTCTGGTGCTCTTACATCTAATTTCACCAGTCTCCTGTCCTCTAACCACACTGCAGGAAGAAGGATCTTCTGAAAGCTGTAAGTCAGATTATTACCCTCCCCTGCTCAAGACCTCCCCTCGCTCAGTGGCTTCTTCTCCATTGTTTCTGGAATCAAAGTCAAGCTCCTGAGCTTGGCATTCAAGGTTCTGCTGGACCTGGCCCCAGAAAACCTCAGCCTGTTTCCCTCCCACCACTCCTTGTGCCTGAGGTTTTAACCTCACTAGAGCACTTGTGTGCTCCTTCTTCCCACCCCTGTGCCTCTGCTCACACTGTCCCCTGTGCTTGGGATGGCCTTCCCCTTCCCTCCATATGGCAAACTCATACTCATTTTCTTATTCCCAGTTCAAGCATTAGCTGCTGTAACATTTTTCTGTCTCCACGCTCCCCTCCCCATGTTGCTGCTGGGTCTGGGTTATGAACTTTTCCTCTGGATTCCCACGGCCTCTTGTGTTTCCTTATCATTCATCCTTATTACAGAGTATGCAATCATACCCAGATCCACCTGTTCCCAGGACTTGGGGGGGGGGGGGAATCCTCGAAAGCAGGGACGTTGTCTGAGTGGCTCTATCATCTCTGCCTCCAGGAGGCACACAAGGTCAGTTTCCTGTTTCTTCCCATCTGTCCCCACAGTCCCAGTCTATGTACAGCTCTGCCCTGCTTGCACTTTTCCTCCTCTTAAAAATTTTAGAATTTTATTGTCAAAGCTCACCACTCAATTCCATATTCGTGATATTATTTCTTCCTGACTTTTTGTTTGTTTGTTTTTTGGTTGGTGGTAGTGCTTTGTTGTGTTGTGCTGTGTTTTGTTTTACTTTTATATCTCTAGTGCCATGGCTGCCAGCCCCTGCAGGCTTAATCCAAATCCCATGGGGGTCTGTCACCACTCAGCAACACAGCAGCCTCTACCTGTGGGGGTCCAGGAAGATGACCCAAGGAGGAAGCCAGATAGGAGATAGGCCCAACAGCAGAGCCACAGCCACACTCACTGTACCTGCATCGCACTTTACAGTGTACAAGAACCTTCCCCCATCCTCCTGCTACAGGGTCCTCTCAACACTCAAGGATGTATAGAAGCCAGGGATTCCCAGTATTCTAATTTAGCAGATGGGGAAACTAAGGCACTAAAAAGGTGGAAGGGTCACTAATGTCTCTCAGAAGAATGTTGCTTCCTGGACAGGAGGCCAGGTATGACTGCCAGGACAGCCCAGACTAGAGCACAAAATTTAAGGAGACACTTATTTTTGGTTCATTCAAGTTCAGGGTTGGCACCTGAGAGTGAGAGCCTGTGGGTGGACAAGGAAGCTGAGGCTGTAGATGCTGGGAGATCATGTAGGAGATGAGATGGGCCATTTTCAAGCAAGTGTCCTCCAAACTCTTAGGATGGTGGTGGAGATGGGTCATGGGTGATGAGTGGAGGGGAGCGCATACGTTGAAGTAACAAACACCAGTATCCCCAGAGTCCACAAGGCTTGGGAGTGGATGTAACAGCCTGCAGATAACCCTGACTCATCCTGGAAGAGAAGGAACAGAGGAGCACAGAAAGGAGGTGGCCCATCAGGTCAAATGGCAACCCCCAGGTAGTATGCTGCCCACACAGGCAGACCCCAGAGTAGCCCCATGGGGAAATGGCCATTAGAATGTTCCAGAAGGCAGTTGCCTCATTGGCTTACTAGGTGCCTTTGGGTCAGTCCCTTCTCTTGGGGCCTCAGAGTCCCCATAGGTACATAGGGACCTCACACTTTCTGTGTTGTCGGGTCGTTTTGGCTCCAGGCTCTCCTCTTCCATGACTCTGGTCCCTGGCCCAGACCCTGAGCCCAGAAGGTGGCCAGTGGTAGGGAGCTTCTGGTATCACCCACCCCAAAGAGAAATACACTTTGCATGAGTCTGAGCAAACTGTTGTGCGCAGAAGCCTTGATTTAAGGCCGTTTCAATAAGCCCCAATTCATCATCTTGAAGGTCTTTGAAGAAAAGACAAGTGCCATTTTCTAAATGCCATTATACAATCAAGCCTTTTGCAGCTGGCCCGCCAGGCTCACATGCCTACAGGCGTGCTTTGACTACTACATCTCATGTCTCACTGAGTGTGCCTGGGCTCCTTTTGACAGACAGTCCTGGTTATGCGTGGGCCAGGGGTGATGATGCAGGGAAGAGACTGGGACCCCAGGCATAAGACAGCACATAACGCAATCTGAAAAGCCGTGGAAAATTTCACAGGAGGTAGACCCTACCTGGCCCAGGGTCACTCTTGTCTCTCAAAGCCTGAGCCTTTTTCCTGAGTTCTCTTGCCATGCAGGGCAGGAACCCAAGGCAGCCTTCTAAGTGTACCATTGTCTCTGGGGTACAGTGCTCAAATCAGAGACCTAGCTGTCAGACTGCCCAGGGTAGAGTCCTGGCTGTGGTACTGCTTAGCTCTCTGACCCTGGGAAAGTGAGCTGACCACACTGTGCCTCAGTTTCCTCATCTTTAAAATGAAAGTACAGTCAGGTGGACAGGCGAGGGCAAGCGCCAGGCTCAGCGTGCCACAGCTCCCGCACCGTGCTCCTGCCCACTCCGTGGCCTGCGGTGGGCAGAGTCCGCAAGAGTTTGCCCCGGAGCTCGAGGAAGTTTCCCGCCGAAGCACCACTCCCATGAAAGCACTACCTACTGGCGCCCTCTGCTCCCCTGGTAAACAACTACCAAGACAGGAAAGCAACCCCACCCATAAGCAGAGAAGCTGTCTAAAATCATAATAAGGTCACAGACACCCCAAAACACACCACCAGACGTGGTCCTGCCCACCAGAAAGACAGGATGCAGCCTCATCCACCAGAACACAGGCACCAGTCCCCTCCACTAGGAAGCCTACACAACCCACTGAACCAACCTTAGCCACTGGGGGCAGACACCAAAAAAGAACGGGAAATACGAACCTGCAGCCTGCAGAAAGGAGACCCCAAACACAGTAAGTTAAACAAAATGAGAAGACAGAGAAACACACAGCAGATGAAGGAGCAAGGCAAAAACCCACCAGACCAAACAAATGAAGAGGAAATAGGCAGTCTACCTGGAAAAGAATTCAGAACAATGATAGTAAAGATGATCCAAAATCTTGGAAATAGAATGGAGAAAATACAAGAAACGTTTAACAAGGACCTAGAAGAACTAAAGAGCAAAGAAACAATGATGAACAGCACAATAAATGAAATCAAAAATTCTCTAGAAGGAATCAACAGCAGAATAACTGAGGCAGAAGAACAGATAAGTGACCTGGAAGATAAAATAGTGGAAATAACTACTGCAGAGCAGAATAAAGAAAAAAGAATGAAAAGAATTGAGGACTGTCTCAGAGACTTCTGGGACAACATTAAATGCACCAACATTCGAATTACAGGGTTCTCAGAAGAAGAAGAAAAATAGAAAGGGACTGAGACATATTTGAAGAGACTAGAGTTGAAAACTCCCCGAAAATGGGAAAGGAAATAGTCAACCAAGTCCAGGAAGCACAGAGAGTCCCATACAGGACAAATCCAAGAGGAAACACACCAAGGCACAAATTAATCAAACTGTCAAAAATTAACTACAAAGAAAAAATATTAAAGGAAGCAAGGGAAAAACAACAAATAACATACAAGGGAATCCCCATAAAGTTAACAGCTGATCTTTCAGCAGAAACTCTGCAAGCCAGAAGGGAGTGGCAGGACATATTTAAAGGGATGAAAGGGAAAAACCTACAACCAAGGTTACTCTACCCAGCAAGGATCTCATTCAGATTTGATGGAGAAATTAAAACCTTTACAGACAAGCAAAAGCTAAGAGAATTCAGCACCACCAAACCAGCTTTACAACAAACGCTAAAGGAACTTCTCTAGGCAAGAAACACAAGAGAAGGAAAAGACCTGTAATAACACACCCAAAACAGTTAAGAAAATGGTAATAGGAACATACACATTAATAATTACCTTAAATGTGAATGGATTAAATGCTCCAACCAAAAGACATAGACTGGCTGAATGGATACAAAAACAAGACCTGTATATATGCTGTCTACGAGAGACCCACCTCAGACCTAGGGACACATACAGACTGAAAGTGAGGGGATGGAAAAAGATATTCCATGCAAATGGAAATCAAAAGAAAGCTGGAGTAGCAACTCTCATATCAGAAAAAATAGACTTTAAAATAAAGACTATTACAAGAGACAAAGAAGGGCACTACATAATGATCAAGGGATCAATCTAAGAAGAAGATATAACAACTGTAAATATTTATGCACCCAACGTAGGAGCACCTCAATACATAAGGCAAATGCTAACAGCCATAAAAGGCGAAATCGACAGTAACACAATCATAGTAGGGGACTTTAACACCCCACTTTCACCAATGAACAGATCATCCAAAATGAAAACGAATAAGGAAACACAAGCTTTATATGACACATTACACCAGATGGACTTAATTAATATTTATAGGACATTCCATCCACAAACAACAGAATACACTATCTTCTCAAGGGCTCATGGAATATTCTCCAGGGTAGATCATATCTTGGGTCACAAATCAAGCCTTGGTAAATTTAAGAAAATTGAAATTGTATCAAGTACCTTTCCCAACCACAATGCAATGAGATTAGATTTCAATTGCAGGAAAAAAATCTGTAAAAATTAGAAACACATGGAGACTAAACAATACACTACTTAATAACCAAGAGATCACTGAAGAAATCAAAGAGGAAATCAAAATTAAAGATGATACCAACAGATGGAGAGATAAACCATGTTCTTGGATTGGAAGAATCAACATTATGAAAATGACTATACTACCCAAAGCAATCTACAGATTCAATGCAATCCCTATCAAACTACCAATGGCATTTTTCACAGAACTAGGACAAAAAAATTCACAATTTGTATGGAATCACATAAGACCCCGAATAGCCAAAGCAGTCTTGAGAAAGAAAAACGCAGCTGGAGGAATCAGGCTCCCTGACTTCAGACTATACTACAAAGCTACAGTAATCAAGACAGTATAGTACTGGCACTAAAACAGAAATATAGATCAATGGAACAGGATAGAAAGCCCAGAGATAAACGCATGCACATATGGTCACCTTATCTTTGGTAAAGGAGGCAAAAATATACAATGGAGAAAAGACAGCCTCCTCCATAAGAGGTGCTGGGAAAACTGGACAGCTACATGTAAAAGAATGAAATTAGAACACTCCCTAATACCATACACAAAAATAGACTCAAAATGGATTAAAGACCTAAAGGTAAGGCCAGACACTGTAAAACTCTTAGAGGAAAACATAGGCAGAAAACTCTATGACATAACTCACAGCAAGATCCTTTTTGACCCACCTCCTAGAGAAATGGAAATAAAAACAAAAATAAACAAATGGGACCTAATGAAACTGAAAAGCTTTTTTTTCTTTTCTTTTTTTGCTAATTTTTTTTAAATTTATATATTTATTTATTTATGGCTATGTTGGGTCTTAGTTTCTGTGCGAGGGCTTTCTCTAGTTGCGGCAAGTGGAGGCCACTCTTCATCGTGGTGCACGGGCCTCTCACTATCGCGGCCTCTCTTGTTGCGGAGCACAGGCTCCAGACGTGCAGGCTCAACAATTGTGGCTCATGGGCCTAGTCACGCCGCGGCATGTGGGATCTTCCCAGACCAGGGCTCGAACCTGTGTCCCCTGCATTAGCAGGCAGATTCTCAACCACTGCACCACCAGAGAAGCTCAAAACTTAAAAGCTTTTGCACAGCAATGAAAACATAAATAAGACCAAAAGACAACCCTCAGAATGGGAGAAATTATTTGCAAATGAAGCAACTGACAAAGGATTAATCTCCAAAATTTACAAGCAGCTCATGCAGCTCAATAACAAAAAACAAACAACCCAATCCACAAATGGGCAGAAGACCTAAATAGACATTTCTCCAAAGAAGATATACAGATTGCTAACAAACACATGAAAGGATGCTCAACATCACTAATCATTAGAGAAATGCAAATCAAAACTACAATGAGGTATCACCTCACACCAGTCAGAATGGCCTTCATCAAAAAATCTACAATCAATAAATGCTGGAGAGGGTGTGGAGAGAAGGGGACCCTCTTGCACTGTTGGTGGGAATGTAAATTGATACAGCCACTATGGAGAATAGTATGGAGGTTCCTTAAAAACCTAAAATTAGAACTACCATACGACCCAGCAATCCCACTACTGGGCATATACCCTGAGAAAAGCATAATTCAAAAAGAGTCATGTACCACAATGTTCATTGCAGCTCTATTTACAATAGCCGGTACATGGAAGCAACCTAAGTGTCCATCAACAGAGGAATGGATAAAGAAGATGTGGCACATATGTACAATGGAATATTACTCAGCCATAAAAAGAAACAAAACTGAGTTATTTGTAGTGAGGTGGATGGACCCAGAGTCTGTCATACAGAGTGAAGTGAGTCAGAAAGAGAAAAACAAATACCGTATGCTAATACATATATATGGAATCTAAAAAAAAAAAAGTGGTTCTAAAGAACCTAGGGGCATGACAGGAATAAAGGAATAAAGACGCAGACGTAGAGAATGGACTTGAGGACACAGGGAGGGCGAAGGTTAAGCTGGGACGAAGTGAGAGAGTGGCATGGACATATATACACTACGAAATATAAAATATATAGCTAGGGGGAAGCAGCCTCATAGCACAGGGAGATCAGCTCGGTGCTTTGTGACCACCTAGACGGGTGGGATAGGGAGGTGGAAGGGAGACGCAAGAGGGAGGGGATATGGGGATATATGTACATGTATAGCTGATTCACTTTGTTATAAAGCAGAAACTAACACACCGTTGTAAAGCAATTATACTCCAATTAAGATGTTTAGAAAAATGAAAGTAATAATAGCACATCAACTTCCTAGAGTTAGGGTGAAAATTAAATGCTGTAATGCCTTTAAATCTCTGAGAACAGTGCCTGGCATGTACTAAGCTATATGCAAGTATTATGATTCTTGCCATCTTCATGGAACTACAAATAGGAGTGGCAAATGTGGAAGCTAGAAAATAAGTTGGGCTTCCCCTAGGCCATGGAGTATGGGAGAAGCAGGGTAAGGTCTGGGAGTTAAAAACCTGGCTTTATATCCTGGCTTCGCTATTCACTGGCAGTGAGACTTTAGGCAAGTCTGGGTACCATCATGAGCCTACTTCCCAACTCTAAAAGGGGTAGAGACTCCTCAGATTATCGGGTTGTTTCAGAAGCTGATAAGGAAACAGATAGGACACTGCTTTGCACTCAGAAACTCCAGGTGGTGGGTCCAGTAATCCATGTTTTACCAAACCCTTCAGGGGAATCCAATGTATGAAAGGGCTTGAGAACCACTCTTCTAATCCAAACTCACAAAGACAAGGAAATGGAGGACCAGAGAAAGCCTAAGGATTGCACACTCACAGGGAGCAAGGTGCTGGTTAGGGGAAGTGATGGCCCCAAGGTAGTCCAGTAGGGTACCCATGGGATCAAAGTCTCTTGCCTCCCAGGTGTTACTCTTGCTGGGACACCAGTCTGAGCAGTACCGAAGACCCCTTCTCCTAGGCAGATACCTCAAAAAGTTCAGGTTGAACATGGGGCCCTGATGCTCACTCCTTACAAATTTGCAAATGGGACATTTTTAGGTGCTAGTCACATGGCTGAAAGAGAGGCTAGTCCTCAGAGAAGTGCCTGTGGTCACTGCACAGGTGGTAACCTAGCCAGATCACATCCTGGGAGGCAAGAGACCATCTTCTCACATGGACCTTCCTGGACACTTCTCTACAGAATAGCCTCTCTTTCAGCCATGGGTCTATCACCCAGAAATAATCTGTTTCCAGATTTTTAAGGAGTAAGAGTCAGGACTCCTTGTCGGCCTGAACTGTTTGGAGTATTTGCCCAGGAGAAAGAGTCTCAGGTCCTCGCAGTAGTCCGAGGGTGGAGGCCAGCCACAGTGAAGCCTCAGCCTCTCTTCCAGGCCCTGGAGCAAGAGACAGTACAGGTGGGCAGTGGCAGCCAGCGTGCGTGGGAGTTAGCTGATGCCTGCAGCGAGCTGAAGGGCTGAGAAATGGCTCAAGTGGGGAGCCCCACATTGACCCTGTCACTCTTGCAACTGGCTGTCCGCCTGGTGGGCTCTTGCCCTAGAACTTCTGCCCTTCCCCAATTGCCCCAAGCCAAACCTCTTCCTGTCCCCAGTGATAAGGGGCAAGGAAGTATGGGAGGGGGCAACAGCCTCAGAAGCCCAGGGCGCCCTTGGCAGTCTTGGTCCCCCGGTGTGGGGATGTACAGCAATAGCAATAGCAATAGACACAGCCCCACAGGCACTAGCTCTGCTTCACCAGACAGGCAAGCACGACACAGCCCCACTTCCTGAGCCCATGTCAGGAGCTGCTCTCTCCCACATAATGCTGGCGGGTCACAACTCCTTTTCCCCCCGGACCAGCCGCAGGAAACCTCAGCAGCACGTGGGTGCTTCTCCTCCCTCTCCCCCGCAGCCACTTCGGCATGAAGCTCTCCGTCAGAAGGTGATTAGGTTTGGGGAGAGTTCTTTCTTTTTCCAGACGTAATTGTTTCTTAATTCTTTTAATTTCATTCCCTTTAAAGATTACATGCCACAACTGGCACTTGATAAAAGATGAAGAACATTAGCAATTAATCGAGTTTTCAAGTGGCGCTGCTTTCATGATAAGACATATAAGACATATATATTTTTTTAATATTATATATATATATAAAGTTTGAGAGTACATTATCCTTGGAGACAGCCTACAGGTAAAAGGAAAGGAAATGAGATGAAAGGAAAGTGCCCGATGCAATTTAAAACCTGAGGAAGCAAAGACCGTTCCAAACTGCTCCTGAGACCCCTGCCAAGAGATCAGGAAGCCCAGAAAGCTAAACAAGTTTCCCACAGAGGAGAAAGAATGTATTCATTTGCTCATTTGATCAATCACGCACTCGCTTGTTCATCAAATTAGTTAACTTAGTCACTCACTCAGTCACTCATTCATTAATTCATTCATTCAGTGGCCCAGTTATTTCCCTTCTTTCTCATCTGCTCACTCACTAGTTCGCAAGCAAACGAGATCATTTCTTCTTTCTCTTCTTTGCTCACCTCCTCCCTCACACACTCTCACACATTGCCCCTGCACTGTACCACCCACAACTCCATGGTGACTTAGGGTTTAGCTGACTATAGATTGTCTACAAACACACCTTAATGTACAAAGAAAATTATGATTTTCCATAATATTTGCTGGCTCGTCCTGTACTCCTTTCATTCAATTATGCTGTGTGAGTTTATTCTGTGCAGGGAGCAGAGAGATACAAATGACATTGACCATGCGCCGTCCCCTGACTTGCAGTTCACTCAGGGAGATAACTATTTTCAGAAATCCCTATATTTGATACAGAAATCCAAACAGGAATCACTTGATTCTGACAGAAAGACTGAAGGCAGGCTTCCACTCATGAACTTGCCTGAGCATCTACTATAAATCAGACCCTGGGAATACAGAGAGGACTAAGACCTGGGCCTACCTTCACGGAGTTCAATATCCAATGGTGGAGAAAGACACAAGACTAGACAATTGGCATTAAATATGAGTAAGCTGAGTTGCTGGAAGACACAATGATACAAAAATCAGGTAATGAACTCTGTTCATGGAAAGCTTAAGAATGAGTCAACATTAGCTCTAGGCTTTAAAGAAAGGGTAGGATTTTGTTGGACAAAGGTAGATGAAAGGAAAGTGCTTGATGCACACGCATGATCCATGGGTAGAAAACTTAAGGTGTGTTTGGAGAATGGTAAATAGTCCTATTTTTCTAGAGCAAAGAATATATCATAGGGAGTTGGTGGAAATAAGGCTTAGCCCTCAAGCAAGGGTTTGAATGACTGATTATAGAATAAGGGTCTGATTATAGAATAAGAGGAGGAGCCATGGATGGATTTTGAGGAGAGCTGTGTCATCATGAGAGCTGGGCTCAAGAGATGAATTTGGAAGTGAGATCAGAAAGAGCACAGAGACTACGCAAACAGATCCTTGAAGGAGCCAGAGACTCCCGACAGAGTAAAGTAGAGCAGTAGGGACAGAAATGCAGAGGCAAAAGTAAATGTGAGTATTGTACAGGAGGCGGAATAAAAAAAACTGAATGTGAAGGATGAGGGTGAGGCAGTCAGACATGCTTCAGAGGCCAATCAAAATATCAATACAACTGCAGGGAAGAGAATCTTGGACACAGTACCAAGAGGCATATTAAATGGTTTAAGGATTGACTTGATTGACTCCACACTCACTAATACTTGACCATACTCATTCTTAGACCTTAAACTTAGTTGATATCTTCAGTTCAAAGTTTTCTCTACGTGGTTAAGAGAGGAGGTGACAAATTCCCAGGCGAGATGGAAGCAGCACACTTGTGTAGGAGAGCAGGGTACATCTTTGGACCATTTTTGCCTCCTTCTTGCCCTGTGGTCCCTTCTGTGCTGTCTTCCACCCATTCTCCAATCACCTTTGCCCTAGAGCTGCCTGGTAGCCACTCATGCAGAGGGACTCAGGAGGACGCAGAAGCACAGGATCAAATGCATAGCTCTTGTTGAGGAGAGAAGATCAAATGCATAGCTCTTGGTCCAGAAGGCAAGGAGGAGAGAGTGGGTGACAGGCAGGGTAGATTGAGAGAGGTAGGGACAGAGGAGAGGGAACTCAGTAGGAGGCAGGTGGCCGTGCTGAGATACTATGTGTATGTGTGAGACCAATGGAAGTCACCCCGTACTCCTAGGTCCACTGCAATCCACAAATTTTCTCAGTCCCAGGGGCATGGATTCCTCACAGACTATAGCCCCCTTGGTGGCTCTCTCACATGGTCACTGCTTAGAGGCTCGTGCCAGTAGGTGGAGGCACTACTTGACACAGAGCCCAGAGGATCAGAGAGATTGAGTGTTATTGTGTGTGAGAGAATAGGCTTTGAAGCAAACTACTTAACTGTTCTGTGCCTCAGTTTCTTTGTCTGCAAAATGGTGCTAATGACATTTACCTTGAAAAGGCATGAGGATTAACAGAGATGCATGCAAAGCAACTATCTGTGTATTTTTTTTAATTTTTTAATTGAAGTATAGTTGATTTACAATGTTGTCTTAGTTTCAGGTATACAGCAAAGTGAATATATATATGTATATATACATATATCTATTCTTTTTCAGGTTCTTTTCCCTTATAGGTTATTACAGAATATTGAGTGTAGTTCCCTGTGCTATACAATAGGTCCTTGTTGGTTATCTATTTTATATACAGTAGTGTGTATGTGTTAATCCCAAACTCCTAATTTATCTCCCCCCGCCCAAGTCTTCTGGTAACCATCAGTTTGTTTTCTATGTCTGTGAGTCTGTTTCTGTTTTGTATATAAGTTCATTTGTATCTTTTTTTAGGTTCCACATATAAGTGATATCATATGGTATTTGTGTTAATCCTTCTCCTGAGGCCACTGGAATCTCATGAGAAGGAAATAAGACCATAGCGTTTGATTCCCTTCAGCTTGGAAACACAGCAGATCTTAACATCTCATTAGGTATTCTCAATATGGTTTTATCCCCCGCACACACACGATGGATGCTCTCTGACTTACAAGGAGAAATATGCGACTCGCAGTGACTACCAATTTCTCTACTGCTCCATAGGGGCTTCAGCATTTTTCTTCTGTCGTGTAGGAGGAAATCCAGCCTGATTATCCCTCACCCAGTGAGGCACACTGTGGGTTACCCCGTTGAACACAAACCCCATATCAGGACTGGCTACATAATTTGTGAGGTCCAATGCAAAATAAAAACGTGGGGCCCCTTC
Organism: Balaenoptera acutorostrata; assembly: GCF_949987535.1. Classification (NCBI taxonomy): domain Eukaryota; kingdom Metazoa; phylum Chordata; class Mammalia; order Artiodactyla; family Balaenopteridae; genus Balaenoptera; species Balaenoptera acutorostrata. The sequence continues at coordinate 130,326,644 of NC_080085.1, read as the reverse complement.
TTCAGAATTATTAAGGATTTCAAGATAACAACAGTAGAGCATTAACCCCAGCATGGGGCCCCGTGTGATGACACTGATTGTGCACTCATGAAATGGTCCCTACCCCAAATTGATCCCCAGTGCTGTGATCCTGTTGAAAGAGAATGCAGAACGAAGTCATATACTCATCTGACAGAAGTTTGCACTGGAAGACTCACTTCTGGGCAAAGAGCTCCCTCCAGGTTGTTTCCCCAAAAAGCTGGCTGGGCAGCTGCCGGGTGGTTATGGATGGCTAAAGCCCTTGGAGTCAGAGTTCTGGCACTGCAGCCCTGGGAGATAACTATGTCTCCTCTAACTGTAATCAACCAGCAACTGCCTTTCTTCCTGCTGTTACTTTTTCTAATCACTCCAGACGATTTCCACTCTCCCAACCCCTCCACTACACACTCCTGCCCCCAGCACAGACATACTCTAGGGGAGGGGCCAAGTGGCCCCACTCTTCATCCTGACAGTGACCTTGAGCCTTAGTGGGTGGCTCTCTGGTAATCTCTCAGGTAATACTAGAAAGAAGGATGCTTCCTTCATAGGTCTCTGGGAAAAGGTGAGGAGAATGACAGGGATGGAAGGCTGAACGGATGTACAACCCTAGAACAGCATGACTGAAAAGGTGGTCCATGGATCGGTGCCAGACTGCAATGAGGTAAGTAGACAAATGGAGAGTAAGTGTTTGAAAACTTTTAGAGCAACTTGATAAAGCCTATTAAATTTCTGAATAAAATAATAAAAAATAATTTGTCTTAATTTTCACCCTTCTAGTAATTCAGTTTTATTGCATTTTAACAAAGTATTGGTCCATACAGTTTGGAAATCTAAAAACATAATTTAACAAAACAAAACAAACTAAAGCAAAACAAAAAATAGGTGCTTCACAGCAGATGGTTGCCAGCTTTGCCATGACACCTCTGGCTATAGTATAATGGGAAAGGCACTGAGGTGGGAGTCAAAAGATCAGACTTCTCGTTTATCTATTTTATATATAGTAGGGAACTATACTCAGGATCTTGTAATAACCTATAATGGAAAAGAATATGAAAAAGAACGTGTGTGTGTGTGTGTGTAACTGAATCGCTTTGCTGTACACTTGAAACTAACACAACATTGTAAACTAACTAGACTTTAATTTAAAAAATAAAATGAGTATCTTGTAGACTGCAAAAATAAAAAATAAAACAATAAGACTTCTCATCCCATTCTTTCATCTCCTTGGAGAAGTCATTTAATGTCTGAGCTTCACTTTTCTCATCTGTAAATGTCTCATGAGGACCACATGAAATCTTGGGTGAGAAGGTGCTTTACAAACTGTAAGGTGCAGTGTTAAATGAGGGCTAAATCATGAAGATACTACCATTCTGTGGCCACTCCACACCCCTGCCTCACAAGTGACCCTGGGTACTAACACAGTGGTAAGAGCACAGACTCTGAAGTCAGAAGTCAGGCTGTATTTGGACCCTACCTTCATGACTTACTAAAGTCTCGGTACTCCATTTCTTCTCTATTCTCTTACCAATAAAGAAGGGATTTTTAAAATATCAACCTGATATGTTGTGGTGAGGATTAACTGGGAAGCACTTAGCACAAGGAAGTGGTAGCTAGTAGTGTGGTCTGATTACACCTCTTATTCTTGTCACTCTACATTACTATTTTGAGATTTACCCATGTTCATAGTTCTTCCCTTTTAACTGATGTATTTCTCCATCATTTGCATCTTCTCTACTTCCTATATCCAGACCCATATTGGTGCCTTTATATTTTCTAATTGGTTACTGCCAGTGCAGAAGATACTATTGATGTTAGAGTATTGATATTCCATCTTGTAAACATGCAGAACTTTCTCATTAGTTCTAACAGTTTGTCTAATTCTCTTGGTCTTTCTATGTAAATGATCACACCATTTTAAAATACACTCATTTTGTTTCTTCCTTAACAATCCTTAGACTTCTTATTTCTTTCTAGAACTTCCCAGGTGTGATAGCAGCATCTTCATCTTGCTTCCTGCCTTAAAGGGAATGCTTCTAAAGTTTCTCCTCTATTAAGTATAATACTTGCTGTGGGTTTTTAATAGGTAGTCTTAATAGAAGTGAGGGGGATCCCTTTATTAATAATTTTGATGTCTTTTAGTGCAAATAAATGTTTACCTTTATAAAATGTTTTTATGCATCTATAAATATTTTTTTCATTGTTTTCTCCAAGTGTATTAATGTGATAAATGTCATTGACAGATTTCCTGATACTGAACCATTCTTGCATCCTGGGAATATACTCTACTTTGCCATGGTGTAATCTTTTGTTTGTTTGCTTGCTTGCTGTGTTTGGTTTTGTTTTTAACACACTATCAGATTTAGTTAATATTGCGTTTACCAGTAGCTATCTATATTCTCACATGACATTTCCTGTCAATGGTCTTTTCTTTTGTTATCCCTATGCAGATGTGGCATCAAGATTATAGTAGCCACCTAACTCAAGTGGGCACCTTTCCCACTTTTTCTCATCTCTGAAACAACATGTAGAGGAGAGAGACTATCTTTTCTGGTGAAGTTTGATTAAACAATCAACCCATAAAATTGTCTGGAGCTGGTCCTTTTGGTGCGGGGGTGTGGTTTGAGCTTTTAATCACCACTGCAACTTTATATGGTCACTTATCCATTCAGTTTTCCTGAGCTCAATTTTTTCATTTTATAAAAATCAAGATATTTATCTCTTTTCTCTGGCTTTCAGTCTTTTGTTTCATCACCAGGTTTCTCATAACACCACCCCTGAAAATCCAAGACCTAGGCTGAGTTGGATCCCTAATGGTACTTTTGACACTAAGGTAAATTGTCAACTCCTGTCTCTTAAGAGCTGCAGTTAACTCAGCTCAGATACAAATGAAAAAGGGATAAAGAAGAGGAAGGAAAAGAATAGCAGCTGTCAGGTGATTCCTGTCTGCCAAGCTTCAGGATTTTTATACCCTGGGTGATCAAACCTGGTAAGAAGCCTTTTGAAAGAACTCTTCCTGACCCCTCCACCACATTTAAGCAGAAAAGCTTTAGAACCCCTACTTTCCTGAGGCAAAATGTCACCTCATCATGTGATAAGGCAGTACCAGGATCACACTCTCTCTCAAGACTGTCTTTCTTACTTAACTGTCTTCTGTTTTTTTCTCACTCATTCACTCACATTAACTCAGCACCACCTTGTGTGCAGGCTTCACTGGGTTTTGCTGGTTTGATGTTTGAGGAAGAAGTATGTGATTTGTCTCTTGGCATAATCACACTGTGAAAAGAGAGCTGCGGTGAGAACCAAGCCAGGTTTGTTTGTTTAATGAGGACAGAGCCAGCTCTCCTACCCTCCCACCCTAGACCTGAGATGAAATTTTCAGGATCCTTCTCTCTGAATTACACAGAGTGCTGTTTTAATTGCATTTAGGAAAAGTCATTTTGTACAATCCCAGAGCTCCTTCTCTCCCGCCTTTCTCTGATCGTTTGGGGATTGTTAATGGCAGAGGCTCTCCAGCAGCACTGTCAGATAGGTCCCACCCTGCCCTCCACGTTGCCCCCAATCTCTGGCTCAACCATATCTTTCCTTGCTTGGCCTTAGTGTTTGGGATCAGAGTTTCTTACACTATTTACTATCTGGATGGGAATGCAGTCTTCTCATCAGAAGAAATAGTAGACTGAGTCACTCACTGATCTGAACTCCAGTGGAAAGTCTGCAAAAGATAATGTTCCATCCCCAACTGACCCAAGTGCCCATAGATACCCAGATAGATAGCCTACTAAGCATCACTCTAGGCGGGCATTATCGTTTCCTCCAACACCAAGCCCTGTCTACATTAGGTTGATTGCCTGTGGGCTGTGTCATTATTTAGAAATAATTCAGCTTAATTAGGACTAAACATCACCTTCCAGAGGGACATGAGGGGAGATTATCTATGTGGGGAATAGCAGATAGACTGACATAGCCCCACCTCTTGAGCCTTGGAAAGTCTCTTCCCCCTTAGGAGTCTCAATGTCATTTTGCCAGAAGGACTGTGACCCAATTGGCCCTTGGTCCTTTCCAACTGTCCTGAGAGACATGTCTCTCACTACCTGCCTAGGAGCTGCCTTGGACTTTCAGTTTCCTGCCTAAGAAATAGACTCTTCCCTATTGATGATGATTGACAGTTGCAACTGCAACTCCTTCTGGACATACATGACCCCTGTGCTCAGGGTATAGTCTTAGCCAGACCACTAGAGAAAAAGGCACACAAACACTAGGAGGAGGAGGTCTTGTTTCCTTTCTGCACTGAGGATCATGAGACACAATCTTTCTTTCATTTTGTGGGGTTTGAAGTAGCCTCCAGAGAGAAATTGTTGACATGATTTTAATAACTCAGTGGGGACATGTGGTAGGCAGAATTCTAAGGATGGTTCTCCAAGACATCTGTTCCCAGGTTATTAAATTAAACACTAATCTAGATAGTGCTGTAAAGGGATTTTGCAGATGTAGTTAAAGTTTTGAATCAGTTGACTTTAAGATATGGACATTATCCAGGCTGGTCCGGTCTAATCACAGGAGCCCTTTGAAAGCAGAGTTTGCAGATTCTTCCCCAGAATCTCAGAGAAGAGCCAAGTTCAGCCCACATCTTGATTTGTGAGACCCCCTCCCCTCCACAAGCAGAGGACCCAGCTAAGCTGTGGCTGGACTCCTGACATGGGAACAATAAGAGAATAAATGGGTGCTATTTACAGCTGGTAATTTGTAACACAGCCATAAAAAACTAATATAGGACATCTAACCAGTCCCCAAGAGTGTCAAGCCTACATCTCAGCCATCTGCATGTGTGAGATCAAGATGTGTACACTGTATACAAGGCCCCTGTTCCCCTTTCCAGCCCTGAGCTGAAATCCTGTCACAGAACTTCTCTCACTAAGGGCCTGCTGGTTACTGAGTTGCTGAGGATGAGCTTAATGACTGACTCGATCCATGGGCAGGCAGGATGTTTTTCACGGCAATAGGAACAATCCCTGCTATTTTCAGAGAGCTGGGTACAAAGCACTTCCATAGTCATTAAATCACAGGAGCCTCACAGCAACCCCCAATGGTAGAAACCATCATGTCCCCATGTCCCAAATGAAAGAATGAGGCCCAAAGAGAGAAAATGGCTGGCTCAAGGTCACAGACGTAGCATGGGAAAATCCCTGCTGCATAACGGGGGAGGGCTTGGACCTTTGAAACTATAAGCAGGGCAATGGTGAGACTTGACCACCAAGGCTGCTTCTCCTCATGTGCATCTGAACTAGTTGAGTAGAGACACTAGGGAACCTAATGACTAGGGATGCCTTTGTTAATCATCTACAGTTATAATCTGCCCCCAAGTTATTCCCTTGGCCTGCAAACCTCTTTGTCCAGATAGCTACATGGGTCTTGTGTTAATTTTACATGTCAACTTGACCAGGCCACAGGGTGCCCAGAGATCTGCTTAAACAGGATTTCTCGGTGTGTCTGTGAGGGTGTTTCCAGAAGAAAAGAGCATTTAAATGGGAGAACTGACTAAAGGAGATCACACTCCTCAACATGGGTGAGCCTCATCCAATTCGCTGAGGGTCTGAATAGAACAAAAAGGTGGAGGAAGGGCGAATTGGCTCCCTCTGCCTGACTCCTGAGCTGGATCTTCTCCTCCTCTTTGGCTCTGTGGTTCTCCAGCCTTAGGAACGACACCCCTGGCTTTCCTGGGGCTCCAGCTTGCAGATGGCAGATCGCGGGATTCCTCAACCTCCAAAAGTGTTTGAGCTGATTCCTCAAAATTAATAAACAAATATTTCTTATTGGTTCTGCTTTTCTGGAGAACCCTGACTAACACAGTTCTCTCCTTCACTTCCTTCAGGTCTTGGCTCAGTGGGGGCCTTCTCTAACCACTCTATCTAAAATCACATTGCACCCTCAACTCTACCTCCGGCTTTATCTTTTTCCTTATTGCAACTATCACCATTTGATAGTCTATACATTTTATTTGATTCTCTATTGTCTGTTTCCATGAGAACAGGGATTTTTGTTTGTTTTGTTGACTGTTGTATCACCAGCACTCAGCACATTGCCTGACATATAGTAGGTGCTCAATAAATTTTATTATTATTATTATTACAGAGCTGGGATGGAATCCAGTTGTATATAAAGTCTCACCTAGTCTTCTTCTATGGTCACCATGGCCACTCTCACTCTCTGTAGGAACAGATGCTCTGTCAAGGATCAGCCATCAGATCTCCCATTCTTTGGGGATACAGTGGCCCCTAAAATGTAGAGGGAGGCTGCTCCTGTCTCAGACTCTCTGTTCTCTGAACCAAGACTGGCTGCAATGTCACCTGCTCTCTTTTGTTTATGGGAAGTAATTTCTCAAAGTGATGTCTCAGGCCCCAAGAGAAAAGATCTTATCTGCCTAATAAGCTGGGATTCATTCATACCAAAGGGAGCAGAAGCAAGAGATTAATCCTGTTGCTTGGAATTTATTTAAAAACTTCAACTGTTCCTAATGTGAAAGATGAAACTGTGCTGCCTGAAGTGGCTGAGACATATCAAGTCTGGGCAATGTCCCTGTGTCCAAAGCAGTCCCTCACTTACTAACCGTAATATCCCTCCCCGGTGGCAGAGCCTTTAAGAGCAAGAGGCCAGGCCAATCAGGGCAGCTCAGATCTTCCCAGCAGGGGCTGCCCAGTGCCCTGGGCCTGTCACTTTGGGAGTCGTGGCCCACTCCAGACTGTGCACAGGAAATAGAGCTGGGGAACCTATCTACAACATACAAAGCCTTTGATTAGCATAGCTCTGCAGCTTCTGAGGCCAAGTCCACAATGAGAGAGGTTCACAGAAGGCTCAGACCTAGGAGAGGTGCGGGATTACGTGGGAGTGGGATGGAGGTGCTTCTGGGAAGACTTGAGGTTGCTGTGCATACTTACATAGTATTAAAACAGCTGACATGTTAAGGGTGTTTTTTAATTTAAGAATGTCACAAGGTCCAAATAACAAATACCACCCCCCAACCCAGAGTCCTGCCTACTCTCATGTGCCCTGCATGGATGCAACCTCATTCTGGCCAGCATCCTGATCCTTAACCTCATAACATACACACACGTGCATGCGCACAAACACACATACAAATAAATACTCACACACACACGTGCGCACACACACTGCTGTTTCACCTTCCATCCTTGGTCTCAGTCCTTGCCTTACCTCACATGATTCCAACTCCTGCCTTGAGTATCTTTCGATTTACCACTGAATGTAAAGAGACAAGTTATTTTCCACCACCAGGAAATGGAAATCCGAGCTGCATTTGGATCTAGTAGAGTATTCTGGCCCCCCTCAGCTGGAAACTATGTTGCATAATCTTTCCCTTCAAGAGGAGAGAATTAGGGCAACCCTTTACTTCAAGCAAGTCAGGGTTAGCCAAAATTAGAACCCAGACACAAGTAATTCATGCCTCATTATCCATAATAGCAAGGAATTAGACACAATCTAGATGTTAGACAATATGGACATGGTTAAGAAAATTGTTGTACATCATCTTCAAGGAATATTATGCAGCTATTAAAAATGATCATTATGAAGCCAATGTTGCAACATGGAAAATGCTTACAAGTTCATGGTAAGTGGCAAAAGCTGAATGTAAGACTGCAAATACACTGTAATTACAGCAATGTAAAAAATAATACACGCATGAGGCTAAGGCCTGGGAAGCAATGTGGGATAGAAAATAATCTCTTATGAACTAGGATGTTGGAATTATGAGCTATTGTTTTCTTTGTAAATTTCCCATAATGTTGTTTAATGGTGCTATAATATTGTTGTTATAGTAAGTAACAGTCAAGGAGAACAAAGGCCAGCCTGAAGCCTTCAGTGAGCTGCAGCTGTCTGGACCACAACTGTCATAGAAAGAGAAGCCATCCTCACTGTATTTAAAGACAATTATGAAGACAGACACTGTGGAACTCAGTCTTTGCAAGCTCTCTCCCCTCACTTCCCCATCCAGCCGCAGACTCTGTGCTCTGTAGGCTGCAAGTGAAGGACAGAGCAGGCCAGGCCTCTGGGCCAGGGGGGGCAAGTGGACCAATTTCAAACACTGCTATTACTCCTACACAGGGCAAGTGTCCAGTGGCTCTCTGCATCCTTCGCAGTGCCTTGTTCAGGGCTGTATACACAGTAGTTACTCACTAAACATCAAATTTATGATAATCAGGATTCACCTCTCTTCCCCCACCAAAAAAAGATTCTGGTTGCCCTTTATTATTCCCCATCTCAGTAAGTGATGCCTCACCCACGGGGCTGGCCAAAGGCAATCACGCTTGTTTCCTCCCTCTTCCATACCCCCAAGTTCAATCCATTACTGAGTCCTGTGGATCCTGCCTCAGTAAGATTTTACAAATCTGTCTTACTTCTCTCCATTCCCTTGGCTCCCGCCATCCAGGGATCTGTCACTCACACCTGGACTACAAACTAACCCTGTGCCCAGCCTCCAGTCTCAATATCATGCTCTACACAAGTGGTGCAGGAACTTTGTGGCCTGCCCTGGTGGTCAGGGAAAAAACATAGCGAGGGAGCAGGGAAACCTTAGGCCTGCGTACCCACAGGCCCAAGTGCCTAAAGAAGTAGCGCATCATGGGTATGGCCCGCGGTTTCTGCGGGTTCCATTAAAATGGTACCCATGTCTCTGGCGGTTCCTGCGGGACCTTAGCCTGTCAGGGACTCCAGGAGCCCACTGCAGGATGACCCACTAGGATGTAGGATGAAAAGATTTGAACTTTTATCCAGCTTTGTTTAGCTGTCATCTCATCATTTCGTTTTTATTTAGGTCTATTTATGTACACTCTGTATTCTGTTCAATTGTACACGTTTGTATATTTTTCAGTAGATCTTTTCGAAACATTTTATTGGCAAGGCAGGTAATCAAATATTGATTATGAACACCAGTCCATCATCATCTAGTTTCTTCTAAAATATTATTTTCATTATATCACTCTTCTGCTTAAAGCCATTCAATGGTTTTATGCTGTCCACAGCATAACCCAAGCCCCTCATGACCTAGTCCTGCTGACTGTTCCAACATTATCTGCCATCAGCACAAGAGCCACTTCTTTAGCCTCTAGGACCATGAAGCAGCCCAGTTCACTGGTCCTGACAGCTCATTGTGTGCAACTCTTCCCAGATGCACATTCAGTGATGTCAAGCTGGTTGCTTGAAATGGGCCATGGTGGGATTACTTACACCATGGAAATTGGGGAAACACTATAAATCAGAGATTTCTTTTTCCAGGAAACTGATTTTTGAGCATTTACCAACACACCACTGACCTTATCCCTCTTCTTGGAATATCCTTTCCTGGGGTCTTCAATGGGCCCTGCTTCAAGATTTAGTTCAAGCAACATACCATCCAAGAAAATTTCCCTCACCCCTTTCCTTTCAGCATCTGTACCTCTCCTCTGTGCTCCTGTGCATACAACTATCATTTCCTATGAAGTACTCAGGGGCAGAGCTCTTTTTTAAATCACCCTAGGCCAGGTGCTGCATGGGTACTCAGGGAATGTTTGCTAAACTGAATGAAATTTCTGATTGAGCTGGGACACCTTGGGACGTACAGCCCATGTGGGTCCTAGTGAGCCTGCTTGGTAGAGCTAAAACCTGGGGACAACGAGAGCAAGAATTGGAAAGTCCCCAGTCTCTCTGAGAATTCACCAGATTAACAACTTGGCTTTAACAGCAGGTTTCATCATCTTCTTCCTTGTTCTGGGTATCAGGCTAACAGCTTCCTCAACCTCTCCCCAGCTTCTCTCAGACACCCTGAATGGCCTAGAGGCTGCTATAGGGAAATCAGCTCTCCTGCTGGAGCAATGATCATTCACACCACATACTTGAGCAAACAGCTGTTGAGAAAACCATGATGCCAGAGGCAAGAGTTATAGAAACGTGTCCCACTGGATTGCAAATGGAGATTTGTTTTCTTTTTGCAAAATCCCTTAGAACACCTATCATTTGCACTAACAGGTTGGTGCTTGGAACACCAATCTAGAATCATTCGAAAGACAGAACTTTAGATCCCAGGCTTCCCTGAAGGAAGAGGACTAAAAACCCTTCTGAAATGAGAGCAGAAACATCAAATCCCAGCAAACAGATGCCAGTATAGCAGAGACGAAAGATGAGCCACGGGATGATGCCCGATCCTTTGCTCTTCAGAGCAAAACCCAGAGCTACAAACAGAAGTTATTTCCTCAAGGTGTTGGCACCTTGACTGAGGCTTGATTTCTAACTGGGAAGGAAAGTGGGAAAGGGAGGTGGGTTAGTCCCTGGGTCAGAAAGGAAGGTCATGTCCTCAGCAGGTTCATGGAAAGACCCTGTACCCTCACAAAGAGCAAAGGGTGGCTGGCTGCAGAGAACCATGGGGAGGAGCAGATATGAAAAGAAGAGAGAAAAGAGAGCCTCTTGTCCCTCTGACTGAAGGAAGAGGAATACTGCTAAGGTCTCCATTCCTCAGGCAACAGAGCCTAAGTCTCAAGGACCACCAGAGAAATAGACTTTTGGTCTCTCTGGTTTCAAGAGAAGCTGTAGAGTCCTGAAGACCTGAATTTTAATCCTTGCACAGTGATCCACTAGTCAGGTGGATTGGGGTAAATGAATTAGCTTTGCTGAGTCTCAGTTTTCTCATCTGCACTGTAAGCACAGAGTAGTAAAAATTAAAGTACATGTGATGGTTAATTTTTTGTGTCAACTTCGCTAGCCTATGGTGCCCAACTCTTTGGTCAAACATGAGTCAAGATGTTGCTGAGGGGGTATTTTTTTAGATGTAATAAATATTTATAATCAGTAGACTTTGAAGAAAGCAGAGGACCCTCTGTTATGCAGATGGGGCTTATCCAATCAGTTGAAAGCCTTAAGAGCAAACATCGAGGTTTACCAAAGAAGAAGGAATTCTGTTTTCACAACTGTAATACAGAAACCCTACCTGAGTTTCCAGTCTGCCTGTCCTGCCCTGAGGAATGTGGACTTGCCAGTCTTTGCAATTACATGAGCCAATTCATATATGTATGTATATATATATATATATATATATATATATATATATATATATATGCCCCTCATTGTAAGAGCATTGGATCTGTTATGGAGCACTGTGTTTGATGGACTAAGCAAGGAGACGTCGGAGGTGAGTTGGTTTAATCAGTGAAAATTCCTGGAAGGGAATTACATTTTATACCAGATAACAAAGGAGTGGTGGACCTAGATGCCATAAAAAGGTAGAATCAACGGAAGGAATACAACACCTAAGAAGACTGGCTTGACTAAAACAGAAAAACTGAAGTGGAGAATAAGAAGATGAAGCTAGAGAGGTGGAGGTGGAAGCAACAACAGAAAGGACATACCGATCCAGTTGATCCAGGAGCCCCTTCAGATTATTAAAGCCACATACTTTTGGAAGATGAATCTGGCCTCTGTGCATCTGAATGGGCTGCAAGGAGTAGAGACAGAGCAGATTGGACAAGAGGGAAGTCTGGTGACTGGTGGCTAAATTTAAACAATTGGCCAGTGGAGGTAGAAAAGTAAGGGGGAGGAAGGAGGAAAGGAGTGTATAGACTACAGTGGTGCCTACAGAGGTGGAAAAAGAGGGGGATCATGCTATATGCTGGAATATGTGCTGGGCTCAAGGGGTAAAAGAGTTGTGGTCCCCTCTTTGTGTAACGTGTTAGTGGGAGAGACAGACATTACTCAGATAGTCAGAAATAAATATCATTGCCAACTGAGGTAAGTGCTAAGAAGAAAAATTGCAAGCTGCTCTGAGAGTGAAGACCAAGATGACCTGATATAGCCCAGGGTATCAGGGGAGGCTTCCCCAAGGAACTGATGGGGAATCTGAGATCTGAGGTAACTAGGTCTCAGGAGTGGTTGGGAGGGCACTTGATGAGGAGAGATCCTCATGTTCACACATGGGTTCACACATGGGTACACACATGCGCACATGGCTTGCACCCGCTCTTCCTACATTTGGAGGTCCTAAGGTAACTGTCTAAGACAAAAAGCATGCCTCCAGGAATATCTTGGGGCCAGCAAGGCTTACTCACTCTGGCACATTTGTCCTCAGCCTCCACTAAACACTTGGGTGTTCTCAGCAAATCAGCACACCCACTCACGACAAATCTCTTGACTCGACAGGGAAGCCAAAGCACAGAAGGTTGAAGTGATTACACTAAAACCACATAGAGTGAGGCCATGTGCTCTACTGAAGGTGCTATTTTGGGGCAGATACAAGTTGGAAGTCAATTAATCAATCAGGTCAGCAAACGGTCAATCAGTCTCAGCCACTAAGGGAACACGTCAGTGGCATTGTTATTGACACAGCCACAGTGACTCAGAGACAAGTTGAGGAGTAAGGCCGTGGCTATACTGGTCAATAAAGCACTTTTGGTCCTGACAAAGCAAGCAATTAGGACCAGCTGTGTTTCATTTTTCACCTCCTAAGCCACGATGGCACTCTAGACACATCTATCAATGCAAGAAGGCAGGGCTGAGGGTTGAAGTTTAAGTCATTCCAGAGGAGAGGAAAAGAAAAAAGAGAGAATAGGCCAACATATTCCCCATGAGCTATTTTTCAAAAATCCCAGGTCTTGGAAGTGTAAGGAAATTGGAAGCAACCCAACAGAGAGCCCCTGACCTCTACTTCCCCTCCACAGTGCAAAGCATTACTGGACACTAACTCATACGAAGCTGGAAGCTGGAAGCTGGACAGATTCAAAGGACCACTACATGTTGAGAGTGGGGGTGGGGTCTCCATGTCCCCATGGAGTAGGCTTGGGAACCTCGCTGACTCTTCCCAACATCTATTCCTCCCTCCCTCCCAGCTCCAGGTACACAGGAGCTTTTCAGCTCACAGGTTTACTGAGGCTGTAACAAACTTCCAGTCCACACCAGAAGATCCTTGAAGGAGGGATAGAATGAGAGTCACCTGTGTCATTTCTGTGTCCCCACTGCCTACCCAGTGCCTGACACCAAGTGGCCACTCTGTCAATATTGCTTTTGTTGCCTCCCTCCCTGACCTCAAAAAAAAAAAAAAGATGCTTTCCTAGGAATCCCCCAGCCCTGACTTAGCAGTCCCTGAATTCTGCCCACAGGTATACCCTGGACTAAAGTCTACCTTTTCTGGCATAGTTTTGGGCAAAGGAGCCCCTTCTACCCTACCCTCACATTATTCAGTCTTATATTCTGTCTTATCATCCTTTCTAACTTAGCACAGAGTTGTTTTGTTAAAAGTCCCCTGCCACTTCAGCCAAGTCATCCATCTGCCTACAAGGAGAACTCTGGGCTCAAGTTTCTCCTGATCTCAGGAAAAACCATAGCTTCCACACAAGTACATCACAAGATCAAGTTGATTTCCATTTGGCTTCCTCAGCCTCACCTCCTAAGTCAGGTCCCGAGTTTGGCTTGGCTGATGGGAAGGCTGTGTTTTGGGGAAGAGTCCTAGGTCTCAGTGTTAGTCACCCATATAAGTGTCCCCAAGGCTTCCTACATGTGTAGACAGCAACCTACAGCATTGCCAGCAGCTATAGCAAAGGCTCAGCTGAAGGGCAAAGTGGTATCCTTGAGGCATCCAGAGGGGTCAAGGGCCACCATCTAACCCCTAAACTGAGAAGTAACTTCTTTGGGACAAAGATGCCTCTGCTGAGACAGGGAGGCTCAGAAGTCCCATGTCCCAGCCAAGGGCTGACCCAGATGGTGCCTGTCCTTTTTCAGATAGCCCAGGGGATTTGCATCCCTGGTATGAGCCATTGACCTGGTGGTGGCCAGGCTCCCCAGGGCCTCCTAAATGAGGGCAAGGAAGCAGAGCCTTGAAACAGGGGACAGATTTGGACAGAAAGCACACAAGGGAGGAGATTCCATGTTGAGGATGGGATTACAGGTTGAGCTAAGAGCATGAGCAAAGGAATGGAGGTGGAAATCAGTGGTTGAAAGTAACGGCAAGTTGCTTTGTTTGCTTGGACTCCTGGATTCTGGAAAAGGAGTCTGGGGAACAAGACTGAAGAGGGTTACAAGAGCTGAATTCCCCAGGATCTCTGACATGAGCTGTCGTCAGGGCTTGGACTTTGTGCTGAGGGTGGTGCCAAGTCTCTGAAATGAGGCTTGAACAGAAGGGTGACACAAGCAAATATGTGCTTTGAAAGGCTCTGTCTGGCTGTTGGATGGTGTTTGGAAGACCACTCAAGAGGCTGAGGTGTTTGGGCATTGAGATGGTGGTGGCCTGAACAAGTAATAAAGTCCTAGGGTTGAAGAAGAGTAGACTGGACCAAGACATTATTAAGAAGATAAAGGAACAGGACATAGTGACTGACTGATTTCAGGACATAAGAGCCAGGAAAAAGTTAAGGATCTATGAATCCATAAATATATTAACTAGCTGTTACTAAGCATCAAATATATACAGAGCTCTGTGCTTGGCAATAGGGCCTCATAGGCACATAATACATGGTGTCTGCACTCAAGTAGCTCCAGGTCTGATGGAAAAACCATTCAGGAAAGTGACAGTAATAATGGGGCATCCCTAGTTGCTGAGGAGCACAAAAGAGGGGCTCCAAATCTAGTCTCAAGAAGATAAGAAGGCTAAAAGGAAAATTTTCAAAACAGTCAACAGCTAAGCTGAGTCTTGATGGGGACCAGTTGAAGAGAAGAGGTTACAGGTACTGCGAGCAAGCACACAGCATATGTGAAGGCAGTGAGGTGTGAAACAGCATGATGCATGTGTGGAGCCAGGGACAAGGCGATGGTAGCACCATTAATTGTGATCTGGGACACAGAAGGCAGAACAGCTTGTGGTGGTGGTGGCGGAGGTGGGGAAGCAAGGTTAGGTTCTGTCTTGGACATATTGTGTTTGAGGTGCCCAAGGAGTTGTTAAGCAATCTCTGCAAAGAGCTCCCTGTGAAGACAGAGCTGGGCTTAGGAGGGATGGTGATGGTGACCTGCGTGGGACACCTTGCCCTCCACCTTCTCAGTGGGGGTTAACAGGACTGAGAAAAGGGGGATAGGGACCATCCAAAGCAGTGTCATTTGGTTGTAGGTTCTGTGGTCCCACAGCAGAGCCATGTTTGGGGTGGGGACTGTTGGGCTACCTGGAATCCGAACAGTTGAGGCCCCTTTGGTGCCTAAAAGCATATTCTCCTTCTGCCTCCTCTGGTTTTTTTGGGGAAGAAAGTTGCTCACCAAGCTCATGTACATAGCAGAGGAGCAAGGAGTGGCGAAGCTCAGCTTGGCCACCTGGTCTACCAACTCCTTTCCTTAGCCACTCTTTCTGTTCCCCATCTACAGTCTGGGCTCAATCCACCTGTGCCAGTTCCTGTCCCCAGACCTGCCCTCCTTCAGAAGGCTGGCTGTACCAGAGGGGAGGGTTGCCTTTCTGGCTACCAATGACTTGACTCTGAAGCCAGAGTTGTGTTTGAGGAACAAAGAGACCTACCTGTCCACAGAGATATCTCATTTTTCCCATTGTCTGCTTCACCCAGCAGGATAGAAATGCTTTCAGGCGGTAAAGAAGGGAGAAGAGGAAGGACAATGTATGTACTAGGAATGGTGAGTCTTTAAGAGTGCCAGGGGCTGGATTTCAGGAGAACAGAGGGAAGGGGGTGGTCTTCAATGAGGAGAGAGAGATGGGCAGAGGTCAATCACAGAGGGCCTCTTAAGCTAGGTTAAGGAGTTTGGACTTTGTCCTAGTGACAATGAGGAGCCACCGGAGGTTTCTTTTTTTCTTTTCCCTGAATAATGATTTTACTGTTTTTATAAAATTTATGTGTTCTCCTAATTGGAAATTAACTTGATACAGAAAAGGTCAAAGAAGGAAATTAAAAATAACTTCAACTCCCACACAATAATCATTGTTAGAGCAAGCCTCATTCTAACCCTTGCCTTTATGTTCATGGTTAGAGATGAGGATGGGTATACAGAGATAGATCGAGAGAGAGAGAGAGAGGGAGAGAAAGAGAGAGAGCAGGGGGGTGGGAAGAGAGAGAAGGGTTGTGAATAAGTTTCAATGGTATCCATGTATAAATGTTATCTTAAACAAAAAAATAAAAATTTGATTTCCTTTCAATTTAATAAAAGGTGTCTTCTCTTAAAGGAGAGGTGACACCTCAAGGGAAAGAGGTAATAAGGTCTAGGTTGTAAACAGATCTCTCTGGCTGCTGTGATGGGGATAAAGATTGGGAAGAAGGAAAGTTGGATGTCAGGACACCAGGTAGGAGACACCATAGTCATCCAGGTGAGAATAGTGAGAGCTTGAATGAGGCAAAGTTGGTGGGATTGGAAAGGAGGGGTGGGGAGAAGTTCCAGAACAGGAGCAGGTTTCCTAGGACTTGGTTTCTGGTGGGGGAAAATACAAAGGAGGTTCTCCTAGATGACTCATAGGGCTCAAACCTTGATGATTAGGAGGTGTTGGTACTGTGATCAGAAATAGGTTAAGCAGACATAGCAGGTTTGATGGGGGAGTCAATTAGTTTTGCTTCAGATGTGTGAAGATTCTTCAGCTGGGCTTCCAACAAGCAGTTGGCTCAGATGGGAACAGGACTGAAGATAGGGACCTGGGAACCATCCACACAGAAGCGAGCACAGAAATCGTGGGAGCATGAGAAATCTCCAGGGGAGAAAGTGTTGAGATAGAGAACTGGGCCAAGGACAGAAGCTTGGGAGTATCTGTGTTGGGAGATGGGAGGATGGACAGGAGCCAAGGGGAGTCAACAAGTTTGGGAAGAGACCAACATTCCTGTCTCGGTGCTTCGTTCATGATAGTTTTCAGAAACTTTCTGGGAGACTCAAATGTAAGGTATGTTTGCTGAAAGAAAAGAAAACCAAACCTGCAACGTGAGAGATAGGAGCTGAGAAGCAAAGAGCTTCATCTCAGGAGAGCGGCTCTGTACAGAGAGCCTGAGGAAGAGCCTTAGGCAAGAAGAGGCCATTGGATTTGGCAGTCAGGAGTATTGATGTCTGTTGTGGGATCAGGTTCTGGGGAGTACTGGGAGACAGAGACAGATGGCTGGGAGCCAAGGAGGGAGCCAGGGTACGGATGGGGTGGCCTTGAAGGCAATCTCCACTCTCCAGATGCTTGGGGTGAAGGGAGAGGAAAAATCAAATTAGCTCCAGGAAACTAAGACATGCCTAAGCATCTTCTAGGCTGCAGAGAGTCAATACAGCAAAAGAGGCTGGGAAGTAAGCATGGATGGTAATGTTTGCAAGGCTGGGATCTCAGGAAGCTGGATGGGGAAGGGATTAATAGTGCCAGTAGAAAGGGTTGGGCCTCAGGACTCGAGGAGAGGAGAAATATTGAGGTGGACAAAATGTGAACATTTTAGGCTTGAGAGAAGAAATGATGCCATCAGCAACTGCCACTTCTTAAGCGTATACACAGCACCAGGCATAAGGCTGAGTGCTCCTCAGGCATTGTGTGCTGTCATTCTCACAATAACCCATGAGACAGGTATGATTATGACCCATATTTTGCAGAGGAAAGAAATAAAACTCATACAGATCCAATATCCCACTACTGGCTAGTGAGACAGACAGGACTACAACCTAGGTTTGTGACACAACAAAGTCCAAGTCCTTTTACAAATGAAAACCTGATGTCTAGGGACAGTCAGTGATTTCCCCAGCATAGATGGCTGGGCCAGGACTGGTGCACAGATCTTCTGACTCCAAGGGAATGGCTGGTTCTTCTAGTCTAGTGGCTGGATGCACACAGGTGGCTGGGAATGTCATGGTACAGACTTTCCCAGCACACAAGGACAGCATGGCTTGGAAACTGCTGTTCCAAGCAACTAGGCTCAATGGAGTCCGCCAGATCTGGATTTAAGTGCCAATTCCACTTATCGGCCATGTGCCCTCCAGTCAGTTGCCCAAGCTTTCTAAACCTCCAGACCACTGCAAACTGGAAATAATAATACCACCTGCCTCACAAGACTGTCGTCAGGATAAAACATGATAATCCATAGGAGGTGCATAGCACTGAGTGGTCAATAAGTGCTCCTTGGTGGTTGTTTCCGTTGCTGTGGTTGCTGTTAGTGGGGAGAACACGATTTAGAGACAGACAGTCTGGGCTCTAGTCTCTGGCTGACCACTTAATTTCTCTGACCTGGATAAGTTGCTTCACACAGGAGCCAGTTTCCTCAGCTCTAAAGTGGGGATAATTCACAAGTGAATGTGGGGATCAATTAGGTAGTAGATGGGAAAGTGCTTTGAAAACGTTGAAAACAAAGTGTCCCCATAAAGGTTAGTTATTTAATTCTACCTTGGAACTAAAAGATCAGCTTTCTAGAGAAACAGGCACAAAGGATGAGAAGAGAGGAAAATAACTAAGTTAATGAACTCCATAAATCAAAACTGAGAACGTTTGGAAGAAGAAAGAAAAGACTTTCTACTTGTCTGAGGTGGAAGGAATGTATTTCATTCTAGCTAGAGTGTATTTGGAACCTGATCCAGACCAGGATTTGGACAAGGCTTGTTACAGTGACAGGGTTTGGGTCAGCTTTGGTCTCTGTTTGCCAACAGCTCCCTCAGGTCACTTGCACAGACCTAACTCTGCCACTAAACAGACGAAAAGTGAAGCAGAGGGTGTATGTATCAGGATGGGTTTCTTGGAAAAGTGGCATTTGGACTGGGCTTTGAAGGATGAGTAGGTAAGGGAGGTGTGAGGGGTAGGAGTAGTTGTCAGATGGATGAGAGGAAAAGCCTGAGCAAAATCACAGTAGCAGGGAGGGGCATGAGTTTGGGGAACAGCAAATCAATCCATTTGACTGAAGATAAAGCTTTGTAACTGAGGGGCAAAGGTGACAGATGAACCTGGAGAGGTGGATTGGGTTCAGCTCATGGATGTTCTCAAGGTGGCTGAGGAGCTTGGTCTCTGTCTTGTAGGCAATGGGGAGGCACTGGTGACCAGTGCCTTCCAACTGCCCTGGCCTGACCTTGCCTCACACAGGGTTCTGAGCAATGTAGGTGTTAGAAAAAAGTGTCTTTGCTTGATTAGACATACTCCATGGTTGAACCTTTAGTCTGGGTTGTTCCCACCAAAGCAGAATTGACTGCAGCCTAAAGGAGTGGTTGGCCATGTCCTCTGCAGCTCAGGAAAGCAGGTCTCTGTGCAGGTGTCTCCAGGGCCCCAGGATGACCAAGCTCTGCCTCAGCCACACAGCTCTCTACTAGAGAGTGAAGGCCATGAGCACTCCGGAATTCTTATGCTCCTCACCTTCCCTTAAATGTTTTTCAGGAGACATTTATGACTTCTCCTCCCATTGCCTGACCCAGCCTGTTTCCTGGTTGTTTCTGAACTCTGGTACTCTATGTTAATGTTGATGCCTATATGACCTAGCTAGCCCTTGATCTTCACCAACTTACCAATCATTGCTGCCCTGTCAGCTAGTCTTCCCCTTCCCCCCAAGCACACATAAGCAGGAAAATCCCTGCCAATATGCAGAGGTAGGTTTAGCAGTGTCTTTGAGCACGGATTCCTCCATCTTGTTAGTATTAGGAAGCTGTTGAGTCTGGGTAGGTCAGCCCTTTACAAACCTGACAATGACTAATCTGCCAAGTGGCTGGTTCATTGTCAAAAGATTCATAGCTTTGCTCAGGAAAGGTCAGATTAATTGGTTCTAGTCAATTAGAGAATAATTTATTGTCCCTCTTCTTTCTGTGACTTCCAAGACCATATGTGGTTTATCAACAGAGGGCCAATCTCTAAGGCA
This sequence comes from Balaenoptera acutorostrata, assembly GCF_949987535.1. Taxonomy (NCBI): domain Eukaryota; kingdom Metazoa; phylum Chordata; class Mammalia; order Artiodactyla; family Balaenopteridae; genus Balaenoptera; species Balaenoptera acutorostrata. The sequence continues at coordinate 130,306,893 of NC_080085.1, read as the reverse complement.
AAGCCAGGCACACCAATAATCCCTCAAAAGTCAGAAATGGCACAAATGAAGTATCCAAGTTTCTCTAGGTTAGAAGTCTCAGCTGGACCTTTTTCCCCACAGACCCCACCCCCCCATCACAAGGAAGTTAAAGTGGGCTCCAGGTCCATCAAACACACTGGGAATCACCAGTATTTTACAAATGTGAGATTGTGTAGGCAGACTTTCAAAAGATGGCTGTTCCCTCTCTAGAATTATCCTGCAATTAGGACAAACAGTCACCAAGTAGCAGGTATCAGATTCTTGGTTATGTCCTCTGGTAAAAATAGTTAAATTCTTTTGAAGAATGGCTAAGTGAATAAAATTAATAAACTTTACTACTCAATTTTAACCTAATTAATACAGCTGGCCATCAAGATAAACTAGAATGACTAAATGGGATACACAATTAGAACAAGGTTTAGAGAAACACAACTCCCTAGGAACTTTAATGAAATGTCCTTGCTAAGCCTAAACTGATCAACTTAGTACTTGTCTACCCTTTCCCTTTCTTTAATCTGCTGGTTTCTATGTCAGGTACTGACCTTCCTTCAAATTTTTAACGGCTGTCTCAAGCAAAGAAAGAAAGGAAGAACAACTTGGGCATCTCTCCTTTGACACCATCCTCCCCAATCATGAACTGTGATGTTGAAGGAATCATTCTTGTGGCTGTTTCCTAACAGCCCTCTCTACTCAAGTTATTAATCTAAGATGTCATTTTCTTCCCATCATAGTGCTTCTGCCTTTGTTTCTAAGGAATCTGAGAGAATCCAAAAGGGAAATAAAGATGGCCAGGTATGGGCTGCTTCCCAGCATGAAACCCTGTGATTGTCTTTTCCCCAATCAAGAGGGATTAAATGTTCCTTCTCCAAACCTAAGTTCTTTGCCTTCTAAAGCCAAAACGTATGGTATTCATAATATATGTTGGATGGTTCCTTAGCAATCACCACTCTTCAAAATGTTTTCTGTTAGGATTTGGACTTGGGAAACTGAATTATGCCAGAATGGAATGTTTAAGAGAATATTCCAAGAGCATAAGCAGATTTCTAAACAGCCATATGTAAATGTTTTTTCCACATGTGCTGTGAAATCAGACCCAACATCAGAGTCCTCCACTGTAGCTCTGGTCTAGGCTCCTTGTAGGAAATGACCAATTACGATTTTGTTCTGTAGGGTGAGGATAGGGACCCAGGGACTTTGGGGTTGCTTGACCTGTGGATCCTGAGGTGGGAATGACTCACTTGAGTCTGATTGGGAGATAGGCATCCATTTTTTTGTTTTTGTTGTTGCTTGTTTGTTTGTTTGTTTAGATCAAAAGTTAGAAAGAAGTTTTGGAAGCAAAAACCTGTAGATCTAGAGAATGGAAAAGTGCTGAGAAATGGGGGAAATGTGATGAGCTTACCCCTCCAGGATAATAGAGGAACCGTAAGGCATGGGTTCTGGGCACTATAACGGAGACGTTGGGGAAGAGGGAGTAGATGAAGAGGACCAGAGACAAAGGGTGGTACAGGAGACCTTTAGAAGATTCCAAAACATTCCCCAGAAGTCCCTAATACAAAAGGCTGGTGACTTCTTTTAGGACAGGAGAAATTAAAGTGGGGACCAGGAAGACTCTCTCAAGTCATTGCCCAAATGAAGGAGAGGAGCCCAAAGGAGCAAGGGGAGGGGAGTGGAAGCAAACAGTGGCCTTAGAGTGGCAGGAAGGGAGAGGAGTTCTAGGAATGATCCCAGATTCTAGGACACACCTTGAGGGTTTCACAGAACCCAGAGATTCCTATTAGCCCTTTGTCAGTCCCTAACTGTCAATAGAAAGATCTGAGACACCACAAGTCCTTGCAGTCTCACCCAGCATTTCTACACTAACCAGTGTAGAACTCGTGGCTTCAACTAGGGCCTCTGCCCACTTTGGATTGGCATGGATTCTCCCACAAGGCTGATCTCTTCATTACTCTTCTCCCTAATCAGCCTCTGTCTGGCCAGAGGTCCATACCAAGAAACCTAGATCTCCAGCCCAGACCCAGACAAGCCTCTTTCCCACATCAGTGGTCTGTCTCCTCCTAACTTTGCTGTTTATGACTCCCTTCCTGGCCCAGCCACTCATCTGGCTTCTGGCCTCAGCTGATCTGCTCTGAGGAGACTTGCAAGTGAGCTCTTCTCTAGAACAAATGACCAACCCTCTTTAGAGTGACTCTGGATGCCAGAAGATTGGTATCTGCCAGCATCCCTTCTTTCCCTTATTGCTTTGTGTTTCTAGCCTCCCCAGCTACCCCTCCTGGCCAAGTCTATGAAGGGGCTGCCTGATCCCAGAACCTCAGTGTCTCATTCCTGACCTGTGGCTTGGCCCTGGCTCTGTTTGCTCTGTGACTCATGGCACTGACCGCTGGCTGGACCCCTTCACTGATTACTTGCAGCACTTGGACTGGGCTTCAAGTTCCTGGATACCTTCCCCAATCCAGGCCTCAGCCCAGATGTTGGTGTACAGCTCTACCTCAGCTTTGGATATTCTTCCCATTTTCCAGTCAGCCTATGTGGCAGTGACAGTCGAGAGGCCTAGAGAGGCTTGTGCTCTTGCCTCCAGGTGGGGGTTATAGCAAAGCAAATTATCCAAGTCCCTGGCTCATAGCACCAAAGTCTGATGAGAGATAATGAGTGAAACTAAGGAGACTGGAGAACTCTGTCTAAAGAGTCATCAGAGAGTTCCCTGGCTGAGGCAGGATTGCCCCAGGAGCACTCATATAGCCAGAGGTTATAGCCAGCAAGGGAAGTCAAGAGGAGCCTGTCCATAAATGGAATTAGTGCATATGGACATTGGGGCTAAAGACAACTAAAAACCTCCTGGTGGTGTAGTTTTGGTGGCCCAAGTGCTCATATGAATAATCAGAATCACCATACCACCTCTCAAACCCCAGGCTTACCTAGAAACCGATATCCCAGGTCGGCACTGTCCAATAGTGGCTACCATATTGGACAGTGCAGATACTGAACATTATGCTTTTCCCCAAATGGAATTTCTGGAGTAAAGATGAAGAAAGAATATACAAATGACTAGTGAACAGCTAAACTGCCAATGGGGCCAGACCAGAAGAGGGGGTTGATGCCATATGGGGAGAGAGATAGGGATCCTCAGGTTTTGTCTTTCCTAGGCTAGCTCTCTCCTCAGTGAGGAGCTTTGAACTGGTGATCCTACCCTGCCTTGCTATATCCCAGCCTCACTGGCCATTTCAAGTTTCACCTATATGAAAAAAACTGTAAACTTCCATTGTCATCTAAAAAGATTTAAATAAATGAAGAAAGAGAGCTTATTCCTGTGTAAGAAACCTCATTATCAAAGAAAGGTCAACTCTCCCCAAATTAATCTACAGATTTAACATAATCCCAAATAGATATTAGGGGGCCTAGACAGGATGATTCTAAAGCTTATCTGAAATATAAACAATTGGTAATAGCTAGAAATGTTTTTAAAAAACAAATAAGGGACATGCTCTAATATTAAAATGTATTCTAAAATCACAATGAGATGTGACAAAAGAGACCGATTAGTGTACAGAACAGATCTAGAAGCGTACTCAAATATATGAATATTTAGTATATGATAAAGGAGGTATTTCAAATCAGTATGTAAATATGTTGAGATAAATGGATAAGTATTTCGGGGAAAAATTAACTTAGATTTGCCAAATAGAGAAAAGCAAAGGGAAGCCACAATCTAATACTAGCCTCTTTTACAGTGTTGTCTGGAGAAAGCAGAAATCTGAATCTGAACAACAATGTACTCTTTTGTGTCTAGATTATTTCACTCAGCATGATGCTTTTGGGATTCATCCATGCTGCTGCGTGCATCAGTAATTCTCTTTTATTACTGGATGAATATACCGCAGTTTGTTTATCCAGTTTGTGTATCCTGTTTGTATATACAAGTCTATCCAGTCCTGTTGATGGACACCTGAGTTGTTTCCAATTTTAGACTATTACTAATAAAACTGCTATGAACTTTGTTGTATGATTTTTTTTATAGACATGTATTTTCATGGCTCTTGGGTAAATACCTAGGAGTTGAATGGTTGCATCATAAGGTGAGTGGAATTTTAAGTTTTATAAGAAACCAGACTTTTGACTTTTTCCCAAAGTGATCATATCATTTGACATTCTTACCAACAATGTGTGACAGTTCCTCTTTCTCCACATTCTCGTCAATATCTGGTGTTGTCAGTCTTTTTATCTTTAACTATTCTGGTGAGTGTGTAGTGGTATCTCATTGTGATTTTAATTTTCATTTCCAAGATGACTAATGACATAAGCAAATTTTCATGTGCTTATTGGCTATTTGTATATCTTCTTTTGTGAAGCGTTCTTCAATTTTTTTGACCATTTTTAATTGGCTGTTTGTCTTTTTATCATTCAGCTGTAGAAGTTCTTTACATATCCTGGTCAAATATAAGTTTTTTTAAAAAATAATTTCCCCCAGTAGCTTACCTTACATAGTTTGCATAGTTTACCTATTCACTTTGTTAGCAGTATCATTTGATGAGCAGTGTTTTAAAGTTTTATGAAGTCTAATTTATCAATTTTTCTCACTGGTTGTATTTTCTGTGTCCTGGCTAAGAACCATTTGCCTACCTCCAAGTGACAAAGATATTCTTCCATAATTTCCTTTAAAATGTTTATGGTATTTTACTTTATATTTAGGTCCCTGAACCATGCCAAATTAATTTTTGTGTATGGTGTGAGGCTAGGTTCAAGGTTCCCTTATCCATATCGATGGATAGTTATTCCAGTGCCATTTGTTGAAAAGATTTTTTTCTTTTTTATTATATTGCTTTGGCATCTTTGTCAAAAGTAAGATTACTGTATAAATGTGCATCTATTTCTGGGATATTTATTTTGTCACATTGATATATTGGTCAATACTTATGCCAGTAGCACACTATCTTGATTAATAAAGCTTTAGAGAAATTCTTGAAGTCAGGTAAGGTTAGTCCTCCAACTTTGCTCATATTTTTCAATATTGCTTCAGGTTTACTAGGTCTTTTGCATTTCCATTTAGAAACAGTTTGTCAATTTCTACTAAAAAATCTGTCATGGTTAAGATGTAATTGTGTTAAATCAGTAAATCTATAAGTAAAATCTATGAATATATAAGTCAATTTGTGAGAATTGACATCTCACAAATAATGTCATGGTATATATTTCCATTCCTATAATGGGTTTTTAATTAGAGAAGTGTCTTTGTCAGAGCTGTGCTTTAGAGAGATTAATTTTGTAGCAATATGAAGTATAGATTGAACTAGCAGCATGGATACCACATGCTACTGTGGTTGTCCATAGATAGAAAGTATGTGCTAGAATTGATGCCACAGTAGAGTGGAAATTAGAAAATGCATTCTAGAAATTGTCAGGATTTGATGACTAAAAGTGAAGAGTGAGAAAGATGATTAAGACTTACATTACTCAGATATTTCTGTCCTGGATGATCAAGAGGATGACATTTCCATGAAACATACACTGCTTTTAATCTAGAAACAATTAAATGCTTATTATGTAGCAGAGCCTGTGCTTGGCACTAGGGACACAATAAGAACAAAAGCCTACATGGTCCCCACCTTACAGGAACACCTTGTGGATGAGAAAGACATTTATTAGATAATCACACAAGTAGATGTAAACTTGCAACTAATAAAAGTGCTCTACAGAAAGCACACCTAGCACCTAAATCTTGGTTTCTAATTTCTTTCTCCAATAAAAGGAACTAGGTCTCCTTGGAGAAATGGCTGGTTCTAGGGCAGGGGCAGAAAATATACAAGATAAGCCAAGAATCTTGTAGCACTAGAAAGTAAAGAAGTGCTAAAAACAAAACAAAACAAAATCTCTCTATGATGGGAGTATGTCAAAGTGACACAAAGGAGCCAACTGAAAGACAAAATAATTATAGTGGCATTGGAATATAACCCAAAGTGTAAAGTAAATATTCATATAGTGATATAAATAAATGATTGAATAAGTTAGTAAATGGGGGACAAGAGACAGCCTCTCACACAGAATAATTCCTAATAAATTATATAGATACTCTACCCTAAAGGAAGGGAAGCTAAACACCTACTCTTTAAGTGTGCACTGCACATAGTAACTTCTTTATAAAGAGTACAGTGTGGAAAAGGGGGAAAAGAGTAATTTCACAGTGGGGAAACCTGACAAACTACTTCAGCCAGGTGATCAAGGTCAACATCAACCATCATAAATGATGTAGATAGTATGTTGCTTTGATATGGTGTGATGAAAAATTCACTTTACTTCTGTGATTTTGCTCCCCCCAGAAAACATAACCCCAGTCTAATCATGAGAAAAACATCAGACAAATCCCAATAGAGGGGTATTGTACAAAATACCTGAACAGTTCTCCTCAAAACTTTCAAAGTCATCAAAAACAAGGACAATCTGAGAAATTGTCACAGTCAGGAGAAGCCTACGGAGACATATATTTAGACAACTAAATATAATGTAGTATCCTGGAATACAAAAAAGGCAATAAGTAACAACTAAGGAAATCTGAATAAACTACAGACTTTAGTTAATAGCGTGTCAATATTATAACTCTCACTATTATAACAAATTTCCACACTAATGTAGTATGTTAATAATAGAGGAAACTGTGAAGGGTGGAGGGGTATATGGGCACTCTCTGTACTATCTGTTCAATATTTCAGTGAATCAAAAACCTTTCTAAAAAATAAAGTCTATTAATTTTTTTAAAGTTCTCTAAAGGAGAAGGGCATGGTCTAAGGGTGACTAAGGTCCAAGAAGGGCTCCCTGAGGAAGTTACCCTTTATCTGCTATCTAAAGAATGAGGAGGGATTAAGTAGTTGAAGATCTAAGCATCAGTCAGTGTAAAAGCCCTTAGGTAGAAGGAAGCATGGTGTGTTCAAGGAACAGAAATAAGCTCATTGCATTTTAAGCAGCATGATCATGGGTGAATATGGTGCCAAATATGGTGGAAAAAATAGCTAGGAGCCAGGATGTATAAGGCTTTGTAGGCCATACTAAATATTTTTGTCTTTATCTTAAGAGCAATGATGTTAAGTAGCAGAGTATGGGAGGAGGCATGAAGCAAAGGGAGAGGTAAAGGATGACACCCACATTTTAGTTTGGCCAAGTGAGTGGCTGATACAGGATTCACTGAGATTGGGACACTGAAAGAGGGCAGGAGATCAGTTTTGGACAAGTGTGATTTAAGGTGCCTGCTGGATATCCAAGTTAAGGTGTAGAGTAGACAGTCCAGACATATAGGTCTGAGTTCAGAAGAAAGTTGTGAGTTAAAGATAAGCTTGTGAGTCTTCTGCATATAGATGATAAATGAAGCCATGGACGTGAATGAGACCACCTAGGGTTTCACATTCAAGAGCCTAAATATAAAGGTGGGAAGTCACCAATATGTAGATAAGCATGTTCTTTCCTAGAGAGACTGTAGAATGAGAAGAGGACCTATGGAAGACCTCTGGGGAACACCAACACCTAAGAGGAGGAAGAATAAATGAAGAAGAGAGCAAAGACAATCTAGATGAATAGTGTGATGCCATTGACACCAGAAGAGAAAACCTGAGAAAGTGACCTGGTGACCAAGAATTCAAGATCAATAAAGACTGAAGAGACTTCTGGATTTGGTCACTTCAATGTTTGTGAGAGAGCTATTATGTAGAGTGGTGTTGATGGTGGTAACTTTATTGCTGTGGTTTCAAGAAGGAGTGAGAACAGATTACTTTTTTTTTTTAAGATTTATTGATTGATTGATTGATTGATTGATTGCTATGTTGGGTCTTCGTTTCTGTGCTAGGGCTTTCTCTAGCTGTGGCAAGTGGGGGCCACTCTTCATTGCGGTGCGCGGGCCTCTCACTATCGCGGCCTCTCTTGTTGCGGAGCACAGGCTCCAGACGCGCAGGCTCAGCAGTTGTGGTTCACGGGCCCAGTTGCTCCACGGCATGTGGGATCCTCCCAGACCAGGGCTCGAACCCATGTCCCCTGCATTAGCAGGCAGACTCTCAACCACTGCGCCACCAGGGAAGCCCAGAATAGATTACTTTAAAAAAAAGTTTGGTGATGAAGGGAAGGAAAAGATTGGGACAGTCATTGGGCAGGAATAAAAATTCAAGAGAGATTGAAGACACAAGAGAGAAATGATAAGCAATGGAATAAAGTATTGCTGGACACCAAATTTAAATTCATTTATTAGACATCACCATATTTGATGACTATCTTCTCTCCAACTTAATGGGTGCCAATGAATGACTTACTCCACATTTCATCACAAGCATGGCTGGGGCTTGTGATAGATGGGGAGGTTGTACAAATATAGGTGCTGGTTTGGGATTTACCATATATCAATATTTACTATGGATATAATCAGTACAGCTGCTCACAGTGATACTTCCAACTAAATAAGCATCTTCTCCAAAGTCACCCTTGCCTCCATTTCAGGCAATAAAAAAGCAGCTTTTGAATCTATTGCGGTCTTGCTTTTTGAGTGATTCTGAGTTGGTTGGGTGGTAGTTTGTAGCTCAGGCTGCAGCCAAGGAGCAGGCTTTGCTTCTGGCTCCTTTCTAGGCAAGATCTTTAATCCAACAGTGCTCTAGACCAATCCTTTCTCTACAACCTCAATCTTGTCTCTTCCCTTGCCTGTGTTTCAGATCTCCAAGCCAAGGACTTCCTTCCTGTAGCTAAGAACACAGGAGCCATGGCTTCCTGGCCCATCTCCATTCCCATTAGTTTGGTATCTAGTAGCCTAGGTCCTCAAGAAGTGACTTAGGCTGGGGCAGAGGTAGTTCTTAGTAACTGCATGTACCTACCTGTGAATCTATTCTGGAAAGCACTGTTGGTCCCAGAATACAACTCTGCTGTATTGGAGTTGCCTTCATGTACTGTAACTGCCATGGGGTAACCTGAAAACAAGCCATCCTGCTTGCCTGTTCCCTTAGAAGTTTGGTCTGCCTGTTTCCTTAGAGTTAGGCATGGTATCCCCTACTTCAACTGCACACAAGTAAAAACCAAAATGTGCCAGCTTGTTGGCAACAGCTCTTCCTATCCTCATTGAGTCTTAGATCCCAGATAGGTGGCAGCCTGCACTGGTACCCACTCTATGCTCAGCTTTGTACTGGGAGCAAATGAGACACCCAGAGATTTAAACACAACAGTTCTATCTTTAAAGATCGTAAGAAGTCACTTGAATACAAAGTGGGCAGACATCTAAAGATCCAAGAACATGAACCCAGAGCAGCATAAGTACTCACATTATCTCATCTAATTCTCACAAAGCCCTGCATAATAGATCTTATTCTTACTATACCCAAATCAGAGAGGAGGAAACTGAGGTTCAGAGAGGTGAATCACTTGACCATGGTCAATTTTTGTAAGTAGAAAATACAGGATTCAAATCTAAATCTGTTTGACTCTAAAGCCTGTCTTCTTAAGATCTTAAGACCTCTGCAAGACTGGCCTAAGCAAACATTGACCTTGCCAGTGACCGCCACATCAAATGCTTGGGGCAATACCTTCTATAGGATGAGGGCATCTGGCTGGTGTTTCTGGGAAGTGGAGGCACTGGAAGAGTGGAAAGATAGTCTGGATCTTATTAGTGTGGGCAGGTGCACTCCAGGGCTCAACATAGCTGCTCTATTCCTGTATCTTGCCAGGTTAGTCCTGCCCTGGATGATGTGGTATTTCATCGAGTATGCCCTTTGCCTCTGTAATTAGATTCCCTTCATCTCCAAGCAAAAATAATAGGTTGGCCTTCTGTTTGCTTAGTTACTCAGCTCTGAAAAGCCATCTCACTTGAGCTAACTTTTAAATCACTTACAGGAAAATAGTCCTGCTGCTAACACCTACATTCTGGACTGACTTGGGTATGACAGTGGACAAGTCTCTCTGGGCCTCATTTTTCTCATTTGTAAAAGATAGTTCTGTTGGGTTTCATTCCATCTATGCTCCATCAATTGAGGAGGATAGATTCAACCAATGAACAAAAAATTATTGAGGACCTCCTTTTGTACCAGGTATACTGAGACACAAATCATACAGTGGTGAATAAGACAGAAATGATCTTGGCCCTCATGGGGTTTAACATCTTTGGTGGGGAGGTGGCCATGTAGCAAGTGCATTATCACACATTGTGATCAAAGCATGAGGGCTAAAAGACCATGGTGTCTAACTCTGCCTAGGGGATTATATAAGGTTGCCTTCCTCACCTTTCCCTTTCCTTGAATAACTTCTACACATCACTCACTCATTCATTCATTCATTCACTCCCCAAACATTTCCTAGTGCCTGCTGAGTATCAGACACTGGACATACAGTGAAGGTCAAGGGAGACAATGTCTTGGCCCTGTGGAGCTTACACTCAAGTGGAAGAGATGCACAAAAAGCAAGTAAACAAACACACATACAGAGAGAATTCAGAGAGTGATAAGTGCCCTAAGGAAGAAAACTCGGGGCAACGTGTTTATAGCCCTGTAGCTGCATTAGGTTGGCCGGTTCAGAGAAGGCCTCTACGAGGAAATAACATTTGAGTTGAAAGCGATTAACTAGGAGTCAGTCACATAATGATCTGAGAGGTAGAGCTTTTCAAGCAAATGAAAAAGTAAATACTAAAGCTCTAAAGAGAGACTGAGCTTGGTCTATTTAAGGAAGAGGAGGAAAGAAATCCCATGGGGTTGGCATATGGGGAATGAGGCAAGAGTAGTACCAGATGAGGTTGGAGTAGTAGGTAGAGCCAGGTAACTTGGAGCCTTGGAGGTTGATAAGAAGGGTGAGTTTTATTCTCTGCAATAGGTAGCCATAGGAGATTTTAGCAGGATAGAGAGCTAATTTGCATTTTAAAATCACTCAATATCAGATATGTAGTTTGCAAATGTTTTCTCCCATCTGTAGTTGCCTTTTCATTTTGTTGATTGTTTCCCTTGTGGTGCAGCAGCTTTTTAGTTTGATGTAGTCCCACTTGTCTATTTTTGCTTTTGCTGCCTTGTTTTTGATGTCATATCCAAGAAATCATTCCCAAGGCCAATATCAAGAAGGTTTTTCCCTATGTTTTCTTCTAAGAGTTTTACACTTTCATGTCTTTAATCCATGGTGAGATGATTTTTGTATATGATGTAAGATTAGGGTCCAATTTCATTATTTGTGTGTGGAAATCCATCTGTCCCAGTAGCATTTCCCCATTGTGTATTTTTGGCATGCTTGTCAAAAACCACTTGACCATATATGTGAGGTTTTATTTCTGGGCTCTCTGTTCTATTCCATTGATCTATATACCTGTTTTTGTGCCAGTACCACACTGTTTTGATTACAGTAGGTTTGTAATATATTTTGAAATCAGGAAGCGTGATGCCTCCAGCTTTGTTCTTCTTGCTCAGAATTCCTTTGGCTATTCGGGGTCTTTTGTGGCTGTATATGAATTTTATGAATTTTTTTCTATTTCTATACAAAATGCCATTGAGGTTTTGGTAAAGACTGCATTGAATCTGTAAATCACTGTGTGTAGTATGGATATTTTAACAATATTAATTCTTCCAATTAATAAATATGGGACATTTTTCCATTTATTTGTGTCTTTTAAAATTCTTCCATCAATGTTTTGTAGTATGGGGTGTACAAGTCCTTCACCTCTTTGTTTAAGCTTATTCCTAAGTATTTTATTCTTTTTGATGTTAATGTAAATGGGATTGCTTTGTTGATTTCCTCTTTTGATAGATCATTGCCAGTGTATAGAAACAAAACTGATTTTTGTACTTTGACTTTGTATCATGCAGCTTTCCTGAATTCATTTATTCTCCAAAGAAAACATTAAAATGCCCAACGGGTACATGAAAAGGTGCTCAGCATCACTAATCATCAGGGAAATCAAAACCACAATGAGATATCACCTCACACTTACTAAAATGTCCATTATCAAAAAAACAAAAGTTAAATAAGTGCTGGTAGGGATGGGATGTAGAGAAACAAGTATTGATCAAGATGTGCACTGTTAGTGAGAATACGAGTTGGTGCAGCCACTGTAGAAAACAGCATGGAGATCACTCACAAAACTAAAACTAGAACTGCCATGTGATCCAGAAATCTCACTTCTGGGTATATATCCAAAGGAATTAAATCAGGGTCTTGAAGAGATACCTGCACTCCCACATAGATTGCAGCATTGTTCACAATAGCCAAGACGTGGAGCAACCTCAATGTCCACTGACAGATGAATGGATAAAGAAAATGTGGTGTATATAAATATATACACAATGGGGTATTATTCAGTCCCCAAAAAAAGAAAGAAATCTTGTCTTCTGCAACAACATGGATGAACCTGGAGGACATTACACTAAGTGAAATGAGCCAGACACAGAAGGACAAATACTGCGTGATATGACTTATATGAGGAATAAAATAGTCAAACTCATAGAAGCAGAGAGTAGAATGATGGTTTCCAGGGGCTCAGGGAAGTGGAAAACAGGGTGTTATTAGTCAAAAGATACTAAGTTTCAGTTAAACAGGACGAATAAGCCCTAGAGGCCTACTGTACAGCATGGTGCCTGTAGCTTATAATACTGTACTGTATACCTAATAATTTGCTCAGAAAGTAGATCTTATTTTAAGTGTTCTTATCAAAATAGGTAGGTAGGTAGGTGGTAGATAGATAGATAGATAGATAGGGCAAGGGGAAACTTTTGGAGGTGACGGATGTGTTTATGGTATAGATTGTGGTGGTGGTTTCACACTGTATACTTAACTCCAAAATCATTAAATTGTATATATTGAATACGTACAGTTTTCTGTACGTCAATTATACTTCAATAAAGTGGTTAAAAAAATCACTCTAGCTGCTGAGCAAAGAACAGATTGGGAGGCAAGCCAAGAGTGTATTAGTCTGCTCAGGCTGCTGTAACAACGTACAATAGACTGAGTGGCTTAAACAGAAGATTTATTCCTCACAGTTCTGGAGACTGAAAGTCTGATATCAGGGTGCCAGCATGGCTGGGTTATTGGTGAGAACCCTCTTCCTGGTTTCTCATATGGCGGTCTTCTTTCTGTGCCCACATATGGTGGAGACCAGAGAGAGAGGAAGCAAGCTCTGTCATGTCTCTTCTTATAAAAGCACTAATCCCATCATGAGGCTCCATCCTCATGACCTAATCACCTCCCAAAGGCCCCACCTCCTAATGCCATCACATTTGGGATAAAGGCTTCAACAAAAGAATTTTGGGAGGATACAAACATGCAGTCCATAACACAGGCAGACCAGTTACAGAGGGGGAGGTGACAGTGGCTTTAACAAGGATGCTCTGTGATAGGCTGGGAACACTCAGAAGTCTTCTGCCAGGCCTGCTGCTACACGTCTGTGCATGTAGAGAGTGAGGTACCTGCTGTGACAGTCCCTTTCCTTCCCCAAGTGTTAAAGAAGTCCACCTGAAAGCAAGAAGATAAGTGGAATGGGGAGTCAAGAGACAGAGATACCTCCACCCACAGGCACACTAGCCTTGGTTCCTGATTCCCCTGAAGATCCCCAGGATGTCTGCCTATTTCTGCCTTACCAACGCCATTTCAATGTCATGGTGCTAGAAATGCACCAACTGGGCAAATTCTTCCCACGATCTCTTCCAGGCAGAAAGGCCTGAGGCCCCCCTTATCATGTTTTCTGACTACAGTCTGGAAGAGCCTAGCCTGGGAGATTGGCAGCCAGTGCCCACACAGGCAGGACCTTTGTGTGCAAAGCACAGGGCTGAATGCTGCACCTCCCACCTCTTATTGCTTGCCACCTCCAGTCTGTGCAGGGGCTCTGACTTGCCCCACCAGGAAGACAGGAAAGAGGCCCAGGGAGAGTCTGGGCCATGCCCAAGGCCACATTCAGAGGAGGAAGCCAAGCCAGGATCTGAATCCAGCTTTCCAGACTCCTAACCCCATGCTTTTTTCCACCCCACAGTGCTGCCAGGCCTTTCCAAGAGAGAAACCAAGAGTCAGAGAATGGCTTTGAAGCAGGAAACCACAATTCCCTTGCCAAGCCCACATTCCCAGCAGAACAAATCCCTTTCATTCTCCTGCCACCTCAGCAATAGAAACCTCCCCGCCATGTCCTTCTCTTCCTGCCTTCAGGCTCAGATTTCACTTCACCTCACAGCATAGGACAGAAGGACAGCCAGAGTTAGGCAGAGGAAAGGAATTAGACAGAATTAGGTGAACACCAGAGATGGTGTGAGGGGGAACACGGGATGCAAAGATGGTGAGGGGAGGTGAGATTTACGAGGGAGGCCAGAATGAATGCTGATTATCCAGGACCACTGGCAACCTGGTGGATCAGGAGGGGCCAGACCTGATTAAACATTGGAAGATATAGCTCTGCTTTCAGCGGATGCTTCAGATCTATCAGCTTCCAGCCCCCTGCAGACCCAGGGTGCTCCTGCCCAGCACCTTCAGGCCTCTGAACTGACTGTGAAAGCCCAACTGGTATTGGTCACCACCTTTGTAGTGATCCTCTGCTTACCTTGTTGTGGGGCCTTGGGTAAGATCCTTCCTATTCCTGGGCCCAAATCCTCCCATCTGTAAAATGAAAAGCTGGCCTAAATTACTCCTGACTGAGAACCTTCCAACAATGTTGCCCCATGAACTTTGAGATGGGAGGGTGCTGGACTGGATACATGGTTGATGTGCAGCAAAAGCAGAAGCTGGGAAGGAGTGGGCTTGAGACAGGGACCTGGCCTGCAGGAAATAAGGCATGGAAACAGCCTCCACTATGAAAAAGACCATGGTGAAGGGCTCTGTACTCACACAGCAGACCCAGAGCCAAGTGGGCCTATGATTAGGAGGTGGGGAGTATAGCCCACAAAGCAAGGCTGGCAGACAGGGACATTAGATTTTCCCAGACGTGCAATAGTCTCTGACTGAGAAAATGCTCTGCCAAGGCTTGAGCTGGAACCTGGATTGAGAGGCTAGAAAGGCTGAGGAGCACAGGGTTGGGGGAGAGAAAAGAGGAATGAGGCAGCCACCATAAAAGATGAATTTTCAGAAAAGAGCCAACATGTTTAAAGAGGGTATTTAATAAATGTTCCTTTATGATATATAATAGCTCCCTGGCCTCTCCTTGAAGTCTTCAGTGAAATGCCATATTAACTGTCAATGTATTTTTGCTTTTGGATTTATCCCTTTTGATGTCTGAGCAATATGCTGAGACAGCCCTCCAGAAAGGCCTGGTGCCAGATCAGGTGTCACCTAAGGAAGCCCCAGCACCTTTGAGTTGCATATAGAAAAGTTTTACCAGTATGGCCTGTCTGATGGCCCACCAGCTACTCACCCACCCCTATCTCCATATCCTCCATCCTGGGGCAACCAAGCCACAGAAGCCCCTCTGCTCAGGAAGGGTGAGTAACCTCAAGGAAGAATCAAAGAAGGAGCAAGGCCTCAAGGTTGATTTCATGGTGCAGTCACTTGAAAGGCACACCTTGAGTCTCAGAGATCTGGGGAATCACATATAGGGTCTAAGTTGGACTTGCAAGCTCATTGGTACCATTGAAATGGACTGAAATGTGTCTCCCCCAAAAGTCATATGTTGAATCCATAACCCCACAATGTGATGGTATTTGTAGATGAGGTCTTTGGAAAAAAATTAGGTTTAGATGAGGTCCTGAGGGTGGGGCCCTCATGATGGCATTAGTGCCCTTGCAAGGAGACACACCAGAGAGTGCTCATGCCCTTCCCTCCTCCTCCTCCTGCTCTCATTCTTCTTCCTCTCTCCTTCTCTCTCTCTCTCTCTTTCTCTCTCTCCCCCATGTGAGGACATAGTGAAAAGCTGGTCAGTTGGTCATCTACAAGCCAGGAAGAGAGTCTTCACCAGAAGGCGACCATACTGGCACCTTAATATCAGACTTCTACCTTCCAGAACTGTGAGAAATAAATATCTGTTGTTTAAGTCACCCAGTCTATGGGATTTTGTTATGGCAGTCCCAACTAAGACACCATTCCTGACAGAAAACCAGAGCTTTTCTCTTCACATACATGTTCATCAGCATCCTATGGGCTAGGTATGAAAGGAAGTGTTAACCCCATTCTACAGGACAGGAAACTGAGGCCCAGAAAGCAACCTCACTTGGCCAAGGTCACAAGATGACTAAGTTTGGGGGCTGAGATTCAAACTGAGTACTTTTGAGTCCAAGTCCAATATCTTAGTCCCAATTTCTCAAAGTGTGGCCCAAGGACAATATGTTTCAGACTGCCCTGCTGAGCTTCTTGAGCAAGCATAACCAGGGGGCCCCAATCCCAGGCTTACTAAGTCACAGTATCTGAGCATAAGCCCATGAATCTACAGTTTAACCAGCTGCCCTGTTTAGACTGTATCAGTTTACTCAGGCTGCTGAAACAGAATCCCACAGACGGGGGGCTTAAACAACAGAAATGCATTGTCTCCTAGTTCTGGAGGCTGGAAAAGTCCAAGATCAAGGTGTGGGCACTTGGTTGCTTCTGAGGGTTGAGAGGGCAGGTTCTGTTCCAAGCCTCTCTCCTTGGGCTTGTAGATGGCCCAGTGTCCTCTCATGGTCTTCCCTCTGTATATGTCTGTATTAATGTCCTCTTCTCATAAAGATACAAGTCCTATTGGATTAAGGCTTACCTTAATGAACCCATTTTAATTTTATCACCTCTTTTAAGACTCTATCTTCAAATATAGTCACATTCTGAGACACTGGGGATAAAGACTTTGACATATGAATCTTAGGGATACACAATTCAGCCCATAACAGAAGCACTGACTGAAAATATGATTCCTAAGCCCGTTTCTTAGTGAAAAACAAGTAATTTCTCTTTCTCTCCCTCTTCCTCCCACCTTCTATCCCTCTAAAAACAGTAGCATGTTGTTTTAGAGCACTGACTGCAGGAAGCCCTGCTTCCTGTTTCCATATCTCCCAGCCCACCTGAGGCCTCTGAGGACCCTCAGGAAGCTGAGGATGGTGGGTGTGTGCATGGGTGACGTGTGGCATGTGGCTGCTGAAGAAAGGCTCCGACCGTCAGGTGTGCAGGTTGGCTCTGTCTGCATGTCTCCAGGGGCCACAATTAACCCAGAACCAAATGGAAGACATACTTCCAGTGGCAGGAAACACACACCCACCACTCTGGCTCAGCGCCAACACAGTAACTATTGTCTTTCATGCCCTGCAACTGATAAGCTCATGTAACTCAAATGAAGCCATCAGGGCTCATCATCACTCACAAACTCCAGCATGCCAGCCAAAGATAGCAGAAAATGAAGATGATGTCCAGGAGGGATGCATAACGGTGGCCCCTCTTCTGCCACACCCTGCGTCCTTGGGCCACAGTGACTTGAGGGGTAGTGGCATGTGGAACAGCCCAGCCTTGCCCACAAGCATATCGTGGAAGCTGCAAATCTCAACCCAATGGGACCTGAGCTATCCCGGGCCCTTTGGGTGCTCCTCCTACACCACACCTGGCATGCCAGGTACACTGAAGCTCTTGTCCCCAGAGACCTTTACTTACACAGCCCTTTTGCTCTCTGTGGAAGGCCCGGACACTTTGCAAGGGCCAGCTCCAATCCTCACTGCCCCAGAAAGTTTTGAGCCCAATCCAATGCCATGTCCTCTGAAGTCTCCAGCCCCTGGCATAGATTCCTGGTTTCCCCACTCCCTTTGCTCATCCAGCACAGAGTCCAATCACACTGGGAACACTCAGTTTGCTCTGAGAAACAGCCCAGTGGGCTGGGCTGGTTCTAACAGTGCATGAGGTCACACTGTGGCCAGCCTCCCTCCAGCTCCACTTCCTGGTGGCCCAGAGCTACTGTCCTGGCAGTCCCACTTTCCGACGTTCCTGTACAGTGCACCTCCTCCCACCTAGCCACGAGCAGGGAAAGGCAGTTTTGTGTGTGTGTTTTTTTTCGTTTTGGGCTGCGTGCTGCTTGTGGGATCTTAGTTCTCCAACTAGGGATGGAACCCGTGCCCCCTGCAATGAAAGCGCAGAGTCCTAACCACTGGACCACCAGGGGACTCCCAGAAAGACAGTTTTGAGGACCCGCTATGCCCTGGCTTTCAGAAGCAGAACACGGGCTCTTCCGCAATGCTTGCCAGGCTGCTAAAGGGCCTCACTCCTGGCGGTGGGGAGGGTGGTGGTAGGGCTGTAAAGGCCTCCCTGGCAGCAAGAAGAGAGAGGAAGGAAGGAAAGCCAAGTGGATGCAGCTTTGTGACAGTCCTGCCCATAGGAGCAGAGAGCTGGAGGTGGAGTGGGTGCGCTGTGAGAGAAGGAGACAAAACCAAGAGCTAAAGCAGGGCAAAGGCCCACTGTGCCAGGCCCAGTGCGCTGCTCGAGGCCACTCAGCTTGCGTACTTCAGCATTTTACATGGAGGCTGTTCAAAGAACCCCTGCCTGATCCAGACATGGGCCCTCTTCACCCCTGATGACGTAGGTAGAAGACTGTGGAGATGAGGTCTCAGTCCCAGCGCTCAGGCCTCTTCTGAAGGGGGCGACGTATGCCTGTGAGGATCCACCCTGGTCATGCCAAGCTCAGCAGGCAGGAGCTGAGCCGATGCCAGCAGCCATGAAAGCAGCTGCTGCGATATCATTCCATGAAGACAGCTGTGTTGCATGGGCAGGCTTGATGTCATCCCCCAGGCATCTGGACGGGATTGCTGAGCCCCTCCATCCCACTTTTGCCTCATTTGTGTGTGTACATCTGTCTCCTTCACTTAACTGAGAGTCCCTCCAGGCCAGCAATGGCATCTGATTCCTGTTTCTATCACACTCATCCCATAGCCCACACCCTAGAACCTGGCACTGAATAGATGATAGCTCAGTGTTTGCAAGGGTGCCCAGTAACCCAAAAAATCCATAAAGATGAAGCGTGAAGTCACCACTGCAGATATGGGTCAGGAGATCAGTAATTCTGGGACAGGCAACCTCTGCCCTGGGACACAGCTGGGACTGGGATTGATGTGAGGGCTGTGTGTTTCTTAATCTAAAGGAGAGCTGGCTTGCTTCCTCCACCCATGAGGGATGTGTAAGGCCTGTTAAAGAAGCACCGGGCTCTCCAAAATTTTCCCACACCCACACTGGCTTTGCAAGGCATTTCTCCCCCAACCTTCCTCCTCTTCCTCCTCCTCCTCCTCCTATTCCTATTCCTATTCCTATTCCATTTTTGCATATGTATTGACTTTCTCCATTTTACCAGCAGTATATGCTCATTAAAGAACATTTGAAACATTTCAAATAAGAGAAAGAAGCAGAAAATGTCATCTACATTCCACCCACCCGAAGATAGCCACGATTAATATTTTGAAATGTTTTCTTCCAATATTTCCCCTAATCTTTCTGAGCAGTGAGGGTTTATATGTGTTTGCTTTATTTCTACTGCTTAGGGACAACTGACAACCCAGTGCGGAAGAGGGAGCAGAATGAGGCAATGTAAATGGCAAGAGAGTGTCATTTGAGTCCCTGCTGTGTTTCTGATGTGCTCTGTGGTGTTTGGCGTGCCCTGACCCTCCCTGGGCTGCAGTTTTCCTGTCTGTGTAATGGGGTATTGGATTAGAGAAGTTCACAGCTTTCTTCCAACTTAAAGATTCTTGGAATCCATTAAGGAGTAGGGAAAGCTGCAGGAAAAGGTTGTTATTTGAATTGAGATTTGAAAATGGAAACTCTGCTAATACTTTCGGAAGAGGGCAGTCTAGGGAGAAGAAAAGGCAGTTGCAAAGACAAAAAGGTTGGAAGACACAAGCTGCCCTTGGGGTTGGCCCCTGTAGGTGGAGTGTGTGGGAAGTGTCAGTGGGAGATAAACTGGGGCCAGACACCAGATGCCTGGAATTCCTTCAGTTGAAGGCCCTCTGCGTACAAGATGAGACCCAAGCACAGGGTGTCTGTGAGCCTACAGAGTAGAGCGTGGTTGTTGGGAGACGAGCAGGGGACAAAGCCAGCTGCTGCTCATCCAGGTATGAAATCTCAGGCAGAGCTGGCCTTGCTAGCCAAGCTGAAATGGAAGCCTGTGAAATCAAGGAGGGTTGAAGCCGGAAGCCTAAGGACTCCACCAATTGCAAGCACAGTACAAATCTGAGGGTAAAGGGCTTAAAAAACCTGGACTCTGAAAGAAGGAGCAGAAGTCCCAATAAGAATACAACTCAAAAAAAAAAAAGGAAAAGTTCTAAAAAGAATAAAATGATGACCTAGACACAGAGTTTAGATTATCCTGGATCTCAACCAGCTTTATTCTCACGACTCCCACACTATTGTGGACAAGCTGGCAGATGAGAATGAAAATTTTGAGAGAAACAGTCAAACTTCCTAGGAAAGAAGAGGGTTGGGGGTAAGGAGCTGGGCGTTCATTCACCTATTTATTTCACAAGCATCTCCAAGGGCCTGCTGAGCAGCCAGCCCTGTGAGAGAGGCTTCAAACCAAGCTCTTGACCCTCCCTGTCAAGACTTAAATTTACGAGATAAGCATATCAGTAGCAGTTGACCATTGCCTGGCACTTTGTTCCAATTTAAATAAACTTTGAGGGAATAGTGGTGCTGAGGTTACTGCCTCGTGGTCTTACAGCTTGGCTTCTCACAAACGTCATTAACTGGATCAAAGAAAATGTAGCCTGTGTTTCCATTTATCCATAATACTTTATTATCACAAAACATAATAAGAGTATTTCAAGGTTGGACTGAAATTTGAAAGTCAGTTAGTCCAGAAGCAGTATTACTGATTTAAATAGATAAATATACATATTTATTAGACTTGATGTTTCTAAAAAGAGATACAGGTTTCTAAGTGCACGCAGCTGAAGAAAGGTAGGTCCCCAGTCACCAATCTCCCGCCATCATCCACAAAGCACATGATACAGCCGGGCTTGAAGAGAAAGTCCTGCAGCATTGCCTCTGGTAGGCTCGAGGCCTTCCAGACGTTTTTCATCAAATTCTATTCCCAGGCAACCAGCCAACATTTGGTCTCAGTTCAGCTGGACAGACTTTTGGCGGCTGGTTGGATAACTTGGGGGGTAACTATGTTTGGCCTCCCCGAGAGCCCTGTTCACCTAGGAAGTATCTACCATGGTTCCTTGGCCCCTTGTATTTCCTCTTGTCTCGTGGCGGTGCAAAAGGAAAAAGAAACATTGGAGCTCATCATAAATATCCTGCGGTGGTCTTTTTCTGCAGGCCCCTCTCAGCTAGCTTCTGAAACTAAACAGGTGTCCTATGTAAGGAGAACTCTGGTCTTCCAGAAGCAACCATAAGCCTATTTCCCACACACCTGCTGTGAAAGGAAGAACCTGATTGGCCCTGTGATCCACCCCCCTGCCCAGTTTGTTTTGCCTCAACTAATCCCAAGAACAATCAGTTACATCCTCTGAACCTTTATCAGTGGCCATTGTCTCTTCCTTCCTCCACAGGAGATTCGGAGTCTTTTAGGAAGACCCTGGAAACCCTGGCATGTGCTGGGGGGGGGCGGTGGAGGGAGCCCAGAGAAGGGCCTGGCAGCAGTGGTGGTGGCAGCAATGGCAGTAGTAAGAATGGAGGGTGTGGCCCTGCTTA
Source organism: Balaenoptera acutorostrata (assembly GCF_949987535.1). NCBI lineage: Eukaryota > Metazoa > Chordata > Mammalia > Artiodactyla > Balaenopteridae > Balaenoptera > Balaenoptera acutorostrata. The sequence continues at coordinate 130,285,356 of NC_080085.1, read as the reverse complement.
CTACGTTCAGAGGGGGAACCTCTCCCTGGCCCAGAGGGTCCTCAGCTGCTTCCCTAGCCTGACACCCTGCCCAGCCTCTTTGCCTGCCTGCTTGCTGCCTGTCTCCTTGTTGAAATGCGTACAGTGCACTGCAGAACCATGGAGCATCAGGGCTTTTCATGCTGATCATAAAGGCAGCTTCATCATCAACTCCCTTCATTATCTATGTGTCCATGATAAAGTCAGCCCTGTCAGTGTGCACTGTGGGTCTCCCCTGACGTCTATCTACAGCTGTCACTGTGCTTGACGCTCTGGTTGCAGATTAAATACCTATCAGGCTGCTAAATGGCCTCTGCAGCAGGGGCAGAAATGCCAAATCACCTTAGAGCAGCCAGGGGCAGTTGATCCAACCAGGGCAACCCAATACAGGGAGCCCAGCCCCTGGAGCAATCAGTTTTGCCTCTGCGGCTTTGCACCCAAGCTCACCTGTGGTTCACCAGTCTCACAGGTCAGCTCAGATGGAAGGATGCCAAGGAAGCTTGGTGATGCCCTGGCTAGCCAGTAGACCTAGGAGAGCAAACACCTACAATCCCTCTCCTGGTATGCCCAGGCAAAACTGGAGCCCCCAGCCCAAAGAGACATGAGCCTGGGCTTTTAGCCCAGGTGTGCAAGGCAGTGGGTTATGTATGCAAACTATGAGGTAAGGGGCTGTTGGCTGCTTCTACCCCAGACCAGTGGAAGGAGGCAGCAGGGAGCCCTGTGAGAGGGGGACTGACAAACAAGCTCCACATTTGTGCATTCCTACAGCGTCTCTGGTAACCAAATCCACCTCCATGCCATGGTACAAGAATTTGCCAGTTAAATACTGAGGAGTGTGGAGATTTGGGCTGTGGCTCATCAGCTCTGTCCCCAGGGGCCCACAGTGACTCTCCTGCTTCATGAGGGACTCCAGGCTGCCTCCAAAATTCTTGCTGCTCTGAAAGAGAGGGGAAAGTTTCAGAGTGCTGAAGCCCCTGGGACCTCATTCTTTTCCATACTAATTGGCAAGTTCATCTCCAAGGCTTTGGTGTCATTGCAGTCTGGCCATTCTCACCCTTGGTGAGGCACACCTTGAGGGAGGGCTCTCTGGTGTCTCTGCTGCCTGTGATGCCACCAAGTGCCACTATGGTTCTGGTGATAGGCAAGAGGGGGATGCTGCAAACACCGTGGTGCCAATGATGTTAAGGTCACGGCTCAGTCCCAGGCAAGGTGTTGAGTGTAGCTCCTGTGGGGCTCTATGCCGCATCCCAGGCTGGGCCAGCTCTCCAGCTGACAGATGGCCTCCATCTCCAGCACAGGGGTCATATAGCAGAGGGACAGCCCTCTGTGCAAAGGTTTCTCTGCTCTCAGCGCAGTTCTTGCTGATGCATAGCTCAGGGGGCATCTTGCTTCCACAGGAAACCTTCTGGCCCAGAAGCTCCTTGTTGACAAGGTCTGAGTCTTCTTTGGTTCTCAGGAAAGGGTTGTTGAATGAATGAATGATGAGCAAATGTGTGACCAGGAGTGTAAGAAAAAGACTTCTCAGCCTCCGAAGGGTACAGCTCACTCATCTGGCCTCCCACAATGGCCAGGGGACCCACTGCAGGATCCCTGAAACCTAGCCCTACAGTCATCAGGGAACACTTCCTCAGACTCACAGCTAGAATGTACTCATGAAGAAGTCCAATCTGTTATTGGGATCAGGGACCACAGAAGGCACTTGTTTTTTGATGTTGACAAAACAGCCTTCCAGGAACCAACTGGTTCCTCTAACTTGCAGCCTGATGGCTCATCTTAGGATTTCCTTCTGGGGCCCATAAGCAGGCAGGCCTATTCTCTCCTCACCAGGACAGACTTTTAGAGACCTCCAGAGGGTGGCCATGTCCCCTGCAAGAATCTGCTCTTCTCCGTGATGAACAGTCCTTTCACTTATCTCTCCTCTTCACCTATCCTGCTAGTTTTCTTTTTCACACTCCAGGTTGTCTCCAACCCTGTTCAAGTGTGTGGCCCAGAACTAAGCTCGAGACTCTGGGCCCAGTCTGCTCAGCGGAGAGTCACTCCCTCCCCCTTCTCGGACAGCTCATTCTCTAGCCACATCACACTCTGGACCCCTTCTGAGCTTTGTGGTCAACCCTACTAGGGATTTTTCTCTTGAGTTTCTTCTGAGCCAGAGATCTCGAATCAGGGGCACAAAATCTGTTTTTTAAAAATATGACGGGGGGGCTTCCCTGGTGGTGCAGTGGTTGAGAATCCGCCTGCCAATGCAGGGGATGCGGGTTCGAGCCCTGGTCTGGGAAGATCCCACATGCCGCGGAGCAACTGGGCCTGTGAGCCACAACTACTGAGCCTGCGCGTCTGGAGGCTGTGCTCTGCAACAAGAGAGGCCATGACAGTGAGGGGCCTGCGCACCGCGATGAGGAGTGGCACCCGCTCGCCGCAACTGGAGAGAGCCCTCGCACAGACACGAAGACCCAACACAGCCAAAAATAAATAAATAAATAAATAAAAATATGATGGGGCTTCCCTGGTGGCGCAGTGGTTGAGAGTCCGCCTGCCAATGCAGGGGACGTGGTTTCGAGCCCTGGTCTGGGAAGATCCCACGTGCCACGGAGCAACTAGGCCTGTGAGCCACAACTACTGAGCCTGCACGTCTGGAGCTTGTGCTCCGCAACAGGAGAGGCCGCAATAGTGAGAGGCCCGCGCACCATGATGAAGAGTGGCCCCCGCTCGCCGCAACTAGAGAAAGCCCTTGCACAGACACGAAGACCCAACACAGCCAAAAATAAATAAATTAAATAAATAAATTTTTAAAAAATGATGGCTTTCTATGTGACCCTTTAAAAAGTCTTCTGTTGAGTTTGACCAGGATGCTGCAATTAATAATGGCTACATCTTTCTCTCCAAGCCTTGTATTGTTGGAAAATTTGGTAAATACACCTTCTATCTTCAAATTTGAGACTCATCAAAATAAAGAACAGAGTTCTGAGACATGTCACATTCAACCTCTATTCAATGTTGAACACCAACTCTCAATGCACACCCTTTTGGTATAGTTGCTCAGGTTGTTATGAGTCCACCCAGTGGTAAAAGCATTCAACGTATATTTCCAAGATGGTCAAGAGAGTCTTGGTTGGGTGTCTTAAAACATTGAGACTCCTAGAATGTCATAAGTGGAAGGTCCCTCAGTGATCACCTGTCCCTTTGCTTTGTTGGACAGGTAACACAGAATCCCAGAGAGTGGAAGAGGTTGCCCAAAGCCAGCAGTGTAGCAGAACAGAATGAAGTTCTTGCCCCATACAATCCAGACCTTGTCCTCCCTGCTTTGCGGCAGGTTCTCTTCACAAGGGGACAGTGGACAGTAGCATCGTCTCCATCACCAGAGTATGTGAATCTTCCTTTTTTTAAAAAATTTTATTGGAGTATAGTTGATTTACAATTTTGTGTTAGTTTCTACTGCAAAGTGATTCAGCTATAAATATACATATATCTATTCTTTTTCAGATTCCTTTCCCATATAGGATATCACAGAATATTGAGTAGAGTTCCCTGTGCTTTACAGCAGGACCTTGTTGTTTATCTATTTTATATATAGTAGTGTGTACCTGTTAATCCCAATCTCCTAATTTATCCCTCCCCCCTCCGTTTCCCCTTTGGTAACCATAAGTTTGTTTTCTATGTCTGTGAGTCTGTTTCTATTTCATAAATAAGTTCATTTGTGTCATATTTTACATTCCACATATAAGTGATATCATATGACATTTGTCTTTCTCTGTCTGACTTACTTCACTTAGTATGATATTTTCTAGGTCCATCTATGTTGCTGCAAAAGGGCTTCATTCTTTTTTATGGCTGAGTAATATTCCATTGTATGTATGTATATGTATATTATACACACACACACACACACACACACACACACACACACACACCACATCTTCTTTATCCATTCATCTGTCAATGGACTTTCAGGTTGCTTCTATGTCTTGGCTATTGTAAACAGCACTGAAATGAACATTGGAGTGCATGTATCTTGAGGCTTCTTTCTAATTGACTTTGAAAATAAAAGCAGAGACAGGCCATTGCACAGTCCCTTCTCCAGTACAGCAGTAAAAAAACAGAAAACATCATTCTTTCTTTCCATTTAGCATTGAATGTCACTCAGCTCTCAGACACCAGTGTCAAGGCAAATCCCAGAGTGCTGCAGCAGTGGCTCTTTTCTCCTGCCCTAGAGACACAGATAGAGGTGTGGGACTGAGTGGAGGGCTGAGTGGAGTCTCCAAGGATCCCTCCAGATGCCAAGACTGAGGCTAGACTATGAGGTAGATTAGGGACAAAACCCTCAGCAGGGTGCCCAGACAGCCATTAGTTATTTTGGGCTCCTCTCTGTGGGTGAGAAGCCTGTGTACCTACCTTCATGCATACTTTTCAGTTTGGGCTTGAAAGGAAGGAAAGCAATGGATTTAAAAATTTTGCTGGTAAACTTCTTAACCAGCTAACAAGCTTATTTTTCACTTGGCTTCCCTTGGTATTCTTTCTTTTTTCACTTAACTTCCAACTCCAGAGCTCATACATACCTTTCACTGAAAGGAAGAAGTTGTTTATTAGGAGCTGAGCAAGTCAACCCACCAGTTACACACATCTGTGTTTCTGACTAGGCCTCTGAGCCTTTCTCACTGGTGTCATCTCTCTGTGGCTCCTAGGCCTTCGTGGTCATTTGTCTCCGTCTTTCTCACCCTCTCTCTGTCTTGCTTTCAGATTGTGTCTGTTTGTCTCTCTCTCTGTCATCTCTTTCTCATTCTGTCTGTCCTCACTCTGGCCATAGGTCCACCTCCCAGGCCCTGAAATCTGGAGGTTATAGTGACTCTAACCCCTCTCAGAAGCACCAACAGTTTCTCTCCAAACTTATAGCCGTGGCCCTTGACCCCAGTTGTCTAACTTTGAACAATGAGTGTTAATGGAACATCTGGTGCTGAGGATTTAGCACATGCTTTTCTCAAAGGAAAAAAAGGGCTCTTAAGCTTGGGAAAATGTAACATAAGAAAGAAGGTGAATTGTTGGGACTCCATGGGGCTTAGCCTGGCTTGCAAAAATGCACCCCAAGCACTTGGAGGTGGCTTATTATGAATGAGAGATGCCTGGGGCCAGATGTAGGAGGCAGAGTCTTCATTTGAGGGCATTCTTTCCCATAGCTTACCCCTTCCATAGCCCCTCCTTGCCCTCCAGACAAAAATGAAGCTCTTTAGCCTGGAGCACAAGGTCTGACATGTCATGCCTCTGCTATAATCTCCAATTTCACTTCCCAGCTTGCCCCGCACATTCCTTCTTCAGCCATTCCAAGACCCCCACCTTTATCTCAACCCACCCTCAATTTCCATGGTTTCATGCCTTTGGTCATGTTGTTTACTCACCTAGAATCCCTTTTCCTCTTTCTACACCACCCAAATGACAATCTCGTGTAAACTAAATTGTTAAAAAAAAAAAAACCTGTTCATCTCCCAAGACCAAATCAAAAGTTGCCTCAATTATTCAGCCTTTTAATAACTTTTGAGCATCTACTATGTGCTAGATACTCTTCTAGCTACTGGAAGCAGATTTGAACAAAATAGATAAAGTCTTTGCCCTTATGAAGCTTTTAGTTTTAGCAAAAGAGAAAGATATTAATCAGATGAACATACCAATAAAGTTATGACATCTGGGCTAAGAGCTATGAAAGTGGCATCTGGGATGTAATAAGAACACATAATGGAGAATTTAATCTAGTGTAGGAGGTCAGGGAAGTCTTCCTTGGAGAGATAGTATATGAATTGAGGCATAAATAGGAGGAATTAACTAGGTTTCAGCCAAGGAGACCAATAGATGCTTTGAGGTAAGATGATAATCTGTGTTTGAGAAAGAGCCAAGAAGTCAGTGTAGCCAGAACATAGTGGAGAATGGGGAGAAATGCAGAAGATGAGGGCAGAGAGGTGACCGGAAGCCAGATTAGGCGCAGCCTGGAGGCCAGGGGGAAGAGTTTAGATTTTATTCTTCATGACATGGAAAGAACTGGAAGGTTCTTTCTCCTGTAACTGGAGTTACAGGCTGCATAGGGTTCCTCTGGGCTGCTGTATTAGGAGTAGACTTTGAGAAAGTGGGCAAGAACAGAGGCAGGGAGACCATTTAGGAGGCTTATGCAGTCATCCAGGCAAGAGATGGTGGTGGCTGGGACCAGGATGGTAACAGTAAGGATGGAAAAAGGAGATCTTTAAGAATTAGAGTTGACACAACTAAAAATATATTGGGATACTAGAAAACAGAATCCAACAGCACATTAAAATGACCATACATTATGATCAAGTGGGGCTTATCCCAAGAATTCAAGGATTCTTCAATATATGCAAATCAATCAATGTGATACACCATATTAACAAACTGAAGGATAAAACCCAGATGATAATCTCAATAGATGCAGAAAAAGCTTTCAACAAACTTCAACACCAATTTAAGATAAAAACTCTCCAGAAAGTAGGCATAGAGGGAACCTACCGCAACATAATAAAGTCCATATATGACAAACCCACAGCCAACATCGTTCTCAATGGTGAAAAACTGAAACCATTTCCTCTAAGATCAGGAACAAGACAAGGTTGCCCACTCTCACCACTATTATTCAACATAGTTTTGGAAGTTTTAGCTATGGCAATCGGAGAAGAAAAAGAAATAAAAGGAATCCAAATCAGAAAAGAAGAAGTAAAACTGTCACTGTTTGCAGACGACATGATACTATACATAGAGAATCCTAAAGATGCCACCAGAAAACTACTAGAGCTAATCAATGAATTTGGTAAAGTAGCAGGATACAAAATTAATGCAAAGAAATCTCTTGCATGCCTACACACTAATGATGAAAAATCTGAAAGAAAAATTAAGGAAACACTCCCATTTACCATTGCAACAAAAAGAATAAAATACCAAGGAAAAACCTACCTAAGGAGACAAAAGACCTGTATGCAGAAAACTGTAAGACACTGATGAAAGAAACTAAAGATGATATAAACAGATGGAGAGATATACCATGCTCTTGGATTGGAAGAATCAACATTGTGAAAATGACTATACACCCCAAAGCAATCTACAGATTCAATGCAATCCCTATCAAACTACCAATGGCATTTTTCACAGAACTATAACAAAAAATTTCTCAATTTGTATGGAAACACAAAAGACCCTGAATAGCCAAAGCAATCTTGAGAAAGAAAAACAGAGCTGGAGGAATTCAGGCTCCCAGACTTCAGACCATACTACAAAGCTACAGTAATGAAAACAGCATGGTCCTGGCACAAAAACAGAAGTATAGATCAATGGAACAGGATAGAAATCCCAGAGATAAACCCACGCACATATGGTCACCTTATCTTTGATAAAGGAGGCAAGAATATACAATGGAGAAAAGACAGCCTCTTCAATCAGTGGTGCTGGGAAAACTGGACAGCTACATGTAAAAGAATGAAATTAGAACACTCCCTAACACCATACACAAAAATAAACTCAAAATGGATTAAAGACCTAAATGTAAGGCTAGACACCATCAAACTCTTAGAGGAAAACATAGGCAGAACACTCTATGACATAAATCACAGCAAGATCCTATTTGACCCACCTCTTAGAGAAATGGAAATAAAAACAAAAATAAACAAATGGGACCTAATGAAACTTAAAAGCTTTTGCACAGCAAAGGAAACCATAAACAAGACCAAAAGACAACCCTCAGAATGGGAGAAAATATTTGCAAATGAAGCAACTGACAAAGGATTAATCTCCAAATCATACAAGCAACTCATGCAGCTCAATATCAAAAAAACAAACAACCCGATCCAAAAATGGGCAGAAGACCTAAATAGACATTTCTCCAAAGAAGGTACACAGATTGCCAACAAACACATGAAAGAATGCTCAACATCATTAATCATTAGAGAAATGCAAATCAAAACTACAATGAGGTATCACCTCACACCGGTCAGAATGGCCATCATCAAAAAATCTACAAACAATAAATGCTGGAGAGGGTGTGGAGAAAAGGGAACCCTCTTGCACTGTTGGTGGGAATGTAAATTGATATAGCCACTATGGAGAACAGTATGGAGGTTCCTTAAAAAACTAAAAATAGAACTACCCTACGACCCAGCAATCCCACTACTTTGCATATACCCTGAGAAAAGCATAATTCAAAAAGAGTCATGTACCACAATGTTCATTGCAGCTCTATTTACAATAGCCAGGACATGGAAGCAACCTAAGTGTCCATCAACAGATGAATGGATAAAGAAGATGTGGCACATATATACAATGGAATATTACTTGCCATAAAAAGGAACGAAACTGAGTTATTTGTAGTGAGGTGGATGGACCTAAAGACTGTCATACAGAGTGAAGTAAGTCAGAAAGAGAAATACAAATACCATATTCTAACACATATATATGGAATCTAAAATAAAAGTGGTTCTGAAGAACCTAGGGGCAGGACAGGAATAACGATGCAGATGTAGAGAATGGACTTGATCACACGGGGAGGGGGAAGGGTAAGCTGGGATGAAATGAGAGAGTGGCATTGACATATATATACTACCAAATGTAAAATAGATAGCTAGTGGGAAGCAGCTGCATCACACAGGGAGATCAGCTCGGTGCTTTGTGACCACCTGGAGGGGTGGGATAGGGAGGGCGGGAGGAGACACAAGAGGGAGGGGATATGGGGATATATGTATACATATAGCTGATTCACTTTCACTTTGTTATACAGCAGAAACTAATACAACGTTGTAAAGAAATTATACTCCAATAAAGATGTTTAAAAAAGAAACTAACATATATTGTAAATAAACTATACGTCAATAAAAGTTAATTTAAAAAATAAAAAATAGTAAAATAATATATTGGGAAGTGGAAGGGGTATGGATGGTAGACACATTTACTGAGTGGAGAATACAAGACAGGGGAAACAACTTGGAGAAGACCTTGAGTTTTGCTTTAGACCAATTGGAATGGAACATGATATTATTAACTATTAGGTCTTTAGTGCAGTCGAGGACATTCTGTGTTTCAGGCTCCTTTTTCTACATTTTACATATATTACCTCACTCTTCCTCAAACCCTATAAGGTAGATGCTGATGATGCTGATGATGAGTTTCATTTTTAAATGAGGTAATTTAGTCCCATAGATTAAATAATTTCACAGCTTGTCAGTGAAGGAGCAAAGATTTAAACTGGGCAGTTGGGCCCATGAGTCTGGGTGCCTATGTACCAGGCTCAGCTGCTGCTAATATTGACTTTGTTGCCTTTCAAGGCCCAGTAGGTGATTAGAGCTATGGGTCTGGTGATTGGAGGAGAGGTCTTAGCTGGAGCTGGAGGATTAGCAGTCACAGGCACAGAGGTCATCACTGAAGCCACAGGTGGATGAGCTGGCCTAGGGAGAAGTCACCAGTACACCTTGCCCTCAGCTTCCCAGCATCTGCACATCTATTCATCCAAAGATCATTCAGGAGGACCACTCAGGGCAAATCCATGATGAGACACCACCGTTACACACAGGAAGGCAACTGTGTTCCTGCCCTCAGCACACTCACAGACTGCTGGGGAAGACAGCAGAACTCACAGCCAGCTTGAATAATGCTCAATGGCTAAGAAACCAGGGGGTTGGAGTGGAGTTGAGATGTGGTCCCAGAGGATAGAGATATAGATATAGTGATTCTGTTTCTCTGGTAGAATCCTTTAGATAGATGATTGATTGATTGATAAGTAGATGATAGATAGATAGATAGATAGATAGATAGATAGATAGATAGATAGATGATAGATAGATGATAGATAGATAGATAGATGATATAGAGATAGAGGTAGATTTATTGCAAGGAATTGCTTACTCAATTTATTGCAGTCATTTTGTAACTCAATTGTGGGGCTGGCTAGGCAAGTCTGAAATCCATATGACAGGCCATCAGGAAGGGCAGGCTGGAAACTCTCAAGCAGGAGCTGATGCTGCCATCCATAGGTGGAATTTCTTTCTCATGGATACCTCAGTTTTTTTCTTAAGGTCTTTCAACTGATGGGCTGAGGCCCACCTACATTATCAAGGGTAATCTCCTTTACTTCAAGTCAACCAACTGTAGATGTGAACCATATCTACAAAATACTTTCACAGCTACACCTAGATTAGTGTTTGATTGAATAATTGGGGACTATAGCCTGCCCAAGTTGACAGATAAAACTGTCCATCAACCACAGTGCCCACATTAGGAACATTAAAGAGCTTTCATTTAACAAATAGTGAGCAATCTCCAGGCATTGAGCACACAGTAGTAAACAAGCCAGATGACAACCCCTGCCGGCTTGGAGCTGACAACCCAGCCTGGTCAGTGCTTTGGTGATTGTGCCCCATTAGGGAGGTTTACTTTCTATCTCCCCACAGGAATGTGAGCCGTATGCATCTCCAGAGTTGGGGCCACGTGTGATTCTTCACCTACCTTGCCAGGGCTCAGCACAGGGACTAGCAGCTAGAAGATGTTAAGTAAGTGTTGAGGCAATGAATTTGTCTTTGTGGCCATGAGAGAAAGTGAACATAGATCAGTCACACCAGGCATCTTAGCCAACATCCCTTTTTGAACGTTCAAGTGGTACAGAGCCTTAGTGATCACTGTGACACATTCCATTCCTTTGGCATCAGATAGCTCATTTCCCTCAACATAGTCTTTCCTTGGCCTGCCCTAGGAGCTTTTGTGCAGCTGTTATTCTGCAGTAAAACCCACCTTAAAGCTCTTGCACCTTCTGGACAACAGCCTCTGGAGTGCAGCCAAAGAAGTTGAGCCTCTGGTTTGGGAACTCCACTTTGGAGACCACAATGGACCCCTTTGGCCCGGGCCAGGTTTTCGCAAAATCAGCGTATGCTTTGTTTAGCACTTACAGTGCAGAATGGGAAGGCCTGGGTCCTCTAAAAGAAAGACTAGACAAGCATCTTGCTCCATTGCTCTTTGAGCTCTGGGAAGGAATTATGGCATCTGCTACCTTCACAGAGAGTGGGAAATTGAGCAGCCAAGACAAACATAGAGCCAACTGGGTTCTCAGCTGGTGAACCAAGCCCAAAGGCCCTGGCCCCAAGGGAGCCTCACAAGTTGGAGTAGAGGCAGGACAGCCTTTGCTGACCAGAAGCAGAGGCACAGTGGCCTAGAACCTCCAGGTTGGCAGTGATCTCTAGAAGAATGGGTCCTCTGAAGTCATGCCAGGCAAAGCTGTACTGGTTGATAAATAAGTACAACAATAAGAGTAGGTGTTTAGGTACTGTTTTGGCAACTTGACATGGCTGCAACAGAGAAAGGTGTGATTTTGTCTTTTGTAAAATATAGATTGTGACAAAATAGAGATTGAAAAACTAGTCTTTCCATCCCAGATAGTTTGAGAAGCACTGCTCTAAACTACTGGTTCCCCAGCCTAAGGATGGAATCAGTAGAGTAGGAACTGGCATCTGTGCTTTTAACCCAACCCCAAGGTGAGTCTCAAGTCTGCTTGTGAACCAGTGGGCCAGTGGTGTAGAACGGTCTCCACCCCAAACACACGTGTTCATCCTCCACCTTCCTGTGGCCATGCAACCACTCCTTGCACACCTCCAGGGACAAGGAGGGCACCCATTCTGAGGCAGTAGCTCTGACCTTGAAAAAGTGCTTACTCAGATGGAGCTGGAGTGCTGATGGGTAGCTGGGTCCTGTGAGACTCCACTGGGGCAATGTCTATGGTCATAGGGTGCCTGGATCAAGTCTTTCCACTGATCTGCTGCTCAGGCTGAATCCCTATTTAGATTCCCAGCCCCTCTTCAAGGAACCCCTGCTATGTGCACCATCTCTGCCTGCAGAACCTACTGCTGGCTTTCTCACTGCAGTCACGGGAGCCACCATGCCCTTTTCTCCCTCCTTTGACCCATGCTCCCTGCTTGCTTGCTGAAGTGTAGGAGAACTTGATTTGTTAAGATCCATTAAACTGCAATGTCACTAGCACTGAGTTGCCATGGCCACCCTTGCAATGTCCCCACATCTGGCTCCATAACTACTTCCACTGTCTCCCAAACCATCCTCTGCTTTGACCGTAGCCTCCCAACTCTGCTTGATGACCTCCCTTGAAATGCCTATTGGTCTTCAGCTTTTGCCTCTTCAAAGCAATTCTGGCCATACTGTCTCTTTACCTTGCTCATCTGGGTGGAGACTGGGTGGCAAGTATTTGGGCTTTGGAGCATGAGTTGCCTATGGTCTTTGAACGCTGTATGTTAGCATGGTGTGGTGATAATAGCCAAAGACAGAGGCTCAGAATGCATGGGTTCAAGTCCCACCCTTCTGACTAACTCACTGTGCATGTCTGGAAATCCCTACCTCTCTCTGAGCCTCAGTGTCCTCATCCATAAAATGGGGTCGCCTTCCTCAGGGGCTTCTTTTGGGTCCTGAAATAAAACAAAAGCTAGAAAGAAATTTGTCATGGTTGAAGCATTAGCTCCCATGAAGGAGTACCTCTACTCAGGACCCAAGAGGAAGGAGGTCTTCCCATTCTGCCAATGCAATGATCTTGTTTATATGGGAATTAAGAAAAGAAGAAGAAATTGAAAGAATAAAGGCCTTGAAAGAGGTAAGTCAATTTGTGTAGAAGAAGAGGAAAGAGAAAGACTTGTCCTACCAGATATTAAGATATAATACAAAGTTATAGCAATTTCTTAAAAAGCAATATGTACTGGTGTAGGAAAAAACAAAACAGACCCCAAGGAAAATAATTGAGAGTTAAAGCTGGAACCACAAATCAATAAGCAAAAGAAGGGTTTTTAAGTAAATAGTGCTGAAAAGAAAACGGGCTACATTCCCACCTCACACCGCAAATAAAAAGTGACTTCTGATGGATTAAATAACCTAAATATAGGGACTTCCCTGGTGGTGCAGTGGTTAAGAATCCACCTGCCAATGCAGGGGACACAGGTTTGAGCCCTGGTCCGGGAAGATCCCACATGCCACAGAGCAACTAGGCCCATGCGCCACAACTACTGAGCCTGCGCTCTAGAACCCACGTGCCACAACTACTGAGCCCGTGCGCCTAGAGCCCGTGCTCCACAACAAGAGAGGCCACGGCAAGGAGAAGCCCATGCACCATGACGAAGAGTAGCCCCCACTCGCCACAACCAGAGAAAGCCCACGAGCAACAACAAAGACCCAACGCAGCCAAAAATGAAATTTAATGAAAAATAAAAAAACCTAAATATAAAAGGTAAAACCAAAAAGGTATTGAAAGAAAATGTAGAATACCCTTAGGCCTTGGAGAGGACAAGGATCAGATGGAAAATAAACCCTTCAAGCCATACGAATTGATAGGTTCGAATAAACAAAATTAAGGATTTCTATTCATAAAATGGTATCATTGAAAAAAAAGATAAATTACTGAGAGGTGAATATATTCATGATGTCTAAACCAAACCAACAAGAGGGGATCATTCAAAAAGAAGACAGGAATCTAAATTAAAAAAAGAAAAAACAGAGACAGCATTTAAACAGGCAATTTACATAGTAGCCAATAAACCTGGGAAAAGATGCCCAAACTCACTAGTAATCAAGCATATGCAAATTGGAAAAGACTATAAGATTCTCTTGGCCCCTATCAGTTTGGCAAGTATTAGAAAGTTGGAAAATACCAGGTGTCAGAAAGGACTAGGTGAAACCGGAGCCCCCATGCCTTCCTGGTGGGACTATAAACTGACCTACCCTTTTTTTTTTTCTATTGTGGTATAAAAGATTTACAGTGTTGTGTTGGTTTCCATTGTAGAGCAAAGTGAATCAGTTATACATATACATATATCCACTCTTTTTTAGATTCTTTTCCCATATAGGCCATTACAGAGTATTGAGTAGAGTTCCCTGTGCTATATAGTAGGTCCTTGTTAGTTATCTATTTTATATATAGTAGTATGTATGTGTCAGTCCCAATCTCCCAATTTATCCCTCCCCCCCTGACTCCCCGCCCCGGTAACCATAAATTTATTTTCTACATTTATAACTCTATTTTGGTTTTGTCAGTAAGTTCATCTGTAGCCTTTTTTTAGATTCCACATATAAGTGATATCATATGATATTTGTCTTTCTCTGTCTGACTTATTTCACTCACTATGAGAATCTCTAGGTCCGTCCATGTTGCTGTAGATGGCATTACTTTGTTCTTTTTTAACCTACCCTTATAGAGAGCAAACCGACAGGGCTTAGTAGCATTAAGTACACGTGTACTCTGTGATCCACTGAGCCCATATCTGGGGGCCTATCCCAACACAGGTACTGTCGGGACATGTCCAAGGAGGACCACTGGGGCACAGCATGGAACTGGGGACGGGCCATTTTTCCATCCCCAGGAGAATGGATAGTCTAAATAGAACTCTAAGCAGCAGTTTGAAGTAACCAGATGTATGTGCAACATGGACTGATCTCAAAATCATAGTACTGGTTTTTTTCAAGTAAGAAACAGAACAAGATTCATAGCACAATAATATTTATGCAAATTAAGAACACATACACAAAAAAACACTATATTTTACAAGAACACATACATATTCAGAGACTTATCTCAAATGTATTAGAGTGGGTGCCCATGGAAGGGGGGAAAGGAGGTGAGGATCTGGAATAAAGGAGAAAAAACACAAAAGGAGAACGGGGCCTTGCATACCCCGTAGGTGATTCTAGTAGCCAGCCCTGAAATGAGATGTGGATTTAATTCAACTCTCTGTACCTCAATTCCACAAGTAAGTCTTAATAATAAGGCTTTTTTTTTTTAAGGGAAAAGAAGGGAGAGGAGAATTAGAGGTGGATGCTTCATGAATATGAAGTTTACTTTTGGGGTGATCAGAATGTTCTAGAACTAGACGGGGTAGTGGTTGTATAACATCGTGAATGTACTAAATGCTAATGAGTTGTACACTTTAAAATGGTTAAAATTGTGAATTTCATGTTATGTGAATTTTGCAACAATACAAACAAAAAGAGGGGAAAAAAAAGTAAGAGAAGAAAGAAAGAGGAGCCAGCCATTCAGGGCTCCTTAGAACGCAGTCCACTCCCCTCACCTCTCCTCACCACAACCCTGTCTCCAGTCTACTGGCCCTCGAGGCCAGGTGCCCCACTGCAGCGCAAGGACCTCTCGGGCCTGGGCCTGGGCCTATGCAAAATTGGCATAGACGGCAGTGCCCTGGGCTGGGGGCTTGAGGTCTGGCTTCCAGCCCCAGTTCAGCCCATGCCTCCTTGGGTAGCTAGTCCTGGCACTGTTTACCTTGCAAGCCATTGAGAAGATCTGGCAGGCTGATGTACAGGAAAGATCTCAGCACCCGACAGAGAGCCGCGCTGTTGTGAAGGATTATTGGGGATATTTATGACCAAGCCAAATTGCTCACAAAGCAATTTTCTCTCCCTTATTCCTTCCTGACATGGCAGTCAATTTCCATTTCAGTGACTTGGGACTTTGAAGATGCAATATCACAATTCTTACCCTCTTCCCCAGGGATTGCCAAAAATTTGGTCATCCCTCCTGATGTCAAATTAAAACAACGACTGAAAGGCATGCGATGCAGGGGGGTGGCCAGGGGCCAAAGCTCAGAGCCCATCCCTCAGACACAGGATAGCTCCTCCAACAAAGGTTGCTGCGTCCCAGAGCCCCAGGCCTATAGCGTGTGTGCGCAGGTTCAGGTCCATGCACCAGGCTGCGTGCTTAGGGGCCTCCATCCTCACCCTGCATGGAGATGACCTCGAAGGGGCCGGCTCTGGTAGAGTGGGACACTTCTAGGCTGCAGGACAAGCTGGTGAGAGGCATTAGGACATTTCCTTTCTTTAGACGGGCTGCTGGCAGCTCTATGTTTGTTTGCAGGCCCCTGCAGTTCCCTCATTGGTACCTCTGGGTCTCAGGGTGCTTAAGAAGGCAGCCCTCCTCCAAGGTCTTGGTGTTCAAGTCCAGCACCTTTGGTCAGGGAGGGTCAAGGCTGGAGCTGGTAATGCTAACATTCTAATCCATGTTTCCCTTACTAGAAAAGTCCTGTCCTGCTTCTCTGCCTGGAAAACTCCTAATCATCCTTCAATACCTTCCCTAATTCTCCCAGACAAGGTTAGCCACTGCTTCCCTGGGCTTCACAGCAAATACTCATTGAGCCCCTGCTGGGTGCCAAGCACAGTGCCAGGACTTGGGAATACAAAAGGGATCAAGACGGATGTGGTCTCACACTCACAGAGCTGGCAGTCTAGTCAGGAGAGAGAGAGATTGAACAAAGGAAGAAATAAAGGAGGACAATATAAGCAAGCAGTGCCGGCCAGAAAATTAAGATGGGATGATGTAACAGAGTGGCTGAACAGCCACTTCAGAACAGGTAGCCAAACATGGTGACATTTAAGCTGAGCACTGAATGTCAAGAAGGAGCCAGTAGAGATTGGGGGACAGAGGATGCAGACAACAGGAAAAGCAAGTGATTAACCAAACATTATGAGCCTCTGCCATCATGAAACAATGATAAAACACACAATGCCTTGGGCAAAGTGCCCTGCTGCTCAGCTTGTAGTGGGGATGAAAGGAAAACAATGGGCAAAAGGCAATCACCTCCCTTGAGCGCTTTGGAGGTTTGCCCCCTCCGGTTTGCCTTTTCACCCATCAAGCTGCTTCTGCTGGGCAAGAGCTCAGAGTACACCAAGCTTAGCATCAATATTTTGTATTATGAAAACATTTCCTCTCTCTTTGATTACTTTGTCATAGTACCTGGACAAACATTTGAAAATTAGTAGACATATTACAATGAGGATAATAGTCAAAATGTATCTCTGAACGTATTGTTTCTTAATGGTTAAAGCAGATGTATAATGTATGTTTAATAGGCCACAAGCAGGCTGTTTTGGTTAGCCTAAAGTTCAAATTAAATCATGTATAGGCCAGAATGATTTCCCCATATTTCAATATGTGAACATTTCTTCCATCATTTTCCCCTTTTAATTGCAAATCTTTTCATAGAAAGCATTGATAATCAGTATATTTTTCTAGCTCAGTTGGTAGAGCACGAGACTCTTAATCTCAGGGTCATGGGTTCAAGCCCCACACTGGGCGCCAAAAACTGTAACCAAAAATGGGGTCCAGCTGCTCGCCTCTCAAAAGCCATTAAAGAGGCAAGGTTGGTGGAAAGGAAAGTTTGCTTTATTTTGCATTCTGGCAAACGGGGGTGGGAATGAAGGTAAGGGTGGACGCCTGTCCAAAGGCCGACACCCCCTCTGACAATCAGGGGACAAGAGCTTTTATAGACAGAGGGAAGGGGCTACATGCAGAAACAGCACAGTCAGCTCCGACAGTCATCTTGAAATTGGTCACCGATGGTCTGACCAGCATCATCTTGATTGTTTTAGGTACAGTTAATCTTCAGTTCCAGGGTCGGTTTGTTTCCATTTCTTGATGCTAGTTCTAGGAATTGTGGCAGCTCGTGTCATGGCTACAGTCTGGTCATCATGTAGTTCACTTCTTCCACCTGGCAGGGGTTTCAGTATCTATAAGACAGCTCACAGGCTGTGGCTCAGAATATTACCTATAGCCCTTGAGAAGGAACTAAAGTCCTTGACTATGCTTAATGACTATATTATTATGTTGTCTCCTTTGACTATTTCCTTTGTTTCTGCATTTTCTCACTTCTCTGATTAAACTTATTCTTTGGCTAAAGTTTTTCCACAGACAAAAGGCAGGCGGAGGACATGGGGGGTGAGGACCATAGGGTCCTGCTCCACTTCAGGATGAAGAGGAAGAACAGGCAAGAAGAGTAAGGAGGGGAGAGCAGCCTTGGAGGAGGCAAGGAAGGGGGGGAAGGGATGCAAAGGGGGAAAGAGGAAGGGAAGGAGAAAGAAGGAGCAGAAGAAAGGCAGAGAAAGGGCCAGAAAGTGCAAAGACAGCAAGAGAGCTATTGAGGGAGAGAGACGAGAGGAGGGAGGAGGGGCAGGAGAAAGAGGGCAAGGGGAGTAGTGACTGGGAAAAAGAGAGGGAACCGGCACAAGAAGGAAGGAGGGAGACAGGAGGGAGGAGAGCTAAGAAAGAAAGATCCAGGAAAAGGAAGCCAAAGGGGGTAAAAGGCAGGGGAGGACCACTTCAGGTGGCACCTGGGACCTGGGTGTGAGGGATGACGGGCCAAGCCTGTGAAGACCCATTTCAAACAGGACATGACTGTGGTCAGCTGGCCAGGCTCCCAGGAGACAATGCGGCATTTCCCCAAGAGTAAAGCCAGCACACCGGCATGCTGCCAAGATTCTCTCCACTCCATGAGTGACACTTGGCGCCACCCCTCGGAGTGAACCCTGCCACCCCGCAGAGCTGTACACTAAGCACTGGGTATTGGGTGCTGCCTGCCGGAAGTCACCAGGATAGGGGCCCCGAAGTCTCCCTGCCCCTCCCCCTCTCTCCCTCTCTCCTTCCTCCCTCCCTCCCTCCCTTTCCCCTTCCTCCCTCCCTCCTTCCTCCCTTCTTTCTTTCTCCACTCAGGACTGGCCACAGCCTTACCTCTCCTGCAAATCCCTCTGCGCCCCAGTGAGACCCACAGTGCAAGCCAGGCAGAACCCAGGTGTGTGAGGCAACACCTCACAGCTGGCCGCTCCCTACAGCCCTCACTCCTCTCCAAGTTGTGGCTTTGCAGGGCCACTAGTCCAAAGGACTAGGTCTCCCCAAATGTAAGGGGTGGGGCATGACACAGAACTAGTTATGGTCACTGGCTATGAAAACTATCCTCTTAAAATGACAGGCAAATACGAACTAGCGGATGGAATTTTCATGCCATTCAGAAATGATTCAATACACGGCAACATTTGAAAATATAAGATAAAAAGTTAAAAAAAGAAAAGAAAGAAAATAGGAAAAAACCAAGTTCCAGCCAGATCCAACTCAGAATCTTCAAATGTCACCAATCAGTGCTTACTCCACCTGGCTGTGATGTTATCTCTGCATTTGGGTAAACAACCCACCAGAAACCTGGGTTTGGGGGCCGCTGTCACCGGGGGATGAACTCAGGAGTAGCTTCCAGGTCGCTTGCCCTAGGCAACCAGCGCACTGACCTGCCCACACCACGGGGATCTCCTGAGAAGAGTGTCGAAGCTGTCCTGTAGCGGGCACAATTAGCTCTCAGCACGTTTGGATACCACGGTCATGGCCTCACCTGCCTTGTCTCTGGGCCAAGGAAAACTGTTTTCTGTTCCACAGGGTCAGAACTGAAAAGGAAGAGCAGGACGGCGCCTGTGAAATGAGCTAGGTTCCCGGGACTCTTTTCAGGCATATTTCCTCTTTTCCAGACTCTGTTTGCCACCCCCTGCCCCCCGGCCCACATCTGCACAGAACTGGTTTATTTCCTGAAACCACTGCTGTGCTATGTATACACTGGACACACGCTTGTTTCCTAAAGGGCTGTCCTTTTATTTCCTAGGTTTAGTAGGAAACACAGACAAAGCCAAGCACGTTTAAAAATAGAGAAATACACTGGTTTCCTCATTCTTACAACAAATATTTATTGGCGTCTGCTCTGCACCAAGCACTGAACGGGGACAAGGAGATGGGGCCACAAGAGGTGACTCGGTTCAGCAGGGCTGGGGGATCTCTGGAGCCCCCAGATCAGGGTAGCTTTAGGAAAGGTCAATTTCAACTGGAAAACTGGGGAACTGGTCCCAGCCCTTGTAAAAGAGGGGCCAAGGAGGGGAAAGGACAAGGGCCATGGCTTCGGGGTCCAGCATGAGGAGGCAATGTTCCCAGGCCACTGTGGTGCACCCCAGATAGTTCCATCGTCTGGAGACAGGGCTCCAACTTGGCCTCTCGTTCTAAGCACATTGCATATCCAAGTGCTCCGCGATGAATCGATCGGCAGAGGTGACTCACAGGCAGACAGCCAGCGTGGTCACGGAGCCCTGTCTGCATTCCCAATTTGCCTGCTCGGGTTGTCGCTTTGATAATGTTATTTACCAAGCCCGATGCCCCGAATGCCTGTCCCCAGCCCCTACTCGAGCCCTCCAGCCATTGTCTCTGTGCGCCTGTCACATCTTGTCACTGCCTCCCTGAATTCAACAGGTCTGGGCAGCCTGTCTACAGACTTGCCTGCTCACTTTTTCGGCCTCAGGAGCCAGAAAGGTGGCCTAGGGGCCCCAGCCCCACCCCTCTCGGAGCGGGTCCCAGAGGGGAATGTCCCACAGCTACACCCCGCCTGCCTTTCCTCGCGCAAGAAGGGGGAGTGCCAACAATGGCTCTGCAGCGTGGCACCGTGCTGCTGGCAGGTGTGCTCAGGGACCTGGGCAGTGAGAGGAGGGGGCGAGGGGCGAGGCTCCGCTGGGGGGATGGGGATGGGGAGACCTAGGGCAGGCGCCGAAGAGCTTCCTCCTGTCATGCCCTGTGCCTACGGCTGCACTTCTCTCCGCGCCCAAATCTCTTCTCGCCCGGAGGCCTTGGGGTGCCCCCGCTCCCTGGAGTCCAGGTGGAGCAAAAGCGTTCCCGCGATGTGGAGGGGTGGCAAGGGCTTGGAAAGCGCCGCGGCCCGCTCCACTGGCGGCGCGAGAGCGCCCCCGCTCTGCTTTGTGGCCGGAGGCGGAACAGCAGCTGGGCGAGCGGTCTTGAGCCCGAAGCAGCCTGGCCAGCGGGCACCTCGAAGATGCTGGCCCAAGCAGAGGCTGCTGTTCACCCGACCCCGGCCGCCTGCCCACCCCACCTCGCTGGGCCTCCAAGACCTGGGCCCCAAGGGCTGTCCCCTTCAGCACTGGACGGACCAGCTGTACCCTTGTGGGGCTGGGGCAGTTCCCACCTCCCCAGAACTAGAGTGCCCCAAAAAGCCAGAACAGAAGGGTCTCCAGAGACCTTACCCGTCATACAGATAGGAAAACAGAGGCTGCAAATTCAAGGCAGGCCTATGTTCGTGGGCAACGCTAAGAACTTCTGATTATTATCATGTCACCACTGCTCCCATCCAACACTAGTCCCAAAGCCCCTCTAACCCAGCTTGCCCTCTTAAACAGACAAAGACAGTCGGGCTATGCCCCAGGGACTCAGACCCTCAAGAGTACTACAGATCCCAGGGATACCCACTCCTCCAGCTGGCTTCGGATTCTTCCACTCCGGGAAGAAGTTGGAAGGACTTGGATGTGGCACAAGCCCAGGTTATGAAACCGAGTTGGCATTTAAATGACCTAACAACAAATTGCCCAATTTAATTTGCTTACTCAATTCAATAAAAGAGAAAAAAGAAAACCCATCTAATTAAATACATTGGTCCATAGAAACTAGCAACTCTGAAGGTCTGACTGGATGTTAGCTATTGGACAAACTTGAGTGACGCAACGGTGTAAGTGGAAATAAGACAAATCAATTCTCCTGCCAACCCCAGAAGGGCTGCAAGGGGCCCTGAGAAAATCGTTCCTTACAATAAGTGGGAAACCAAGCCCAAAAGGGGAAGAAACTTGTCCAAGTTCCATCAGGGAGGCAAAGTTAATTCTAGGGTCTGCGGAGCCCAAGAGAGCACTGGTTTCATGGTCCACTCCAGCCACAGACTGGGACCCTTGGCCTTACTCTTCAGCATCCTTCCCCTATTGGCACCTTGAACCTGGACCTGGCATGCCACCTTGCTTGTCCAGATAGCTCACCTGCATCCTTCAAGACCTTAGGCAACTATCAGTTTCTCCAGGACAAATCTGTCCATGGAGGACAAAACTGAAGCTTGCTCAGACCCCCCTTAGAGCACTGCCCAGTTTGAGTCATGTGAGTACAACTAAGTGGAAGGTTCTGGAAAAGAGCAGAGCCTCACCAAGCCTGGAGGAGCCAAGAAAGGATGATTTGATTGGAAATAAAGACAGTGCCTTCTTCCTCAACTTCCTCACTGTGCTGTACTACAGGTCTCCAAAGGTAGAAATTTCCAAGTCCCCAGCAAGTTCCTGGGCTCCCAGGCCAGTGCCCATATCAGGACCTCCACAGGCATGGCCCTCGTCCCAGCCACAGCACTGAGCCCGTATGGACCTGTGCTTAGCAAACCTTTTAGCTCAAAATGCATCTTCATCACCTTTCTGATTGGGGCTAGCTGTAGCAGGCTTGATGTCAGGCCCTAAATCAGGACTGGCTTGTCCTTCTAGGGAAATGTCTGCCTTGGAAAGAAGCAAAATCACTTAGTCCTTGGCAGCTCTGTCTCTGCCGGGGGGAGGTGACCTGCAGCTGAACCCACAGCCAGTATGGCAAGCTGTCCCTCCCACTGGGACCAGGTGGCACCCCATGCCTGCCTACGAGCACTCCCTGTTCAGCTGTGGAGCTCTGCCTTCAGCAGGGCCCTGTGGGGCCAAGTCCCCACCCACACCCCCGGTCCCAAGTAGCCTCAGCTATGGGGAGGGCATTATGAATTCCACACAGACCTCTCCCCAAGGAGCAAGGAGAAGAAAAGACACAAATACAGATGAGCAATGGGGACAGGGACATTACACCTGCTTGTAAGGGATCAAAGAAAGCTTTGGGGGGAGGTGGCATTAGGGCTGACTTTGAAGGATGGGAAGGATGTTGCAGGCAGAAATTTGAGGGAGGAAGTGGGTGTAAGCCGAATTCCCTCTGGGGCAGTTCCAGGTGGGTTATGAGTCCTATGTGGCTGCAGCATGCCCAGGGCATATGAGGGTTGGCAGAGAGAGAGCGAGAGAGAGGCTGAGGATATGTGATCTAATCCATGAGAGAGAGAGAGAGAGAGAGGAGGGAGCCAGCCCCGCAGAGAGTTCCAGGCATTCAGCATGTAAAGAGCACTGTGATGGCTAATGGCTGCTAGAGGTACTGGCGACAGGAGGGGGACCAGCAATAATGTCTGTCTCGGGGGGTGTGGACAGTCAAATGGGGTTTGAAACAGACAGTAAACAGGGAAACACTTAAACAAAATGATGAGAGAGTGATGAATGCCCTAAAGAAAATCAAACAGGGTGACCAAACGGAACGTGACAGAGCAAATGGGAGCTGTTTTCAGTGTGGATCTCAGCAAGGGCCCCTTCAGAGCCCTGAAGACAAGGAGCCAACCACAGCAAGGTCCAAAGGAAGAGGGATCAAGGCAGAGGAAAAGCGAGGGGCAAGGCACAAAAACAGGAAGAAGCTGGGCATGAGTGTGCAAGGAATTAAAAGGAGACTGGAGGGCCCGGGGTAGAGAGAAGCAGGGGGAGAGAGGAATCGGCAAGGCCACAGCACACGGGAACTGGAGACCATGTCTTGAGTTTGGATTTTATTATAAGAATAATAGAAAACCACTGGGAGGTTTTAAGCAGAGGAGTGATGTGATAGGATTTCCATTTTTTAAAAACCTTGATGGCTGGGTGGAGAGGATTGCAGGGAGGCAAGGTGGAAACAAGGATGCCAGTCTGGAGATGACTGCAGCCATCCAGGAGAGAGCTAGTGGCAGCCTGGACCAGGGTGAGGCCAGTGGAGGCGGGAGAAGTGCATGGATTCTGATTTTACTTTGAAAGTTAAGTAGAGAGTGTTTCCTGGATGGTTGGATATGGTGGATGAAGCAAAGAGGGGAGTCCAGGATAACTCCAAGGGTTTGGCCTGAGCAACTGGAAAGGCGTACGTGCCATGGCTGACATGGGGAGGATGGGAGGGAGCCGGTTTGGGAGAAAAGTAATTAAGAGGTGAGTTATGACGGTGTTCATTTTGAAACGCCATGGTGGTGTCAGGTACGCATTTGGATATTTCACCATCATCCGTGCTCTACCTTCATGGGCCATTGGAATAGTTATTTACATAATTCTTTTCTTTAAATCAACCTTAAATCGGCTCTCATTTTTCTTTAGCTCCATGCTAAGGAATAATATCCATAACATCAAGTGTTTTGTGGGTTAGTAGCATTCTTTCTGAATACAGATTAAAATAATAACCACCAGGTCCCCTTGCAGTTCAACCCTGACATTTCCTCCATACCCAGCCAAGTGTGGGCATCTAGCATACACAGACTTGAACTGAGCCATTTGGCTTTGACACGCAGGAACATCTGAGGGCATTTGAAGGGATCACAGCAGGGCGTTCAGGAGACGTGGTCCCACAGCTCAGCGAGGCTCTGTAAGTAGCCACCGAACTGCCTCCATGGGCCCTTCTCAGCCCTTTGCTCGGGGATGGGAGGTTCACAGAGCAGAGCCCACCACCCTTTCCTTAGGTCCAAGCGCCCTCTGGTGGCCGGGTTCCCTGTCTGTGTGCACTGGGGGCTTCCCAGCTCCTGTTTCTGGAAGAGGGGGACCCTCTGCCTTGGCCTCTCCCTGGAGAAAGGGGCAAGAGGTCAGACTAGCTTTAGGCTCCAGACTGAGGGACAGATAGACGGTGCTGAGTCTGGGCCTCAGGCTGGGCCAAGGTGGGCCCGGCAGTCTGCAAGCCAGGCGGGGGCCACCGAGGGTCGGACCGAATGGGGAGGGAAAGTGGTGGGCGGGAGAAAAGGCTTTTGTTTCCTATAGAAGGTCACCAATGCAGAGAAATGCAACTTGATGGCCATATACAAATAGGGCAATTTACCTTCGGTGGGTACTTTCAGAGGAAAAGAAAAAACATTCCAATTTAACCATTTTTAAATTAAGAGCAGGGAACATCAGACTGTGCTGAATAAATACGACACATAATGGAAAACGTACTTCTTCTATTACAGCCAGTTACGGGAGAGAAGCGGGGTTGGCGACCAGCGACAAGCGGGAGAGAGTCATGCTCTTGCAGAGACAGGAACTGAGGAGGTGGCTGGACAGGCTGACGGAGGGTGCAGAGATAAGCACTGTCTGTCTAGGCTGACTCCCATGTGCCCACTCAGGCGTCCACGCTGCATCCACACAGGGGTTAACATTGGTGCACGTACACATGCATTCACACACTCACACGCCCCAAGTTGCACGGATATCCTTGCTGTTACTCCTTCATCCTCTTCTCAATGAACAAACTGTGTTTAGATGAGAAGAGACCAATTGCCAAACAGACACTGGCAGTCCAGTGTGCAAGGGAGTCTCGCATAGAAGGCTGTGGTGGGGCTGAGAGAAGGAGGAAGTCATGTACCCGTTGGTGCTGGACTGAGGGTGAACCAGGCTCCAGGGAGAAATGCTGCAGATTTCTTGCTGAAACCAAGGCAACATTCTTCAATGCAGTCATCCCCCTGCCTCTGGGCCCAGTGCCATCCTAGGGCTACAAAACTAACATCTACGTGCGGTTCTAGCACATGGTGGAAACTGACTTCCTTAGCGCAGCCTTAGCCATGAGAGTCTGGGCAAGCAGCTGGCTGGGTCTCCAAGGCTTCTACCTCCTAGTGGCTTAGCCTCTCCGGAAGTGAAGGGGCTTAAAGCTTTTTCTTCCAGTCCCATACCAAAAGGGAGGGCATACACAGAACACTGGCCTATCACGAATGCTGCCTCCCTACCTCTGCCACTCTCAGGGACCAGGGCCTAGGCACGGGTAATGTTCCAGATCACTCCAAGTAGGTCTTCCCCTGATTAAGATTTATTACTACCAGCTAGGGAAGAGGCCAAGAAATTACATTAAATTTAAAAAGAAGTCTGGCTAGAAGAATGAATCCCAATGAAAATGAATGGTGACACCAAAATTCAGGCAACAAAAGAAAAAAATAAATTGGACTACAACAAAATTAGAATTTTTCTGTGCATCAAAGGACACGATCAGCAGACTGAAAATGCAACCTATGGAATGGGGAAAATTTGCAAATAATATGGCTGTTTTGGGTTCATTTCTAGAATATATAAAGAACTCCTACAACTCAACAACTACAAAAAACAAATAATCCAATTAAAAATTGAGCAAAGAACTAAATAGACATTTCTCTAAAGAAGACAAACAAATGGCCAACAAGCATACAAAGAGATGCTCAACATCAATAATCATCAGGGAAATGAATCTCAAAACTGCAAAGAGACACCACCTCACACCCATTAAGATGACTACTGTCAAAAAAAAAAAAGCAGAAAACAGCAAGTGTTGGTGAGGTTGTGAAGAAATGGAACCCTTGTACACTGTTAGTGGGAATGTAAAATGGTGTAGTCACTGTGGAAAACAGTATGGCGTTTCCTCAAAAAATCAAAAATAGAATTGCTATGTGCTGCAGCAATTCCACTTCTAGGTATATACTCAAAAAAAGTGACAGGAGGAACTTGAACAGACATCTGTACACTCATGTGCATAGCAGCATTATTCATAGTAGCCAAATGATGGAAACAACCCAAGTGTCCATTGTCAGATGAGTGGATGAACAAAATGTGGTCTATCCATACAATGGAATATTATTCAGCCTTAAAAATGAAGAAAATTGTGACACCTTTTACAACACGATGAACTTGGAGGACATTATGCTAAGTGAAATCAGCCAGTCACAAAAGGACCAATACTGTATGATTCCACTTATATAACATATCTAGAACAGTCAAATTCATAGAGACAAAAGGTAGGATGGTGATTGCCAGGGCTGGAGGGAGGGAGACTGAGGAGTTGGTACTTAAAGGGGACAGAATTTCAGTTTCACAGTTTGAAGAGTTCTGCAGATTGGTTGCACAACAATGTAAATGTACTTAACACTACCAAACCGTGCATTTTAAAAGTATTTAAGATAGTAAATTTTATGTGTACTGAACCACAATTAGTAGAGAGATAGAGAGAGAGAGAACTGGTATGCACAAAGGCATCTGAGTCTGCACCTAGATCTTCCTGCCCACTAATTAGCACTTGTCCTTGGGGTTCCTGGTCATCTGGTGGTACCCACTCAAGTATCTGAGCCTTCAGGAGATCCTCCCCAAATCCGCAGACATAGCCGGTGTTTCTGTAAAGACATGGCTTCTGGCAAATGGAAACAGGAGTTTTGGTGTGTTCACTTATTGCCCCAGTGAATAAACATTCTCCAAATTCCTCCTCTGTGCCAGGCATGTCTCCAAGGCTACAGACAGAGCAGTGAAGGAGACTGTCTTGGCCCTGTCCTCAAAGAGCCCACAGTCTGGAAACCGGATCCATCAAAATGGACCACCCAGTGTGATAAAGAGCCAGGACAGAGACGCGCGAGCAGCCTAGAGAGGGGGTGATTGACTGCCTAGTGTGGGAGCCGGTTCAGTCAAGGGAACCTTCTCCAACAAGTTGTTCCCTGAGCTGAGTCCAGAAGGACCAGTGGGGCTTAGGCAGGCAGCAGAAGACAGCAGAGGGGATTCCAGGCGGAGTGAGTCCTGGGAAAGGGGAAAAGAGAAATATGGGGAAAAGAGAGGGGTTGAGGTAGGAAGGAGAGACTGTTAGCAGCGTGGAGCAATAACCACAAATGGTTCAAAGGAATTTATTGACTCGTAAGTGTCTCTACTGTAGATGTTAACTTGAAGAGTCATCCACCCACCACCAGCCTCAGGGCCTCTTCAGAAATGCTCTGCATAGAGAGGTGATGGCCAGAGCTCCTGCCCACCACCTTCTCGGGCACTGCCTGCTGGCCCACTGCTAGCTCCTCACTCCCTGCTCTGGAATGGACTCGAGACCAGGAGCATCACCAGCCGCCTGGTCTAGAGAAGACCTCAGGGGTCACAGTCCTGGTTGGCACACAGGCAGACGGATCAACAGAGCAGGACTTGGAGTGAGCACCTCCTACCTGCCCCCTCCATACTTTTGTCTGCCTTGGAAGACAGACACTGAGACCAGTGCTAAGTGTCTGCCGCCAGTGCTTGAACTACATACTCATGCAGGGAAATGGAGATATTCAGAACTCATATTAGAAAAGAACCAAGTGAACTGTATATAAAATAGATAACCAACAACAACCTGCTGTGTAGCACAAGGAACTCTACTCAGTACTCTGTAATGGCCTATATGGGAAAAGAATCTAAAAAAGAGTGGATATAGGTATATGTACATGGATAACTGACACCTGAAACTAACACAACATTGTAAATCAACTATATTCCAATAAAAATTTAAAAAGAATTTTTTTAAAAAAGAAAAGAACAAAGTGGGAGGTGACTAGGTACAAAGGAGCCCAGAGAGATGCTGCTCTCCTCTTCCTTCCTTAAACTTGGACAGGCTGAAGCTTCTGGAAGCCGAGCCAAACACGGTCTGCACTCTGCACAAGATTGGCTGTTAGTTGGACTTGGAGAAGGGCTTCTGGATGATTGAGTCAAAAACCTGCTGACAGAGAGGCTTCTGGGAGAAATCAAGGGGGCATGGGGGTAATGCATATATATATGTGGGGACCTACACAACTCTTCTAGCCCCTGGGGTCAAGGCCAAGGCTGGAGAGGCAGTTGGGCCCAAGCCATTATGGCTTCTCAGCAGCAGCTGGCTTGGGGCTATTCATCCCATCTGACAGGTAGTCGTCCTCATTATTCTGCTTCATCTTGGTTTCCAAAACCACGATGCGCTGCTTGAGCTTCTGCTGGGCCCCTGTGTACTCAGCCAGCAGGCAGGCAAAGCGAGTGTACAAGGTCTCCATGTTGGTTTCCAGCTGTTCTAGCTTCTCCTGCACATCCACCTCGATGCTGGCTGCCACCTCATTCTCATCCAGCAATCCTTCCTTCATCAGGATCTCCCGGCCTCTCTCCTCCAAGACCCTCTTGGCCTCAGGGTACTCCGTCACAGCTTCCATAAGATCATCCTTGGACAAGCAGAAGAGATCTGAGTAGCCAAGGCTTCGGATATTGGCTGTGCGTCGATTGCCCATTTTGCTGCCTTTAATGTTAAGGATACTGATCTCTCCAAAGCAACTCCCAGCCGAGAGCAGGGCATGCTGAGTGACACCATCATCAGCCACCACTGCCAATTTTCCTTCCTTGATTATGTACATCTCCTTCCCAATATCCCCCTTGCGGCAAATGTAATCCCCAGGACTGAAGACCTGAGGACGGAGCTTTAATACCAGCTCCACCAGCAGGCCAGCCTCACAATTCTGAAAGATGCGCACTTTCTTGAGTGTGGACAGGTGGACGTTGATGGCTATCTCAGCCCTCAGCTTGGCTGGCAGTTTCTTGAGAACTTCCCGCTCATCCACACTCTTCTTATTGGTCCAGAGGTAGTCAAACCACCTAATGACCTTGGCTTCCATCTCCTTGCTGACCTTTCGGAACTGCATATAGTGTTTGACGGCATCGATCTTGGCCTGGAACTCAGCCCGGGTGGCGTTCATGTTGGAGATCATGGAGCCCACGTTTCCCACGATGGTGGCAAAGATGAGGACACCAATCAGGAAATCAAAGATGACAAATAGGTACTCCTCATCTTTTACAGGGGGTGGTGTCTCCCCAATGGTGGTGAGGGTCAGTGTAGACCAGTAAAGGCAATAGATGTATTCCCTAGACAGGTAGCCATACTCAGGGTCAGTGATGTTGGGGTAAACCCAGGTGTCGACCCCAAAACCAATGGACTTGGAGATGGCGTAGTAGATGCAGGCATTCCAGTGGATGATGACCAAGATGTAGAGGACCAGGTTGCTGATGCGGAAGATGTTGGGGTAGCTGGTGCGTGTCTCAGTGCGGTCAAAGAACTCAAACATGCGGGCAAAGTGTAGCAGGCGGTTGAAGCGCAGCTCAGGGTTGTGGATGCCCACAGCAAAATAGATCAGGTCTGTAGGGATGATGGAAGCCACATCCAGCTTGAACTGCAGGGTGTGGATGTAGTTGTCCCGCAACTTCTTGTTATCTTTGACCAGCAGCCCCTGCTCCAGGAAACCTGGTGGAGAAACAGCCAACGTATCACCTCTGCCTTCAGGCCTGTCCCTCCTGGTAGACTAATGCTCAGCAAGGAACAAAGTGATCACTCAACTCTCTTTCCCAAGGAGGAGTATAGGAAACTCACAGAGCATGGCTGGCCGTAAGTACTCTAAGAGGTCACCCCCAAATCACCACCAACCTGTGTCCCAGACAAACATTTGAGGCTAACACCATGCCAACAGGGCTTCCTGAGAATTTGGATCCAAGCCTTTGGTCTTATGGGCCATGGTCCTGCCTGCACATCCCAGTTATCCACTTACCTGTGCGCAATCGGATGAAGAGATCTGCGATGTAGACCACATCTGAGAAGTAGTCCAGCACCAACCACACTACGTAGTAATCTTTCTGTAGGTCACTGAAGCAGGCTCTGCAGGAAGACAGGACTGGGCTTCACCATAAAGCTAGCCAAGGCCCCCTGAAGTCCCCAAACTGATTGCCCACTGTGAGCAGGGCTTGGGTTGGCCACCAGACGCACTGAGGAATCACAATCAGTCCGCTGCCAAGAAGACACATATTCACAAGCAAGTACTACTCCAACCCTTATTATCATGTAGACATCACTACTGATGATTATTTGTCTGTCTCACCCACTGGACTATGAGCTCCAAAAAGACAGAGACCACCTCTTAGTCATTACTGCATGCGCCATATCTTAGCCCAGAGCACATCTTAGCCCAGGGTTCAAGTGCTCAACAAGAGTGAGTTGAATGAAAAATGAGCTGTTGGAAGAATGCACACAATACACAGCTGAATAGCTTCCATGCTCGGCTCTTCAACACACACCTATTGAGAACCCAACGCAGAGTACTGGCCAACCCAGATGAGAGAGAGCAGTAGCTGGGATTAGACTCGAAGCAGTGGGAATGAAGAGAGGTTGGAGGCGGCAGGAGAGTTTTAGGAGGAATTGACGAGACTTGGTGACTGGATGGGTAGGGGCCTCGGGAGAGGGCAGAAGAAGGGACAGAACCCTGGATGATGACTCAGTGAGCATACAAGTCAAGGGAGGAGCCCTGAGCTCTGACTACTTGGTTACACTTAGAATAAAACCCAGCCCCCTCCCCTGGCACACAAAGCCTGTCTGATGCTTCACGTGCAGTCCTCCAGCCACACTAGGCCATCCTGAAACAGGGGCCTGGCACCTTGCTGTTCCCTCCTCCCAGAATGTTCCCTCCACCAACCTCAAGCATCTAAATAGCCGACTTCCTCTCATCACTCAGGTCTCAGCCAAGGTACCACCTCCTCAGAGAGGTCCACCCTGAGTGCCCTTTCTCTAGTAGCTCCCTGCCTCTGGTCCTTGGACTCATCTCGGGCATTGGATCATTCATGTTCACTGTCAGTGCCCCCCACTAGCCTGAGAGCTCCAGGAGTGCAGAGACCACGTGTGTCTTTTTCACCACATTGTCCCCAGCCCTGAGCACTGAGCCTAGCACCCAGTAGGTGCTCAGTCAAATCCTTGCTGAATGAATGACTGAGGTATATGTGAAGAGGTATATAAGCTATATGTGGAGAATGACTTCGGAACTGAGACTGCAAGAAGAATCTCCATAGGTTGAAAATGGGAAAAGGGAATTTTCTCTTGAGGAAACAGCATGTTCTGATCCAAGAGTAGTGAGTGCTGGGGCTGGGGTATGTCCAGAAGGTGGAGCTAGAGAGAAGGGCCAGGTCCAGAGGGCCTTGAAGGCCACGCTGAGTGCTTGAACTTCATCCTGTGGGCAATGAGGGACCATTGAAAGGTTTGTGAGGAAGGCCTGACATCATCAAATCCCAGTTTCTATCAACCATGCTAGTTGCAAGTGTGGAAGATGCATTAGAGAGGGCAAGAGTGTCTGTAAGGAATGGCTGCAGGACTGTTGTACTTGTCCCAGGGAGAGACGGGGGCGGCCTCACCTAGGACAGTATCGGTGTGGATGAGGAAGTAGGAGGAGATTACAGACACCAGGAAAAGGATAGACATGAAGCTTTTGGCAGCATATTAAATCGGGTTGGGGTAGAAGGAGCTGGGGGTCAATAGGGAAGAGGGAGGGGCCACTGGCAAGCAGGGAATCCAGAAAGGGGGCTGGGTTGGGGTGAGCTCTGTGTCCACCCCCTGCTCACCTGGCCACCAGTAGGCACCAGTTGTAGAAGACAGGCATGGCAATGACAAATAGCCAGCGGTAGTACCAGTCACCAGCTGGGTCCAAGACAAATAGTTCCCATTTCTTCCTGAGGAGACAGAGGCCAGGCTTGGGAACTGGATCCCCAGTGTGGCCCCAGCCCAGGTTCCAGTAGCCAGGGGACCCTGAAAAGCAACACCTAAGGGTATATGTGGGGTGAGGGACGCCTTGTCTTAGGGCCTCATTTTTCAGGAAGCCACAAGCTGGCACTGTGCATCTGAGTAGAGCTTGGTGGGTGAAGAGACCCCACATGGGCCCACTGGCTCTTCTGTCCTCTGGAGGTCTCTTGCCCAGAGGGCGCATGAGGGCTAGTGCTTTCACTGAGGCGGGCTCCAGGCCCTGGGGAGGGACATCCACAGCATGGTAATGAGGGCTCAGGGCCGGTTCCCGCATCCCCCCTGGGAAGAGAGAGGAGCTCCAAGCAAGCGAGCGCCACGTGCTTCCTGTCCCCGCCCCCACCCCCGCCCCCGCTCCCTGTTTGGTCCCCGGCCTCCAGCTCCCAAATCACTTTCCCAGATGCTGTGTCCTGCCTTGGCAAGAGCTCTTTTCCCCTACTGGCCAGACATCCACAGTCACCTACTCATTCCTCAAAGAACAGACCCTCCAGCTCCGCCTTCTCTGGCCTCCCCGCTTGTTCTGTCTTGTTCAGTTGTTTCTGGGCCTTCTACCACCAGGCAGCCCCCAGCATGTCCTCTTCAAACACCCACCTCTGTGCTCACATGGGCGCCGGTACTGGCATCCCCTCAACAGCATTCCCTATTTGCACCCTCCTCTGCATTTACTGACCGCTAGAACCCAGGCTGGGGCTGGCGCACCATTGGCTGAGCCCTCTCCCTGCCCACATTCAGGTGAGCGGCAAGAGGACATCGGCAAGAGGCAGCTAAGGTGAGAAAAGCCAGCAGGGGCTCCCATGGCAGGTGGGCCACTGGCTGTTAGAGAGGGCATAGGCCCTGGTCAGCCCCTGGCTGTGGTATGAGAAACCCCACCACACCCTCCGATCACATGCTCGGGAGCCCTTCCAGTCCCACAGGCTGGACAGCTATACTTGGTGCCCTTGCCCTCGCTGTCCTTGTCGCCTTTGCCATCTCCTTGCTGTGTTGTCACGGTCTGGAGCTCAGGCC
This sequence comes from Balaenoptera acutorostrata, assembly GCF_949987535.1. Classification (NCBI taxonomy): domain Eukaryota; kingdom Metazoa; phylum Chordata; class Mammalia; order Artiodactyla; family Balaenopteridae; genus Balaenoptera; species Balaenoptera acutorostrata. The sequence continues at coordinate 130,252,367 of NC_080085.1, read as the reverse complement.
CACAGAAACGCTCAAGGAATGAGTCAGGTCTGGGCTCCTCCTCGCGGAAATTCTTGTTGGCCCACTCTCTGATGACCCCCACCAGGCAGGCAATCCTAGAGGGGAGAGAAGAGAACCGCGCTGTGGAGAGAGGACCTGCGCCGAGGACAGGGGGATGGGGCTCGGGTGTGACTCCCAACACAGCAGCCTGAGGGGTAAGGGGCTAGTCTGGGAAGACTTCCTGTAGGAGGTGCCGTCTCTGTCGATTGTGAAGAGCAAACAGGGGGTCTCTGGGGCAAGATGGAGATGATGCTAAGGGAGGACAGGTCAGGAGGAAGGTTGGCTCAAGCTTCCTGATTTCCTCATGGGGCCTACAACTCTGGAGACCTGGGAGCCCTCTACCTATACCCCTCCGCTGGGAAGCATCTCTCCTCCCAACACTGCCACAGGCAAGTCTGAAGAGAAACCTGCACTGCCACCCCGAGCCTGCTCACAGGAGCCTCCTCCGGAGAAAACGTTGAGCTAGGACAGCATTGGCAGCGCTTCCCAGAGGTCTTGCTAGAGAGGCCCCGTGGGACCGAGAGGACCCCATGATCCGACAGGCCCCATGGGATGGAGGGGTAGCAGCAGGGCAGTGGTGAAACCCACCTGCGGA